>NC_135307.1:22527625-23732625 GCF_048772815.1 Callospermophilus lateralis
ATTGCACACCATTGCTAGAAATTGGATTTTCAATATTGATGCTTCCCATTCTTAATGTTGCAGTCATGTTTCCTTTTAATTAATTAGAAAAATAGTGTTTGTTATAAGAAAATGCCTAAAGCAAAACTTGATTCCAGATACCAATCAAAGGGAGAGCCAAAGCCTTCTGTGCTCATTGTGGAAACGATCTTTTTGAAGGTCAATGCCACAGACGAGGCTGCAGTGATTTTTGCTGTTGTTTTCCTTACTAGAGTCAGCACTCTTGTTTAGAAGCAAATGACAGCATCTCTTACTTAAGTTTAAAAGTTAACCTTTGCCAAATGTCTACAGAAATAATTAACAATATTATCTCAGTCAATTTAGCTAATTAAGCTTCTGCTACATCTCCGTGATCTCTTCTCATTCCATCAAGGATTTTGGAACCTCAGAAAAAGAAAAGAGAAATTGTTGTGGAAGCTGTCTGGCAGAATTGAGGTGAAAGGTTGAATAAATCTAGTCAAATAAGTTCTGGAAATTTCACTGTGGTATATTACTTCTTGTATCAGGAAATTTCAGTACCTTTAGAATGGAACAGACTCCACTGTATTGAGCTTATGCCAGGGTGTGTGAGTTGTTGTTACTCCTGTTTACTTTCCCCATTTTAGAATTAGTTGTTCATGTTCTATACCCAGTCCATATCTTTCTCATTAAACTTTCAATTAATTAATCATATTTAAAGTTTCAGCTCCTCCAAACATTAGTCCTGATGATTTCTCTGAGCCTCGTTTTCATTGCACACTTGTGGTTTTCCAGGGTCAAAGGAAGGGTGAAGACAATTATTACATTCCAGTCCTTATCTAAAATTCTTTGCCAATGTGTCTTTCTTTACCAATTTCACTAATAAATACAATGAAATTAAATACTAAAAAGTTTAACATTCTACTCTTTATAAATGTCAAAACCAAATCTTTCACATTAGGGTGGAAGTGATAAGGTTTTCTGATATTATATAAATATGGAAGTGTATAGGTGAATGTTGGAAATGTGTATAAATTATGTCAGAAATGAGAAAAAATGAAGTCGATTTATGTCAGTGTGTTTAAAATTCCTGTAATTTTGTAACAGGAAGTGATAAAATCTTGTACAAATTTATTCATGATGAGACCTCACATAATGTCATTTTGTAGCCCTGATTTTTTTACATAAATTTTAATGTTGTTAATTCTTGACTCTTCCGTTTCAATTGGAAAGTATTATTGCTTTTTCCTGGTGAAAGACCCCAAGGGGACTGGAAAGAAGTATCCTCTTCAGCTCCTGTTCTCCATGTGTGAAATGTTTGCCATTGTCAACAGGATCCAGTGCCACAGCCACTGTCACATTTTCAGACACCACTGTGTACAATTTATGAGGTTTACATAAACCTTATGTGGAATAAATCACTGGCCTCTATCTTTGCTTGGTATCATCTTTGCATTATTTATGAGCAAAGAACAATACATCATGCTGGACTCCGTGTTAGACAGCTATAATTCACCTAGTAAAACATCATTTTCCTTGAGAGCCTGATGCTAGCGTGAAGAGGCAACTCCCTCTATTTGAGAAGAGCCATGCAGCATGTTTCAGATAATACATCAGAAGGATCCTGACTGCACCCATTATTCATGATCAGTCTTAAGATGTAGCACAACCCATGAAGGAATAGACTTTCTCAAGAAGGCATTCTGCAAGGAAGACCGCTTTGCCTGTTCATCCTCTGGAACCACACTGTTGGAATCCATTAATTTACTCAACACATTTTTGATGAGTCTCACTATGTCCCAGGCACTGGTCAAAGAGCTTAGATGGCTTCAGTGAAAAAAAAATTTAAAAAGGAAACAAAAATTATGGTCTTAGCCTGGGACCCTCCAAACAAGATTATGCAATAAGAGCTTGAAGATATAAATTTTAATTTGGGAAAGAATCCCAAATAACTGAAGTAGGAAAGGACAGAGTAAGATAGAGAACTAGAGGAGAGTTAACTCAAGGTTGCCTCATTGAGCTGATTGCAGCTTAGTGAGCAACTAGAGTGCAATTACACTAGGAAACTTCAGAGGACCACGGGTACCTCAGAATTGCTCACCTCAGAAATATAAGAGCAATTTTCATCCCAGTGACTAAGGGTTGTCCCATGAAAAATTAGTTTTCTTCTGCATAAATACAAATGGCTGAGCAAATCTTTTACAGGTATCTCGATTGGAAATAGCAGATAAAGAGACCAAAAATGAAAGATTTGCAGTAAAAATAAGACAAGATGCAATCCAATTATACCCGCACTAATTTCTATCCCACAGCAATAATTGGAATGAAAACAACAACAAAAGATGTGAATTGAACACAAATGGTGTCCAAAGCAGTTCCTGATCTTAAGAATCTTACAGTCTATCTGTTCAGTTAGCTTTTTTTAAACTTTTTATTCTAATTTGTTACAAATGACAGCAGAATGCATTACATTTCATATTACACTATAGAACACAATTTTTCATATCTCTGTTTGTACACAAAGTATACTCAAACCATTCGTGTCTTTATACAAGTACTTAGGGTAATGATGTCCATCTCATTCCACCATCTTTTCTACCTGTTTTGCCCCCTCCCTTCTCCTCCCACCTCTTTACCCTATCTAGATTCCATCTAATCCTCCCAAGATCTCCCTCAACCCCATCATGAATCAGCATCCTTATATCAGAGAAAGCATTCAGCATTTGTTTTTTTGGGAATTGGCTAACTTTCCTTAGAATTTATTCTCTACCTCCATCCATTTACCTGCAAATGCCATGATTTTATTCTCTTTTATTGCTGAATAATATTCCATTGTGTACATATACCACATTTTCTTTATCCACTCATGTGTTGATGGGCATATCGGTTGGTTCCACAGTTTAGCTATTGTAAATTGTGCTACTGTAAACATTGATGGGGCTGCCTACATGTAGTATACTGTTTTTAAGTCCTTTGGGTATAAATTGAGGAGTGGGATAGCTGGATCTAATGATGGCTTCATTCCAAGTTTTCCAAGGAATCTCTAGACTGTTTTCCATATTGGCTGCACCAATTTTCAGTCCCACCAGCAGTGTATGAGTGTGCCTTTTTCCCCACATCCTTACCAACATTTATTGATGCTTGTATTCTTAAAATAGCTGCCATTATGACTGGAGAGAGATGAAATCTTAGAGTAGTTTTGATTTGCATTTGCCTAGTTGCTAGAGATATTTAACTTTTTTATATATTTGTTGATTGATTGTATATCATCTTCTGTGAAGTGTCTGTTCAATTCCTTGGCCCATTTCTTGATTGGGTTATTTGGTTTTTGGTTTTTGATTTTTGTGTTTTTTGGTGTTAAGATTTTTGAATTCTTTATATATCCTACATATTAGTGCTCTATGGGATGTATACGTGGTAAAAATTTGCTCCCAAAATGTAAGCTCTCTATTCACCTCACTAGTTGTTTCTTTTTCCAAGAAGAAAGTTTTTATTTTGAATCCATCCCATTTATTTATTCTTATTTTATATCTTGTGCTATAGGAGTCTTGTTAAGGAAGTCTGGGCCTAATCTGACATGATGGAGATTTGGGCCTACTTTTTCTTCTAATAGGTTCAGTGTCTCTGGTTTAATTCCTAGGTCCTTGATCCACTTTGCATTGAGTTTTGTGCATGGTGAGAGATGGGGTTTAATTTCAATTTGTTGCATAGGGATTTCCAGTTTTCCCAGTAATATTTGTTGAAGAGACTATCTTATCTCCAATGTATGTTTTTGGCTCCTTTGTCTAATATAAAATAACTGCAATTATGTGGGTTATTCTCTGTATCCTCTATTCTGTACCATTGGTCTGCAAGTCCATTTTGGTGAAAATACCATGCTGTTTTTGTCACTTTAGCTCTGTAGTGTAGTTTAAGGTCTGGTACAGTGATGCCACCTGCTTCACTTTTTTTGCTAAGGATTGATTTAGCTATCCTGGGTCTCTTATTTCTCCAGATGAATTTCATGACTGCTTTTTCTATTTCTGTGAGGAATGTCCTGGGATTTTGATTGGGATTGCATTAAATCTGTATAGTGCTTTTGGTAGTATGGTCATTTTTAACAATATTAATTCTGCCTATCGAAGAACAAGCTAGGACTTTCCAAATTCTAAGGTCTTCTCTAACTTCTTTCTTTAGTGTTCTAGTAGTCTGTAGTTTTCCTTGTAGAAGACTTTCATCTCTTTTATTAAGTTGATTCCCAAGGTTTTTTTTTTTGTTTGTTTGTTTGTTTTTTAAGGCTATTATAAATGAGGTAGTTTTCCTCATTTCCCTTTCAGAGGATTTGTCACTGATATACAGAAATGCCTTTGATTTATGGCTGTTGATTTTATATCCTGCTACTTGCTAAATTCATTTACTAGTTCTAGAAGTTTTCTGGTGAAATTTTTTGGGTCTTCTAGGTGTGGAATCATATAGTTGGCAATTAATGATAATTTGAGTTCTTCTTTTCCTATCCATATCCCTTTAATTTTTTTTTTCATCCAATTGTTCTGGCTGGTGTTTTAAGAACTGTGTTAAATAGAAGGGTGAAAGAGGGCATCCCTGTCTTGTTCCAGTTTTTACAGGGAATACTTTCAATTTTTTTCCATTTAGAATGATGTTGGCCTGGGGCTTAGCGTAAATAGCTTTTATGATGTTGAGATATATTCCTATTATCCCCAGTTTTTCTATGTTTTGACCATGAAGGGGTGCAGTATTTTGTTGAATGCTTTTTCTGCATCTTTGAGATGATCATATGATTCTTACCTTATAATGTGATGAATTACATGATTTCAAATGTTGAAACATCCTTGCATCCCTGGGATGACACTCACATGATTGTGGTGCATTGTCTTTTTAATATTTTTTATCCAATTTGCTACAAATTTATTGAGAATTTTTGTATCTATGTTTTTTAAAGATTTTGGTCTGAAGTTTTCTTTCTTTGATGTGTCTTTGCCTCATATTGGATCAGGGTGATATTGGCCTCATAGAATGAGTTTGGAAGTGTTCCCTCTTTTTCTATTACATGGAATAATTTGAGGAGTATTGGTGTTAGTTCTTATTTGAAGGTCTTGTAGAACTCAGCTGTGTATCCATCTGGTCCTACCTAGACTTTTCTTGGTTGGAAGGCTTCTGGTGCTATCTTCTATTCCATTACCTAAACTTGGTCTGTTTAAATTGTGTATATCATCCTGATTCAATTTGGGCAATCATATGACTCTAGAAATTTGTCAATGCCTTCAGTATTTTCTATTTTATTGGAGAACAAATTTTCAAAATAATTTCTAATTATCACCTGTATTTCTCTAGTGTCTGTTGTGATATTTCCTTTTTCATCATGTATGTTAGTAATTTGAGTTTTCTCTCTCCTCCTCTTTATTAGCATGGCTAAGGGTTTGTAAATTTTATTTATTTTTTCAAAGAACCATCTTTTTATTCTCTCGATTTTTTCAATTGTTTCTTTTGTTTCAACTTCATCGATTTAAGCTCTGATTTTAATTATTTCCTTCTTCTACTGCTTTTTATGTTGATTTGTTCTTCTTTATCTAGGGCTTTGAGCTGTAATGGTAGGTCATTTAATTGTTGAATTTTTTTTTTTTAATGAATGAACTCCATGCAATGAACTTTCTTCTTAGTACTGCCTTCAAAGTGTCCCAGAGATTTTGATATGTTGTATCAGTGTTCTCATTTACCTCTAAGAATTTTTTTTATCTCCTCCTTGATGGCTTTTGCAACCCATTGTTAATTCAGTAGCATATTATTTACTCTCCAGGTGTTGGAGTAAACTTTATTTCTTATTTTATCATTGATTTCTAATTTCATTCCATTTTGATGTGATAGAATGCAGGATAGAATCTCTACCTTTTTGTATTTGCTAAGAGTTGTTTTGTGGAATAATATATGGTCTATTTTAGGTAAGGATCCATGTGCTGCTGAGACAAAAGTGTATTCACTCATTGAAGAATAAATTATATATTTAAGTTAAGTCTATGTTATTGATCATATTACTGAGTTCTATACTTTCTTTTTTCAGCTTTTGTTTGAAAGATCTATCCAGTGGTAAAAGAGGTGCATTAACGTCACCTAGAATTATTGTGTTGTGGTCTATTTGACTCTAGAACTTGAAAAGAATTTGTTTGATGAACATAGATGCTCCATTACTTGGGAAATAATATTTATAATTGTTATGTCCTGTGGCTGCATGTTTCCCTTGAGCAGTATGAAATGTCTATCTTTATCCCTTTTGATTAACTTTAGCTTGAAATCTACTTTACTTGTTATGAGTATGGAAACCCTTGCTTGCTTCCACAGTCCATATGAGTGATATAATTTTTCCAACTTTTCATTTTCAGTCTGTGTATGTCTTTTCCTATAAGATGCATCTTTGGAGGCAGCATATTGTTGATATTGTTGAGTCTTTTTCTTTTTATTCAATTTGCTAGCCTATGTCTTTTGATTGGTGAGTTTAGGCCATTAACATTCAGGGTTTTTATTGAGACATGATTTGTATTCCCAGCCATTTTTGTTTATTTTTAATATTTAATGAGACTTGGTTTCTCCTTGATTAGTTTTTCCTTTAGTGTAATGCCTCCCTTGGCTGATTTTCATTGTTGTTTTTCATTTCCTCTTCATGGAATATTTTGCTGAGGATGTTCTGTAACGCAGGTTTTCTAATTGTGAATTCTTTCAACTTTTGTTTATCATGGAAGGTTTTTATTTCATCATCAAATCTAAAGCTTAATTTTGCAGGATATAAGATTCTTGGTTGGCATCCATTTTCTTTCAGAGCCTGATATATGTTTTTCCAGGATCTTCTAGCTTTCAGAGTCTGGGTTAAAAAACCTGCACTTAACCTAATTGGTTTATCCTGATATGTAATCTGATTCCTCTCTCTTGTGGCTTTTAAAAGTCTCTCCTTATTCTGAATGCTAGGCATTTTCATTATAATGTGCCTTGGTGTGGATCTGTTGTGATTGTGTACATTTGCCATCCTGTAAGCCTCTTGTATTTGGTTTTCCAATTCATTCATCATGTTTGGAAAATTTTCTGATATTATTTCATTGAATAGATTGTTCATTCCTTTGGTTTGGAACTCTGTGCCTTCCTGTATACCAATAACTGTTAAATTTAGTCTTTTTATGCTATCCCATATTTCTTGAACGTTATGCTTATGATTTCTTAACATTTTCACTGTGTGGTCTACATTCTTTTCAAGATTATATATTTTTTATTCATTGTCTGAGGTCTTGTCTTCTAAGAGGCCTAATCTTTTGGTGATTTTTCAATTGAACTTTTAATTTGGTTTATTGTTTCTTTTACTCCAAGAATTTCTGGGTTTTTTTTTTCTCTTAGAACCTCTATCTACCTAGTGAAGTAACTTTTTCTTCCTATATTTGATCTTTTGCTGTCTGTATTTGCTTTTTTATATCATTCTTTAATTCACAGAACATTTTAATTATGTACATCCTGAACTCCTTCTCTGTCATTTCTTCTGTTGTGTTGGCCATGGATTCTAATAATGCATTATCTTGATTTGTTCAGGGTACTTTCTTCCCTTGTCTATTCATGTTGACTCTGTGTCTTCCCTTCTAGCACTGTGGACCATAGCATTACCATTTTTACCCTACCCTGTAGGGCTCTATATAGTGCCCCTGTAGGGCTCTTCTTTGAGGGGAAGGACAATGTTAACAGATCCCAATACACACAATATAGAACTTTAAATCAAATAGTTGCTATTGAGATGTTTACAGTTTGGTCACAGTATACAGAAATAGTGAACTCAATTATTATCTATAATATGATTAGTATATTTGCAAACAGGTTTACAGTATGTGATGGTGGACAGAGGACCAGGGGTGAGGTGTAGGAGAATGTGCTGAGGAGGCAGGCGGTAAGGATATAGAGTTATTATATTTTAGAAAGTGTGAAGGAGCAGTCTAAAGAAGAAGGATAGTAGCAAAACAAAAAAGAGGAAGTAATTTTGGGTAGACTAGAAAGTGGGAAGACAGTAGAGTACATAAAACAAACACATATATATATTAAGAAAAAATTTTTAAAAATGTTAAATAGTAAAAATGGGAGAAAAGAGGAAAAAAGAATATACAACACAACTGTAATATACTATTCAGATATCCAAGTCCTCATATCCTAATTTATGTAAAGTATTGGTTTCATATATGTTGGTGATGTGAGGGCAAGAGAATAAAAAGTTTGAAGAAAGAAACAATGCAAGAAACAAGGATTGGTTTGGTTGGAGATCACTATCTTTCCTGCTTCCCTTCGCATCCAATAGGTGGGGCTGTCTGTTGTTAGCTAGTATCTCTGTTCTCAGGATGGTGAATGCTACCAGGGTGAGAGGATTGGGTGTTGGGCTCAGGGCACCTGGAGGTGGGGTGTGGCACCCGGTAGTCACCAAAGGGAGACTGCACCTCAAGGATCTCCATTGGGGCCTGCTCATGTAATGTGGGCGCCTGGTCTTGTTTCCTTATCTTGCCTGTAGACCTCACAGCTCCTGGTCTCTATGTTAATCTCTAAAGTGTCTCTCACTCACCTTTCTACTTCCTAATAAGAAACCTTTCTCTCTTGAGGTCCTGTGTGCTGAATTTGGTGGTTGCACACCTTTTGGGGAGACCTGTTTTGTATTGGGCAGTCACTGTGCCAGGTTAGCAGCTGCTGGGAAGAGGGGCAAGTAAGAAACTGGGTACCTGATCAGCCAGAGTTCCAAACTGGGAGTTGCCCCCTGCTGGGAGCCACAGCCAATTAATATGATGCATGGCATTTTTGATTGAAAGGTGATGCCAGCTAGCCATTGAGATGATACGATTATGTTAAAAAGTACATTCATATGGATACCGGACTCCTGCTGCGGGACTCCTGGAGAGTTCCCATTGGTTGGGAAAGTGCAGTAGGAGGGAATTCCGGGGAGGCGCTTGCGCTAGAGTTCCGGGAAGGAACCAGCAGAACGCCGCGTGGGTGGATCGGGAAGCTTCCCGGGCGGACGTGTTATTGGCGGTTCTTTCAAATAAAGTTTGTTCCTGTTTGAGTGGCTCGTGATCTTGTGCCCAGCCAGACAGCGGCAACTGGTGGCCCTGTACGGGGAGCGCCTGAAGCTTGGAGGTGAGTAAAATTGCTCGCCCCTGAGGGAAGGCGACAGAATGGGTGACCATTTCAAAAAACAATGTGTTCTTCTTTTGATTTATTTTGTTTTTGTTTCAAGCTGCCTATCCCTAGAATTTTCTCAGGCAAACTGGGAAAAATGGTTGGCTCAAGGCTTGAAGTTGTTTGGCCCGGAGAAAGAGAAAATTGATACAACTATTCTTTGCTCCGTTTTTGTTTCATTCTGTTTCGGCTTTGTTTTATGCTACCTTACTGGGTTGCGTTACCTTTATAGTAGATTAGAAACTAGTAAAAAACAAACCGAAAAACTGTTAAGTAAATTGTTAGAGGTCCAAACTGTGGTAGAAAACATGTCAGGTCAAGCAAAAGAGAAGGTCTCTCCAGCTAGTCAGACAGAGGAAAATTTGAAGAAAGAAAGCTTAGAGGAAAAACGACCATCAGTTGGGGAGTTACAACAGGAGGCTGCTACTAACTCCGTTCTATCACCAGAGGGCGTAAGAGCTGAGCGGCCCTCAATTCCTGTAGTTAATGCACAAAATCCTAAGGCAAGATCCCAAAGACTAGCATGCCCTGTACTTGAGCAGGCAGGAGGGCAACGAATTCATCGCGCTCTAGATTTCAAAACAGTAAAGCAATTAAAAGAGGCTGTAACAACCTATGGCCCGCAAGCACCCTTCACCATAAGCATGGTTGAATCTATTACCAACTTAGACATGACACCAGCAGATTGGGCTAACATGTGTCGATCTGTGCTAAATGGAGGACAATATTTGTTATGGAAGGTTGCCAATGAGGAATTCTGCATGGAGACAGCTAGGCGAAATACAGCAGCCGGTTACCCTCAAAGAAATCTGGAGATGTTGTTAGGAAAGGGACCTTATGAGGGTCAACGGCAACAAATTGAATATGATCCTGGTGTATACGCACAAATTGCTGCAGATGCAGTTAGGGCATGGAAAACTTTACAGGGGCATGGAGATTTACAAGGACAGTTATCTAAGGTAATACAAGGAACTAACGAACCTTACGCTGAATTTGTAGATAGGCTTATTCAGACAGCTTCTAGGATATTTGGAGATGTAGAACAAGCAATGCCATTTATAAAACAACTGGCTTATGACCAAGCAAATCGTTGCTGCAGAGAGGTCATTAGACCATGGAAACATGAAGATTTAAACACATATATTAAATTATGTAGAGACATTAATGAACAAGGACAAGTCTTAGCAGCAGTACAACAGGCTTTAGATGCCAGGCCAAAAACATGCTACAATTGTGATCAGACAGGACATTTTAAAAGGAATTGCCCCATAGGAGGAGGGTTTAACAAAGCTAGGTATCAAAGGAATAGAATACCAGGTATTTGCCCACGATGCCGTAGAGGGAGACATTGGGCTAATGAATGCCGTTCTCAAACCACCATAGAGGGCACTCCGTTATCAAAAAACGGACAAGGATCAAGTGTTTACCCACGATATCGTGGAGAAAGGCATCAGGCTCCATTGCCAAAAAACGGACTGGAGGGCCCAATGCTCCGGGGCCCAAAACCACAAATATACGGGGCAATGGAGGAACCCAGCAGCACCATCAAGGTAGTGCCCAGGACACATTATCCATTAAATCCCTCATCAGACAAACTAGAGGGAGCGCAGGGCTGGACATCTGCGCCTCCGCAAGAGCAGTAGTAACTCCAGAGATGGGAATTCAAATCATTCCCACAGGAGTAAAAGGACCTCTTCCCCAAGGAACGGTAGGCTTATTATTGGGACGCAGTTCTTCCACACTAAAAGGACTTATGATAAGTCCCGGGGTAATTGATCCCGATTATGAAGGTGAAATAAAAATTATAGCTAGTTCTCCAAGAGGCATATCAGTTATCTCACCAGGGGATAGAATAGCACAGTTACTAATAATACCCAGCCTACATGATAAATTTTCTAGTCGTACTGTAGAAAGAGGTACCAGGGGATTGGGCTCCACAGGTGTAGATTGGGCTATGCTGTCTTTAAATTTAGATTCTCGCCCCATGCTAAAACTAAATATTCAAGGATACGACTTTAATGGGCTACTGGACACAGGTGCAGACCTTAGCATCATATCTAGTCAGGAATGGCCAAAACATTGGCCATTACAACAAGCCACTCAAACGCTTCGAGGCCTAGGAGTGGCTACTAATCCCCATAGAAGTGCAATGGTATTAGATTGGAAGGATCCTGAAGGATGTGAGGGAACTATACAGCCATATGTATTGGATCATCTTCCTATAAATTTATGGGGACGAGATGTCCTAGATCAATTAGGTTTAACGTTAACAAATAACATCAATCCTAATGCGCCCACTACTAGGGCTAAACAAGGTTTTAAAAAAGAAAAAAGATTAGGAAAACAAGGACAAAATATAGCAGCACCAATTCAAATAGATCAAGGAACAGACAGACATGGGTTGGATTTTCAGAAAGGGCCACTGAGACAATAAAAATTACTTGGAAATCAGAAAGACCAGTGTGGGTTCCTCAGTGGCCCCTGACTAAAGAAAAGATACAAGTAGCCCATGATCTGGTTAAACAACAATTAGCGAAAGGACATATACAACCTTCCATATCTCCCCATAATACTCCCATTTTTGTTATTAAAAAGAAATCTGGTAAATGGAGATTATTACAAGATTTAAGAGCCATTAATAATGAGATGGTTATTATGGGACCTGCTCAATCAGGGATTCCCCAATTGTCTGCTTTACCAAAAACCTGGTATGTTTTAGCTATAGATATTAAAGATTGTTTTTTTTCAATTCCTATTCATCCTGAGGATAGTCCACATTTTGCATTTACTATCCCTGCACTAAATCATGAAGGTCCTGATCAGAGATATGAATGGAAAGTACTCCCTCAGGGGATGGCTAATAGTCCAACTATGTGTCAAATTTATGTTAACAAAGCAATCCAACCACTTAGAAATCAAAATCCTGAACTACAAATATTTCACTATATGGATGATGTATTATTGGCACATAAAGATAAAAACATATTGCTGGAATGTTATGCCACACTTACAAACTTATTAAAAAATTATAATCTAGAGATAGCAATAGATAAAGTACAATTAAATCTTCCAATTAATTATCTAGGAGTCCTGTTATCCTCAACCATGGTCCGTCCACCAAAAATTCAAATACGAGTAGATCAACTCAAATCACTTAATGACTTTCAAAAGTTATTGGGAGACATAAATTGGATAAGGCCTTATCTAGGCATACCAACAGGAGAGCTAGGACCTTTATTTGATATCCTAAAAGGTCCATCAGATCCAAATTCACCCCGCATGCTAACGCCTGAAGCAAGAAAGGCATTAAAAATCATTGAAACATATATGGAAAATATGCACTTGGATAGAATTGATATAAGTTTGCCTTTATTATTTATTGTACTACCAACAAAAAATATTCCTACAGGAGTATTTTGGCAAGAAGGTCCATTATTGTGGATACATTTATCTTATTCTCCTAATACTATTCTTACTAGATATCCTGAGGCTGTAGGACAATTAATACTCAAAGGAATAAAAGCAGCAAAGGGAGTGTTTGGGATTTCTCCCAATAAAATTATTACTCCATATACTATGGATCAAATTGATGAGTTAGCCAATGAGTTAAATACTTGGGCAATAATCATGTGTAAATCTAATGTTTCATTTGATAATCACTTGCCATCTAATCCTTTGTTGTCTTTTTGGTCTAAGCATCCTGTAGTTTTTCCAAAAATGACAAGAAAGACCCCTATCATGAATGCTCCAAATATATTCACTGATGGGTCAAATAATGGTACAGCAGCAGTAGTTACCCCTGATCAAACTTTTACATTTTTAGTACCCAAACAATCAGCTCAAAAGGTAGAGCTTAATGCAGTATTACAAGCTTTTATGATGTTTAAAGATTCCGTATTTAATTTATTTTCTGATAGTCAATATGTAGTTAATGCTATAGTATCCCTTGAAGATGCAGGTAGGATTTCCCCTTCTTCTACTGTTTTCTCTTTGTTTTCCACTATACAAAGTCTAATCTGGGACAGAAAAGATCCATTCTTTATAGGACATATCAGGGCACATACAGGATTGCCTGGAGCCCTTAGTTTGGGCAATGATTTAGCAGATAAATCTACACATGACATACATATTTTCTCCACAATAGAAGAAGCTATAAATTTTCATAAAAGGTTTCATGTCAATGCTAATACTTTACAAAAACGTTTTAAAATAACTAAAGAACAAGCCAGACATATAATAAAACAATGTCAAAATTGTGTGACATTTTTACCACAAGTTAATCTTGGAGTCAATCCTAGAGGACTGATACCTAACCATATTTGGCAGATGGACGTCACACACTTGCCAGAATTTGGAAAATTAAAATATTTGCATGTTACAGTTGATACTTCTTCTGGATTTTTGATGGGCTCCCTTCATGCCGGAGAAAAAACTAAAGATGTTATAGCTCATTGCTTACAAAATTTTGCCACTGTGGGCGTTCCAAAACAGTTAAAAACAGATAACGGTCCCGGTTATGCTTCTACCTCTTTTAAACAATTCTGCTCATCATTTGGCATTACTCACATAACAGGAATTCCATACAATCCACAGGGACAAGGCATAGTTGAAAGAGCTCATCAAACTATTAAAATGTACTTATTAAAACAAAAGGAGGGAATTGGAAAGGGGTATATATCCCCCAAAGATAAACTTAAAATAACCCTCTTTACTCTAAACTTTTTAAATTTGGATTCATCAGGACTTAGTGCTGCGGAAAGGCATATGTATCCAAAAAATGTGCATAAGCCTAAAGTTCTTTGGAAAGATATTCTAACAGGACAATGGAAAGGTCCTGACCCAGTAATTGTCTGGAGTCGGGGCTCTGTTTGCGTGTTTCCACAGGGAGAACAGCAGCCGATTTGGATTCCAGAAAGACTAACTAAAACGATTTCTACAGATCAAAAAGAAGATAATTTGACTCAAATCCATAACAGCTGATATCCAGAACTCCAGCTTGGCCATTCTTACATCTGCGACTGATTAACCAGGATGCTTTTTTCAATATCTATTTTATTATTGCATTTTTCCATATCATAGGTTCTATTTTATTTTTGAGCTCATACAGACCTAGGTTGATGTTTTTCTGATCAGTTTTATTTTTTAACTGTGGAGTTTTTAACATTGCAATGGAGATTTCACCTAGGTGAAACTACAAGGCCTTTACTATTGTCTTATGTGTTGTATGTTATATGTGCACACTTCTGTTTTGTGTTATGTGTCTATATGTGCGTATGTCCATAGATCATATATGAGGAGTGCTCAAAAAAAAAAAAAAAAAAAAAAAAAAAAAATGGATCCAAGTACTTTTTATTATTCACGTAATTTTAATGGTTTAATTTAAATTGGGTAAACAGCTGTTAAAAATTATTTTAATATGTGTACAAATAAGCAGGTTAACAAATCTGTTTGTTTATTTTCATCTTTCCTTTTCATTATATTTAATAATTCTGTTCAAGATAATATAAATTGTTCTAAAAAAAAAAAAAAAATGTTTTCTTAGTACCTGTTAAAATGTTACATTTTTTTTTTTTTTTCTTTCTCTCTTTAACATCATTGTCAGAATTCTTATTTTTCATCCCAGTGCCGGTGAAGACAAAGATGAAACCAAACTACAACTTCTTCGATAATTATCACAACAAACTGTATAAACTGATACATCAATGATCTTGGGAGGAAATGGACATATTGATAGATTCCTCCACTTTGAACTGCTTACAAAACTTGCCTGGACTATGTATCACTTGTATGCACTGTGATCTATCTGTTGATACAACAAATTATGGTAATGCTGGCGTATCTTTGCTGATGTGTCACCAGTGATGCAATTTTCCCTAGGAGTCGTCAATTGATTTGGTGTTGTGGCATTTCTGTATCCTCCTCCCTTCTACTAGTGATGGTCTAATTTTGGGGGCCAACAGAGGTGAGGCAAAGAACCTCACCCCCCCACTGGCACCAAGGCCAAATCTGGGGGCCAACAGAGGTGAGGCAAAGAACCTCACCCCCCCACTGGTGCATAGGCCTATCCACAAGTATGGCTATATGCTGGATCGGTAGTCAGTGACGGGTATGATCCAATTGCAATGGTATCAACCTAAGACAGGAGGCTGACGCCTAAAGGTCAGTTTTCCAATGACGGGTAAGAACCATATGTTGAATTGGACAAACCTAACAGGCACGGTCCCTAGCCACATTACTTGTTGCTTAATTAAACAGAAAGGGGGAGATGCTGGGAGCCACAGCCAATTAATATGATGCATGGCATTTTTGATTGAAAGGTGATGCCAGCTAGCCATTGAGATGATACGATTATGTTAAAAAGTACATTCATATGGATACCGGACTCCTGCTGCGGGACTCCTGGAGAGTTCCCATTGGTTGGGAAAGTGCAGTAGGAGGGAATTCCGGGGAGGCGCTTGCGCTAGAGTTCCGGGAAGGAACCAGCAGAACGCCGCGTGGGTGGATCGGGAAGCTTCCCGGGCGGACGTGTTATTGGCGGTTCTTTCAAATAAAGTTTGTTCCTGTTTGAGTGGCTCGTGATCTTGTGCCCAGCCAGACAGCGGCAGCCCCCACTAAAGATGGTGAGGAAGGTGACCCAAGATGGAGGCCATTGCTTTCAGCAATAGTGTGTCAGGGGTCTGTGGGGGGAGCTAGGCGATGGCTTTGGACAGTGTATTCAGAGGTGAGCACTGTAGAATACATTGTTATGGCTGGCGGCTTGGAGCCTGTGCCATGTCCCCTGCTACAGGCAGGCTACCATTCATAGGGGACTGTCTTTATTGCTGCAGAGTCCCAATATAGAGGTGACCAGGGGGAAGCCCTACTTTGGTAAATTGGGGTCCACACAAGAGTGGCAGCCAGAGTTTCTGAGCATGGGTAGGGGCTGGGTGTCCTGTGTGGAAGCAGCATCGGGATTTCTGCTCGGTAGGTGGTTGAAACTTCTGCGCAGGTGCTGATGCCAGTGGTCCTGCTTGGGTACCTAGGAGTCCTGCGTGAGCGAGTCGTTGGGAGTACTACTCTGATGCTGGGGCCTGGAGCCATGCATGGGCACAAGGCAGTGCTTCCTGCTCAGGAGCAGCTAGGAGTTGGGGAGGCATCCTCTATTGCTCACATAGAATCAGTATTCTCACTAGTTGAGTCCCAGGTCATGGAGTGAGCGACACAGAATGATGCTTCCCTCTGGCCCACCATCTTGCATTCCTCAATGAGCTTTTATTCAATCCACATACATCACAAAAGGGAATTTTAAAGAAAATCACAAAACTAAATGAGAATGGTTGCACTCAAATAGAATTAGACCAATATGTAGCTTACAATCTTGTTAACTTAAGCATCGCTATACAAAGGATACAAAGAAGAATAAAAAATCAAATAAGAGCCTAAAACCATAGGTGTCAACTGCTAACAATTTCTAAATCCAGACTCTCCAACAAGAGGCAATAAAGTTTCTCAACCCTTAGCTCAAATTCACATCCTCCTTTAGAAAGATTGTAGAGCTCAGGGAAGATGGATCTAAAAAGGAATTTGGGGAGAGAGCTCTCGGGGACTTAGGAGTTTTTTACCCATACCTAAGAAAGTGGCTCAGAGGGACTCCACTTCACAATGCCAGGAAAGGCAGCTTCAGTGGGTTGTGCTGGAATGATTTATCTGCTTTCTGTGAAACATGGAGTACATAGTAGACGGACAACCTGCCTGAGAAGCCTAGGAGAATGACTGTAGTTTCATGACTTCTCTGATGGTAGAGAAAGGGAAATTGCTAATTCAGGGACAGCTTCTGTTCCCAAAATTTTCAGGTTATACTGGGAAGTACTGGAAAAATATCTATTGAAATTCTATCCAAGAAGAATGCCTGGAATGGAGTGGAGTGCTCCGCCAAAGGAATGTCTTGATTCTGAAGAAATCAAATAATAAATCATCAGACAAAAAGATGCATCCATTCACATGAAGGGAAAGATATCAGAAATATTTCCAGCAATGGAGGCAAAAAGAAGAATCTCTAGAAATTCCACAAAACTGCCTCATAGAAGAATGTTCCAGTTTAAATATCTCCTAAATGTATAAATTCTCCACTCTGAAGAATCTAAAGGACCCAAAGTACTTCTGTGTAGAACCCTGTAAGTTGCACCATAATTATTATAAAATGGAGACAGGAAGCATTGTTTTTTCACACTGATACCAGGTGGGTCCTTGCAAGGCCAAACATGGATCCTACAGAAAGCAAAAGAGTAAGAAGAAAATAAGAGATCTTTAAAAAAATTTAAAAATTAAAAAACTAAACTCCTGGACACATACTCAGTGATTGTTCACCAGTAGTTAGCAGTGAGAACTTTTGGTAATAAATGTCTGTTAACAGCTGCCCCTGTACATCTTCTAGATCTTGGTGTCAGGGATACACATAATTAAAGGTAAAAAAAAAAAAAGATATAAAAGAAAGAGGAAGATAAAAAGATTCATAAACAAAATAGTACGAATTTTAAGAGTCAGGTGAAGTCAGTTAGCCTTACACTGATTTGGTCCAGCAGCCAAAGAGAAACCTAAGATTTCTGACTGAAGAGAGTGTTTTATGAAGTCAATAGCTGGCTCACCTTCATGGCCACGTGTAAGCCACATGAGGGAGTGTAAGATCTTAAACAGTTCACATCCATCTTTCCTCACAGTCTCTGAATTCTTAAAGAATGCAATGTGGCAACTTTTCCTCCTGAATATGGAAATTGTAGATGGAAGCAGCAACTGTAACTGATTTTAAACAGTTCAAATGAAGATCTTTTATCACCCCTCTGAATCTGCTGTCTCGCCATAATTCTTCAAAATCAAGAGAAGCTGGAGACTTCACTAGATGATACACCGTGCGTGTCGATAAATGAAATCAAAGAAACCAGCTGAAAAATGAGAACTTAGGCAATCAACAATTTTTTTTCTTTGTGACATCAAATGACTAATTTGAGTCATTTTCTCTGAAATTATAGGGTGTCACGGTAGGAACTGTGTCAGCCAGGGAATAGTATGGAATGCACTCTAAACAGACAGGATTTAACTAGAACCTGTTGCGCAGACATAATGATGTGAGCAGACAAATTTAGTCAGCTGAGAGAATCATCTCCTGTTTTATCCTAAAAATTTTAGGTATATCAGATGCTCCAAAGACATACACAGCTCCAGGTCTTGCATACCAAGAGGTTTCACTACTACCAACTTTCTCTAAAAGGAAAATGTTAGCAAAGTTTTGCACGGAGAGAATTTCCACTTGTTCTAAAGACTTTGCTCTGGGGTTCAGACCATAACAGGCCCTCAAGTGAGAAGAGTTTTGTATATACAAAGCGGGGTAGGAAAGGGAAAGTGATGGAAAGTGTTTTCACCTGCACACAGAGAAGAAAATTGACCACATTTTTCTTTTGGAAGCTAAAAAATACCCAAAATACAAAAGACTAGGAATCACAAATCTTGACAATTTGCTTTTTTATATTAATTCTATTATTCAGTAAATAGCTTTCCTTTAAATTTATAGCTTCCTATTGCAGTGTAAAACTCTACACAGAGGCAATAAATAACAGAATTAACTGATTAGTGTAATTTCAATTTACTTTAATATACCAACTCTGTGGTGTGAACTATTCACAGTTAATGACCAGTAGAGATTAAACAGGTCCAATAAGTATTATCAAATCCCAAATTTGATTTTATAGATGAGAAAGAAGAAGAGCTCATTAAATTGGGTGTCTCTCAATTTTAATATCATATAGATCTTCATAGTTTTTTTATCACTTCACTTTCTTTTTAGCTCATGTTTTCCCTTATATGGAAATTTCATTTTATAGGCTGTTAGAATTAAAATCCAACACCATGAGCCTTTGCTCATGGCATCTGGGTTTCTAGTCCTTGTTTCCAAATTATATTTAAATCAAAAATGAATTAGTCCACAAAAATCATGATCTTTCATGATGTGGACAATTGAGTTTCACTCATTTGCTTTGCACTGAGAATATAAGACTCCTTTTCTAGTAGTCGCATCCCTCAAAAACCTCTGTAGGAGAAAGGAGAGAGAAAGCAAAATAATTTTTATTGCCTTTAAGTTTTAGAACAGAGCTGCAGGAAAGGTGGTAGTGATGGTAAGCTATATATGCAAGAGCAGCAAACCCCATGGGCTACTCATCCTTCCTCTTATTGGAATCACTATCTCCTGGAAAACAATGAATAATCATGATTATGAAAAAAAATCTATTCAGCATTTATTTTGTTCCAGGCACCATGTGAAGTATGCTACATACTTTACCTCTTTTAACCCTCAGAATAATTCCACAGGTTACTAGTTACTATCATCATAATTATATAATGGTTAAGAAAACAGGATGTTCACAGAGAAGAAAGAAAAATAGCCAGTTATATGGTTAGTGTCATGGACTGATTTGGTCCTGTGAAATTCATATGTTGAAACTCAAGTCCCAGTGTAATAGTATTTACAGGAGGGGGCTTTGGGAGGTAATGGATCATGAGAGCAGAGCCCTTGTTACTGTGATTAGTGCCTTGATGAGAAGGATGTATGAGAGCGGGCTAGCTGTCTTCCTGCAATGTGAACTTTTGAGAAGTCACCTGGCTGGAACCTGGAAGATGATCCTTCGAAGAACTCAACTGTGCTTATACCTGATTGCTGACCTCCCTCCTCTAGAACTGAGAGAAGTACATCTCTGTTGTTTGCAAGGAACCATATTTGTTACATAGTAGTCCAAACTAAGAGAGCTAGTATAAACCAAAACCTGAACCCAGAACCAACTGGCCCCAAATCTCATGCAAAAAAAAAAAAATTTCCTGGTTTCATTTCAGATCCTCTCAGCCTCACTTGTTTCTGGGATCTTTGGCCACTTATTGTGCTAAATTGCCACTGCTGCCATCAGT
This sequence comes from Callospermophilus lateralis, assembly GCF_048772815.1. NCBI lineage: Eukaryota > Metazoa > Chordata > Mammalia > Rodentia > Sciuridae > Callospermophilus > Callospermophilus lateralis. The sequence continues at coordinate 22,547,732 of NC_135307.1, forward strand.
TTTGCATGGCAACTGAGCATATTCATATGGGATACTCTGAGGTTTCCTGCCTTACCTAGACTGCACACCCTTCACCTCCTGTCCCTGGGGTTTACTGTTAATTTAAAGGGACAATGATCTGCTTGAAGGTATGAAAGTAGTTAATTCTCCTGGAAAAATCTTTGACCAAGGAAAGATTGAGCCTGTGTATAAATTCTTTACCCATCACTCTGTGAAATATCTGCTTTTCGAAGCAATTTTACAGCCTTTCAGAGGATGGCTATATGAAATGTATAGAATCTAATGCATATGAAGGAATTTGATACAGGGCACGTGAGTCCTATATAGCTCTTAGAAAGGCTAGAATTAAAAGGAATAGAACAGTTGCAAATTATCTCATTCCATAGCATTAAAGTGGGTACCTCAAGAATATGCCCAGAAACTCTACAATCTTAAGAAATGATATAGTTCCCATCAAATTCAGTGCACAGTAGTGAGGTGAGTCTTCTCATAAGCTTTTCTGGAGTTTAGCTCAGACCTCCTGCCCTCCCACGCTGCTACCTGCCCAATTCTCTGGGGAACAATAATGCAGAATTTAACTCACAAGTATATGGAGGTGGGCTGCAGTCTGGCCTAGAAGACCTTAGATTCAGGGAGGTGAGGATGCTGAGTTGGCTAAAGACAATGAAGCGCATAGGAATATGGAAATTTGATCTTGACATGGGTCCTGATTGATCCCTTGGCCAACCTGACATCTACAAGGGATGCTGAGATAATATTAGAGTCTACAAAACTTACAGAAATTTCATAGTTCACTGTAATTATAATGAAGTAGAGAAAAATTTATATACCAGAATTATTTTAAGGAAACAAAAACACTTTGATAATCCATTGGAGGTTAGGGCAACACAGGTCATTGAGCAACATAGTGAAAGACCAGGGGAGAATCATTAAATCTCTTCCAAGGAGGAAAGACATGATTCACGGCAGGGTTCCTGGTATGTTAAATGACTGGAAATGTGGAGGCCATGCCACCAAAGTTCTCCTCAACTATGTCCCCGAAATGCTTTTGTCTTTCATCTAAATCAGTGTTGAACACAGATTTAAGAATCCCCCTTTGAAGCATCACCAGTCCTTGGTCTGTCCGAGGTACCCACACAACTCAATCCAGTTCTGCATTCATGAGAACACAATCCATCACTCAGCAGTGTCTCAGAAGAAAAACAAACGGAGCCTCTGTTTCAGATCACCTACTGTATTAAGAAGCCAGCTTCCAAACAAAGTCTGTTCTGAGGTCCCAGGACCTCTCTGAACTTCAGCAGCCAAGGACTCAGCCAGCAGTATTTCAGAAACTGACTCCCAACTCTGTGTCTGTTATCTTTAATTTATTCACAGAATCCTTTATCTTTTTATTTCTACATTAGTTTAATCAATTAAGACCATTAGGTCCTTTTGACAAGTGAGTAAATATTTATTACCTGATTCAAGATCTTTAAATACAAAATGCTTAATTAAAAAGGCAAGGAAAGTCCCCAATAGGTATTCCAATTTATGCTGCTGGGGAATATATATATATATTCTGGAAAGGTGAAATTATGGAGACAAAAAAAGGGTCAATGGTTGCCACAGTTTGGGGGTGATGGAAAGGTGGCACACAGAAGGATTTGCAGGCAATGAAACTACAGTACCATAATGGTGGACACATGTCATTATAAATTTGTTAAATTCCATAGAATATACAATTCTTAAGAACAAACATTTAAGGTAAACTGGGGAATTTGAGTTATTATGATGCATCAATGTAAGTTCATCAGATGTAACAAATGTACCAAATATGAAGAATATTCATAACAGGGGAGGCTGTGCCTGTGTGGGACCAGGGGATATATGGGAAATCTCTGAACCTTCTTAATTTTGTTATGAATCTAAAACTACTCTGAAAATAAAATACTTTTTTTAAAAGGAGGAAAAATGGAAAATACCAGACCTTGAGCCAGGCACCAGTTAGGAGGTAAACTGAGATTCTAGTAGTAAGCTAAGAGCAATACCGGGGGTTATATAATGGCAACTCAGAATTGCCTTCTGGCTTCCAGCAAAGACAAATGATGAAGTTCTATGAAGAACAACTTTCTCATTGTAGACCTTCAGCCTTCCCACAGTTTAAACTCAGTGAAATATAAATTCACTATCAAACATTTTTGAATTTACAAGAAAACAGAGCATCATGACTGAAAGTCAACAAAACCAAAAGATGAAAAGACACAACACTGGTCCCTAAAATAGTCAGACATGGGCAGTCATGGGAACTATCAGGTACAGGCTATCTTTGTCTAAACATTTGTGACAAACAATAAAATTAAGAGAGTTAGACATATTAATTTTAAAACCCTAAAGTTTTATAAATGCAAAATATAATTATTTGAAATTAAAATTCAACTTGTAGCTCAGAATAGACATATCTGAATAATGTTTATTGAACTAGTAGTTCTGCACATATTACAGCACAGAGATAAAAATATGACAAATAGGAGAATTGATAAATATTGAAAATAGAAATAAATCTAAAATATGCCTAATGAGAATCCTAAAAGAATGAGGATTATGCAATATTTGAATATATAGTGACTGAGAATTGTCTTTAACTGACTAAAGGTGAGAATTGAAGAATCAAAAAATAAACAATATATATCAAGCACAAAAGACAAAAATAACTCCATGAATAAACAACTTGAAATTATACTGTAAAACATTAAAGAAAGAATTAAGTATTAAGAGTAGTTCAGGGGCTGAGGTTGTAGCTCAGTGGCAGAGCACTTGCCTCTCATGTGGAAGGCACTAGGTTCGATCCTCAGCACCCCATAAAAAATTAAATAAAAGGTATTGTGTCCATCTATGACTAAAAAAAATTTTAAAAAAAGACTAATTCAAAAGAAATGGAAAATCATTTTAAAAAGATTACTAACTTTTCCACAGCAATAAGAATTAGAAAAAGGTGCAATAATGATATAATTATTATATTATGATATAATCAAAATAATTAAAGATAAAATTATTCAGAATTACATACCTGGCAAAAATATTTTCAAAAATAGGGAAATGAAGTGATCATCACCCTAAAAATGGTGTGTGTGTGTGTGTGTGTGTCGGGGAAGCTCACTGATTTTGCCACCAATAGAACTTCACTAAGAGAACTTCAGAGAAAAAAGACTACCTCTGAAGTAAGATTTTAATTTAGGAAAGATTATAAGCAAAGGGTAGGTAAGAGATAAACTGATCAAGCCTTATCCTGGAAATTAATGGCTAATTATTTTCTAAAAATGATAGAATAAAAATAGAGAATGGAAATAATCTCAGTTATAGTACTAAGATGTGTTACTTTGGAGAGGGTACTTAAATATTGATTAACTTTAGAACTTTTCAAGGATATGTGGTAAAATTTTAAAGGCAATCACTGCCAATTCCCATGTGCTGGAACTGTCTAGAAAGGACCAATAATCTTCTATTCACCTCACACCAATTTCTTTGCCCACTTGCAACAATTCTTTCACATACCCTGATAAAGGATGCTGCATCAGTGCCAGGAGCCCAGGAGAGATGCTTACAACTTATGGGCATCCTTTGGCACCAGCTCAGACCTTGAAGTTAGGCTGATCCTGCCACAGCCAGTTTAGTAACAGAGAGCTCTCCCCTGCCAATAGGATCTGATGGGGAATCCCATGTGCGGTCCGTTTCCCTGTTCATTCAAGGAGGAATCACAGCTTTATACAGCACATGCCACCACCCTTTCTTACAATACCATTACTGTACAATGTATATTGTGATTGCTCATTTTTATATTTGCCTTTCAACCTTCCCAGCCTTTGCTAAGAGTGAACACAGAAGTTAATCCTAGGAAAGACCTTATTGTTTCAGTTTCCCCTCTATCCCTTGCCCCACCTTCTGAGTATTACCTTTAATACTTTAATAAACCAAGGACAGTTAATACCTTTAACTGTCCTCGGTTTATAGACATTTGGGCCACACAATATTGCTGCTTGTATCACAATCACCAGAGCACTAGAGATCTAAGGATCTTTATTTTTATGGAAATCATATAGTAGGGCAACAAGAATCAGACCAACTCATGAGGTTAACTACTTTGAATGGCTTAGAGATCAGTGAAGAAGAATATTAAGACATAACATTTGGATTATTTACTGAGGCAAATTTTAGATGGATCTTATAATTCTTGGTATTTTTAAATTAAACTAAATTCTCTGACTCCTGAACTGCCATTTTTCAGGTATAAGACAAAGGATGTTACCATGCTAGGTAACTATTGGGTGGGTCCTCAATTTGATTCTCTTTTCTTGTCTGCTTGTTCTGTGTCCATGAGACTCCAGTCTCATGATTTCTTCTGAGTTTTGGTTAAATTTAGCAAACGCAGATCACTAGCAGGAGCTGTGAGCAAAAGGGAAGATGAGATTGCAATGTTGATTCTCATGACTTCTTACCCTGGGGCTCACAAAAGGCTGAATTCCTAGAACTAAAGCCACAGTCCTATGGAGAGGTCTTCTTCAAGCAGCAACTGCACCCTCCACCTGCCCTTTCTGGGCCTAAGAGAATCAATAACTCCTACCGCTACCAGCTCCAGGGTAAGTACACTATCTACGTGGTTACCTATATACTGACCATAGCTTTGTGAATATTCTCTATTAAACTCTGCAAATTTATTTTATTTTACATGATGTTATTTTATTTATATTTGGGTGCTGGAGATTGAACCCAAAGGTACTCTACCACTGAGCTGGATCCCCAACCGTTTTTATTTTTATTTTAAATCAGGGTCTCATTAAATTGCCCAGGCTGTTATTGAACTTGTGATGCCGCTTCCTCAGCCTCTCAAGTAACTGGAATAACAGCTGTGTGCCACCTATCTGGATTTTTTATTTTATTTATTTTTTTAAACTCTGTGAATTAAGCCATTTTGGGTAGCATGTGTTTCCTACAGGACCCTGATGGATACTGCTACCCATGGCATTTTTGCTTTCTTTTTATTTCTGAAAGAGTGCTAACTCAGAGCCACACTAGCTTATCCTGTTGTTACCAAGGGCAAAAACATTTGTAATTAATTGTCTTCTGGTAAAAAGAGTGAAGCTTCTCATGAAGAATGCATTGAGGATTTTGTCCCATGGAGACAGCTTTTTGTCAGTGATATGTGGACGACTGGACCAGTGTGGTGTCACTGGGGCAGCCATCTCGTCTGCCTTCTCTGTAAGGACTCTTTCAACATAAGTCTAACACTTAACAGCATCCCTCTTCCATAGGCACTTAAGGACTTTTCTCTAAGTCTGCGCATGTTCTCCCTTCCATAGAGGGATGAGATCAAACATGCACCTGAAATTTAAAAAAAAAAAAAAAGTGACTAATTGTTCCTTTTTTATCGAACTTTTTCTCAATACCAGGACATTAGAAAATTCTAAAAAGAATATATAGATTATAATTTTAAATTGTTTTGCTCTTTGATGCCATCTTTAGAAGGGTGAATTATTGTATGCTGTTGTATTAAGCAGCTACTGCAAAGGATAGATTTTTCTGAGCTAAATGGCCGCAACCACTAAATTTCATCATTTATTAGGTTTATTTTTTCCTCTTGCTTGCTGTTTTTTGTTTTAAATATTATGGTTTTCTCCCCAACATTGTTCTACCACCTCTCCTGAATATCAATCATGTGATTTGAGCAAAAGGGGGTGTCATTGACCTTTCTCTCCCAATTCCAAGGCCTGCCCAATCACAATGATTTCCTTTTATGACAGTCATTGTTTCCAGCATGACATTATCAGAATGTGACACTGTCCTAACCAAAGCAATTGATTTGTTCTGCTAAAAGAAAATTGTAACGAATCTAGTTCTGCAGTTCTTAATTGCTTATGTTCATGAGCGTAGAATCAGACAGCAGTCTAGACCAAAAATGGTTCAGAATTCTTTGTTCTAGCACACAGCATGTTGTATTTATAGCCAGTGATCTACAGAAAACAGGAATAAGATCTAGAGATAGCCCAACTGTTTATAGCATTCATCTGTCTTATTTTAGCATAATTTTACAGTGTGATTGGCTGAGACTCAGCTGCTTATTAGAATAGATTGTGGTTTGCTTACACCATGTACAGAGAAACATTAAAGCCAGCTTTAGACTGGAATTGCAGCAGTGATCACGGTCCCAGTACACAGCAATCATGTCTATGATGGCTTATATCAGAAGGGCCATCATAATCATGAAGGAGAAGAACTATGTGGCCATCGCTGCAGACAGGTGCTTCAGGGGGATCCAGGTGCAGATGATGACCATGGACTTCCAGAAGATCTTTCCTATGGGTGACCGGCTGTACATTGGCCTGGCAGGGCTCACCACAGATGTCCAGACAGTTGCCCACACCTCGAGTTCCGGCTAAACCTATGTGAGTTGAAGGAGGGTCAGCAGATTAAGGCTTTTACCCTCATGAGCATGGTGACCAACCTCTTCTATGAGAAAATATGTGGCCCCTACTACACAGAGCCAGTTATTGCTGGGTTGAACCCTAAGCCCTTCATTTGCTCTCTAGACCTTATTGGCTGCCCTAAGGTGACCAACGACTTTATAGTTAGTGGCACTTGGACTGAGCAAATGTATAGGATATGAAAGTCCTTCTGGGAGCCCAACATGGATCCAGAACACCTGTTTGAAACCATCTCCCAAGCCATGCTGAACGCTGTGGACCAAGATGCAGTGTTAGACATTAGAGTAATTTTGCACATCATTGAGAAGGACAAGATCACCACCAGGACACTGAAGGCCTAAATGGACTGACCCCGTTCACAGAATTTTCTTTTCCCTTTTTTCTTTTGTTCCTCTTTAAAAAAATTTTTTGAAGACTTTCTTAAAAAAAAAAAAAAAGCCAGATTTAAAAGATGCAAAGGCAGGTTGGGGATATAGCTCAGTTAATAGAGTGCTTCCCTTGCATACACAAAGCCCTGGGTTCAATCTCCAGCAAAACACACACACACACACACACACACACACACACACACACACACACAAAGATACAAAAGCAGTTTTAGGCCAAAGGTAACAGCTCAGACATGGCAAAAACAAAAATAAGATTTCTACCTGTACAAAAGACAAAAAGAAGCTGACCATTACCACCACGACCCTGAACTATGAAAAACCAAACTAAAGATGACACTGAATATATAGTGTCACAGAATAGAACCAACATCCCAATTGGACCACACTGAAGGCCACTGTACCAGTGTTAATCTTAGTTACATGACTTGATAAATTGTTCTGAGTTGGAGCTTTGGTGTTTGCTTTCAGTCTTACTAATAGGCCTTTCTGACAATTAACTGTCACCTCTTCCTCTGTTTCATTTGCCACCGTGTTAGTCTAGCATTTCTTTCTCTATATATTTCATTTCAACCTTAGCTACTTGCTATGAATGGGAAGTTTGTGGGGAGACCAATGAAACTTGAAATTAAGGTCGATTTTATACAAACTTCTAAGAGTTCCTCTATAATATGCCCATGAAATAGTATGTGAGCCTTAATGGCTAATTTTCTCACTTCTTGGAGCTCATTTCTGCAGACTTCATATATATGCTCAAGAAGGCTGAACTGCTGGACATTTAATTCCTAGGTAAATGGGAAGTAATTGTACCTATTGATCCCTTTAAGAGTACATGGATGTGTGTGGGCTTGGAAAGCTTTTTTCCTGCCAGAATGAGGAATGTGAAATAAATACAGTAGATTATTCCTTAAATGGTAGGCATTAGTCTTTCTTGGAACTTATTTGTTATTCTCTGGGCTCACTAAGAAGTCTGATGCTGAAATATTTGGAATAGCAAAAATTGCAAGTTGACAGCATATTGCTGAATTTTGATGCCGTGGTTCTTCATTCAGGCATCTATTATGTGAGAACATTGTGTTAATAAATTAACATCATCAGAGAAAAGTAAGGACAGAAAAAGTTTGCTATCTTGGGCACTGCAATTCTTGGCTCCCTCGAAGCAAAACCTGTTATACAAAGTACAACAGGAAAACCTGGAATTTGAACGTCACCAATTTCAAAGATGGCTTCAAAAAAGATTCCTAAGAGTTGAGATATCAGTGTCTACCATTATAAGTTTTGCCCTTCAACCCAAACTGAGAACAACACCGGTACAGTTCAACTAGCCTAAGCAAGTTTTAAGGAACTTCCTTCTGCAACTTCACCTGTAGCATGAATTTTTCTGTATTTTTTTAATCTTATGCTTATTTATATTGTTAGCATCCTTTTAGCTATACTCATCTTATCCTTCTGGATAGAGATCTTGAGAGTAGGAATAATGCTTCTTTTTGCTTCTCACAGAATCACTCTAATGTTACACAGACCTGGTAATCCTCTCCATCAGAATACAGCCAACAGAGGATTGAATTTTCTGGACTCCTTGAAGTTGCTGTTGTTCATGGGCAGTGTCATTAAAATTACTTGGCTAAGACAGTGAAAAAAATTAATGCAATCCTCTGGTTTCTCCTTCCTCACTGGGCAACCCCAAGATGGTGGATCTTGATTCCCTAGAACATCTGTGTGAAGCCTCCTCATCCTTTGTGCCACAAAGATGAACTAAAGCTCTCGTTAGGCCACTAAGGTTTGAGGTTTATTTTCTCAGTCTAAGAATAGATTATCCTTGTTAATACAAACAAGCAAATGAGAAACAACTATTAAATTTATATTTTTAATTAGTTTTAAATTAAATTACCCCTAATTCTTTATTATCTGTCATTTTGAGCTCTTCTCTTAAATGGTCCACATATTTTTTTTTCTTTTCTTTTCTCATAGGTATTGTAATGATTTGTTTGTCCTGGATGAGTGGGTTCTTTGAAGAGCTTTGTCAGAGGTTCTTAAACAAGGATCAAGTCATATTTCAGAGGGTTTGAGATATGTCTTTGTCTCCTGTGGGTTTTTATATTTATTCTCTCTGTGGGGTGTAGACCCTCCACTTTTCATCAGACTTTTAAGTTTTCACAATGACAAACAGATAAGAACTTCTAGGTTAGGTGAAACCTAGAAATTTTATGGAGCACGAACATAAAATCTTAATATATACAGGATAACTGACAACATTGTAAGGAGACAGTATTCTTAGCCTAATGAATATTCAAAAATACACAAAACAGTTAATTAAAATAACCAAATAAATCCTTATATCCCAAAATTTGGTTTAAAATAGATATAATATCTGAATGATTAAGTGGCTTCCTTAACTTTTAAATTCTTATTTAAAATTGGTGAGAAGAAAAAGTATAGATTCTGAAAGAAAATCTTGATCACTCGTTTTCTTACAATGTTTGGATAGCTCACACCATCTTTCTAGAATAAATTATTATATTAACACTTAATCAGTAAGAGATTTGTACCCATTCACATCCTTATAAGTTCATATAATACCAACCCCCATGTAATGAATCTCAACTATCTCTAATAAGCAGTCTGTTACTGCCTTTAAACCCACAGTCCTTATCCCAAGTTTCAGAAAAAGACATGAATAATAATTTTGCCCACAGTGGTTCCAGAAAAAAATTCCAAGGACTAAATATATCAAACTATGTGAATCACTTTTTTTAAAAAAAATAATCAGTCCCTAGGGGATGGTTTATGAAAAAATAAATTCTGTTTCTTCCTTCTCTTGACCAATTGGTTAAAGTACATTAGTTTTTGCCTGAGTTCACACTGAATTTTTAGAACAACCAACACTATTCCTTCAATTCTCCCTATCTCTGCCACTTTTTCCCCCAGACCCAAGCTCATGAAACATTCATGAGAATGCAATTAGATCCTCCTCAAAGTGAGTTCTTAGCCTACAGAAAGCTTCTTCAAGGATTCCCATTGTTTGTCTATGCCTAGAACTTCCTAATTTTGAGCCAGGTTTCCCTTTTCCTAGGTTGACAGACAATGACTTAATCACAGAAGTTGGGCTATGCAAAGCAAGTGCTTTGTTTTGCTCTCATATCATACATGTTGGTTTCTTACTAACCAACACAGTGAATTATTATGCTAACACTTGCTATATAGTCACTCATATGAGTGTCTTGAAGCACAGAATCACATAGAGTTGCTAGATCACTAAGAACAAAGCTCATGTTATAGCTGTGTCTCTCACAAGGTCCTAGTACACATAATATGCACATAGCATGTCCTTGATAAATATGTCCTGAATGGATGGATGGATGGATGGATGGATGGATGAATGGATGGACAGATAAAATCAATGGAAACACTACGAGTAAATAGTGTATTATAGCAGAACATTTTTTTTTCACCTTCGAAGCTAATTCTAAATTTACCAATAACTATCCCAGAAATCTTTGACAAGTTAGTTAGTTACCATCTCTGAACTCCAGTTGCATCACTATAAAACAAGAGGGCCAAAATTACATGCATTTTGTCATCTCTTTTATATTAATACTCTAATGATAGATAATTACCCATCAAATTTAGTTCTATAATATTTCAAGGGTCTCCTTCCCATTTCCCTCATCAGTTCCCTTAAATATCTTTAAGTAACTATCCATTTCTTTTCCACTCATGTTACACTGGCTGAAACAGAAACCCTACAAAGGAAGATCAAGGAACAGTCCATAACTTTGATCTTTAGTCTCTAGGTATAAAGTAGCCTCAGGATAAGAAGCAAAGAAAGGCAATGCCAGACTAGGTAGTCTTGAGAAAATGGGTGATCCGCAGAGGAACCTGGAGTAAACTATTTTGCCAAGAGTTTCTGAACAAAAAGTTGGGGTTTTGAAGTGAAAAAAGTTGAAGGAAGAAGAAAGTCGATGATTCACTATAGAAGACGGAAATAGGTGAAAAATGGATTTGATGTGTCTCAGTGGCTGAAAAGTATGTATCTTGAGTAAAATCTCTGAAAATCCAAACGTATACTGTATAAAACTGTTTTCCTACAGAATGGACGAGTGCATTTCTTGATACTATCCAATGTTGGAGGCACGCAGGAGTAGTGGTTAACAGCATTGTTGGGGGATTCAGACCTCAGTCTGAATTGTAGCTCTCCCAGTGCCACTTAACTTTCTAGAAACTATCTCGGGCCCCATTTTTCTCTCCTTTGACAACCTCACCTTCTTCATGAGGTGGAGATGAAGATTATAGGAAGTAAAGCTCATTCAGTCTTAGTTCAGTGTCTGATACACGTACCTGTTCAACCATGATAGGTATTGCTAGACACGAGGAAGAAATTAAGACATTCCTATTGTTTGAGGGCATTCTGCCCCCTGGGTGATGCAGCGTATCATAGTGGGGTTAGATAAAAATATACTCAAACCAGCCCAAGTTAGCTCTATTGCTGATAAGTGTAAAGAGCCATAAAATTATAGGGACAACTAAAAAATAAATATTAAAAAAAAAAAAAAGAAACAAGATGGAAACAAAATTCTCAGGGGCTGAAATTGCACCCAAACAAGGAATTAACAGCAGTTTTAAAGTAAGTGAGAATCAACAGCTAGCTTCGAAACTAGGGAATTGACAAAAAGAAATCTCCCTTTTGTGTTGGGTCATTATTCTGCCTGTCAAGCAATAAAACACTGTTCAATTCAATTCAGTTTTCAATACCACAGACAAAAATCATCAATAGTCCTTGTTAGTTTTTTATAGGGTAAGCACTGAGAACATTTGATCTTATCTCTCAATCTGTTTCTCTTTTTTAGCTTTTGTAGGATTAAGAGAAAGGGGACAGCTTTTAAAAGATCTTTTTTCTAGGCAACAGAAAACTGCAACACAAATCTAATAGATAATTTTAATTATCTCAAAAACACTTAGAAATATACACTGAAAAGTGTTTCATTAGATGGTAGTCTAATTAAGACATTAATTTACATGTTAATGACCAGGTGGATACCCAGCAACTTTAAAACATTGTGGTGCATTTTAAATGTTTTAAAGCTATGTGTATTTGAAATTTCAGCATTAGTCAGTGTGATTTTAGTTCTACTTAGAATGTGGTGAGAGAAAAGGCAATGCAAACATGTGTATCAAAGGCAAATTGTTAAGAGATATGAGACTTTAAAATGTTCTTTAACATTCACATAGGAGGAAAATTATGTCTTTTCAGGATTTGTATACTACTCCATTGGTTGTCAGTTTTCTGTCACTATAACAAAATATCTGAGATAACTTATAAAGAAAAAAAGATTTATTTGGGTTCAGTATTCTAGAAATTTTGATTCACAAGAAATTGGCCCCATTGCTTTTGAGTTTGCAGTAAGGCAGCACATTATGATAGGAACATGTGCAAGAGGAAAACTCTTTACCTTATAGACAAGAAACAACAACAACAACAACAACAAAAAAAAAAAAAAACAGGAAAAAACTGAGATCCTACAATCCTCCTTGAGGCCATGAGGCATGACTTAAAACCTCACACTAGGCCCAAGTTCTTAAAGTTTCCATCATCTTCCAATAGCACCTTCTAGGGGTCTAATTATTTAATACATGGACCTCTGGGGGACATTCAAGATCCAAACTACAGCAAGCTCCTAGAATGATTTGGTTTCCAAACTACATTTTTATCTCATTTTCTTATTTTCCCTACTGCTTTACACCTCAAAATGCACATTTCCTAACTGTGAACTGCATCAGCTGCCAGATTCAAGTGGGAACAATGAATCATTCAATGTAAGATATTTTAAAAGATGCACATACGAATATCATTTGAAACATTCAAGAAAAATATTCAATCTTATTTCATATTTCTGAATTCTAGTTTCAGTAAGGAAAATGAGTAAACATGAAAAGCTCCTTACTTTATTTTTTTAAAGCTGCCTTTACTTGAGTTCTTTCATATGCCACTTCTAAGAAAACAATATCCATTTTCAAAATAGATAATATCAAGTTGTTACAAAATACTCTTTTCTTAAAAGTATTTTCAAGATTTTTTTCAACTATTAACCTCAACAAATATGGTAAATGGCAGAATTCAAATCCATCTTTGTTGCTTTCAAAGTTAGTTGTTTTTTTCTTGATTGAAACAAACAAAAGTTCAGCCAAATTGATTTTATTTTGATTAATTGCTACATTTGGATGAATCAGCTTTCACAATTAATAGACAATATCAATAGTTGTATAAACATAGTTAAAAAATTAGTTAAAAAAACATTGGTTTTGGCATTGATAAAACAAAGAAGATGAAAATAAAATAATAATACACCTCAAATTTCAAAGAATTATACATTTTTTAATCGATAACTTTGCAACCCAGCAAGTATTAATTTTAATCTATTTTAGGGACAGGAGAGCAAAAGCAAAAAAAAATAAGTTAAAAATATAGAGATGATCATAGACATATTGTAGAGAAAAAAAAATTTTAAAAGAATTAAAACTATGGAAAGCAGTGGGAATTCCTTTAATTATAATATTATTAGATAAATAAGACAAATAGTCATTTTCCATTTTTTTCTTAATATATTCTCTACTTCATCTAACTTTAAATATGGCTTTGTAATATAAGAACCAAAGGTTCCAATAAATAAAAAACATATTTTGCAAGGTACATCTTTAACAGATTTTTTAAAAAGATCTTCTTACTTTGCATAATAAAATCATTTAGATTACAATTTTCATAAGATGCAACTCTTTTCATATATCCATCATTTTTCCCTCTCTCCCCATTCTCTGTCTCTTCTCGTTTTCTCTTTCCATTTTCTGCTTTATTTTTAAAATAATTTAATATAGAATTTTCTAGTAAATTGAATAATTCCTTGAAATAACCAACTGTTAAAAATTTTAATGGTTAAGAGCACTCTATCAAGAGTAATAGAGCCAGGTGCAGTGGCACACACCTGTAATCCCAGTGGCTGGAAAGGCTGAGGCAGGAGAATCAAGAGTTCAAAGCCAACCTTAGCAAAAGTCAGGTGCTAAGAACTCAGTGAGACCCTGTCTCTAAATAAAATACAAAATAGGGCTGGGAATTTGGCTCAATGGTTGAGTGTAAACGATGATGTCCATACTTTAAGTTTTGACCACTCAAAGCAACTTTTAGCCAGCTCTCTTGTCATTCCTAAATAATCATGAGATAAATCTTCTTGTATATTAATTGCATTTTCTACCACTAAAAATCTATAAAATACAGAAGATTCTAAAGAAAGATTTTATTAAAAGGTGCAGGTTCCCAAAGTTTTTTTGTAGATGTTCTCTCAGCAGCTACTCTGATAATATGAACTTTCTTCTTCATTAAAAAAATCATTAATGATTTCTATTAATTTATATCCCCAAGTTATATTTCGTTAGTTGGCATTTCTTTCTCAAGTATCTTAGATTCCCCTTATACAGTTAATTTGTTCACAAGATACCTTCAATTTTAATTTTGTTGCTCCATTGAGTAATTAATATTTTGTAATTATAAAAAGAGTGTTTCAGAGCCTCGACAGCTTCCAAAACAAAGTATTACTAAAGATTTCTTAGATCGGGAAGGTGTGTTGAAATTTAATAGAACTTCATTCCCAGAAATAGGACATAATATTCAAAAGCTGACAAAGTTCCACTTCATGAATTATGTAGAATTGGTCAAAGAACAGAATTGTAAAATGATAGAAAACCTCATTAAGATTTTTGCCACTGTCATCTCTTCAAATAACTTTGGCAAATACTCATGTGTGGCAACGATATTGAAGATACTTAAGTATCTTTATTGAAAAATTCGAGGGCTGTTAGAAGCAGCTTGCCATTACTTATCTTTAAAGTGGATTTTTTTTTAAGCAGTGGATAGTAAAGCCTCTTTTTTTTTTTTAAAGAGAGAGAGAGGGAGAATTTTAATATTTATTTTTTAGTTATTGGCGGACACAACATCTTTGTTATGTATGTGGTGCTGGGGATCAAACCCGGGCCGCACACATGCCAGGCGAGCGCGCTACCGCTTGAGCCACATCCCCAGCCCTAAAGTGGAGATGTTATTTTACCTCTCTTGCTTATCTGAAAGCTCTCTTGTTTTTAACAACATATATATTCAGTGTTTCGTATTAGAATTAAGGAAGTTCATATTTATTGAGTTCCTATTATTTGCCTGATCCTAAGCTTGCTGCTAGAGAGTCTAAGGTAGGTACTTTAAAGCCTATTAAAAAATAAATTCTAAAATCAGAGAATTTTACTTCTAGCAATGGCATCATGAAGGAATCAGGTGATTCCCTGAAGCAGAACATGGATCGAAATTACTCAAAATGATCACATAACAATCTGACAATGACCAATGGCAGACAACAACTTGAAAAGTATTTATTCATGAAAAATCACTGCTATGTTGGTTAAGAAAGGTAATTCGCAATTTTTCCACACTCTATTGTTCCACATCCTTTCCAACTCAGGGGGCAAGAGCAACAGTGTCTCTGGCCAAGAGGAACAGTTTGTTTTTAAATTAGTTGTTTAAGATGTTTCCCCCCAAAAAATGTAGGTCCAGATGGCTTCACTCATAAGATTCCATCAAACATTTAAGAAAGAAATTATGACAATATTGACCAAAATACAATGCAAATAAAAAATATTATGAATTCATATGAAGCCAGTATACTAAGTCAGACAAAAATGTCATATGAAAACGACAGAATGATATGCTTTATAAGCTTAGGTGAGAAAATCCTGAACAAAATGCTAGCAAATCAAATCTGGCAAAATATAAATGGAAAATGCATCAGGAGGAGTTTATCTACAAATGCATTTGTGTTTCAGATTTGAACATCGATCAATGAAGTTCATCCTTTCAAAAGGGTCTTGCCTGTAAATGACTCTCTCCCTTTGACACATACTTCAATTCATTTAATTTTTCATCTGTGTATTTGTGCTTATTCCTGTTTTATGGATGAAGAATCAAAAATTAAGAGGGTTTCAATAACTGACCAATGTCACAGATTCTGTAAAGAGGAATAGAATTTAGCTCAGGACTACCTGGTCATAAATGATTCTTTCCACTGTGGACTCCATCTCCCACTGATGAACTGCAAAAATATGAAAAATACATATGGTCAGATGAAGGAGTCTTGAGAGTCTCTTTAATACATTGCTTATACAGCCTCCAGTAGCAACTTTGCCAACATCCCTCATTTTCTGAAATAAACATGTACTCCAAAGCAGCCCATGCTGTTCAACTCATAACAACTGCACTATTTCTCTTGCATACCAACAACTTCCCAGGCCCCCGTCTCAGAAACAGCTTTGTAACTCATGAACATGAAGCATTAGGTGTCCCACATTTCATTTGGTTAGGAAAAGCTTAGCACCAATGACATGGGCTAGAGCCCAGCTTCAGAGGGTGCATTCTTTCTTCCACAAATAAAAGCCATGTGGCAGCCCCATTGAGTCAGAACACATAATTAAATATCATAACATCAGCAAATAAAATGTCTTTCATATAAATATCCATACATACTCTTGCATTGTCCATATAAGATCTTTTGAAGCATTTAAATAAAACATGCCATGAAGCACAAAATATTCCACAGCACGAGAGCATCTGGGATATAGAATTGAACCCTGTGGGAAGCTCAGATTGAGGTCATTCTTTAGAAATGCTTTTAAAGGCCCTTCTAAAAAGCATCAATATTGAATGATTGGATGAATGAAACACATGAAATACTTCTGTAATATTTTTAAAAATTGTTAACACACAGCTTTCAAACTTAGGCATTCATTGCTCAAAACAAATCACTCTGGCACCCATTTCAAGACTTGCTCTCAAACATTTTCTCAGATGCCACATGGACCTTAAAACTCTCAATATCAATAGATATTGTTATGTAGTTAGAAAAATAGACAGCTAATTTAGATCCATCTATCTTAAACAACCATTAAGCATGTGTAAGCACACATGTGTGTTCTTGTGTGCACACACACATACACAGAGTCACACACACACACAGGTATAATCAATTTCTTAGACAACCCCACTGTTTCCTTTATTGGTAAGTTCTATTTTTTTTTTTGTTCAACTGTTTGTTTATTAGTAACTTCTGTTGTTATTTTTTTCTGAGTTTCTAAGCAGGAGTTGTAGAACTTCTTCCTTTCTCCTTAGTGAACAGGTTATGTTATGCCTAGAAAAGGAAGCCTATGTATAGATTTAACAGTATCAAAGATAATCATATTGGGATGAAATGCATAAATAAAAATCATATGAGGATGTTATGGCTGGATGATTAAGAATTATCTGAATTTCTTATTAAAAATATGAGTTCTAAGCCTTCACGTGTAGGTGAATTCCTACTCATTAAAATTCCTGTTTTTAATGAGCATTCCTAATGATTTGAATATTTATGGTCTAATAGTCTTTTGTATTAGACTATCACTTGGAGAAGAGTTCATAATTCTTTAGAAATTAAACTTTCGGGGGAGTTCTTAAAGGGACTATAATTTCTGCCCACAAGGAAGTGACTTGCCAAGTTCTATCATGCTGTGGATGGTATTTGTCAGGAGATAGGAACTTCAAGGAATAAATCTCAGAGGGTCAGTTTAATAATACTTATGCTATAAATAGCCAAAGAAAACGTAACTACCCAGAACTCTGCATTCTTGTACAAGAAAGGTCTTTCTAGGAAATGTCTACCCTCCCCTGTTTGCTCAGGCTCCAATGGCGTGCTCTGCTGGCCCCCTTAACTCCAAACCTATCTGAACCTAGTACACTCAAAAATCACATGACAATTACATAAAGTCCCCCCTCAAGAGCTTCCTCCTCTAATAAACCTTCTTTAAACAAAGTACAGAGATTAATTAACTGCATCATTTAAGATGTCTTAGAATTACAGAAATTGACATTCAAAGAGCTCAAACAGGACACGTATGCTAAGTAAATCAAGACAATAGGCAAAAAATACAAGAAATACATAGCAACCTAGTTCCCCAGACTTTGATGCTTCTATGACCAAATGAAGAAATGGAAGCAACTATTGAGAAAAAGAAATTGATGTGCTTTATGTTTACACTAAATTCACAGAAATGTGGGATGTAATGCTTCCAACAATCTGTATCATTTCTTCCCCTCATCATCATAATCTCTGTGGTAATACATCCATCATTCAGCAAGGTTGTCCTCTTTCATTTTTTATGGGTTATATCACATGTGATTTGACATACTAAGCAGGCTGTCTGTACACCACATAGCCCAAAACCTATCATCAATGAAGAGAGAAGAATAGTGCATGGGGTTATCAGCTCATCTTAAGGGTGTGATGATTTCCCTTTGAGTTAATGGGCATATTGATTCCAGCAGTTGCCAGCTCTTCAGATGCCATCTCACATAAGTTCAGAAAGCCTCCATCTGCTCCCAACTGTGCTGTCATATTTCATGTAAGCCATTCTTTTCTATTTCACAAGTATTCCAGTGAAGGTGTCAGACCCAGTTAGGGAAATCAAGGATAAGCATACATTAAGAATGCAAATACAAAATCAAATCAATGTTAAATCTTCAATACATTAAACTTCTGTCGAATTTAATTATAGTTCCCTCCAACATCATTTCTTTTCAGCCTCATATTGCTGAAAAGGTAGAAGAGAATTTACTGTAGACATGACAATTCCCAACAATGAAGAGTTGAGAGTTTTGACAGTATTAAATGAAATGGTAACTTGTACTTCCTGTGCAATTTCATGTTGCCCATATATGTGAGAGGGAGTGTGTGTGCATGTATTTATGTGAGTGTGCCTTTATATGAACACAGAGTATTAAGGTTATTCTAGTCAGTTTTAATAGTTCCAGTCCTAGTATAAGTGATGTGCACTTTAAAAATCAATGTATAACTCGAGCCCTGATGAGGAATGGAGTCAGCCTACTATGGACTAAGACTGCCAAAACTGAGCCCCCAAATAAACTTTTACTCCTCTACAATTTTTCTGGTCAGGTCTTTTAGTCACAGTGGTGAAAAAGCTAACTAAAATAGATCATGTATCAATACTATAAATTTCTCACTCACAAGAGTCCATTTTTAAATATTTAGAATTTTTTTTAAGCCACTTTTGAAGTTGTGGGGAGCTTAAAATGGCCAAAATGGGAATATTTACACCACAGAAACTGCAAACACTACAAACAAGAACATTTTCCCTCCCCTGAAGGCAGGTTTACTATTACATTATGACTTCTACTAAATAACTGTAATGCCAGCTACATTGTTGATCATACTTATTTTTCTATAATTAAGATTAGTTTCACCTTTAAATGGCTCATCTGAAGATCAAAGTCAGAATGCTTAAACTGAAAAATCATACACCCTAACCCCGTCTCTTAAAATAAGGTGAAGTCTTTTTGAGTCTTTTTTGAAAAGCTATATCCATCTGTAACTTTAGGCTTTATGCCATCATCCTGGATAACAGACCTGGGTTGACTAGAACATGTTCGTTGTTCTTTTTACACAAAGATAATGCCAACCATCAGGAGAATTTGGCAGAAAATAACCAATGATTGACTTAGAATTTTTTTAAAAAATCTATATAAACCAGAAGTGCAGTTGTTTTATCCCATTTAAGTTTTTATCATATATTTAATTCTGTAAAAGAAAGAAAAGGAACTCCTTGCTTAACTTTCATTTTCTTTTCCTTTTAGAGAACAAGAGAGAAAGATACACCACATGCCTCGTTTCTTTGTACTCCAATGTCCCCTTTGAATTCAACAAGATCTAAGTGGCATTATTTACTGAAAGTTTCCTTGAGGCTAAAAACTGGCATTTCTTCCACATCTAGCCTTTTACAGCTGCAAGGATTAGCACAAACGACATCCATATTCATTAGCTGCCCAAAGTATGAGCACATATGATGAGACTTTTAGGGAGCCTAGCCACAGAAGTCAGAAAATGGAAAGAAAGAGGGAAAAAAAAATAATGAGTGCGAGGTTCAAAAGGTTCTCTTTAAAGGGCACTGAGTAGTTTTGCATGATGCAAGTAACTACAGGAATTTGCTATTTAGCAATGATGGGTCATGCACAAACTGGGCTTCTCCCAATCCCCTGGTGGGCTGGCAGCATGTGCTCAGTGCCAGACATCTGCCAACATGTGAGGGATGCTAACAGATTTTCCTGTAATGAGCTCAGTGGACTGGAGCCCTAGTTAAAGGAGAAGGTCAAGGATTCACGTTAGTTTAGCTCCCTCTAACATGCCCATGTCTTCCTCTGGTGTGCAGGAAGATAGCTTGCTACTGTTTCATGCTAAATTAGCCAACCTGTCAAATGGATCAAGGTAAAAAGGTCATAGCACCCAAGCAAGACAAAACAGATAGAATAACACACAGGAAACTCTCTCAGTTACATGCATTAGCACATGTGCCCATTTTTCAGTCTTTAATGAAATGAGGGTATTATACTCAAAGAAGGCAAACTTCTTATTAAAAATAAAACATTCCCCAGGACGTAGCTCCAGGGTCCAGCCTATAAGCACATCATGTCCTTAAACACATCATTATTCTTCACCAGTAAATAATATGAAATAAGCTAATGGACATTTCAAAGTGATAACATTTTGTTGGACTCAAAGATAATTCAGCCAAAATGTTAAAGAAAGAGACACAGTGGTAAAAATCTAAATGAACATATATGTCAGGCTAAATTTTGAAAGTCTTCATCTAACTATTTTACTCCTGTGTTAGATTCTCAATACCCTGTGTCAAATAGCCTTTCTTAACAGCTGCACCCACCATCTCTGCTTGTACAAAAAAAAAAAAAAAAAGATCTTTCTATAAAGGTCAGTGTAGCATCTATCTATCATGAGACTCCTCCTTTTTGTTCCCATATTATGTCTGACTTCTACAATATGGAAAGTCTTGACAAGCACAGAATAGTACTCAAAAGGCTCATGGGAATTGAAAATATATTTACAAAGCTGTCAGTAGGGTTAATGAGTCAAGCAAGGGATTAAGAACTTAGAGTTTAGTAAGAGTGAGACTTTTACTAGTTCCCAAAGGTATGAAAGAGCAAAGGGAACAAAAAGTGTTACTGTAGCACTAAGAGGTGAAGCAAAGTGGGAAAGGCTGTCCTACAAGAACTGTAGGTTCTTACACCATGTCATTGGTGCTAAGCTTTTCCTAACCAGAAAACACAGGCCAGAGCAGGAGGGAGGAGGGGAGAAGAGCCAGACCTCTCTTCTCCTGCCTTCCAATCATCTCTTTTTTTTTTTCCCTTTGGGCCAACCCAACTAGAAGTCAAAAGATATTCCCATACAGAGCTTGGGAATAAGCATTCAGGTGTGGAGGGCAGACAGATAGGGACAGAGTCACACATTGAATCACCATCTGAAGTCCCATTCTTGTGGGATTTTTGAGGTCAGTGACAAGGTGTTTTGTCTTTGGATGCTCAACGCTTGGCAAAGTATGATTCGTTTTCTCTATTGAAAAAATAACCAATTGATTTTGGCAGGACAAAGATTTTGGTCTCAGTGACATTTGCTCTTCTATCCCCACTGTGGTTTATGGTGACTTCTTCAACCTCTGATTCTGTATGTCAGAAAAGAGGGAATGTTTGTGAGCACTAGAGCCTTAGGCTCAGATTCTTTAATAACTTAGCCCTAAATTCATCCATTTTTTTTCAAGGAAGTTTTCCTGTTTTCAGTGTTGAAGCAGCATTCTCCAGTTCTTCCATGCTAGGTCGGGCTATCTTCTTCTATTTCTCAGCATCCTATAGTGATACCTGGGATAGAGAGAACAGAATAGCAGTGGCTGTTGCCCATAGAAAACCGTTCTCTAGACAACACAACAGTTCTGACTTTTGGTGGTTGGAATTACAATTTTACAGTGTTTACAATGGTACAAAACTGACATGCATTCAGTAGAAACACAACTTGAATTTTGAATGTGAATCTACTACACTAACATTAGATAGTTCAAGACCTTCTTGCAATTCTAGGCAGCAGCAGCAGCCACAACTCATACTCAGTCCCACAAGCATATGATGCTGCTGAGCTATTGATGCTCAGAATGTTAGGTGAATTAAATGTATTTTTGACTTGTGGTATTTTCCATTTATTATGGCCTCATCAGGTTATAACCTGATTATAAGTTGGTGAGTATCTATATAACTTAGAATCATCCATCCCTTCTCTCATTCTAAAATAGAGATCTCTACTATATACTCCATAAGTTCTTGATAAAAGGGTACCACAAAACTATTCCCCATCTCTTCTCTCTTTCCTCAGTGGTCTCATGATTCTTGTCATTAGATAAATTGTCTTTGGGGAGCTTATCAAGTAATTCCATCTTCCAAATCATTAGCTTAGCCATTAAGAGGTAGTGAAATCAATTAGTTGACTGTGACCAGCATTCTTTAACATGATAGAACAAAATCAACAAAATAAAATGTATTGCAGATAACTAGTTAGCTGTGCTTATTAAAAATTATGTGTGTGTGCATATGTGTATTGTATTATGTAAAATATACATCTCACTATACATGATAGTAAAAGCAAGTTTGAAAGCCACTGGAGTACGTGACTATCCTTTTTGAAAGCACCATGTCACAAAGGAGTTATTCCTGTACATCCTCTGAAGTGGCACCCTTTAAAATAATATATACTGTTTTATCCTTTTTCTCAATTTACATATTCACCTTCAATTTATATATATTTCACTTGACTAGTAATCTTAAAAAGGAATTCTTCCTTATAATCAATCTAAATCTTCCTGCTACAAATGAAGACTTTTCTTACTGCACTACCTTCAGCCTACATGCGTTTTCCATATCTTTCTTTAATGTATGTTGAGGTGGATTTTAAATCTTCAGTATTATTGCCTTGATCTCTTTATACCTTATAATGGGTTTTATTTTCTACCTTAGTTCTGTGCTCTACTTTCCTCCCTTGATACAGTGCCAGAAAACAAGATTGGAAGGAATAGTGATGACCTTTCGCTGACTGGGGAAGAGGACTTTTCATAAAGAGATTGAACTTCATGCCAAAGTCTATTACTCCTCTAGAAGTAGTATGATCCCAAAGTAGTATGGTCTGTTGAGGCTACTATATTGTACAGGTTTGTTAGTAGAAAAATATTAGAAGTATATACAAAATAATTTGAGATTATATTTGAGTTTCTAGATAAATGGGTAAATTATTTAATTTCTTAAACTATGAAATCAGATATAATAGTACCTCACATTGAATTAATATAAATTGCTCACCACTACATCTAGCCTACAGCAGGTTCTAACAAACAAATTATATCAACAATATCTGATAAGGTCCATGGTATATTTGGATTTCTGAATTGATATCTGGGATCCAATTTTAACTCATTATCTGTAGATTGTCATATGCACACATTTGAAAATTATCTTGCAAAATTAATCTCTCTAACCAAACTTTCACTTTTCCTTAAAGCCCAGGGTTTTTCCCAGGGGCCCATAAGTGTGGAGATCATGAAAATGTGCCTTTCAAGTTTTCCACTGCAGGGAATGTAATTGACTTCTGCCCTGGTATTCATTAATGTGTTCCCATGAAACGCACACATCCCACACACTTCTCCCAGCCAATTTCTGAGCCTGAAAAGGATATTAAGGTATGCTTGTTCCTGGGAGATGGGTAATATCTCCAGCCAATTACTCAATTTGGGAACTCTCTAGTGGCTGTGATGAACCTTCTTGGAACTATACCACAGTCTAAAGTGGTTCCACCCAATCTCCCTTTCTTTTCCTTTCCTTCACCTGAGTTAGACCTATGTCTGCTCCTTCCCCTAGTTCCTTTCTTGTTATTGCTCATAGACCTCACCTCTAATCAATAGTTCACATTTTAGCATCTGCTTCTAGAGGATCCATGGTAACTGACATAGAGAACATAGTCTTTATTTAAAATGTTATGTGCAGGAACACATATGTCCTTTCATATCAAGGTGTCTGTAAGTTTTATAAGTATTTTAAGTGCATCTATGATCAACGATGTTTTTTAAAAACTTTATCTTCAAGTTCTACTCAAATTATGGATAAAAAATACCACCCTACAAAAAAGGTGCTTAAGACTAGTATAGAATATACTATGTGCTTCAGTGTTCCTTTGGCATCATGTTGACATCCCAGGATGTCATTCTCAACAATATAAAATTATGTGAAACTGATTATTTGTAACCTTTATACTTGTACTTATATTGTTCTTCTATGGCACGTAAGTCCTTTGTATCCTTCTATGGCAATTTGATTTTTGCCTTCTATTTCTAAACTTTGCTTTTCTTCTCCAAATTAATTCCTTTACATCACAGATAACCTGCTGTTTGGCATTTACACTTTTAATATTCTGAATCTATTGAAGGTAGCATTTAGGAAATGTTTGCTTTTATTATTTTTTAAAAAAACCTAAAAATTACTAGTGAAACTGTTTTATTCTTTGGCAACCCTTGAAAGTGATTCTTTGTTTACATTAGAAAAAAAAAATCATTAAAATTTGAAGACAATTTTTTTTTTTTTTACAAATTAAAGCCTTTACAAAAGCCTCCAAAACTCTAAGTTGTAAAAGTTAAAGTGTACATTTTGCATTTTAATGGCACTAGAGACCCAAAGGGTTGAAACTCACAGAATACAGACTTGCATTCAATTATACTAAATTTTTTATCTCATATTTCATCTTAACTATCATTAATGAGAAGATAGAACTTCTTTCAAAGTAGTTCCTCTTGTTGTATTTCCTATTTTTTCAATAATGCTTTATAGTTTATATTTCAGTAGCATATATTATTTACCTTCTCTTTGGAATCAAGCAAGTAGTTTATTCATCTCTTCCCATCTACTCTACTTAAGCACAGTTTGGGTTCTTGTGATTGCTTATAAACCAAATCAATATTTGGCTCATTAAGATTCTGTGATCAAAGTCCTAAGACTCCATGTTGATCTCTTTTTATCTGTAAACAGATCCTAGTCATCTTGTCTTCTAATTGCTAAAAGACCTTTAGCACAACTTGGTATTATACTTTCCATCAGGCCTGGTTTGAGACTCTCTGCCTCCCAAATTTAATCACACTGCTGCCAATTGTGTTAACCTGACACATTCATTACCTTCTTTAAAGTAAGTTCTGTCTCATTTGCAAAGGAGGGCACCTTTTAGAGTCAGTGTTTACAACTCCACTTGCAGCCAAGAGATGAGAACCTGACTTCAAGCATGTGGCAAAAGAGTTACTTCAACACCATGGGTCAAATGTATATATATATATATATATATATATATATATATATATATATATATATATATATATATATATTCTGGAGGTGGTCTTCCTCCCAAAACAATCTTAACCAAACCTACTTCTAAAGTTTAAAATTTGTGGAGAGGAAAGATAATAGAAATAATCTTTCAGTTCAAGAAAGTGGTCTAAGCATCAAGAATTAAGCTCTCATTCCGGTATCTATGCAGGGACTATTTGTAACTCCTAGTAGGCCCTTCCACTGGAATTTGGAGGGTGAAAGAAGTTTCTTCAATCCTTGTTAATAGTTTGACTTAGTTTTATGTTCATATTGTCAAATAACACAACTAGTAAGAAAAGTTTATTTACTTCTTTTGTAATGTAGTATTGCTGAAAGATTAAATGGGCTAGCACACATCAGCTAACATTTCACACTCTATAGCCACTCATGTAATGTTAGTTATTTCTTCCTTGCCTTCCCCCTTTCTTCTGTATACGCTTTCTGAAAAAACTTGAAGGTTATAAACCCCATGAAGCCAGAGACCTTGTCTAATTTGGGTTGTCAATGTGTCTCCAAAGAATAGTGAATATGTAAGTTAGTTAAGAAAAGGATTTGCACCAACCATCTTTACTAAATGTCTGCTCATTGGCCATATGCTAGGTGCAGAAGACGTAAAGGCTATGATGGATTAGACAGTATTCCTGCCTATAAAGAATTTATAACATATAGTGACAGACACATACAATTGTAGTTATTGTATAGGGAAGTGAAATAAATACTTCAATGGAGAAGAAATGTAGTATGAAAGAATCTGAGTATATTTCTATTCAAGTAAGAAGATACTGAATCCAGGAATTCTTCTGAAATACAAAAAGAAAAGTAAGTTTACTGGTATTTTAAGAACAGGTAATGAAACATTCATTATTTTATTATTCTTGTTGTCTACCTCTCTAAGAAGGTTAAATAAGATAGATAAAACCATTCAGATTTGTGTGCTTCTGTATCTGAAAGTAGAAAGGTTTTGAGCACCAATCCCAAGAATATCAAGGCAAGAAAAGAAACTAAACTGAAGAATGTCACAGAAGAAAGCAAACTGGGACAAAAAGATGAAGAGAAATTGAGTAGCCTGATGGAAAATTCTGGCTTAAGGGGACAAGAGAAGAAACCTTAATGACTTAGATTGTGCTTATGACCCCCTGAGAAAAAATAATGGCTTGGTTTGGAACAATAAATGAAATAAGACATAGCTGAACCCATAGATGCTAATGATGATCACAACTGATATCTCACACTGAATTTCAGCTTTCATAAAAAGGTTGAGGACAGAGAAAACCCTGTTTTGTATCAGCATCTCTGATAGCCATGAAACATTGGTGGCAAAAATAAATGGTTGTTGGATGAGGGAATTCAAATTGATGAAACATGACAAAGAGACAACTCACCTGATATTGTTTTCTCCCAAGCTAAGCTGAAGGGTAGTAGTACAGAGTCTTGGGATAATCATGAATTTAAAAAAAAAAAAAGACTAAATTTGAAAACCTAAATCTACCTTTTGTTGTGTCTATAACCTTGAAATTTTACTTTGGAGCTTCTAAAACTCAGTTTACTCATCTGTAAAATATAAATGGTAGACTAACTCATAGGATTAGTATATGACTTAGTTTTATGTTCATATTTTATGTGCATACATAAAACATATGTACATGTATGTACATGTCAATCCCATCTGTACAAATTTACATATATATGCACACACACACATACCTACGTATAATCTTTGTGTCTCACACATATTAATCAACCAAATATTGAATATTTCTGCATGCTATCATTTTTATTTATTTTAGCTGCCTGAAAACCTAACATCATAAAATAAAAAAATACACAAAACTTGAAAGGAACAAATAAGTAAGTGAGATATCTGAGAAGTGATCTGAAAATAATCTAAAATAAGGTAAATAGAAATATTTTTCCAGGTGATAATAAAGAGTAAGGAGCAGGGTTTGAGTGTAACATACTTCCCTGCAATTTGACACAATTCACTTTACATTATGTAGATGCCAACTGAAGTGACTTAATTAAATCATCCCTAACAGAGAGCCTGTGGGTTAACTTCCCTGCCATCCAAACTGGTCTTCAGGGGCCCTTCTAACTAAATCAACTAAGTCAAAAGCTACTTCTGCCTCTTTTTTTGTCCAAACTTGAAATGATACAGAGTCAACACTGTAGTCAGCAATAGATTGATTGTGGCCTTTGGGAAGTCACATGGCTCGATGTTCCAAATCCCCAGCTGCTTCGCAAGGTCAAGCACGCCTTACTTGAATGAGATATTTATTCCTGAGTACATGCTGTCGGTCCTGAAAATATCTTGAGGACCTAGATAAGAACATTACCCTGGAGGACAGTTTCTTTGGGGGAACCTTATGGTTGCCAGCATAGTCTGTCAGAAAATAATTACCTGAAAATGCACTTAACTTTCCTTATTACTGAAAGAAAAATGTATTGCAATGTGGCAGTAAAATTACTCTATAATAAATATGCTTCTTAGGCACCTTCCAGTATATAATAATGAAAAAATATAAAATGTTTTTCTGAAGGGAGATATATATACATATGTGTGTATGCATATATATATATATGCTTATATACACACACATCATATATGAAGATTTCTTCTTTGAGAAGTGTCTCTTCATGAATTCTATGTTTTAATAGCAGCATTTTCCAATTAGTTTCTACACATTATTACTGATATATGTTTATTTCTAGTGTATCATTATTATTCACAGTTTGTTTTTAATTTTACTTCATTTTACGTTTACTTGTTCTCTGGAATAACAGTTCATATCCATTGACAACACATGGCTTGATTATTCAGAGTTTACACAACAAACATTTATTAAGCATGTGCTATGTGGAGGAAATGCCTATACCCTAGAAGACAGCTTAATATAGTAGCGGAAAATGTATTCTTTACCTATGACCTTGGGTTTAAACTCAACTTCTGCAGTTTCAGCCTTACAACCTTTGGCCATATTTCCTTCTGCTCCCAGAGTCCCAGTCTCCTTATATACATAATTGTACAAATGGCACCTTATTGGAAGACTCTCTTTGAGAGTTCAATTAAGTGATATGCAGAACATAGACATTTCCCAACGTATAATATGTATTCAATAAATGGGAGTTCCTCTGCAAGCCTGAGTTTCCAGTGGCTGGAGAGTTATGTGACAAATGTATCTTATGCATCTTACTCAGAGGCGCACAGATAACTATTATGTTAATCACTCAAATCTGTGCTTCCATATTAATCACATTAAAGGCATCCTGTGTTACACTTCTCAGTTATACCAAGCTGCACCAAAGGAGAGCTGATATTTCCAGAATTGTATTATAACTCATTTTGAATATGTCCTAAAGAGGTATAAAAAATCTTAGCACTAGGAAGTCTGTGTACATTCATAGATTGGTCTTCAGCTTGTCTGATACATTGTCTTAGATATAAAGCATTTTACAGTTTATTAATGAGCACAGTTAATTCACATACCCCTTGGTGGTTTTGATTTGCTTGCATTTAAAAAGGAATACCCTATCAAATGCTGGGGTTTACCCTTTCAATAATTAGCAAGAGTTCTATTAAATTCTGCAAAGGCTATTCTTTCAACTTATAGGTTGCAATCTCTATTCAGAGGAAAGATTTTAATTATCTCTTTAACCTCTTTCATTCCACTATGATTAATAACTGATTGTAATTTGCCTCCTTCTGGGCTTTTCTGGGCTTCGTATCCACGGCTGTATATGCTATCCATCCTAGCCTAGCCACCTTCTCAAAATTGAAAATTTGTTAACGCCTTATTCTTGTTTTTCAGTTCTTTCACCTGGTGAAAGAGGCATCTGCTCAATCTTCTAAAGTTTCATGAAAACTACAACATATCACATTCCTTTAGTTACATACTGCATAGATAGATAGTAAATATTGTTGACTAGCAAATTTTGTCCCATTCAAGGATTAAAAATAAGGAGGATATGTGCTCCCTTATTATGCTTCTGTGTGGATGCAGCTCTTATAATCCTCTAGGTCCAGCTCAAATATGAACTGAATGGGAGAGAAGTGGATACAAAAGACAGAGTATCCAGGCTACTGCTGTGATTCCAAATCTAGTGAAGACTGCAGAGGAGTCACAGGTGTCAAATGCTTCTTTCCCCTTTGGGTCCATCTGGTTCTACTGGTTTTACTCTTTTCTAAAGCTATAAGTGTCTTGGTTAATTCATTTGGTAGTGTTCCCCAACATAGCTGTTTGGGGTTCTCAATTCTTTGTAAGAGTTGGATGAGCTCTTACAGTCTTTTCCTGAAGTTAGGTGAAATACAGCATCCTCTTTGTCTAGTTTTCAAAGGATTAATGAATTTTCAGGTCCCCAGAAGAATTTTGTTCATCAGCAGGGCAGTTATAATGATTAAAATGATTAATGAAACAATGGAGACATGGATTGCCAATAAGTAACACAGCAGAGAGATTGGAAATACAAATACAAATTCTGGAATTAGACTCCCTGAAAATGAAACTTAAGCACTACTTTCTAGGTGCATAATCCTGAATGAGCTACTTGTAATCTTTGACTGTCTAACTCTTTTGTAATGTAGAGAGAATAATAGTTGCTACCACATAGAAGTTTTAAGAAGATTAAAAATCTTGTTACATGATCTGTATTGTATAGTCAGAGGCAAACAATTATTACCTAATTACTGTTGCAGAAGATGTTTTGATTTAATTTTGATCAAGTCAGAAATCAGAAAACAGAATCCACAGAGAAAATCCCCTGTGAAATGGGTACATGAAAAACAGGAGGTCATAAATTCTTTACTAACATGTTTCAATTAAAAAAAAAAAACTCCTCTTTGTTTCAAGAAAATCACTTAGATCCTTTGGGATTAAAGAATAAGGAAAAAGCAAAAGCAAGAGAGCACAACTGTATTTGACCAGATCCTGACGAGTCTCCTGTGATGTAACCATTAAGCTGCAATCAGAACGTTAAATGAGCAGAATTATTAGAGGGAACGAGAATTCACTAAAGGAAACTCCTGCTATGGGCCCTTGAAAATTCATCTTTCAGAAAATGAAACAAAAAAAAATTGTGCCAAGTCTTTTTCATCAATGAATAATTTATGGATGATCAGCAGGAAGATCCATCCAGGCAGCTGATTAAATGCAAAGTATTTTGATAACAGAAAGTTTCTTGTAGGCCTCATAGGGGAAAGCAAGCATCCCCAAGCAACCACTGCGGGTCTATATATTGACGGATGTTGCCTAGTCTCTTCCTAGCAGGCTGTTTCCCAAACCCATCCTCCTTGATCACTGGCAGGAAAAGTTACCTCCTCTGTGAGTTTCTTTCTCCTGTCAAAATGATAGAGGTTAAATGTGGATAAGAAAGGCAATTAAAATAGATCTGTCACAAGTGTGCTATCCCAGTGTGCCATCCTGATTTCCTTCTCTAGTGTGAACTGCTACGAAGGATGGTAATTGAAATTTGCCAATGTTGACAGCTGATGACTAATATGGAGATTTTCATTACATATCCCCCCTGGAATAGAAAAGAGATGAATGCATATTAAACTCCAGATGGAGGCAGCCGTGGGACAGGGGAAAGCAGACACTACTGAAGTTCTCAGTGCAGTGACTATTTGGAGAACCCTATGACCCTCTGTAATTAAACAGAGACAGCATTAGTTTTCTTCATATGCATCTCACTCTTTCCAACATTACCACTATCTTCATGGACCATGTTTGCTAATAACAACAATGAATCCCCATCCACTTCCTTATGACAAAGTGAATTTGAAAAAGATATATGAATTCCAAGGCTCCTTCACATTTGAAAATGTTATGGTTTTATGAAACAGAAACCCAGATGTCATTTCTATTTTTCATTTGCATTATTTCAGTTTTGTATGTGATTTTTCTACTTACCAAAATCATTCAAGGAAACCAGGTTAGTTATATTTTCTAAGTATACTTGTGATGAAAGATACCAAGCAATCTCCTTTAGTTAAAATTTTGCTGAGTTTTTGCATTGGTCAAGAATGAATACCACTTAAATGGATTTCCAGTGTGGGGGACAGAAATTAAAGGAAGTATTAAATTGTGGTACAACATCTCAGATAACCATTACTGTATAAAAATCTACCCCACACTAGATGACTGTAAACAAAACATTTATCTGTGGGTCAGAAACTTGGGTAAGACGGCTAGGTGATCTTTTCAGTTGCCCAGAGCATGAGTAGAGTACCTTCAGTAAGATTCAGTCAGCAAACAGACTGGCCTTGAGGATAAGATGGCTTCACTTGCATTTCTGGTGATATATACCAAATTTCTTATTTTTCTGTATTCTTGATGTTTTGGCATCTGTAGTCTTGCTGACTCCAGAGACAGTTCTTCCCAAAGTAAACAGAGACAGCAAATTATCTCACCATGAGAGTAACTTTCACTATGCAGACAAACTAATACAAAACAATTCACCTTGGTCAGATTCTCACAGAGCTTTTACACTTGGTACCCAAATTTTCCTGTCCTAATTACTTCAAGGTCACATACCAGACAACTTGGGTTGCTCCTACACCCAAAGCATGCTGAAATTATTAAAAAATTAGCCACTCCTAAACATTTACACTTTCTCCCCATTCCTTCTGTTTCTACCAAATCTAGTATCTCCTTCCTGTGGCCCTGCTTGAAGTGACATGCCTTCTCCTCGTGGGAACAATGAGTAATGAACTATTCCTTCAATAGCAGTTGGCTCCTGATCTAGTGGTCTCACTATACCTGAATAAAGATAGAACTTAAATTGAAATTTTTAAAACCTGGGCCTTAGAAATTCTGAAAGGAAGACTGGGCTTTGCTGGGACTCTCATGTAAAAACAGTTCCCTATCATTCCAAAGTATTCAGGCGTTTTACACAACAGCTTAAGAATCTTAGAAAGTGGGTTCTGAGAGACCTGGACAGAGCTCCAAGATTTCTTATGACCTTACTGTGAAAGTCTCACAATACCACTTCCTCTTAAGTAGTGAATTGCTAACAGAGTCCAGGTTCAAGGGAGGTGAATTGAACTTCATTTCTCAAGGGACAGTGTAGTAAAGAATTTGCAACCATCTTTAATTTACCACAAGCAAGTTCAATTCAGTCAGGCCTTTGCAGATCAGTGTGAGGGGGGAATTCTGAAAGGATCCTAAAGGAAGTTGTTTCCTAAGTTTGTGATCTCCTTGGAATTAGCCTTTTCCAGGAATATCACCCAGAATTCCTATGTGGTATCTGTCCCAGCTATATCTGATTAGTATAGCTTCTGATGAAGGAAAAAAAAGAAAAAGAAAACAAAGGGAATTTCACTTCATAATATGTGCTCTGTCACGTGTCTGTGGGGAGAGTGATATAAATGCAATGATTATACAAAACTAGTGTGCAAATGTCTCTGATGAGGCATTGGTGTTGGTTTTGTGTCCTATTTGTTTTCTGATCCACAAGCTTTCTAAACATTTGTTAGCATTTGGATATGATGAGAATAATTTGCTCTTACAGACTGAAATTACTTTAAATGGCAAAATGATGTAGTTTAAAGCGAGTAATTCAGTTGATCAGTCACGAGTTAGTTAATGGCCCCAATTTTACCAGAGAACTTTCCTTTGGGACCAGCTGGCTAAGCACTAAGTCCCCTGCCACGACTATGTTTGGTGTTCTTGGGCAAACTCAAGGTCTGATAGAAATACTGTAGCCACTAAAGAAAAAAGAGAATGCAAAACGAGACATGTTTCACTCTCTTTAGCCCTAACTATAACAAAAACATTTAGATGTTCAATGAAGCATTTTTAAATACTTTACCTATTTATTTTTTACCAACATGTAGCAAAATATGAATATACCCTGAATCCCCTTACAAAGGACTATTATGCATGCAACTAACTGCCTTATAATTTACTAAAAGAAAGCAATTATTCTGCTAGTCTATGTTCAAGAAGTTACTGCTTTCCTATCACCAGACAGTTGGGCTATTTTACATAATCAGTATTCACTGGATGGTATTTTGCTAATAGGCAAAATCCTACAATGACAATTTAAATGGTTTGCAACATGCACGAGATAATTTGGAGTCACAGCTCTGCCAATTGCTAAACAAGTGCAGCCAGAATGTAGGCTCTCAAAGCATGGATAGTGCTGTTGGGGAAATAGCTTGTCCAGTTCCATCAAGTAAGCTTTGCTCACATCAAGTCAGAGCTCAAGTCAGCTGAGATCATTTCAGACTCTTACAAGAGGAGATGAAGTATCTTCACTGGATAATTCCATTGCTCATCTTTAGTGGGAACATAGAAAAGGCAGATGGTTTTTAGTGGTTAAGAGTGCAAACTCAGGCTAAAATAATAAAAAAATCCTGTCTGAGACTACATTCTGCTGCCAATTAAATCTGTGCACTTGGGTAAGGAAGCTTGTCTCTCTTAAAAGGATTCTTTATCAGTTTAAAAAATAAAAATGGGACTTACCTCTTTGAGATGTAAGAATTAATTGAAACATTCTATGTAAAATAGTGCAAAGTCTGCCAAATGGTAAGTACACAATAAAAGTTGACATTTGCTGTTTAAATGGGGAATTAACATATTTTATAAATGATGAATCCCACATAAATAAGAAGGCTCTGGAAAGACATCTCATAACTTCCATCAACAAAAGGCAAGAATCACTACCTATTATTTATTTCAGTAAAGGAGAGGTATGTTTACGAGTTTTCAACATATTATTAAAAGATTTATTAAGCACCAGGCACCCTGCTAAATCCTGAGGATAAAACAATTAATCTAAGAACCTTCCCTGAGACTTGAGAAAGGTAGCTATAGAAGAAGAGAACACAGATATCAGCAACTAATCCATGAATAAATATGAAATGTAATAAATTTGAAAATGAAGAACCAGGTGTTACTGAAGCAGATAGTAGGAGAAACCAATCTAGATTGTTTATTAGACAGTTGCTCAGCCTTAACAGGTCAGTAGATGTAGCTCTCTGTGTTGGGATGGATGGACAGGGGAATAAAAAGCCAGTAGCTTCAACCCAGGGTCATGTGGTTGGTACAATTTGTATATTTATTCATTTATTATTTCTCCTCAGTTATCTTACCTAGTATCTTACATAGAACAAAATAATCATAATCATATTCATAGTTCAAAATAATATGCAACATTTCAAATTCTCTGTACAAAATTTTGAGATTTTTTTAAGCCAAATGAAAAGTTAAAACGTGTTTTGAAGTGCTTTGTGGTCATGAACTAATGATTGTGTTTATAACAACACCACAGGAAGTCTGAGAGATCCTGAGGTGAAGACAAAACTCCTCCCAGAGTGTCAGATGACTGACACCCCAAGGACTATAGAAAATTAAAATCTTCACAGATGCGAAATTGACAACCTGTTCTAAAGCCTGAATGTTGATTCTCTGGCAAGTCAGTCACAAAAAAAAAAAAAAAAAAAAAAAAAGATTAAACTCTTACATGCAAAATAGAAACTGAAGTCCCTTCTGCGGACTCGGCTTCCTAAGCAGGAAGGACACACCTCAAACTAGACCTCCCTCAGACCCCAGTTTCTGCTTTGCAGACAAACAGGGCTGGACTCAAATTCTGTCCCTGAGCCTGATTAACATAAAACAAATCACTTTGCCTCACTGAACTTCCTGTCCTCATCTATAGGCAGGAAAATGGGACATTGTCTGTGTCAAGCACCCGGAGAAGTGCCTGGAGTAATTGTGTGAAATGACTGAACATTAACCTCTTTCCATGGAGATGCCTGGATTGAGCTGGTGTAGGTCAAGTAGACTCTTTGGAACCCAAATATTAGAATTACATGACTCATCAGTTTCCTAACATACACCACAGGGCGGCGCTTATTGTAAAATGTGACACCGATTTCTCTCTCATCAGTTAAATTTCCAAAAGTCAAGTGCTAAGTTGATGCTCTGTGGTTCAAATTATCTTAACTGTAGAGATGAATACAGATGCTTCCCATTCCTCACCACTGAACAGTCTGGGCTGATGTTTTTACAAGAAACATTAAACCTGGGTCAAGTTGCTTCCCTTCTCTGGGTATTAGTTGCAGAGGACATGATTGGTGTTCTGAAACTTACCTAGTTTAATACCTTGAAGGGCTGCTCCTTCAGTGGGTGAAAACTATGGAGCAAATATAGGGATCTGGATCCTCAAAATACCCCTACACTCCTAATCCCCAGCCTTTAATCTGAAGAGCTTCAATCTTACATGTTATATGCGGTGACCTTCTATATAACATGGTTTTAAAAGACTTTATAAGTCAAAATAAAGCAGTGTTTTAAGAAAGCACACTTTCTGCTCAGTCTGACTCTGCTTACCTCTCCAGTCCCATTCTGGGACATTCTCTTTCTTAGTCACTTCCCACTAGCAGCATTGACTCTCCTTCCATATCTTCAGTGTGCAAAGCTCTTTTCCACCTCAGAGACTTTGCATATGCTATGTCTTCTGCTTTCAAATCTTTTTCTACCACTTTTCAGTTGGCCAATGAATAACAATTCTTTATTCTCTGGATCTCTTCTTCTTAATCACATCTTTCAAGGTCTTCTTTCTTCAGTCCCTTCTAAGTTACTGTACTCCCCACCCCTCTTCAAGACTTGCCAAATGAAAGACAGGGCTCCTAATTAAATTTGAATTTTAGATAAACAATAAATAACTTTCAATCCCTCATACTGGTACTAAAAGATTGTTCATTATTTATATGAAATTTAAGTTTACCTTAAATTTATCCTGAATTTTTATTTGCTAAATCTGGTGACCCTATTTTGTCTTATTATCTTTTTTTTTCTCAGAAAACTATAGTTTTCTTCACAGTAAATGCACTACAATTGTGATTATTTATTTAACATATCTCTAATCTACTGAACTATAAAGCTCTGGTGGACAGGATCTAGTATGCTCATTTCTCTTCCGTATACAAAGCAATTGCAATGCCAAGCACAAAATATTCTGCATCCGTTGATTTAATGAATGAATACATATATAAATAGAATGAAGCATGAGTGTGACTCTCAACAAATTACAAATTTGTAAAAGGCCTCTTTGAAGATGAGACATAAACTGAAATATTACTTATGATTATCTATAAAATTAGGGTCTGGATTACACAATCTCATGGACCATACTGAAGTAAAAATTCTTTGATTGCATACCTTGCAAGTGCTCATTAACACTTAGTGTAATGATTTCTAAACTTCTGAAATAGTTCAATATAGTCATAATAATACCTATGGTTATTTGGCCAACTACTACCACGTGTAGAGAAGAAAAGCTTTCACAGATCTTCCCTTCTCTAACTACAAGTAGAAAATTCTTAAAAATGAGAACTGCCATAAATCTCTTACCCCTGGAGAGCTTTGTGACCATTACACACATATAATATGTATACATACATATCTATACATATATAATATGTAGTTACATAATACATATACATGAACGCATACATCATGTATATGTACATATTATATCTATGCATATAAATATACACAAACACATGTGTATACACACACACCCCATTTCCTAGTCTTTTCTTCAAAACTTACCACCCATAGTTCAAAATCCTTTTTCTTTTGCATTTCACATCTCCACAATTTATTGTTTTTTGTTAAAATGGTATTGTTTGGGGGAGATTTTTCACTGCTGTGACCCAAAGACCTGAAAAGAACATTTAGAGGAGGAGGAAAAGCTTACTTGGGGGCTTACAGTTTCAGAGATTTCAGTCTACATATAGTTGGCTCCATTCCTCGGGCTCAAGTTGGGACAAGTCATCACAATGGAAGAGTGTGATAGAGAAAGTAGGTTGGGACATGGCACCACAAAAGAGAAAGAGCAGAGATTGAGAGAGACAGACTTCGCTGACCAAGACAAAACATAAAACCCAAAGGGTATGCCCCTATTAACTAAGTTCCTTCAGCCACATTCAATTTGCCCACAGTTACCATAAATTAATCCCTATCAGGGCATTAATGCACTTATTAGGTTCAGTCTCTCATAATCCAATCATTTCACCTCTAAAACTTCTTGCATTGTCTCACACATGAGCTTTTGGGGACACCTAATCTAAACAA
Source organism: Callospermophilus lateralis (assembly GCF_048772815.1). NCBI lineage: Eukaryota > Metazoa > Chordata > Mammalia > Rodentia > Sciuridae > Callospermophilus > Callospermophilus lateralis. Next base: position 22,584,960 of record NC_135307.1, read on the forward strand.
GGTTTTATAGGCCTTTTGTCATTCTAATTTTTTGTAGAGCCCTAGTCACTAAGTTTAGGAAAGAAAAACATGATCTCTAGTCCTTGAATGGAAATTTGATCTAGGTACATGATCCATTTTGTTGAAAACAAAAGTCTAAACACTTGTTCTAATTCACACAGAGAATGTACAAGTTATTCTAGGTTACTTTGGTCAACTTTCATTTCACCTTATGTTCAGATTTGCTTTTCTCAGGAGCCCCTCCAGGTAGGGTGAATTAACATGTGGACGTATGCAGGAATTGGGCAACAGGAGTGAAGTCAAGGCTATCTTCTCACCTTTGTTGCTGGTTTGCAAGACCTTGACAATGTAAGGCTTTCCCACAGCAGCAGTCCAGTGCCATTGCCCAATCTCTTTGATGCTGGAAAGCAGTTGGGATGGCAGAAGGAACGCTTCCAGCATGGTTCTGGGGGCAGCCTCTACAGTAGTGCTTTGCTATCATTCTTGGAGTATCTCCAAAGAACACAGCTCAGTCTATCCATTCAGCTCCTTAAACAATTTTAAATACCTAATCCCCTACATTAAACTCCCTCCTGCTTTAAAAACCTACTGTGGATTCTGTTTCCTGCGCTGAATCCTGACTTGATGCAACAGGCAATTAGCAGAAATCAAATTATATTCTACGTCTATTTGGCTTTAAAGTCCTCTTTTTTCCACAATTCCATGCTATAAATAATTTAATTTTTAAAAACAGAAGCATATTTAATTTGCCCTTTATTTTAATAACAACAGATGAGAAAGTTTATTGTAAAGATAGTTTCTAATATGAATGACAATGACAATAATAAAGACCCTGGAATCCTTTTTTTTTTTTTTTTTAATATTTGACAGCTGGTAACTTTTTTAAGCCTCCCCTTTCCTTTATCCTTTCATCCCAGATCTGGTCAATCTGACAACAAAGCTTTGGTGTTATATCCTATGACTGTTAGGAAGGTAAAACCAGTTTCTAGGAGCCCATAAAAGCCCCAAACCAGTCTCCTTCCTCATTTTCCCATTGAGAGGGCTGGTCTGCCCAGAAAGCCTCACTGTGGTACTAATAAATCTTTTCATCTTCTTTTGGTATGCATGTGGTATCATCAATCATGACTTCTAAACCAAATTTTGACTGGGGTTCATCTTACTTTTACAAAATGACTACAATATTATAATATGCTTAAAAGCAATTTAAGTAGCAAATTAAAAAAAGAAAATTAAAAAGGCAAGCATGTCTGATCTAACTGGAGGTAAATCTGACTCACACATAAAATTTCTTGAGGAAAAAAATAGCTTTATTTGAAAAACCTTTACCTAGAAACATATGTGAAATATCTGAGCATTAAAATCTTTTATGTGAAATCCAATTGTAATTCATTCTAATAGCTTCAATAGAATTGCAATTATTTTCCACATCCAAGAGTTTTCAGAAATAGCTTATTGTATTAAAGAGCAGCTTTAATGCAGAACCAATATGAGGTTGTTAAATATTTTAACCACTGAGTGAGTGACTAAGAATTAATATTTTAAGATTAAAATTCATTGATTATTGGATTTCTGCTATCTAGTCATTATAAATCAATGATTAGTGTTCTTTATATAGAACATCTTTTATTTAAGAAGTTGATAAATCTAACAGATTAAGCAGGGGCATAAATACTATCTATAGATACCACAGCATTTCAAAGTAGCTTTGAAGGAAGACAAGATCTCTTCATTGTAGAGTTATTTATATTTCAACAAATGAAATATAATCAAAGAATTTTAGACTTACATGGACCATTTGAAATCATGAACTTTAAACCCTTTATTACAGAAAAAAAATGATTCATGAAGTTAGAAGTCTAACAACCAATAAGTGAATTGCTAGTGCTATCTGGGTACCAAATCTTGTAACAATCAACTCAGCATTCTTATCCCTAAATACTTATTTGATAGAAAATCAACGGCCGGCCCTGATTCTGGAAAACATATTTTGGGAAACTGTTAATATACTATTGTATCAGTTATATTTCTTCCACCATAACAAAATGCCTGAAACTTCATAAATCTACGAAGTAAAGAGAGCTTTATGTTAGCTCATGTTACTGAAGGATTATGTTCAAGATCAGACAACCCAAATTCTTTGCACTTCTGAGATTTTGCTAATGATAATGGCAATCTTCCCTCACTCACCTTTTTTTGGTGTCACATCATGGTGGAAGCAAAACACTCAGGAGAGAGTTGTGCTAGGAAGCAGAGAGAGAAAGAGAATGGGTAGGCTCCCACATCACTTTTGAAGTCCTGCCCTCGATGATCCCATGACCTCCCAAAATTCCCCAACTCTTAAAGATCCATAGTACTTCCCAATACCACCATAACAAATATTTATTTTTTTTACTTTAGGAAATTTGCTCATATTCACTCACTAGCTTTCAAACAGATCACTGCTAGACAACATGGCACCTTTGAACAAGGAAAAAAAAAGGCAAATCTTTTGGGTACATTGTAAATGTGTTTCAATCAAAAATTATTCTAAAACCAAAAGTTCATTTTGAAAAATGTACCTTAGATCTAATCATCTGAATCTGAAGGTCTTCTGACTTTGAGGAAAGATCTTCAAAGGGTGAGGGTGAGGGAGGGTTGCCATTATTATTAGCAAAATCTCAGAAGTATCCTTTCTCCCTTCCGACTTCCTTGTCTCCTTATTGTTGGAATGTGCAGGGATCATTAGCCATCCAGTCAGACTTCTTCAGGCCTTTCCATCCATGAGAATGATACAAATAATGTATTTCCCATTATCAATCTTGGTGCATATATGGTTGTCAGTTTGTCACTGTATAATATGAATTACACATGAGGAGGGCCATTAAGGAAGATTATCACAGAGAAATAAATGTTAAAATATTTTTTAAATAATTAAAATGGATTTTAAACTGGGCATGGTGGCACACACCTAGAATCTGATCGAGTTGAGAGGCCAAGGCAGGAAGATCACAAGTTTGAGGCCAAGCTCAGCAGCTTAGTGAGACCCGGACTCAAAATTTAACCAAATAAAAATAAAAAGAGCTAGGCTATGTATTCACTGTAGATTTCCCCTGCATTCAATCCCTGGTACTGCATAAATAAATAAATAAATAAATAAAGATGAACTTTAAGCAATAGCTTTACTTTCACTGTAGAGCTGAACCCTAAAAACTATAGATGCAATTTAATATGCATATGTTAAAAATTACTATGCTTAAAGGAACATGAGGAGTTTGAGGTCAATATTTATTCCAAAGGGTGTTAAATCATGCTGTAAATAACATCAACATAAAACACTTCAATTATGTACACATATTACTAGGGAAAAATATATGAAGACTTTTATCATAGTTAAAAAATTTTTAAATCTGTCAGTTTAAAAAATTAAGGTTATTTTATTAGAGGATAAAATTAAGAAACTTTGAAAAAAAATGTTATTTACCTTTCCTATGCAAATTATGAAGTGACATTTGCATACACTGTTAAGTATGACCAAGCAACAAACCAAATCATTTTTATTAGACTGAGTCTTCTATATTGTGTTATCTAACTAGAGTAAGGCCTTACCTTTTATTGGTTCATGGTATGTGTTTTAATTGTACATTAAATACCTTTGTAAGAGAGAGATGGACTATTTAGGACTTGTTCAACATCTTGAAGTTCTTAGGGGGAAATTAATCTGAGAGAAGTACTGCTATGTCTTCCCCAGTCTGAGCAGAGATGGTGGGTGTGGGGGCTATGTGCTGGGAGGTCTTCATGGACAGGGAGGTCTTCACTGCACTAGTCTCATTGTTCCTCTTGGTAATGCGCTGGAGGTCTATCAGTCCAAGATGACCATGAGACCTTCTTCTGCTCTTCTATAAATACTTAGCTACTGGGAGTATAACTAATGTGCCCAATCTCTCTCTCTCCCTCTTTTTCTGTGTCTATCTCTCTTTCCTTTTCTCTCTGTTTTCTGTGTTCTGTTTCTTTATCTCCCTATCAATCTCCCTCTTCCTTTCCCTCTCTCCCTTCCACTCCCTCTCCTGTGTATGTATGTGTGTGTGTGTGTGTGTGTGTGTGTGTGGTGTGTGTGAGCATGCTCACTTTTTACTCAAACCTCCACTTCATTTTCCCTCCCCCCTTCTTCTCGCCAGCATTGGTTTTAGTTTAGTATGGCATTGTCAGGGTTTTTGAATTAAACTTTAGCTCTGTGTAGTGAGAAGCAATATTCATAATATAGTGATTTAAAGCTCTGACTCCAGAGTCATACAGCCTGGATTGCATCCCAGCTTTGCTATTTACCAGATGAGGCCTCTGGCAATTTACTTAATCTCTCTAGGCCTCAGTTTACTCATCTGCAAAATGGTGACAATAATAACTCTTCTCCCAAAAGAGCATTGTGAAAATTAAATGAGTCGATATGTATAAAGTATTTTAAACAGTTTCTAATTTATAATAGTCTCTGTAGAAATCTTTATTCCTATTATTAGTTCCATGTTTTCTACCCGAATCATTTATGAGAGGAAACTCAGGCAGAATAATCTATGGGATGGGAACTTGGCAAAGATAGTGGTTCAATGATCAAAAACCTGTTTCTGCATTGGGCAGAAGGCAGACAAATGTTTCCCATTACAAAATGAATGTTAATGTGAAAAGGGCCATAAGAAGGTTAGAAAAATAAAAGGCTGGTCTACCAAAGGGAGGGAGTCCCCTATCATAGCTTTTGAATTTCTGAAGCTTGTTAAGGAGTTTGAGATCTCCATGGGTCAGACCAATGATGAGTTTCTTCAGCCCTCCACACCACCACCAATAACAAAAAATGTCCAGGCCTATAAATGTGTTACCTTACACAAAAAAAGGAATTTTGCAGTTGCCATTAAAGATTTTGAGACAAGGCAATTATCTTGCATTATGTGTTTGGTCCAAATGTAATCACTAATAAGTGAGAGTGAGGCTGAGGAATGTGGAGAGGCTTTACTGCTACTTTTGAAGATGGAGGAAGGGGCCACAAGTGAAGAACATGTACAATCTCCAGAAGCTGGAAATGGTAAGGAAACGGAAAGGAAATGGATTCAACGCTAAAGCCTGCAGGGAAAAATGCAGCCCTTCCAATATTTTGTTTTTGTCCCATGAAGGATTTATTGGACTTCTAACCTATTAAACCAAAAGATAATAATATTATTTGTGTTGTTTTAAGCCAGTAATTTGTTATAGCAATTGTTATAGTAATTTTTTTCCCATCAAGAAGCAGCAAAATATCATCACTCTATACAGCTGCTTTGAAGGCACTAAGGAACCCAGAGGCTGGGTCATGTGAATGGGGGGGCATCAACATTTGCCCAGCCTGCATTTCTGCCTGCTTCACACATTTCCTCTTAGTCTCCTCTCCTGAACTATCCAAGAAAAGATTCGATTTCATTTTTAAGGTTTGGTTGAAAATCATTTATGCATAAATATTGTTAAGAATTTGAATATTTGTAATTTTTGTAAACAGTGCACAGAAAGCTCTGTTTCTTGTTAGTGGTAGAAGAGGAAGTATTTTGAAGTTAAAGGCTTTCTCCTGACTCCACAGCCATTCCAGGCCAAGGTTACCTAAGCCTTAACCTCTTCCTTGTCCTGTACTGAATCTCTAGTTGCTCAAGGAGATGGTGTCACAGGGTATCTAACTAGTCGACTTTCCTTCCCAGGTCTCTGCTAATCTTGAACCAATAATAGTTTGGTGACCTAAATTAATCTCTTATCTCATTTCCAGCCAAACATACCCTTATACTTGGTACCAAGAATACATTGTCATTGTTCCCCTTTGCTTCATGCATTGTTCAGTCTTTGAACTAGTTCCCTGACCTGTGAGCTACAGAGCAAGGCATTGATCAATGGCCATCACTCTCTGCTCCAGCTAAGCATTAGCTAACCTATGTCTGATCAAACATGAAACTCATGTTTCTATCAAAGAGGGAGTAGGAGAGTAAGAATAAGAAAGATAGCATTAACCCTTGGGAATATACAGAGATCCAGCTCTGAAGAGTAAATTCTATTTATCTGACTTGTAACTGAATGTTAGCTACTATGTGATGACTTTATTCAACTCATTCCAACAGAAATTGATTGTGACCTTACTCTGGGCAAAGAATAATGATAATTAAGTCATGCATGGCATTAGGGAAACTGCTGACATTTGTGTTGATGATAGATACTAAAGAATTAACAAAATTAGAAGGAAAAACCTAAAAAAAATTACTGTGGTGGTATAAGAGTAATACTAATTATAGTAATTTATGGGAAATTCTTATCACTAATACCTAATTATTATGCAGCACAATCATGATTATGCATGTGATTAAATGTGTGTGTGAAGGACTGTGCTGTGTGCTGTATTAGATTAGATTAAAACAATGAAATATAAACATGTATGCTCAATCCTCATAATGAGTTACTCATGAAGTATTTTGTCATATGTTCATAATTTTTTAAAACATTAGAGAAAAATTCTTAGGCCATGAATAAGGTAGCTGGCTCTTTTCTACCAGCAAAACTATAAATTGATTAGTGCACTTGATTTTCTAAATGAGTCTCCTATCATTGCCATCAAGAATTGTAGTCTTTTTTTCCTCCCAGTATTTCTTATAAATAATTTTAATTTCCCTTTTCTAGCATACTATTCTGAAGTAAATGGAACTCTGAGAATCTCATTATCTTGAGAGTCTGCAGAAGGGATGAGATAGAGTGAGTAAGACCAGTTTTGTGTAGATAAGCCAATCCAGGCAGTCATTTGTAGATTACTTGTCAATCAGTTAATCAAGAGGACCATGTCCAATTACCCCCAGAGTTCACTTAAAGCAACAGAATAAAATGGTATCAATGTCTCTGTGGTTGAACTGTGCACAAGGTGGCATCCATTTCTCACCTCAAAAATTCAATAGAAACTTGCAATATGAAAGGATTTGGAAGTAAAGAATGTACCCAAATCCATTCTGATTCAATTTATTAATTCTTTCAGTCACAAAATATTATAAATGTGTTATGTATCAGGCACAGTATTATATATTGGGAATGCAGATATCCATACTTTTCCCCAGGAAACTTGTGGTCTGGTAGAAGTTTCTGTGGGGCCTACAGATTTGTAGTAGCAATGCCACTAGTACTGCTTTCAAGTACATTACCCTATTTGTATACACAAGAAAATAAACATGAATAATTAACTTTTGGAAGCTATAAATGACTCTTATGTTAAATACATTAAAAACCAGACAAAAATATACCTGTCCCATCTTCCTCCACCATGCCATTTATGTACATACCAAGATCAACCTCTGAAGCCAGTGGTGCACCAGCCTATGCTGCAACTAGCTGTCTTTTCTGTTTCACGAATCCAGCTACAACATCTGCAGCACATGAAGTCTCTGGGAAATATGGTGGGGATATAAAAATTATGTATATACTATTTGAATTGCTACAGTCATTTGTTCTAGTAAAATACAATTCTTTCGACCCATTCCTTACCTTCTTGCATTCCCAAACTCATCACTGATATGTAATCTACCCCTCCCATCAACCTCCTGCTTCATTCAATGGAATAATAAAAATGAAATCCCTTAAGGGAAACTCCTACCTCCCTTTTATTTCTTGCAGAAATATCATTCTTAGAAACTCCAGCACATTCCTACTTACTCTTCCCAGATCTTGCCTGCAGCTGGTGCATCTATTGTGATTCCAGGGTCTCTTCTTTGTCCTCTTCTTCAAACTCTGCTCCAACCTCCCTTCCATTCATAAATGAAAATTGACTTTCACATTTGGGAAGGAAGATGCTTCTTTGCAACTGACTGCAATAAAAGCCCTTCCTGCCACTGAGACGCCCAATGTTAGCAGACTTTGTTAATCTATAATGACTAGGATATGTCCCTAAGGGTGGATACACACAACCTTGAATAAATCAACTTCTAATAATACTTTCTTACTGAAAAAAAGAAAAGATTCAGTTGTTTGATAGATAATGACAACCACTCTAAAGTTTCCATTTTATCCTACGAATTTATCCTTTGTTTTTGGTTCTGAGAAAAGTAAATCATAATATTTACTTTCATTCTCTTGACTTTTAATGTAACCAGGTAAATATTTCAATATTAACCAGGTCAAGCATCAAAGATAAAGCCAGAATAGGTAGGCAGCACTGAAAAATGATTAAGTTAGTGCCAGGATACTGAACAGAACAAAATTTGAGTGGGAAAGATATTTTCAATGACTGTGATGTATATCTTTAAATAATTGTATCTGAGACTCAAATTTAAAACTACACTGGATTGATGCGATTAACTGTAATAGCTGTAACTACCCTCAAAATAATTCACAAGTGACAGTATTTCAAATCTGCAGATGGAGACACATTATAAAACTTAGAAAATTGTAATTGCACATCACCCAGCCACAAAATGAAGTTATAAAATGGCCTCAATTCTGTATACCTGACTAACATTCCTGTATCAGCTCTCTAAACTTCAAAGCTGAAAGTTCATGTTTTGTTTTGTTTTTTTTTTTAATATTTCCTCAACTTTTGATATATATATCTAGGGGAAAGAAGAGCCCAACAAGAGTCAAATACATATTTTCTTTTCTTTATTTTTCCTAAGGAAAGAAACACTTAAACATGACAGAGTTTAATAGCTTAGTGAATGAGGGAAATAAATGCCAGCTAGGAAAATATTGGTTTCTCAGTAATACCTCTGATAAGCTTCCGTGTCTGTGAATCTCATGGGCCAGTTGAATGATTTTTGGTTTTACTGAAAAAATGAGGGGTGGATCAAAATGATAATGATGTGCTACCTTTCACTTCGAAATATAAAGATTCAAGAAAAACACAAATGGCTTAGAATATGTCAAGGGAAAATTGTAGGTAAAAACGTTAGAATAAATTAGAATAAAAACTATATATGGAAAATGAAATATTGAGCCAAAACTATACACTCTTCAGATATGGGTCTTCAAATAATTCAGGGGGAAAATATTATTTTTTTAAACCTGAAAACTCAGGTCATTGTTGTTTCATTTAGACTATAATTTCAAAATGTACAAATAAATAAAGTTTTAGAGCTTATTTAAAAGTGAGAAAGGGTATTTTCAGATCAGATATTATTTGAATGTAAGTATCTATACATGTCCACCTCATTAGAGTCCAATGAAAATAAACAAAACTGTAAAAATATAAAGTGAAAGTATTGGAAATTAGGAAGAAGTATAATTTTTATCAGAAATTTGAGGTCCTTTGAGAAAGTAGCAATATCTATAGAACCAGCATTAGTTGGCTTTCTAATGAAGCAAGGCTCTCTAGAGTTTACAAGAAGAAACTCAGGCACGCCATGCCAGGCATCTGCAGCACTGAGTGAGGGGCACTCTGGTTCCATTGGGTCAAACAGAAAACTCTGGGGATGAAATCCAATTATACAGGCCATATCAGTCTCAGGTTCTCTTCCTCTTTCCCAGAAACTACTGAACTAATAAAGTAGTGACATCAAGCTGAATTATTCAGTGGGTGAGTTCTAAATGAAAGATGAATGGATGAAAATAAGTACATAAAAATAAACATTCCTAATGAGCCAACATCTTCCCCACTCCTGATGTTTCCTTCCATGAGTGAGCCCATTAGCACAGCACTCTTTACCTCTCTATACTTATCACTCATTTCCAAGTCAAGTGACTTAATTGATAAGGGAGATTTTTGAGGAATAAACTGGGCATGCTCACCTCAGCTTTCTCCTTTGCTCTTAATAGTGAGCTGACCATAGATAAGTGTTCTTCTCCTCTTTCAAATAGAAAATATGAAGACCATGTACCCTGATTTTAAAGCAATAAACATAGGAAATACTATTTGGGGGAAAAAAAACATTCAGATACATTGAGTGTATTCATTTGGGAAAAACCATGTAAGCGTGCAGACAGTATGTGTGTGCTTTTCTGTGTGTGTGTGCTTTATCTCAGATAATAGAAGGAGGGACCCTATCTTCTATTTCCTTCCATCTCCATTATCATTTCACGTGATAAACATTGAAAACCTATTGTTAATGGATAAGGTTATCCAAAGCAGAATACCTGAACCTTGACAGCCATACACACACACACACACACACACACCACATGTAATTTACTATCTCTAAATTGTATATATACATCTATATATATAAATTTTATTCAGGTTCTTCATATAGGTCAAAATTAATATGCATGTGTTCTTTTTAATGACATTAAAAATACTCACTCATGATGACAATCATTATTATTATTACTATTATTATTATTATTATTATTATTATTCTCCTTGAGAATTTTATTTTCTCTAACAATAATGTTATAATATAGGAACACGAGTATTTTAGTCCCACTTAAAATTAAAGATGCCGGCATTCATAGTGAGCCTACAACTCCAGTTATCTACATAATCATGGTCAAGTTATTGCAATATTTCAGTTCCCTCTACAATAAAATGAAATCCCCCAACAAGATAATCTCTGGGACCCTTCCTTCTACAAAATTAAATGTAAAGAAATCCACAATTCTCCTGGCACCAAGCACCTTTAACTGTGCCTCATAAATAATAATAATAATGTTTCACAGAGTGTATGGCACCAAGTAAGGATTGTTTGCAAAATGCAATTTAAACAGATCGCATTTTACGGCTTGCCATTTACCGTAGTAGTAAATAGCAAATAGGCAGCTGTGTCTACGTGTATTTGCTGATCTGTCAGACACTGGAAATAAGGCTAGTGCATTATCCCTTTATAAACCAGGGCACGCAGTCATTCTCAGGGAGAGGCATTAAGTTTTTATTGAAAACGACAAACCACTGCAGCTGGGGTGAACCACAGAGGGGGCTCCTTTCATTACTGTTTAACATATGCATGCACATTTTTCAGAATGAGTGCCTAGGTTTTCTCAGCCTACCTCTGCCAAGTTTGGGAATCAGTATCCCCATCTATTTCCATGGTTTTACAGATTACTGTTTGCTCATCATATTTTATTTACCCATGTCAGACTCCCCACTCAGCTTCATTCAACAATTCTAATTATGTGGCTTCCTTCTTCCTGATTTTGCACCTCAGTGTTTCCAACATTATTTGATTCTACAGCCTCCCCAACATCCTTTTCAAGCCTCAGATGGTGATTTCTTCACAGTTGAAATCGCTAACACTCTTATGATAATGTCCTTTACCCTCAGAAATGGGAAAAGAGTGGTAATAATTGCTGATTCTCACTGTGAAATCTCAAAACATTTATGTCAGCCTTTTTTTAAAAATATAATACGTACATAAAAAGAACCTAGGTCTTATAATATTAGCTCTCTTCTACATCCGATAAATAATCAAAATTGCATTTGATTTGTATCATTATAGATTAATAAGTTGGGGTTATATCTGGTATATCTTCATGTATTTTATTCTTATTTAAATTTACAATTGATATAATTTGTTATATCTCAGTTACTGTCTTGCACATTGCCTGAAAATAGAGACACCTGCTCTGAAATGCATTACACAAATTGGAGAAAATTTCATTCAGACTCGACTCTTTTCACGGGTCAGAAATGAAGAGTATTTAAATGATAGGACTGATTTGGTAGAGACCTTTCACAATTTATGGGCAGCTGATCAGATCATCGAAGTGTTTGCTGGTATTTTAATCTGTACATAAGAATCACAATTTGTGTTTCAGAAGACATGACTGGTTAATTTTGTTCAATAAATCCCAAAGTATTGTAGAACTTTTTGCTGAGTTCACCTGATGTTGCATGTACCCTGCACAGAATGGAATGTGTATATTTAGGTTCATGGAGAATTGGTATATTCTGGTTGGACGGTGGTACTCTTTGTGTTTGAATGAAAATGATGGGGGAACTTTCTTCTCATGGGTGTATATATTGGTAGATTAGTATAGTTGAAAACTACCCTCCCCAAGTTCATGTATACATCTTAGAAGTTACTCTGCAATCTAATGTCATTTCCCAAGAATATGATACATAACTTGCTCTCTCACCATAGAATGAGAATAATATTTAGAAGAAGGGAAATGTGTCATTTAACAGGAATAGAATCCAGAAATTGGTTTTAAATAATAATGTCCAGAAAATATAAAAATCCCAATAACTCAATTTGGGATTGTTCAAAGTATTATCTATTCTTCTGAGTAGCTTGGATCTAGAGCCATATCACCCTAAATAAGCCCAATCTTGTCTGAGTGGGCTGGGTTTATTCGTTAACACTCACAGTAAGTATGGTTTACATGCAATTTAGAGCAAAAATTAAATTCCAAGAGCAATTTACATAAATAATATAAATAAACAAGAGTAGAAAGAAAGCTCCCTTGCTTTTCTTTACTTACAAATTTACTCAGGCCACATCATGGAGACAGACCTGTTTAGGGACTGTAGACTCTGTCATCCCAAGGCCTAAGAATTGTCCTTCTCTCCTTTCATCACACATCAGCACAATGTTAAACTTCCATGGTGCTATTCCCAATTAATAGGAAATGACGTCTTGATCATCTTCTTGAACACTATCAACATTGATGCTTACATAAGGAGCTCCAGTTGTACAGTACATTTTGAACAAACTACTTGATAGTTGGATATCTAAAAGCAAAAATAATATATTTCCATGTATTAAGTGAAGATTCTATCTTCAGAAAATTGCTGTAACTATCTAGGCTTATTACTAGTGTTTTTCTTGAGTTTATCCAATTTCTAAAATTATTTCAAAGGGTAACAACATGGATTTCTGTTTTCTACAGATTACACAAATTAATATCAGTACTTTAGAAAGTTAACATTTCAGTTGAGTTGGGGTGACATTGGATGTAAAGAAGAAATTGGTTTTAACATTAGGATTGAAAAAATTGCAAAGGATTGAGTCTAGAATTAAAAGGCTGATTGTGCACGTGTGTGTGTGTGTATGTGTGTGTGTGTGTGTTTCACGGGTAGTAAAGTGTAAACAGAGAACAACTATGACTGGGAATGTTTTCTAAACAAAGGAATTTCTGGTAAGCTCCAATCCTTTCAATAGCTAGCAAAAACTATAAACTTCTTTTTGGATTTAGATCACTAGAATGATGTTTTGATACAAATTTTTACAACCTTGATCAGGTTACATAAGATCTCCAAGTCTGTTTCCTTATCTTTAAATTAAAAATAATAAAACATATACTGTTGAAGATAATTTCCCTTGAGTCCCTCATATTTCTAGCTGTCTTGTGACTCAAGGTCCTGATAATAATTTGTACCAAATTACCTTTTCAAGAATGTGATAGACATCACTATCCAAAGTACATGTATGAAGACATGAATTGGTGGGGACATAATTCATATACAACCAGAGATATGAAAAATTGTGCTCTATATGTGTAATAAGAATTGTAATGGGGGCTGGGGATGTGGCTCAAGTGGTAGCGCGCCCGTCTGTCATGCGTGTGGCCCGGGTTCAATCCTCAGCACCACATACGGGCGGGGATGTTGTGTCTGCAAAAACTAGGAAATAAAATGTTAGAGTTCTCTCTCTCTCTCTCTCTCTCTCTCTCTCTCTCTCTCTCTCCTCACTCTCTCTTAAAAAAAAAGAATTGTAATGCATTCCACTGACATGTATTAGAAAGAAAGAATTAAAGAAAGAAAGAAAGATAGTTAGTTTCAAAAAAAAAAAAAGAATATTTGTTAACGAACAATCTTAGAAAATAGAGATAGTGCCAGGGTAGAGGTGATATTTTGCTGCCCAGAATAAGGACAATAATGTTTCCCTTCAGGGCAAGAATCTAGCAGGTTTGCCTTATAGACCCTTTTGAAGATGGGAATTACTGAACCTAGAATTTTCCTATAATGTAACCCAAGAATCCCCTGGTCTTCACCAAATGACCTGATGGGAATTGAACTCAGGGAACAGGTGCAATGTTAATCCTGTGGCTCCTGCTATTTCTTTAATAAATCGTTCTTTTTTTCTCATCAAGAGTCTTACATCTTCTGCTTGCACTAATGAATCTATATCATGCTAAATTATTAGTTGGTAAGTAGAGAAAATCTCAGACCTTTCACAGTTGTTGATACACACTTCATATGGGTTGTGTGGTGATCATGTTATACAAGGTATTCATAATTCTTAGTGCTATGCTTGGACAAGGAAGCATTAAAAATTTTCAGTTTTAACATTATTAATTATTACTCAAACCACAGTTTAATAACTTCTTATAAATTTATCATTAAACCTCACCTTTCAAAAACTGTATTCAATTATAGGTTTCTAGGATTTCACATAATTTAGCTTTTTATTTTCTCTCATAATTAAAACTAAATTTAATGAACATTCAAATAGATTAAAAGTTTCACTTCTTATGCTTAATAGTTTCTTTTTAACACTTCCAATTTTCTATTCATTTCAAAAGGAAAGACATTTTGATATTAAGTAGTCAAATAATTGCACAAATTTTTCCATACAGAGATATTAATATTTCCAAAATCAAAGACCTGGCAGATATCCCAGTCTAAATAGTGGCATATATTTACCAACTGGTGTATGAAAGCAGATTCAGCATGAGGTTAGCATAGCTACTCACAGATTCTGAGAAGGGGCATTCCACACCATGGGATCTGCACAGGAAACCAACCACCTGTGTTCATTGGAAAGAAGAGGGATCTGGGAAAATGTGAAGATGAACCTTTACTCTGGTTTCACAGGAAAGACAGGCTAAGCAGGATTAGGGTTCACTAGTTTGAATAATGTCAGTGGCTTCTGGGGCTCAGGTATTATCTCTAGTTGTCAGGTCCCTGACTGCTGTGCTTTGAAGATGTCTCCTCCAAAATTCAGGTGTTGCAAGGTGATATAATAAAGAAGTAGGACTTTTAAAAGGAGGTTTGATCATGAGGGTGGAGCCCCTATGGATGAGATTAGGTGCTCTTATGAAAGAGCTGGAGGGAGAGATTTCATCTTGCTTGCCTTTCTTCCTTCCCCCATGTGAAGATGAGCCATTCTTCCTCTCTGTAGGATACAGCAATAAGATGCCATCTTGGAAGCACAGAGCAGTCCTCACCAGACAACTGAACCAGCTGGCCACTTGATTGGGCTTCCCAACCTCAAGAACTGTGATAAATACATTTATGTTCTTCATAAATGACCCAGTCTCAGATATTCTTTTATAGAAACAGGAATGGAGTGTTTCTATAACCAGAATGGGGAATAGTGGGCCTCAGTATGAGAGGCTGGTAGAGGATATGGTTAGTGGTGTGGTCTCTGGACAGGCTGAAAGACACTCTTTCTGGGGGTATTTTAATATCTGTATGAACTCACTAGCCATGGAAAGGGAGGCTGTTCCAAGGTCAGCAGATTCCAAGCTTTTAAGGACCCAGAAACACATGGTTAATATACCCTACTTCACAGGAAAATTAGGAGGTTTTATTAATCATTGTTTATGAATTACTTGTGAATATTTTGGTGATAATTATCATGGAATAGTTTGATAGATTTGCATACATCAGGGTAATATCAGAAATACAAAAAAAAAAAAAAACAAGACATGCTTCACAATAGATAGATGATAGATAGGTAGCTAGATGCTCCCTATTTCTATAGGGTAAGGAAAAGAAACAGGGAGAGACTACTAGAAATTTTTATGGTGATTGTGGGAGCTACTATGGCAAGTAAAAAAAAAAAAACAAAAACAAAACCCAAGGCCTTGTGTAGTATTGTGTAGGGCAGATCATCAAGAAACCCAGTTAGAGATACCAGTAGTTCACAAACAGAATTTTTTCTTCCTCAGAGACACTTGAGTTCCCTTTTTAAAGCCTTCTAATTGATTGGATCAGGCCCACTCAGCTTACCCAGAACAAGTTCCATTACTTAATGTAAACTGATTATAAACTTTAATCACATCTACAAAGTATTTTTATAACAACACCTAGATTTGTGGGGTTTTTAATTTATTTTGCTTTTTGTAGTATTAGGAATTGAACCCACAGCCTCACCCAGGCTAAGCAAGCACTCTACAACTAAGCTATATCCCCAAATGTTTTATTTTTTTGATATAGAATCTTACTGAATTGCCCAGACTGGCCTCAAACTTGTAA
This sequence comes from Callospermophilus lateralis, assembly GCF_048772815.1. Taxonomy (NCBI): domain Eukaryota; kingdom Metazoa; phylum Chordata; class Mammalia; order Rodentia; family Sciuridae; genus Callospermophilus; species Callospermophilus lateralis. The sequence continues at coordinate 22,601,044 of NC_135307.1, forward strand.
TCTTCCTGCTTCAGCCTCCCAAGCATCTAGAATTATAGGCATGCCCCTCTGCACCCAGACTAATGTTTGATTAAATGACTGGATTCTAGAACATAGTCACATTAGCAGTAACATTGATCATGATAGGCTCATCATTTCAAAGGGAATCTTTTTTTTTTTGGTCTCTTTATTATGAGTAGTTATTCAAACAATGGTTATGTATGGAATTAAAATAATTTGAATAAAAATAAAATTAAGTTGATTAAATTCATTTTCTACCAAAAAGACTAGAATTATTTTCTTGAAGACTCAACTGAATGAAAAATCCTTAGTCAACAAAATGAAAATTATAAGAATGGATTTTATTATACTTGATAAATATTTCCCTTTTTTTCAATGCTCAATGTTGAGTGTTTTCACAAGTATTTTTCACTAAAGCAAATTATTTGATCAATTAAAAGAAATACATTATTCAGTTAAAAATGTTATTAACATAGACATCCTTTAGCCTAAATAAATATATCATAAAACAAGCCTAAATAAATATATCATAAAACAAATAAAATATTTATTTAATGAAATGAAGAGGGTCTTGTTGAGAATAAACTCACTGGAAAATTGATAGTCAATGCATATCAACCAAAAATATCTATAACAACCAACATAAAAATTGTTAAAGAAAATTTTTCAGAAAGAAGAGGTCAGAAATTCCACATTCCTGATAATTCCAATATTTTAGTTTATATGTTCTTAACCTAGCAAATATACTTCTCATTTTTTCTGTTGCTTTCTCAAAAGGAAAATAAAGAACATTTTATTGAAAGTAATAAAAGTTCATTACCACCATTAGATATTCAACTCTTATTTACTGAAGTAGGTCATTAAGTTGTTATCACTCTGCTTTACACTACTTAAGTTTACAAAAGAAGGAAAAAGTATTGACAGAGTAGGGATGAGAACTAAAATATGTGATAATAATATTGAAGATAATTTTAAACTTTGAAATAAAAATTACCAACATTTTATACATTTTAAGCCAAATAATGCATATACATCTTCTAGGCTAGACTATAATAATGATTCAAAAGTAGAGTTGCAATGTATTCATCTTTGTATAGTTCTTTTTTAAACTGCAATTTAAAATGTAATAAGACTTTCAAAAACATAAGGGACATACACAGCTCAGAAAATCAGCCCATGAAGATTAAGAAAGATTTATCAGTTTCACTAGTATACACGGATCATACTAATGCCTCCAATAACAAGACTACTGTTTATATAACACTGTTCATCCTTAAAGTGCTTTAGCAACTCTGTCTAATTAATAGGAATAGACAAATCCTGCTGTGTCCTTCAAGGCTCTCAATGGCATTTCTATGATTTGGAGCCTGATTAAATCCAGAATGTACTTGTTTCTCCTCCATAAAAAATTTGCAGCAATTATTTAAATAACATACATATTCCAAGAAACATATCATGGGAACTATCTTAATTCCCATGAAACTCTCTGCCTTTCAGATTTATTTCATAACCCACACCTTCTCTTCTCCCTAAATCTTTATGATAATTTCCTTTTACCTTAACAATTGGTAACCTAAATTTCTACTTGATTTGTGTAAAAAGGAAAAATACAGAAATTACAGCTCACACACAAAGTTTAATTTATAGGAATAAATATATGTAACTAGGAACTAGGGATGTGGTTCAAGAGTTGAGCATTTACGTAGCATGCACCAGGCCCTCAGTTTGATCCCTAACACTGAAAAAAAATTAATTAATAAAACAGATTTTTAAAAATTTGTAGTTCAAACATATTCAACAGATATTGCTCTTCCCACATATGATCTGGCCCAAATATCAAATAAATAAATAAAAATCTTGAGAGAAAAAAAAATACTTTTATTATTTTCCTTTTCTCCCCATTTTTTTCTTTCTTCCTTTCTTTTTTTTTTTTTTAACAATCAACTAATGCTTCCCTAGGCTTCCTTGTTTGTCTTGAATTTTATTCAATAACTCCCTAAGCTCTTGTTTTCTCAGTCAATAATCTGATACAACAAGTAGACTGGAATCAGAAAATGTCTGTCCCAGAGAGATAGCAAAACTGCCTAGCAGTCAAAAACTTCCAATTCAGAGTGGAGCTGCACTTACTCATGATTTAATTTAAAAACTTAGAAATGATGAAAAAAAAAAGGTGTTAGTGGGAGAAAAACTTGGAGCTTTCAGTATGCCATTTCCCAGATCTGTGGTTATTAATGGAACCCTTACCTTTTGGGATGATATCTGTGATATGTATTCATAATTCCCAAATTGTAGATAGAAAGAAGTTTGTAATAACCAGAAAAAGAGGTTGTAAAATGTAAACATTATTTAAAGTCAGAAAAGAAATTAGTATCAAAGAGACCTCTCTTTAATGATATAAGCTAGAAAGAAAATCATCTTTACAGACCAAGAATCTTACAAGGAGCTTTTACTCTTTGCTTTGAAAAGTTTACCAATGACTAGGTAGTCAGCAGTTTTTTCTCTCTGTAAACTTTCATTCCAAGAGAAAGATAGTGGGGATCTTGGAACAATTCTGCTCTCTATTTCACAAAAATGTCATTTATGACCTCACTAGTACTTTAGCTGGGAGAAGCATAGATAATCTTTATCATATTAATTCTGGCATAGTAAGGAAAAATTCTAAAACCTATTCTTTACAAAGGTTTCTCCAAGAACCACCTTATCCTTGCCAATGTCATTCACAGGGCTTCGTAACATTCATTTGACCCCAAACTATTCCATGTCAAAACACAAATGAAACTAGCAAGGACTTCCAACTCGACTCCCATATCAATTCCTTGCTTAACTAGGAGGCATTTAGTTTTAAAGAAACCTGGAGATATTTTACTCTGTTGCCTTATTCTGACTCATACTTTATGACTAGATTTCAAAAGATTAGTTCAGATTGTTTTTTGAAAGAGCTGTCCAGGGTGCTGAAGTGGATACCAGTGAAACACTGTAGACTACATAAATAAATTTTATTTTATTTTATTTTTTACTTTGTCAGATAGAATGAGATTTTATTTATGTTACACCAAATATTATCTATGGTGTCCTATATGAAAGTCTTTATTTTCTCATAGTCATATTAATGCATAGTTGACAGGAATTCTGGGGATTAAAAACATTATGGAAACAAAAGGCCTATCACATTTTCTGATTCAAAGTAAGTACTCATTAAATGTAGTTGTTTTTTCCCAGTTATTCTGCTAGTCTGCTAAGAACTGATTCTTGTTTTTCAATAAATGACAATCTACTTAGAAATAGAATACAATCAGTAAAAAAGATACCATTAACTTAATCAAAACAAATGGCTAAGACCATACATTTAGAGAAATACAAGTAAAGGATGGCTCAGGAAAAAATAATAAATTGAAAATCTGAAGGTTTGAGTTCTTTTCCAGTGAAGCTTCTTCATTTATATTGCCATTCTAACAATTCTTGCTTCTAACTCTTGCCTGATCTGTCTCTTTGGAGAAGAAAGAGAATAATAAACAACCTCATCATTTATGTCTCAAGTCTATATCACATTCCTGGCTCTCAAAATATAAAGGCCAAGTTTATAAATCAAGTGAGAGAGAAAACATATTAAAGTGTGGGTGTAAGTGTTTTTCTACTTGAGTTGAATCATTGGCAAGATGTAGTGACTCTGTCATAAGCAGTTATAAAAGCCGAGGTTCTAAAAATAGTTCACTATTCAGCCACCATACCTGGGACAACATATCCAATGGCCTTTTAAATATATGAAACAGCCAATGCATTTAATATACTTCTTTCTGAAATCAGGCTGGAAACAGGTGAGCCAGTTTCTAATATATAGTACACTGAGCTCATTCAGAATCTTGAACTCCTCCTACTTATCATTTTGATAAGACTAAACATTTTGTTAGCAGCAAAACTGCTTCCTCAAAAACAAGTTCACATGAAAATGAACTTAATATGAGGAAAGTTGTTCTGACAAATCATTATGGGTTGGGGAAGACCCTTATTATCCTCAAAGCCCTCAGTTCCACTCCTCTGTCACTGCATAAGAGGAGTACATTTCAAATCCCAAAGATTCTACAGAACATACTTTGAAAATCATTGTTTCAGCAAAAATACAGTTTTCAACCCAAATCTATGAAAAAATTGGGGATAAGATTCTCAAATGGAATTTGTTTCTCTGCCAAATCAATTTTAGGGTTAAAACATGACCTTGGGCTTATATTAAGAGTAGTTATCCAAGCTAACTAGGCTAATGTACCAAAATATCAAGTGAATAATCAAAAAAGAAATTATTCACTCCCCTACTTTGACTTAAGTATAGTCAGTTTAAGTAATTTTTAATACTACATTTGGTTTGTGTGCCTATATGCAATATCCAATAAACTACACACAGTTCTATAAAAGAATTATTTACTCATTTATACCATTGATTGACAAAATATATGCCTCTGATACTTAAGGATGGGAAAGACAGCAAGGTTAGGAAGAAAAATGAGAAAAATTAGGAAAAAAATTAAAAGAAAGTAACATCGTATAGAGACTTACAGTGTAAATGGGGATTTTTCAGAATCTAATCATTTTAGCTTAGGTTGCTGTGACAGATTGCCACAGACTATTGGGTTTAAACAACAAACATTTATTTCTCATGGTCTGGTTGCTAGAATTCTTAAGTCAAGATGCCAGTATTGTTGGGTTCTAGTAAGGGCCCTTTTCCCGGTTGCAAAGTACAAACTTCTTGCTCCCTTCTCAAATGTTAAATAAAAATAACAAGAATTCTCTAGAATTCTTTCCATGGGACACTAATCCCATTGAGGAAGACTCTACCTCCAAGAGCTATTTTCCTCTAAACATCCCACCTCCTAATACCATTACAGTGGGTAATGGGTGGCAGGATTTTAACATATGAAACCTGAAAAAAAATCAACATTCAGTTGATACAATAATCTTACATGAACTTTCCATAAGTTTTCCAGTTTACTCAAAGAGTAAGCAATATTATTATTCTCTTTTTTTTTATAAACAAATAACTTGAAAACTACAATTTAGAGAAAAAAGTGGCATTTGCTCAGGATCACCTAGATAGCAAAACTGAAAATTCATATGCAGCAAAATGAAATTAAATCTCTATCTCTCACCCTGCACAAAAATCAACTCAAAGTGGATCAAAGATTTAGGCACTAGAACAGAGACCCTGAACATAATAGAATAAAAATAGGCCCAAATCTTCACCATGTCGGCCTACAATCTGACTTCCATAACAAGACTCCTAAAGCTCAAGAAGAAAAATCAAGGATAAATAAGTGGGATGGATTCAAATTAAAAAGCTTCTTCTCACCAAAGGAAACAATCAATAATGTGAGGAGAGAGCCTATAAATTAGGAGAAAATCTTTACCACATTCACTTTCAATAAAGCATTAATCTCTAAGATATATAAAGAACTCAAAAAACTTAACATCAAACAAACAAATAACCCAATCAATATATGGGTTAAGGAACTGAACAGAAACTTCAGAGAAGAAGAAATATAATCGATCAACAAATATATGAAAAAGTTGTCAACACCTCTAGCAATTAAAGAAACACAAATCAAAACTACTCTAAGATTTCATATCACTCCAGTCAGAATGGCAATCATCAAGAATACAGGCAACAATAAATGTTGGCGAGGATGTGGGGAAAAGGTACATTCATTCATTGCTGGTGGGACTGCAAATTGGTACAACCACTACGGAAAGCATTATGGCGATTCCTTAGAAAACTTGGAATGGAACCACTATTTGACTCAGCTATCCCACTCCTTAGTTTAAACCCAAAGGACTTAATATCAGCATACTATAGTAATGCAGCCATGTCAATGTTTATAGAAACTCAATTCACAATAGGTAAACTATGGAACCAACCTTAGTTGTCCTTCAATAGATGAATGGATAAAGAAAATGCGGTAAAAAATTTCAATGGAATATTACTCAGCTTTAAAGAATAATGAAATTATGCTATTTGCGAGTAAATGAATAAAGGTGGAAAATATTATGCTGAGTAAAATAAGCCAATCCCCCCAAAAAAACAAAGGCCAAATGTTTTCTCTAATATGTGGATGCTAATTCACAATAAGGAGGTGGGGCACTAGAGAAGAATAGAGGTTTACCTTAGATTAGGTAGAGGGAAGTGAAGGGAGGGGAAGGGAGAGGATGTGGGAATAGGACAAACAGTTGAACAAAACAGACATTATTATTTTATGTATATATGTGACAGCATGACCAAAGTGATTCTATAACATGTGCACACAGAAAAATGAAAAATTATATCTCCCCTATGTATAATATATCAAAGTGCATAAATGCATTCTGCTATCATGAATAACTAATTAAAACAAATTTAAAAACTTTTTTAAAAATGCATATAAGGGCTGGGGTTGTAGCTCAGTGGTAAAGCACTTGCCTAGCATGTGTGAGGCACTGGGTTCTATGCTCAGCACCACATAAAAATAAATAAATAAAATTTTAAAAAAGATTTTAAAAACCCATAGAACTGGATAAAACACAGTGGCCACTCTGATCTAATTTTTAGTTAATAAAATTTTTTTAAAAAGAAAAAGATGACTGAAGAGAGAGAATACAAAGAAGGAAAAAAAAAGGAAAACTAGAACAAAGTCAAGAAGTAGAAGTACTGCCACATATATTTTTTTAGCATTAACTCTGTAACTGTCATTACATTTGTTCAATTAATATTATTATATCATGGTAATATTTGTGTTACATTCTTTCTTTCCTATTTAAAAATCTTCACACCAAATCTTCTGCAAATTAATCTTAATCCACCTCCGAATCAATCTTTTTCTCAATATAACAGGTGATAGACAGATTTTTCTTTATTAGGACTTAACAATCTTCCACTTAATCAACTTACATTTTTCAGATATAAAGATCTGTCTATTGGATTTTAAAAAAGTAATATACAGGTAGATGTGAAAGGCACACATATGCATGTGCACACAAACACACACACACACACACACACACACACACACACACACACCACATTTGACAGGGGCTCAAGTCTTCTGCTTTTTATATAAAACTCTGATTAAACCTGACATGACAGTAAAGTCTCTAGAGAACTCAAGGGAAAGGAAATGTTTAAAACTCTTAACATTTCAAAGCAGAGAAATAAAAAAGGGACAGGTGACAAGTCACTCACTAATCATGTCACGATGATCACCAACATGCTAAAAAATAAATTGAAAACCTGGGTAGAAAAAATTGTGCCTTCTGGGGAGTTTCAAGTAAGCAACTAGCCCTGGAAACGAATTTTCAGTTTAATGGACCTCCAAATAGTTGAATAAACAATAAATGATGTAGGGAGGAGGAAAATTAAGGAAGAGGCAGAATTTTGCATAACCTATCTTGAGAATGGAGGAGGGAAGGGGGAGTTAAGAATGAAGGTGAAAGGATTAATATTCAGTGTTATTTTTATTGCAAACATCGACAGGAAGATAATGAATTCTGGGCCTGGCTCCTGAGATGCAGGTTACCTCCATCAGGCAGAAGGAGGCATGAATAATTAATAATCCACTTCAAAGTTCACAACCCCCATCTCTTCCCTCAGGTAGTCATCAAGAGAGGCAACAGTCAGCTAATGGGAGGCTTGCTTAGTACATCTCATGCAAATTGAAGCTCTTCTGCCTCAAGGTTTTCTCTCTTTTCACCAGCTCAGGAAGCAGCTGGTTCCCTGAACTCCAGGAGAGAACATTTAGCCCCTTTCAACCACCAATCAGCCACCAGTCTTAGCTTCTTTAAAGGTTCAAAACACCGCAGGGTTCTGGCCATCAATCAGTGATTGTATTTTCCACTCAGCCCCACTGTAGTTAGAAAGTTATTGTTGCTAGAAAACCAAGTCAGTTACCAAAGGCACAGAGCTCAAAGTACACAGGGACCTAATTTATCTGTTCACCCAAAACCAAACTAGCCATTGTCTTTCTTAAGAAGTTGAATTTCTTGACCAGCAACCAAACAAACATTAGACTACAGCATTCAATGATTTTGATGTATTTAATTTCAAAGTTCTGCCACCAAACCCACTATCACAGTTTCAAACTTAGGTGGCTCTCGACACCACCCCTACAAAGTTTTGATTAATAATTATTTTGGTGTTGGTGTATTTTTACTAAAAAGATCTCAAATGATAATGATGAAGAAAACCCTTGAGCTGTACTGAGAAATACCCAATTGGCCTTTAACCATTTAGCAACCGTGAACTAATTATTCTCAGTTTTGAGGGTTGGTTTGTTTTATTGTTTTGTTTTTTGCCCAATCACAAAGGTGAATGTCCTATGGAATGTACCTGAACACCAGATTGAAACCCACGCACAGTATAAACAAAGTTGGTTTGAGGAAGCAAGCCAATATAAGCTTGTATGTTTGCATATCTCAAGGTTGGCTTTGTGTTTGTTCATCCTTTCTGGAAAGATCCTTACAAAATAAGAATTTTTTTTTTAAAGAAAGGGTGAGAGAAATACGGAGAAAGAAAGCAAGCATGCTGGCCTATCTTGTGCAAAAAAAAAAAAAATAGTTATCAAGTGAAAGAGAAAACTTGAGGAAAAGCTGAAAAAGGAGAAGTGTATAGCATCTTGATGGAGAACAAGATCAAGCAATCCTAATTAATTTATGGAGCCACCTCAATAGGATTCTCAGCTGTTGATCTCACACACTTGAGCTTCTGACACTGAAAAAATGGGGTATCAATATGCAAGTCAGCGTCTTACAAGGTCTGTTTGTCGTCTACAAAATGTGGTTATTGGACTAAATTCCCTTTAGCACAAATATCTTATTTCATTTGCCTGAAACTTCAGAGAGCTCACTGTGTGCCTGTGATAGTATCACTCCCTTTAACTTAATGCGGAAGCACCAACTGCTGGTATTTCTAAGTTATCTCTTCTTAATGGTATGTATATGTGTGTGTTTCCAAAATTCCCATCAATATTTAGTTAGGATTCACTTACAATATAAGTAATTAAATGTCCTTTATGTCTGTGTCATTCATGCTTCCAAAGATAAACAATTGGTACAAAGTGGGCACCTTAAGAAGAGTCTAATAAACACTATTTTTAAATGAGGGAATCATAGGATCAGTACAGTACTGAGATGGTTTGAGTGCTTGCACTCAGGCTGAAATGTAATTGTCATTCTAACACTACTAAGAGCAGAGCCTTTAAGAATTGATTTATATTATGGGGGTTCCACCGTCATGAATGGAATAATGCCGCTTTAGTAGGAGTGGCTGGGTTCCTTTTCTCAGAAATGGATTATAATAAAACAAGTCCAGTCCTTGTATCAACAGACCTGCAGGGCAAGTGAACAGTTCTCTAACACAGGTGTTGGGTGGATTGGGAAAATAGAAATTATGTGAAGGAGCTGAGGTTGTTTGTGTCTCAGTGGTGGAGTGCTTGCCTTGCACGTGTGAGGCACTGGGTTCAACCCTCAGCACCACATAAAAATAAATAAATAAAGGTATTTTGTTCATCTACAACTAAAAATATTTTTTTAAAAAAGAAAGAAATTATTTGAAATAAAGACAAAGACTCAATTATAGGTGTAAAGTGGGACTCCATGGATGGATCAGCCCTGATGGGTTCTGATTCAACAATGAGCAAGCCTCCACATATACATTATATAGGTTTTAAACATCAAAGGGACTCACTGTGAAAAGGCTTCTTGAGGTAAACTGGAGGAAATTGTGAGCAAAAGAGCTTAGTTGGGGCTCATCAGTTTGCACCCATCTCTTCTCCCTTCAGGTAGCTAGGATTTGAAATCAAGGCTTTTGAACTAGCAAATTCCATGACAAGCATGGAATTCTCCCTATGAAGAGGAGTCATCTGCAAATGGGCATTTCCCTTGGCACCTTAGCACCATAGTATTTCCAGGAGAGGCATGTCACTGCTCAGGTTTACAGAGTTCAAAGAAATGATTCATTCGCAGCTCCCAACATCCCTTTATGTGCTTTATTCCTTCTCAGGGATACATTTGCCCCTCTGCTGTTCCATCAGGGGATGGCACACAACAGAGGCTTCCTCATCAGTGTCTGCAGGATACAAGCATGGAGTCCAAGATTCTTCTTTAGTGCTAAGACAATGCTATTTTTCCCTGTTGGCTTTTAGATTTATGTAGGGACAGTTACTCATCTCTTCATGATTATTTCTCCTTTTTGGAATAGGATATCTATCCTTACTCCAATAACCACTGTATTTTGGAAGCAGACAACTTATTTCAATTTCACAGGCTCAAGCTGTGAGTGAATTCTTCTCAGGATGAATACTGCCCTGAACCTCACCCATATCTGATTCAGATGAGATTCTGGATTTGGAATTTTCGAGGTGACTCTGAAATGAGTTGAGTCTTCAGATCGATAAAGAGGGAAAGAATGTATTTCATGTGTGAGTACGTGAGTCTGGTGAGAGGACCAGTAGTATAATTATATGATTTGAATGATTTTCCTCTCTCAAACTAATGTTGGAATTCAGTTGCCAAATCAAAATACAATGAACCTTTAAGTGTTCATTAGTCCCCGAGGGCCCTACCTTCAAGAATGGATTGATGCTGTTACAAGATTGGGCTCCTTGTCCGCGGAGTGGTTCATTATAAAAGGAAGAGTTCAGCTTCCTCACACTCTAACAAGAAGACTCTTGCAAGATGTCAGCTCCTATATCTCGGAAATGTGTTTCCTTTATCAATCACTGAGTCTGTGATATTCTGTTACAGCAATACACAATAGACTAAGACAAAAATGTAATTGAAGAAGCTTAGAAATCCTATAATATCCAAAGACTCCTTCTCAAGGAATTATGTACATCTCTTTTTTTTGCTAGCAAAGGAGAAACTCAGAAATACATCTGCCTAAAATGGGGAAGAAAGATCATCCTGTTTCCCCTGAGAATAAGGAAGTGAGAGATTAGGGAGGAGCAGGGAGAAGAGAAGAGAAAGAAAAGTGTCCGTTTTAAAAATCAGTTGCAGTGGCAGAGCAGCAAGGCCCCCACAGTCAATGTCCACATTTGATTTCTATGGAAAAAATGGGTGAATACATCTCCAAGCTGCTTGAAAGAGGGCAAAGTTGGGGAAAATAACCCAAAGTCCTGGTTCTTTATCAGGTGGGGTATGGACAGTTAAGGGTATTCATCCCAGAGTTGCCCAGAGGTCCATATTACTTGTCTCTATTTCCTTCCTCTTCTCCCCTGTCTTATAATTTCTTTAATTGCCATCTCTCTCTGCCCCACCATACCCAGTGATTTTTTAAGGCCAAGTCATAAACAGTATACACAAGGCCTCTCATCATACTTGAATATAATAGGTGTTCAATTAATGTCTACTGAATGAATGTGTAATCTTCCCAGATTTAGCATTCCACCCACCAGGCACACAAAACTTTTTCTTATGCATATACATAAAAACTGAGGCTCTCAGAAGAGAAATAAAATGCCTTGGGTCCAAAGAACAGGAACCCATATACCGTGTCTCTTCAGATTAGTATTCTCCATAATACTCTGCAACGCCACCTTTTACATATAAACTTGTTCAACGAATTTTCTTATACTAGCTATGCTATAAAACAACTCTAGGTTTTTTTTTCCTCAACAAGTGACATTTAAGAAAAAAAAGTTACAGAAATTTTCTGCCAATTGGGAAAAAAATTCCTACGTTTTCTTTTCATCATATAAAATTTTGCACCATTTAAAATATTAATTAATATTAGAAAATGAAAGTAGAGTTAATCTTTGCATTTAGTACTAAACTGGAAAAGAGGAAAGAAATCAACACTTGGTGGTAGAAATTTTAACCTCATAGGAACCTTCCATGTCTAATATTCAGCCTAATACTCTGGACTCTACAACTTTTCCTTGTAAAGAAGTGAAAAAGCAATTCTTGCAAATGTTACAGTTTGTTTCCTGATGAGAATCCATGAAGAAAAAATTTTAAATATATCATGGAAAATCTGTGGACTTTGGTTTACAAGTTTTCTTTTTACTTTGTTTCATTGGAAAATATTCCCTATCAAGGACAATCTTTCATAATTCCTTAATTACTTTCACATTCTAAATGCCCTAAGTACTTTCACTCCACTACTCACCTTGACAAAGGAAATCCACACTACTATTGCCTAGCGAAATTGTTTCTCCAGATTGGCTTTCCTCCCAGGGGCTCCCCAAGTGCAACCAACTGTGGAAAGAGTCCCTTTGCCCCTGTGCCACATCTTGCAACACCCCTTCTCTACTACATTCTGCAAACCTTCCTTCTGCCCATAGACTTCTACTCTATTTTTCATGACTCTTATGAACAGTATAAAAGAAATAATGAAAATATAACTCCAGAAACATCTTTTTCAAATAGCCAATTCATTTATGCATACATTCTCTACTGGCTTACACTTGACAGCATAAACACTGTTGCAAAGTCTTTAATTACCTTTCTTTCACACCTGTTGACTCTTTCTATTTGGTTTCATTTTACATGTAGGACAATAATTCAAACATATTAGGCTGGCTCTCAAACCTATTCATCAGAATCTACCAGGATAAAGGCAGGGTATCAACATATTTTAGTGGACCTTTGATAATTATGATTATAAATGAGATTTGGCAATACCCTAGTAAGACCAAGAATGTACCCACATAATCACTGAAAGTAATTGTGAAACGGTTGTATGCAGATGTTGATTTCTTTTTGTTGTTGTTGTTGTTGTTTGTTCATTTCCTGGAAAGAAAATTCCTCTTCTTTTTTAAATTCTCAAAGATACCTTCAAGAATGGCATGACAGATGAATGAAAATAATTTACTGAAGACTTGGAATATTTTAAGGGCTCAAGCCTCTTGAATTTAAGCTGAAAAAAGACAGAAAGAAAAAAGAAAATAAATAGAACCAACTTTCCTAAACTATGCTCTCTGCTTACTGAGAATTACAGTCCCAGAATGCATAGGTCTATAGAACCATAACATGATTCTTACTCTATGCCAAAAAGGTACTTACTTCTATATTTATCTTTATATTCCTTCCTTTGTTGAAATCCCCCCCTCAATACATTTGTTCAGTACAGCTTATTTCTTTTATACCAGTATCTGCTTTGGAGCATACAGTCCCTTCTGCAGCCATCTTTTCCTAGCATTACCTGAACTGATGTGAAGGTGAATAGCCAGGTCCAGTCCAAGGACTTCTGTATAAGAAGAAGTCCATGACCACCTGCCAGGGCTGCATCCACCCAAAGGACATGCCTTTCCCAGTTCCCATAAAAGTGATACGTGTGTTCTCAGAGCCCTGCCTTTGTCCCTCTTTTTTCTTACCACTAGGAGGAATAGTATATGAAGGTCCAAAGATCAGGAGATAATGTATCACCTGTCCCTTTTCAACGCAGTTCTTGTATTTTTCAAAGAATAAAAAAGTTCATTGTGTTTCTACTTCTATCCTATGTTATTGCCTCACTTTTATATATAACTTAAATTTCCATCTGATTTCATTTCCTAATCTGTAAAAATTAGAGTAGACACCTGTCTCAAAGGGTAATGGGAAAAACCTGAACGGATATGGATACTACACATGGGAAATATTTTGTAAAATCCTTCAAATAAATAAAATCCAAAGTAGCATTGGTATTACTTATATGATTACAATGAAAATTTGCAGTTGATTAAGAGAATAATGCTTAAGGTCATGATAATAGTGATAAAGATCTTACACAACTTAATGAAGAACCTGATACAATCTATAAAAGTAATTTACCATAGATTAAAGTGAAATAATGAGTTGCAGCCGACTAAAATAAATCATAAATTAGTAATTGACTCAAATAAATAAAAGGAGCAAAAAAAAATGAACGTTAGACTAAAATAATGCAAAAAAGTTCATGGGAGAATGTAAGCTATACTTTAAGAGCTGGTTGGAATTTGCATAGAGTTATGGGAAAGTCTGGGACATTTTTATTCTCTCTCTCTCTCTCTCTCTCTCTCTCTATATATATATATATATATATATATATATATATATATATCACACACACACACACACACATATGTGTGTGTGTGTGTGTGTGTGTGTGTGTGTGTGTGTGTGTGTGTGTGGTGCTAGGTATTGAACCCAGGGCTTTGTGCATGCAAGGCAAGCACTCTACAAACTGAGCTATATCCCCAGCTTATGAAATCTTTAATTATAATACTACATTTTTTTTCACAAGTTCATCTGCTCAGGAGCATTCCAAATGTTTAATAAACTCCTGAACTTCCCAGGCAAGGTCAGTAGAAGCATAATGTACTGGAACTATCATAATAGGCAGATCAAGATTAATAAAAGGAAAGTAATTAGGGGAAATGTAAGGTCACATCAAGACAGCCTTGGCTAAGGGCACCAGTCCTTGTGTAAGAGTGGTGGTTGTGTTTTCACCTCCACCTCATGGTAAGAGGTACATTTAAATATATGGAGTAAAAATAAGGAAGATAATAAAGAAGAAATTTTCTAAGTATGCCACTTTGGGCATGTTGTAAAGAGATTTCTCTCCAGTTTTCAGTTCTCTTTTAGGAATTCTGCAGCCTAGAGAGATTCTCTTCTGTGACCTATTCTGTGGAACACAGACTCCTTTTTCTCTTTGGTGTTCATTTTATGCCTCAGGTCTTGGCACACCTCTGTGGTCCAAAGCAAATACTGTCATTTTAAACAGCAAATTCAGATCCTTTATTTTTAGAGTCTGAGGCAGGAGATCAGGGACAAACATACATTTAACTGGCTTTCCACTCATGCAGGTCAAAGAATTGTGAAGAATAATTCCTACAAACAAAGAGTCCATATAAAACACAATTCATAGCAACTTTTCTTTGTGCTCCATGTTCTAGAACATGCGATATAATACATGACAAATGAAGTTTTGGTTAAATCAATGACTGTCCTTCAGAGAAAAGTAGAAGAGAGTACAAGAACATTGGCCATTTCGCCTCAGCCTTTTTCAATGTCTTTCTAATGATTCTTCTGTACTTAGTTATATGATGTATTAAGAGTCCTCCTGAAATAATCAATAAACAATCAAAAATATGTATTGAATGAATAAGTAAGTGAATAAATGGATAAAGCAGGGTGAAGATTTTGAAAGCATTTAAACCTAAAAGCACTTGGTTATGAAAGTAGGCTTTGGTTAGCATTGATGACAGCCACAGCAGACCTATCATTTATTGAGTGCTTATTATATGCCAGGCTTGGTACTTGGATATTTACACTCAGTAATCAAGTCACCACAATTATTTCTGGAGGTGGATTCTATGTGTGCTGTACAGATGAAGGAACTATAGCTCAGTAACAAGTCAAAGTTTGCACAACTCAGAAATAGCCAGGCTAGAATTTAGAAACAAACCTAATTCCAAAGCTGAGCTCATAACCTCTATGGGGTTTCTATTCCTATTACCTTTTGAGGTTTCAGAGCTAGATTTCAGAAAATTGAAAACAAAAAGATAATAGAGAGAGTAGAGATTATAGTGAGGGTAGGGATTATTGGTGGGATAGAGATCATCAAAAATCTCTGTGTAGGAATCTGAATTATCAATTTAGGTAAATGAAAAACATTATATTGTATGAAACGGGAAACAAAGTATAATTTTTGTGCACATTTGCTATTCAGGATGCTATTCTATTAGCTTCAATCCAATTTTGAATTTCATTTTCAAGTTTCCTCAGTGATAGTTACTATCAATAAAAAAGTGGCCACAGTTCTTAATAAATTCACAGACTCCACAGGGTGCCCACCCCTTAACTCTGAAAGAAAGAGAAATGCTAAAAGTTCACAACTGTCTTAAGGAACTCACAATAAGGCTACTTATAGTAGCCTGGATTATCTTTCTGCAGTAGTGACATTTACTGTGACATAAACACCTTTTAGTCATTAAAGAAAGTGTAATCATTTATCTTGACATTATGTTATTAGCCAAATACTTTCATCCATTGCCTATGTTTTTGCTCCATCCACTTTATTTATAATAGTTGAGCCAAATTTTTTTTCTAATAAAAGAAACTCTTATCTAGAGCTCAACCAAATTAATGTGGAATATTATCAAACCAACCAAGCCTCTGTTTCATCAGTTATTAAATAAATACAACAAATTTAAAGTTTGCTCAAAGTACAACAAATTCAAAAGGCAAGTATATAATAGTGATAACTGTCCAACTGGTTTTGCTCTGTTTATTGAGGGGGTTGCACCCAGTAACACAAGAAGGACAGATGGAAAAATGAGCTGTTGTACTGACATACAGATACTTGGGTGAACAAAGGCTTTTATGAACTTCTTTCCAGTCACTACACTGCTTTTTTTTCTTTTTATTATTTCTTTTTAGTTACAAATGACAATAAAATTCATTTTCATTATCACAGCCCTCTATTTCTTGTATCTAAGTCACACCAAATAGTGATTTAACTCCTTATCTTGTGATATGATTTTTTTAAAAAAAGAACCTGCCTCTGGAAACTGGAATGGCACCTGAATTTTCCATGATATCAAAATGCATGCTTCCCTGTCTGATTCTTAAATTAAAAAAAAAGAAAGAAAACATAGTGCTTCTTTATTGTAAGAATCAGCATAATAACACAGTATTTCTATTATAGCAGAATTCACTGCCCCCACTGAAAATGTCTAGTGAAAGCAGGTAAGAGTATAAGATAGGAATAAGATAGGTATGGGGGAAAGACTTTTTAAAACTTTTTTAAATTTAAAAATAAAGGAAAAGATAATTATGAGTTTCCTCATAAAAGGTTTGTTTTACTTTTCCCATAAATAATTGTCGGGTTTTTAGTCCTATACATTACTGAGCTTATCAGTATTATTTTTACGTGGGCAATTGTTATGTTTGTAATTAACGATGCCTACTCATCACCTAGGTTATTTATGTATCTGATTTCATTTATCAACTCCACTTCGGAAATAAAGTATATTATGCTGAACTAGCATTAACATAAATTTGTTTTACTCTGAAATCTGAGCTCATTTCCTTCTGCTATACTATGTCCTAAGCATACTATTATATATGATACTTTGAGAGAATAGTTTATTATAAAATTATTACCATTGGTTTTATTATATACTTTGTGTGTGTGTGTGTGTGTGTAGGTGGTACTGTGGATTGAACCAAGGGTCTCACACATGCTAGGGAACCACTCTACCACTGAATTACATCCCCAGCCATTAATTTTTTGGCATGTTTTTGAGATAGGATCTTGCTCAATTTCCCAGGCTGTCCTAGAACTTGCAATTCTCCTGCCTCAAACTCCCAATCACCTGGAATTTCAGGCATGCACCACCATACCCTGTTTGATTATATATTTCTAAGTTTCCTACATTCTTAAGGATGAATGTTCAATTTTGATAAAAGTATATTTCAGAAATTATACTATAAATGGGGAAAAGATAACTATCATACAATGATCTGATTTATAAACTTTTAAGTTAAATGAAATATCTTTATTATTGAATTTCCATTCTCTATAATGCATCAGCATGAGAAATAGAGACATTGTCTTTTAAAGATGTGTTTGCCTACTAAAAGTTTCACAGATCTCTGAAATAATGAAATCTTGCTTATGCCTGAAAGTATTTCTGTAGGTAGATCAGAGTGGAATGGAAAAAAAAATAGATTTTTCTCATGAACAATATATGTTTCATCAAAAGAACAAAGAAGCAGAGCTTCAAGTGGTAGATTTTCTGCCTCCCCAAGATGTTTCAGATCATCAGAGGATGACAAGTTCTGAGGTTCCCGTTCTGAATTTTAACCTCCTGACACAACCTTACTATGCTCCAGATATTGGAGAACATGGGTACAAGAAATTACATTTATTGATTGCTCTCAATAAAGTACACAGCAGAGACTTTTATGTACATTATCTCTTATGATAACAAGATTTGTTATCTGTGTATAGAAAACATTGAACCACATTCCCCCACCATAACTTGAAAAGAAAGAAAATATGATTTTTCACTTATTATTATGACAGCAAATAAGGGGATATGCAACGCTACTTTAAATGGATCCTAAGCCAGCAGGACTTGATTCTAGCACAAATAAAACCATCCACAAATAGGTATGTCACCAAACCTCACCATCTGTGAGAAGGAATCACAGAGGTTAATTTGGTAGTGACCATTGAGCAGGGTGAGAGATCCTTACAGATAAAACATAGTCATCCCAATCCCATTGGCAAGGCCTTCCCTAGATGGAAGGTGGGCAACAGAATTCCAGACCCAGGCATTCAAAATTGTTCAGTTCCAAATCTTGTGCAAGTCTTGGGATGTCCTATCTTGTTCTCTTTCAGCAAGTAATTAATCTAACTGCCCTTGTTCAGAGTCAGTGTTCCACAAACAACCTTCAGTTATGATTTGTCTTTCTTAATTTGTCTGCTAGCAAGAGAAAAACAGCCCACTTGTACACATGTTGAACATTCTCACCTATGTGGCAGGATTTAATCTTTTCATTATGTCAGTATGCTCACACCTCAATGATGGACTAGTTTCCCCAGCCTATCTGCCATGCCTATAGCGATAAAATGAAATGCTTATTTAAACAAGTCTACTAGCCAACAGGAGAGTTGTATCTCAAGTTAGAAGTTACTGAATCATCACTGCGCTTTTATTCATCAATTTCATACTGTGGTTCACGGGAATGCCTCTCCAAAAGGGATGTGGTAACTGAGAACCGCATTCTGAATCTGCAATTTGAAAGCTAAGCTCTGAACATTAGTGTATTCACTGTGAGTTTCACGTGGCTTCTGTAATACAATACCAGAATTCAGGGACCTAAAACAGCACACACTTATTCTCTCATAATTTCAGAAGTCAGAACTCCAAATTAAACTCACTGGGCAAAATCAAGGTGCCTTCAGAATGTGCCTCTTTCAGAGGCTCTAGGGAAGACACTCTTTCCTTGCCTTTTCCAGATTCTGTAGCTACATTCCCCCAATTGTAGACTCTTGGTTCCTTCCTCCATCTTTGAAGCCAGTGATAGAGCATAGTATCACTAGTCAGTGTCTGTATCTCTCTCATGAGTCAATTTTGCTCCTGCCTGCCTCTTCAAAGGGCATGTGTGGTGGTGTATAAATCTCACCAGAACATCCAAGATAACCTTCCTAGTCTCAAGATCCTTTACTTAATTCCATCTTCCAGATCTCCTTTTCCATATCTATTCACAGTCACATGTTCCAGGTATTAGGACTTGATCTCTTTGAGGTCCATGATACATCCTACTATACCAAGTTTGAGAACTCACAGAATAAAACCTACTGGCCTTTTCTTTGGGGGGAGAGGGACATACTTGAGATTGAACTTGGGGACACTTGACCATTGAGCCACATACCCAGCCCTATTTTATATTTTATTTAGAGACAAGAATATCAATGAGTTGCTTAGCACCTCGCTTTTGCTGAGGCTGGCTTTCAACTCACCATTCTCCTGCCTCAGCCTTCAGAAAGGCTGGGATTACAGGCGTGTGTCACCATGCCCTGCCCCTACCAGCCTTTATAAGGAATGATTGTATATGTTTTTCTGTATTTGTTGGGCAAATCCTTTTTGACATTTTCTTTAAAATTCTATAAACATTAAGTATCCATCAGGGTTTCTTCAGAAAATGAGATCCACCTCTGATGGTTCAAATGAATGTGTGATGGACAAGATTAAGGGAACTGACAATGGATGTGAGACATTCAGTGATTAGCAGCAGTGAGAAGGTTTTACCTGACCTTCCCAATGATGGGCAAAAAGAGAAAATAAAGTTACTAGAGACCCACTGAAAGAGGAACCAGAACAGAGTCCATCCAATAGGAGCTCTTCTTTCCATAGCTCCTGGTTTCTCCCATGAGCTAATTCCAGTCTAAACTCAGACAGCAGGAAAACCCAAGGGTGCAATCACACAGGTCAATATCTCCAGCCCAGAGCAGGACAGAGATGGGTGAAAAATAACTGCAGACTTGAGAAGTGGGAGGGAGAATAGCTAGCAAATGTATCCCTATATTACCTGTAAAAAAAATAAATAAATTTCAGAAAAATGAGAAACTCTGAGCAACACACTATGTAGTTGACCTAAAACTTGAACTCATGTCTTTCATTCTAAAAATGCTTTCCATTTCTCTCACAGTTTTCTACTTTATAGCATGTGGAGTCTGAATTTGTCTCATTTTATGTATGCAACTCAAAACTGCTTAACAACAATCAGACAGTAAAGAATCATTCCTGATTTTTATAACCATTCAATATACAAATTTATGTTATCTCCTCATTTATAATCTCAAATTGGTTTGTCTCCCTCCCACTGAGTCTCGCCCCTAGCACTATGTCTCTGACTTGAAGAAAAAATGTCTTGATTGTGTTCAATTATTCATCCTCATGGAAAATCCTGAATCAGGAATAATTAAATTCTACATTTTTTCACCCCTGATTTTGTATTCAAATAATTTAGGTTTCTTCTGTGATGGGTTTCAGTTTCGAAGAATGTTTTTACTTTCTTGCCAATGTCCACATAGAAATATTGATTTATGTGCAGTGGCTACAAATAGATCCAATATATTCTTGGATGCTGCCTCATTTCCATATTTTATATTTTTTCCAGAAAAAAAAACTCTTTGAACCAATAACTCTCTCTTGTTTTTTCTAGGCAGAGTTAATGCACTCAGCATGACCTCCTTCAGAGCACTGCCCACTGTTTTCTTGTCTAAACTGAATCCACTTCTAATCCACTCACTGAATCACTCTCCCTCCCTTCTGCTGGCATCCTCAGCTCATCACTCCTCACTCAAACATCTCCAACTCATCGCCATTCTGAAGAGTCTGCAGTAAGTGGCATTGTGTTTGCTGCATGGGAAACCAGAGGCTTTCTCTGAATCCCATGCACAGTTAACAAAACACTCTTCTTGCCCTTCTCCTGACATCACCTTGCAGCCGGAAACTCTCCCAGTAGAGAAGGGGAAAGGAGCAATCAATAGCGTCTCTAAACCAAAGATGCCATTGGCAAGGAAGTAGCACTCAGCCACCACTGTAGTGAACCGCAGGCCTCTGATTAAGACACTCGCTCAAGCCTGATTGATCTGCCTGTCCACACTGCATGCAAACCAGCTCCCTACCCTCCTGTTCTCTGCTGCCTCATTCCCTTCACAGAAGAGAGAGCACTTAAAGAAAAAAAAAATGTTTCTCAGCTCTGCAGAGAGTTTAAAAGCAATTACTGATAGCTGATTGTTCTCTCTGAATTCAGATTCTACAATTAAGAAAGATCTTATAGAAATAGCAACTGGAAATAAAAAATCTACATTATGTCACATCAACCAACCTCCTTATAACCTTCTGCATTAAAGAGAGCTAGCTTCCAGTGGTCCATTTGTATTCCTGACACAAAGATAAAGTCAAATCAGCTTCACAGCCAAATTTTGGACCATAAGTTTGGCATATAGGTTTATCCAGTTCCCCCAAAAGAAAGAAATGTTAAGACTAATTTCATTTTCTGAGGAAACAGGTATGTTTTAAAAGATATGCATAGGCATATGTTACATTAAAAAGCAAAGCTTCAAAATTTGTGACTGGTTGTTGAAGCTTATAATATGTAAATAGGCTACATGAATTTACTTTATATATTTATATATAAAGAGTGGAATTGACATATAAACTATATATTTATACATCATTTACATACTGTATATGGGACTGACTAATGCTTTTAGTGTGGTTTATGCTTACTATATAATATGTACTGGATCACCCACTATGAGGGGGGAAAATAATAATAACTGGCACTTACATCTGGCTTAACATGCCTTACATATATTATTAAACTTCCTTAAAACTCTACTTTGTGGATATCATTTGCCCCATTTTGCAGAAGAAATGAAAACTTGGAAAAGTCACATAACTTTCCCTAGTATGTACCACTAGTGAATAGTATGGCTAGGATTAGAACCATGTGATTTCTTCATTGATAGGAAAACAAAGAAGGACAGCTGTGATTCCTGCCATCTGAAATTTATAATCATATTTTGGAAATAAGACATACACAGGTAAAAGTTTGGGCGAGGAAACAAAACCATACAGGAAATGTTCTGGGTAATAAAAAAAAAAAAAGTCTAATTCCAAAAGTATAAACAATAAGTGCTTAGAGTTCAACAGCAAGAGAACTTCCTGTCTTTCGATTGCTCCCAGCCATGCTGTCAGAAACCCTCTCCTCCATTTCTTCTTTCTCCTAGGTGTTTATACCCACCACAAACCCCTGGACAATTATTCTTCCCCATCATCTTGTCATTTACTCAAGTTTATTATATACTTGGCCTCTGACAGTTCCTAAGAACTCAATACATCCAACCTGCCACAGACCATATTTTCTTTCATTTTGCTGAATTCTTTCCAGCAGTCATATCTTTCTGGAACTGTGCCTCTTCACTCAGCAAAGGAATCAAACAGTCCAAATGAAACCAATATGATCAGAAACAAATGCCCCAAGTTCGACTTCCCCTTTTGTACATATGATGGGTGGGGAATTTAATCCCATGAACTTCTCCGGAAGAACAGGACTTAGAGTGCACAACTCTTTGTCTAATGGTGAATGACACAGGGCGTGGGAGGAGGGAAATTGCTTGAGTAGCAATCATTAAAGCTTGTCGATAACTGTAAAAACTTTAGAAAAACCTTCAGGTACTTAATTTGTATTTTTAAAAGTATTATTCAGTTAGCTTCTTCCTTTAAAAAAATAAAAAAGTCTCACACACCTACAACAGTTGGCTCTGCAAGACAGATGACAGTGTAGAGCATAAATTTCTTCAGTCCTACCTGTCTTACAATAAATAGATAGATGAATAAATAAATTAAATAATTGCATAATGTTTTTAAAAGTATTTTGGTGTTGGTATATTTCTACCACTTAAAAAAATTATAATGTGTCTATTTTCAAAAGCATATTGCAGGATTCTATATAAACATGTATAGGTCAATATATGTAATGATATGCAGATATTGTGACTGGGCATTAAATCTTGTTCTGAATTTCTTTAAGAAGGCAAAGAGAGAAAGCTACAAAGGTTTACATTGAACATACCTAATAATAAAAGAGCTGGTATCTTCACAAATGTCTAAATTTGTGCTGTTTCTATGTAACAAAGCATTTACTGTGTAAAAAGTTCTTTACAAACATCAAGTCATTTAATTACAATAATAATGAGGCCAGAATTAAAAGAGGCAATCAGTATAGATCGGTAAATCACATCAGATCTGATCAAGGAGACCAATTGGAGTGGGTCTAGGAAGTTGGAGACTGCCCCCTGAGGGAATGAAATGACTTCAGAGCCCTTCCTCCACCCTTACCAAGATAACCTGCCCCTGCTCCAACCCCCTGTTAAGGTAACCTGTCCCAGGGATTGTCCCTCCCTACAGGGAGTTATAAAAGTTGTTAATCCTGCTCCCTTCCTGTCCAGATCACTCCACCTTGGCCTTTCCAGCCCATCTGCTTTTCACCTTTTGGCCAGTCCACCAAGCATCTCCTGAGCCTCATCACATAGGCAGGAAGGAGAGAACAAAGGAAGCCTAGGACATATAAAAAGGGCAGAACACCTCACTTCTGGGGTTACCTGGATATCAGCTATGACCCCTTTCTCCCTCCCAGGAGAAGTCTGTGTCACCCCTTTTTAAATAAACCCTGCTTTATATGCTTGCCTCAGCCTGCTCCTCTATGATTTAATGCGTGAGGAAGCAGAACTCATCACCGATAACCAGAGGTACCAATAGCAGACACTAACCAATACAGTACTTATTATATGCCAGGCATTGTTTTAAGGGCTTCACCTATATCAACCAATAAAATCTTCATGATAATAATAGCTGCCGTTATTACAGAGAAGTAAATCAAATGATTTTACAGATGGGTAAATCAAAGCATAGAAGATTAAGATTAACTGGAACTCAAACTTAACACCTAATTCCATAAGCCTGGATTAGCCCTCAGTTTAGTTCTCTGCAGTGGGACAGACAAAACTTGCCAGACTCAGGACTCAAATCCAGAAGTAACTAGCTAGTCCAAAGCCTAAATCTGCTCTAATGCATTCCACTGCATTTCCTAAAAGAAAGGTATCCCACAGGTCTTTATGCAAAAGGCTTTTAGGAATTTAGAGCATTTGTCATGCAGATCAACAGTGAAGGCATTATATAAAAGTTAGCTCACCAAAGTTATATCTATAGAAGTTAACCAGGTCTAGAAATGGTACTTTCCGGGTATTTAATTGTATTCTAAGAAGTTACTTAGTCCTGGAGAAATAGGAGAAAAAGCCCTTGTAAGTCCTTAGGCAACTTTTTTATCTCTTAGCTTTTTGGTAGAAGCCTGACATCAGCAATGGAAAGAAAATCCTTAGGTTCTGGCTATCCAAGAAGAAGGGACAACTTACTATGAGAGTTGAAGATTTTGACCTGAAGTCCTATCAGGCCCATATAGTTGAGCTATAGGATGGACTAGAAGATCAGATTAACATACCAAGTAGGTACTTTGGGCAAAGATATTTGCTAATCACCAAAATTCCATGAACTTGCCTCATATTTCCAAGTATTTCACAGTTAAGGGAGACCATTGATGAATTCTAACCAATGAATAGAGAGTAAGAAGAGTCAGAATCAGATAAGAAAATAGAAGAGTCAATGAAGAGTGTCTGCTTTGCCCTGGTAACACTGGAGGTTCATGTTCAAATGATGAAACTATACATCATTGAGCTGCCCAACAGCATGGATTTTAGAAGGTATGTGGAGATGAATTCCTTACCAACTGTGTCAAACATGTAGAAACAAAAAGAAATTAATCTTTCTGTTATTAGCATTGTTAAATCACTGATACTTCCAGGTCCATTTGTTTTTGCGACAACTTTATTCTATCCTGACTAATGTAGGACTTCAATGTTCCATAGGGAGGGCCAGTATATAAAAGGTCTAAGTTATCCTGAGATTTCCTAGAAATTGATAATTTTAATGATTTTTGCAAAGAGATATTTATATAGATATTTATATATTTATATTTCTGTCCATTCTACCTCATCTTCACATGTAATATCACATTCATAATATGCAACATTGTTTTCTAAACAAATGTTTGTATCAAATTTTCAAATTTTGAGCTATTACTTGTTACTTTTTGTTTTTCAGTAAAATCTTATCCTGTCTATTGTATGCCTGCATCTATAATGAGTTTTTCTATACAAATCAAATGGCTGGGCTTTTTACCCCCAAATCTAGTAATTCCATTTTCTGCCATTTTAAAAGTGTCAAAAATCTCAGTTCCAATCTACAGCTTGTCATAACATTACTAACTCCATAGGCATGCCTTTGGACTAGGTACAGATAAAATATTAAATAACAGCCTGTATAATTATACTCCTGGGAACTGTCCCGTATCTGAGCCACCAGTTGGCAATTTCATCACATTATATGTCCCATTAGGTGAGCAATGGCCTAAATGGTGTGAAAAGATGATTCTTTTTTTTTTCTGGAAAGTTAGTGCTTTAAGGAAAGGCTGTGAGATAGCAGAAACAAAGTTCAGGACCACAGATGCAAAGAGACAGAAGTCCTCCATCTATGAAAGCCAGGGAGGTCACTGCTTTCTTCCTGCCTGTGATTATGTCTAGTGCACTGCAAGCAGGTTCAGAACTCTATGCACAAAGGAATAACTTAGCTGTCAACTGAGATCACACACCCCAAAAAAGAGTAATTTTAAAGTACCTGCAAACATTCTGTTATACTAATATTAGAAATCATATTATTTCTTGGAAAACTATTCACTCTATGCTATTTTTTTTCCCTGTTACTTAGACTTCCAGATTTCTGGTCAAGATTTTCATTGTTTTCCACTCTTAATGAATATCACCCACTCAGCAATCCTCAAATTTTAGTGCACCAGAATCACCTAGAGTGGCGTCCCATTCCCAGTGTTTTTGACTTGGTATGTATACATAGAGCTTGATAATTTGCATTCCTAATGAGCTCCATGGCAATGTTCATGCTGCCTCTTAAGGAATACGCCTTGAGAACCGTTGCTCTAAGTGCAAAACCCTAGGACAAATATTTGAGATACAGCAGTGAAGAAAACATAGTCAATGTTTGAAATAGCCATTTACAATTACAAGGAATTGGACAAAACAAACTTTTAGAGCTTCCTTTTTCTTATTCTATAAATGAGAATAATATCATCTATCTCATAGGTTTGCTATAATATTATAACAAATACATGCAAAGACTTTATCCACTTTTTCAAGGCACAGTACAGGACTTGAGCACACAAAGGGAGAGAGACAGGTAAGCAGGAAACTACCATACAGTGTAAGAGGGCTAATGTCTTCCCAATTTGAACTTCAGCTGAAGTGAATATGCACCTGGAAACCCCTTCTAAAAGGCCTCCTCTCCTTCCTATCTGGATTAGGAAGAAGAAGGAACTACAATTGGATAGTTTTGAAGTTGTATATTCATAATTCTTTCAGGTATGAGTAATAAAAACCAACTTTAAACAAAGACAAAACATATATACATATTATAAACAAATTTTGTTTGCTCATGGAATTGAGAAGCCCAGAGGTAGAAATGACTTAGGACTCATCTGGATCCAGGCATTCCCTTGATTCATTCTCTTTGTCTCTTTCCCCTCCCTGCCGCAGTCTGGCTGGGCACAATTCAGGAGCCACTTGTCAAGCAGGAAAGACACCCATGCTGCACGATGGGAGCTCTCCAGGAATTCCCGGAGAGCTTAACTGCACCCACTGGCACTTCCAGTGAGCACTCTACCGGAACTTCCAGGTCATTTCTGGCTCTTGAGGCAGACTTCCCTTCTGGGTTGCATGGGCGGAGCCAAAAGAGTCCCCCAATGAGCAGCTCCGTGGTCTGAAAGGGCGGGGAAATAGCCCAATGAGCGTCACACCAGCGGAGCCAATCAGCTGGAAGTTTGCTGGGGTCCCTTCGGCTGCATCTCTCAACACCTCCCCTTCTCCTTGTTTTTCGAAGTTGCCTCATCATCTGGACCTACTTTCCTCAATGTTACCTTCAGTTCTTTGCAGGCTGTCTAGGAGATGAGCTTGATGACCACAGATGGGTCCTGTTTGGACCAAGTACCCATCTGAATGGTGATCCACAAGAGAAATGTCTACCTAGAACCTGTGAGTAGGACTTTCCTGAAAAAGAGTCCTTGCATATCTAATTAAACTGAGCATTTGTAGATGAGATAGTCTTGAATTAGCCAGGTGGATCCTAACTCGACTAATATATGTCCTTATGAAATACAGAAAAGAAGAAGAAACAGAAGAGATGATGATATGGAGATGGAGGAAGAGAATAGAGTGGGTTGTCTAAGCCAAGGAACACCAAGAATTTCCAGTAACATTGGGAAGGTAGGACAGAGCCATAAAACAGATCCTCTGTTAGAGAAAAGAACTACCCTGCTGATACCTTTATTTTTTACTTCTGGCTTCTAGAACTGTAAGAAAATTAATTTCTGTTGTTTTAATCCAACCAATTTATGGCAATGTATTATGGCAGCCACTGGATATTAATGACCATTCTTTGAAGCAACAGCTGAGGATTTCTGGTCAGCCAGGCTTGAGTTGCTTTCCCAATCCTTCAAGCAGAAGACATAGAAAAACGATTGACTTCGTCATCCAAATAAGGCCAAAGAAAAATCATAATGATGATGATGATGCCTAATACTTATTTAGTGCTCATTATGTTGCAGGCACTGCTATAAACACTTTAGGTTTACAATCTCATTAAATCTCACAATCAAAACTAGAAGATACAGCTCAGTGATGGAGCACTTGCCTAGTAGGTGCAAGGTCCTGAGTTCAATCCCCAGCACTTAAAAAAAAAATCCCAGATCTCACAACCATCATACAAGATACACATTTTGCCTACAGCAAACTGAAACTCAGTGAGACTAATTAAGTTGTTTAACACTTAGAAAGGAATATTCCATTTTTTTCTGCATCTTCAACTGAATTTCATGAGGGAAAAGTTTGGGTCTAATGCAGCCTAGACAATTGGAGAGGGCTGGCAGTTCTAAAACACATTTCTAAAAGACCTGCTGGGCTGGAAATAATTGAAGTCAGACCTTGCACCCTAGTCCTTTTTCTTAGCTGCATTACATTTAGCAAGCTGGAGAACAATTATCTTAGTCCTTGCCTTTTCTATGCTCTAAAATGTCACACTAAAGAGTAACCATCCGTCAGTGAGCCTTATGGTATTTAATTAGTAACTCAGTTGCATTCATATGAAAGTTCTAAAAGAGTTCACTAACCTGGGGATAAGTGTGTGCTGAATTTGAGAGATGGTTAGGGGTATCTGAGCTAATGATCCAAGAACTAACTTAAGTGACGGTGTTTTATTCCCGTCTTCTCTCTCCCTTTAAAATCAGAAATTATGTGATGACCTCTGACTTCTAGAAAAGAAACTGGAAGTGCCTAGTTCAACAAATCTCTACCCATTAAAAAAAAAGAAAAAGAAAAAGAAAAAAAAAACTTGTGGTTAAAATTCCTGTGTCTAAACTGAAAGTGAATGGGATAAGTAAGAAAGAACATGGCATATAAGACATAAGGGAATGAATCAGATACAGGTACATCTACAAGCTTGACAATTTCCAGTTACCTCCCATCCCCATTCCATTTTGTATTCCTTTCTGACCTGTTCTGTGTCCTGGGAGGCTGGCCCCAAGGGCTCCCTTGAATGTTGGCGTTTAATGGACTAAACCATTGGGAACCAACTTCAGGAGCTAAGAAGGCAAGAATGATAAGGGTTGGGTATCATTTTGTCTTTTTCTTCTTCTAAACCATGTTGCTAGCAGGAGCACTGTTTGCATGCCCCCACCGCACTTCTACTCCTCCATAGTTCCAGATATCACCAGGGGCTAATAACACTATTTCCTGCCTTGCTGCCTCCAGACCTAAGGGGTTGTAACGGTTCCTGAGATTACTAGAGGGTACATCATTCTTTTTTAATAACCCTACCCTATCACATCTGTACATGTAGGTCATCATTAAACTCACTGTATCAAGAACTGTTGCTTACAATACCAACTGACACAGTTATACATTTATCAGCCATATAATGTTGATCCTTGACCTGTGTTTAGTTTCTATTTGGTCAACTAAAAAAAAAAATGGAGAATGAATAGCATTTACTTTGCAGTGTTCTTGTACATAATGTATATGTTCTTTGAGATAATGTATTAACATACATAATATTTATACATATAAGCTCCGAACTTAACACTACACACTTGATATAGGGCTGAAGCAGACCAGGTACGCCCCCACCCAAAAGACTCTTGCCATAATTAAGCTTCTCCTCTTGTCAGATCAGCAAGATGTCTGCAGAAGTTATTGTGGTTGGTAATTTCCTCTTTCTTCTAAATGCCAGGTTTCCACACAGAGTATGACAGAGTTAGTCTGCAAACTTGATATACAAAAAGATAATATCTCTGTTTTCTTGGTAAAAACTTGTGAAACCTTTGTCTGGTCTAGGGGATGGAACAGAAAGCACATGTCATGTGAACCTATGTTCCCCTCCTCACTGTGGGTATAAAGTTCAAAAAATTTTCCAAATCTTTGTTCAGAGGAAGAATTCTTAGGTGAGAGCCATCTCTGACCCTTGCAGTCAATAATCCTGCTTCCTGAAAATTTCTCGGGTGTCCAGCCTCTTCTGTCCTATTTCAGGACAACATAAATTCTTTCTTCCTTTTTTTTTTAGAGAGAGAGAAGAGAGAGAGAGAGAGAATTTTTTAATATTTATTTTTCAGTTTTTGGTGGACACAGCATCTTTATTTTATGTGGTACTGAGGCTCAAACCCAGCGCCCCGCCTCATGCCAGGCAAGGGTATTACCACTTGAGCCACATCCCCAGCCCCAGGGCAATATAAATTCTAAAACAGTATAAACTATAACATGTGCTATCAGGTAATAACATGTTATTACATTGCACACATTTACACACCCTGTGTTATGAGGAGCCGCTTCAGAAAACACTCTTAAATCCGAATTCAAATCAAAGAGAGCTTTATTTACCTAGCCAGGGACTATCACCCACCTATAGAGACTCCGAACAGCAATTTCCCTGCCAGTGTCTTGGGAATGCAAGGATGAAAACCACAGCTCAAGGGCTTTTCTCAGCATCATGCAAGCAAGCCAATCACAGAAGCTAAAATAGTAGTTACCTGCAAGCCCTAAGCAGGACTGGAATTTTCCAGTTAGCAAGCAAGCAAGTTACAGAAGCTAAAAAAAGCAGTTAACCCGTAACTCAGTTAACTGCATCTTGGTTCGGTGTTAGACAACCGTATCCTGAGTTTGAGCAGGTAGTTAGCAGGGGAAAGAATCTACTTCAAAGTCTTGGGTCACCAAGACCACCATATTCTGGGTTGAGTACATCTTGTGGGGTACACAGTACAGAAAACAATATATTATAAGGAAAAAAGGCTTTCATTTTAGTTTCTCAGAAACAGCTCTTTTAAAAATTTTTTTTTTAATAGAAAGCAGCAAATGGGATCTTAGGCCTGTCTATGACAGTTCTGACTTTATCTTACTTTTCTCACTTATCAAAATCTTAAATCTATAATCTATATTTTTTACTAATCTATAACCTATAACTTACACTCTTATTGATTGTATTTATCAGTTCACACCACAACAACTATTTATGATATTTGAATTCTTCTTACCCTATGATGATCTTGATCATACAGATTATTTGTTCATTCTTGTATTTATTGTCTGGGAATTTGGTCATTGTCAAGTCAACTGCATTAAGTCAGTAGAGATTAAAAAAATAAATATGTAGAATTAAATTTAACTCAAGGAGAATTTACTGAGCATCTACTTCCATGTCACAAATTATAGTCAGCAGAAGGAATACGGTGATGAGAACAAAGTGCCTCAAGTACGGAGAGATGGTTTATTTCTTAGTTGTTGTTTTTTTTTTTTTTCCTTTTGATTTAAAATTTAAATTTCACACAATTAAATATATTGATTTAATTATGATTTAACAGTGTACCTACCATCTTAACAAATGTACATACCTATGTAAATCAAACCTAACTTATTAACCCCAAGGTTTTTTCATGTCTATTTCCAGACTTTTCCTGTCCCCATCCCTCTGATTGTTTTCATCATAGATTAACTGTTCTAATTTTTTTTTTTTAATCACAGTTCAACTTTTTTTTTCCCTTGTATGTGAAAGGTCATTTATTCTTTGGCTGCTTCAAGATTTCCTCTTTATCATGGGCTTTCAACAATTTAATTATGCTATGCATTTTTACTATTATTATTATTATTATTATTATTATTATTATTATTGCCCCCACAAATCCCAAAGGATCTGTTAAATTTTTCAATTTTTTTTCTTAAGGTTCACTTTCTGTAACTTGTATTCAAATTCACCAATAGCATCTCCATTCTCCTAATGAGCATACACAGGGAATTCTAACTTGGTTATTTTATTTCAGTTCTAGACTTTTCATCTGTTTCTATGTATTGGGGTTCTCCAGAGGAACAGAACAGGAAATGTATAGGCGTGATTAGAAAGTAGATTTGTTAGATTGGTTCACAAGGCCAGAAGCTGGGTGATCCCACAATGGCCATCCCCACATGGGAGATTTAGAGGAACCAGAAGCTGCTCAGGCCAAGAGGATGGAGGCTCAGACAAAAAGGGACCAATGATGCAGGCCCAGTTGGAGACTGAAGGCCTGAAAACTCGCTGGATTCTAGCGAGTCAGAGACAACATGGGAAGAGTGTTGGAGCTGGAGTTCAACGCCATGATGGATGGCAATAACAATCCACAAATCAGATCATGAAGATTCAAACTTGCATCCAAAGCAGCTTCTTCCTTCTTCTGCCTTTGGTTCCATCTGGAACTTAAGCCTATAGGACTGTGCCTCCCGCATTTAAGGTGGGTCTCCCCACTCAGTTTGCTGTCCCACATGCCAATCATCTCTGGAAACACCTCACCAACACACTCAGAAGTCTCTTAATCCCAGACATCTCATAATCCAATGAAGTGAAAAATTCAGGTTAACCATCACATTCTATTTTCCGAGATTTCCTGTGTTTGCAAGTGTTATCAGCTTATTTTCATTGACTTCATTAAGTATAATTCCGTAACTACTTTAAAACCTGCCTCTGCTAATTCCATCATCTGGATCATTTTATAGTTGATCTAACTTTCCTGAATTCCTTTTCTTTTGAGTCTGTTCTCCATATAGTGAATAATTTTGTGTTGTGTCCAGACATTGTGAATACTATGTTGTAGGGACTTGGGATTCTATCAAGTTCCCCCCAAAAGTACTGATGCTTTGTTATTATCAAAAATTAATGAGGATGCACCCAGTATGCTAACTCTGTCTCTTGAGTAGCATGCACCCAGTATGCTAACTCTGTCTCAATTTCTGTTCTGCCTTTTGTTGTTACTTGGGAAGCTTTGAGTCATGAGCCAGGGATCAGTCAGAGATTGAAAAAGCATTTTTTACACATAACTTGTGGCTTTCCAAATCTGCTTCTCTTCATATCAAAAACACCCCCATCCTTTTATATGGTTAATGTATCCCCAGTCTGTTCTCTGTTCATTGGACCAGAAAGACTTCAGGTACCCTATCTTTGTTTACAACTTTTTCTTTGCAGTGACCAGAGTACCTGACAAGAGCAATTAGAGGGGGAAAGGTTTATTTGGCACTCACAGTTTCAGGGGTCTCATTCCATGACAGCTGATTCCATGGCTCTGGGCCCAAGATGAGGCAGAATGGTGTGACAGAGGAGGACAGCTCAGGACATGGTAACAGGAAGCAGAAAGAAAGAGAGTCCTGCTCTCCAAGGACAAAATATAAACCTAAAAGTCATGACCCCAGTAACCTACTTCTTCTAACCATGGCCTACCTGCCTACAGTTACCACCCAGTTTCCAAATCTAAAGATTAATGCACTTATTAGTTTAGTCTCTCATAACCCAATCATGTCACTCCAAACATTTTGCATTGTCTCACACAAGACCTTTTGGGGACCCCTCATATCTAAACCATAACAGTTTGCCCGCAGCATAAAAGCCAAAAGACAAAAAACTCCTCATGATCTGATTTCTTCTTGCCAACTTTGACCTCTCCTCCACAATCTGCCTGCCTTGTGTTGCTCCCCCAGGTCTTCAGGACATTATTTTCTTATATCTTATTTGAAATTTAAGTTGTTTCCTCTAGGAGGATTGCTCTAAAAAGAAATCCAATAAATTAGATGTAAACATGAAATGTATATATACAAATGATATATATGATAAGGGAGATTTTTTAAGAAGTAAGCAGCCCTATTGGAATATATATGAGGTTAGCACACCTAAAATTATGATCCAGAAAGAGGCTTCTGTAAGAAATATTAGGTAAGCTAGAATTTGAAAAATACAGAGGAGCTAGCTAAGTCAAGGAAGGCTTGGAATTAGAAAGAATATTTTATATTTTAAAATAATAAGAAAAAGCCTCTTCATGGGTCTTTTTTGGGTGAGAGGTACCACCAAATATTTGTAACAAAATATTCATTGCTTAGTAAAAGAAAAATAGTTTGAGCTTTTGAGTATAAAGTCAGTTATCTTGGGTTTAGGAGATTTGAACCTGCAAGGTTTTAAATGTCTTTTTATCTAGGAAAAGTTACAGATACTATTATAGTTTTTTTTTTATTGTTGGTTGTTCAAAATATTATAGTTTTATATACAACTTATTCTGTGGTTGTTCAAAAAACAAGTGAGACTGACTTTCTTGCATGTTATTAAAAATAGACTCATAACCCAATCATTTGTTTTAATCATTTGCAGAATAAACACCTTAGAAAAATAAAATACTCTAAACATTCAAGGTCTTATCATCAAATTATTGGTACTGTTGTAGTTAAACAAGGTAGATGAAGACTATGAAGTGAATATTACTGAGTTGCTGATAAAAGTTAGAATTGGTACAAAACTGAGATTTCTGAATAGACATTGCAGAACAAACATCCCCCTGCCTTGTCATGATGGGAACAACAGTGGCACAATGTCAAGAGCAAATATTTAGTGCCTGTTGAGTTTCTTCTGGTTTCTTGGTTTCAACTTTGCCCTGCATAACTTACTAACAACAAATTATTTGCAAATTGATTCTGCCTGAAGCATACCTAACAAAGTATGAAAATCCCCTTCTTCCTCCTAAAAATGTGGAGCATCCAACAAACTCATCAGTTAGAGCTATTTTTACAATAAACTCCAAAGTATTCACTATTTTTCTACACAAACATTAATAGCCATCATATATTCAAACCGCAAAAGAGAAGAACAAATTTCCCTATACCTGAAGGATAGTGAGCAACATGATCTACTAGTGTTGTTCAGAAGAAAACCTAAAGAAAAAATGACCTTCAATAAAAACAGCTCTTTATTGACAAAAGAATTAGACTAAGCAATATCACTCTAAGTCATAAAAGTAAACCTCTACTAGAATTAAAAAGAGGTTACTTACAAATATTCAAATGAAAAAAAATGCCAGTGTCTTCTACCACAATAAACCCCCATTCTTTTCTAGCTACTGTACATGTTCCATTTTTGGAGCTCAGATTTGGTTTTATGATGAGAACTGTTTATTAATGACTTTAAGAAATATCTGAAAGGTAAGTAGAAGGGGCACATCTCGGGTCTGCATTTTCCTTTTTCATAGGAGAAATGGATA
Source organism: Callospermophilus lateralis (assembly GCF_048772815.1). Lineage (NCBI taxonomy): Eukaryota > Metazoa > Chordata > Mammalia > Rodentia > Sciuridae > Callospermophilus > Callospermophilus lateralis. The sequence goes on from NC_135307.1 coordinate 22,635,751, forward strand.
GGCTTTCCAGGAAGGCACTCATTTTAAGAAAAGTGAAAGCCTGGCAGGCAAAGAAGCAAAATTAAGGACAGAACATTATCCTTCACCCAAATTTGCCTTACAAGGAAAACCCCACCTACTGATCCTTCCACCCTTGAAGATTATGAGCAAGACAACCTAAAAGATTTATGCCTATGTGTAAAATGCTGAGAAATGAGTTAGTCACTTTGCTGCCAGAACTTTGAGACACCAGGAATGAGTTCAGTCTCAAAGTAGGGAGGCACCGCCTCATCAGTACACTAGATACTCCACACAACCACCATGCAATTAGAGAATCATGGCGCACTTCAGAACCAACAGGAAAACCACCACGAGGAGGCAGTGGGGAGGAGGTTCCTATAACCCAGAAGACTATGAAGAATCTGGAAGCAGGTTTCAAACAAGGGAAGTAGGGAGTGGAAAACTATGATGTCATACCGAGAACACTTCTCTGTGAGCACCACATGAGATATGCCCTTATGGCTTCTAGAAATGATGGGGAAGTTTCTCACAGAGTGAAAGCTTCACTAAAATATAATTAACAATAACTATTTAATGAGTGATGACTATGTGTCAGATACTGTGTTCCTGGCTCTTCTTTACTTCTTCTTATATTTTTTCATTCTCTACAACAACCCTATAAAGTCGCTTCTACATTTGAATGCACTTTGATCCAGAATATTTTCACAAGTCTTTCACCCACAAATTTCCATAGTATCAACACATTTGCAAAACAGATAAATAAATGCAACTACTTTAGTTAGCTTTTGAGTCACTGTGACCAAAATACTTGGTAAGAACAACTTGGATGAAGGAAAGTTTATTTGGGGCTCATGGTTTCAGACATCTCAGTCCATAGACATTTGACTCCCTTGCTTTGGGCCCAAGGTGAGGCAGAATGTCATGGCAAAAGGGGCCAGAGGAAGAAAGTTTCTCAACTCATGGCAGGGTTAGGAAGCAGAGAGAGAGATGAAGGGGCTACAGAAGATGCATCCTTCCAGGGCACACTCCCTGTGACCCATGTCCTCTAGCCATGCCCTACCTGTCTAGAGTCATCACCCAGTCAGTCAGTTCATTCAAACTAGGATGGACTGATTAGCTTACAGCTCTCCTAATCTAATCATTTACCTCTGAATGTTCCTGTATTAACAGAAGCTTTTGGGGGCAGGGGTGGGCACCACAAATTCAAACCATACCACAAACTATGCAGCACTGAAAATGAGTTCTTTTTTCTGTGACATTAGCATTTATTTTGTCTCAAAAGAGCCCTAAATACATTCACAGATTTATTATGTCCCCTACCAATTTCCTGTTCTATAGCATTGAACTGCCTCAGTTTCCTTCCCTGTCACACAAGGCCTGGATTGACACTAGAATCTAACCCAACGTATTACTCTATTGGGTTGGAGGCCAAATCCATTTCTAGAATTATAAGAGGAACAAAATTCTTCAAAGAATAAATTTAAGAAAATGCCCCAAGTAAGAAATAGCTAAATTGTTAAAAAAAAAAATGTGACGTCAATTTCCTTAAACATTGTATTGTCACTAAAATGCCAATTGGAGAATTTATAAATAGTAAGAATAAAATAATCACACTATTTATGCATAATATTTTAAACTTTAATATATGTACAGCAGCTCACAATGCCCCTATTATTTCTGCATCAGTTATCTCATAAAATTCTTAGAACATTTGCAGGAAATTAATCAAGTGCTGGTTTGGGAAGCCATATAATTGAAAAGAACCTGATTTTGCCACTTAATGTCTCCAAAACCTTAACCAAGTAACTTAATTTCTTTAGGACTCAGGTTCTCCATCTATAAATCAGGTGACAAAAATAACAACAAATGTTTGGGGATAAATAGATGAGATAATATGCAGGAAACAGCTGGCACAGTGTTGGAGTGGACAAAAACTCCTCATTCCATGCCAGACAATTCTAAGTGCTATATATATAAATTAACTTAGTCCTTACAACAGTTCTGTGAAGTAGATGCCATTATCCATGCTTGACAGATCAGAAAACCAAAACACAGTGAGGTTCATAACTTGCCCGAAGACATAAATTCTTTCAGAGTGTTAAGTTTTTTATTCTTTTTTTTGTTTTCTTTTTGAAGTCATTCCCTTTTTAATGATAAACAAAATTGTAAAATAACATGCCTACATCATTTCCTTAGAAAATGATAGAACTGGAACTTACGCTCACCTTCTTTATCTTGCTTATGTGATCATCAAGAAGCCATAGAATTGCATGAGAATTTATTTTATTATATGAAAACCCTGTACTTTCACCCTATAATTTGTCAAAATTATAATATAAATAGTGTTTATATGAAAAATATTTAAACAATGAAAGTCTTTTTGAAAATAACTATTAAAAAAAAAAAACAAGCTGACTACTTTAGAACACTTTAGCATAGTCCTGATAAAACCCTTTAAAACCCAGAGTTCATGGAAAAACTAGGTAATTAGACTGTTTATCAGTGACTCTTAACATGAATTTCTATTATGGGCAATTGCCCCGATTTTTTTTTCTTCCTTTCAAGCTCTTAACTCACTTGGTGTGGATGGAAATAAAAACAGCTAATGAATGAATTAACAGGCATTAATTAATCAAACAATTGTTCTGGGCCCACCCCCACACAAATCACTTCAGGATACCAGCACAAAAAAATAAATGAAACAAAAATATTCACATTATCCTATCAAACTGACAGGAAATCCACGTTTCTTCTGCAAACATGGTGAGAATATATAGTTATTAAATAGTGTGCTACTAAATTCCACATCAGAATCAAGTGCTAAAGGGTCTCAGAGTTTCCTTAGGTGTTCTAACTCTACTCCTTTTTCAACATTTTAAACCATTTGTGAACAACATTTTTTTGAATGTGAGTTTTCATGGAGAGTTTAACCTTAAATTTTTTGCCTTTGTTGGGCTATGAATAATAGAATTGTGTCTTCGCCATTACTACTGGTCATGGAAGAACCAAGGGATGCCCAGATGAATCCCTCAGGTTCTGGACACACATCTCCCTTCCTGTCATTGTGTAGCACTAACCCTATTTCCTCATAGCAATAAAAGACGATTAGCTCATTAGCTCAGTAGCTTGTTTATTTGCTGGCTGGTCCATTAGCATGACAAGCTTGAAAAAACTAAATGTTAATCTCAGTTTCAAGTTCATCAAATAAATTCTTTGCTGTCTCTTAAGGGAAGTGCACCTTTCTGAGAACTGGGAACACTGTTGGAACAGAGATTTAAGTTGTGGGATGGAAAGCACAAATTTCCAAACCAAATGGGTCCCTGAGAGTTACTGTGAATGGACCTTTCTACTTCCAATCTTTGGTTCCTACAGGTATATATTCTAGCTACTGAAGCACAGAACTATATATTGGAAATTATTTCAGCTCATGTACTGCATTTTGGAGGCCTGCACCCAGAAACTACAGTTGTTTTCTTTGACCTAGAAGCTTAGCCAAATCTTGAATAGGCAATCCATTATCATGCCATTAGGCCAATTCTGGGTGATAGGGTAAACAATAGCTAATATATTCTTTTTCTTCTGTGTTTTCCAATGGATTCCTTGATGTAAAGCAACATTGTCATTAAATCAGACATTCTGCATGCCTTATGAAGATGGTACTAGCAGAGGCACTGGGGAGAACTGAAACAAACTCAAATCCAGAAGAGCACTTCTGGAAAAGAACTTCTTCTGTCTCCAAGAAACATGGAAAATACATTCATAACCAACTTCCTTTAGGATATTAACTACCCCATGCTTCTGACTTGGGCTTTCAACTGTACAGGTACATTCATAGGGCCTCCAAATCTCTACATCAACAGAAAAGTTCCAATGCACAACATGAGAGGTTTGTAGCATGAGAAAGACATGAAGTACTCTCAGGATGGATCTGCATGTGTCGGTAAGAGCCCCCAAATTTCTGGTAGCCTTAGCAGCAGCTGGAATAAGGACAAAGCAAAGATAATCTCATGTGGCATATAATACTGGGCTTCTGTTTTTAAACAGTACCTTGGCTTTTAAAATTATAGTTATCTATTACACAGTTACAAAACTCATGAAGAGAGTCTTCTAGTAGCAAACACTTACATAGGATTATTTTCTTGCAGATACCCATCTAAGCACTTCAAATTATTAATTCATTTAGTTTTCAGCACCAATAAATAAAAGAATATAACCATGCATATGAGGAAACTGAGGCACAGATTGGTTAAGTAACTACCTAAAAATGTTCATAAGTGAAAGAGGCAAGGCTTGAACCCAGATTCTCAAACTGCTTACAAGGTAAATGGATGGCAATCAATCAAAATAAGAGAAGGGGTAAATGTGCAAATGTGCAGGCAACCAGAAGCAGGAATGAGTTTGGAGATGGGAATTGTCTTGAGAATAAAGAGGGATATGGGAATTTTCATTGGAGACCTCACAGGAGTGGTCATAGCACCTGGACCATACTAATGATAGCCCTTGAATTTCTACATTGAAAGCTGTCAAAGCATCAAGAAAATATGCCTATCAAATAAAATTAAAGTATTAAAAACTACATCTTACAGTGCCTAAAGCAGAATTTTAAAATTTTAAAATTTTATTCCATGAATCCCTTTTTTATTCTGTTGACAGCATAATATATTTGAATGCATAAAATATAACTGATTACAAAAGAAACAAAAAAAACAAATTTTAAAGAAAATAATTTGTAATATGATACATGTGATAAATGATCATGATAAAAATATTTATTTTTAAGATATGTTTTTATCTTTAAGGTACAAAAAGGTATGTTTTAACCTTTAAGGTACATTAAGGTATGTTTTAACCTTTATTGAGGTACAGCTGTGTTATGATTTATATCTGGAATGTTCCCCAAAGTCTCATGTGCTGAGAGCTTTATCCCCAAAGCAGCAGTGTCCAGAGGGGGTGCTTTTAGAAAATGATTGGATGGTGAGGGCTCTAGCCACCAGCCAATTGATCCATTTGGTGAACTAATCATTTCAATGGACCACTAAGTGGTAATTTGCATGCATATAAGCTGTGGTTGGGAGAAGTAGGTCACTATGTGTGTGTGTCCCCTTAGGACTATATCTTGTCCATGCCCTTCCTCTCTTTCTCTCTCTACTTGCTGGCTGTCATAATCTGAGCAGCTTTCCTCTGTCATGATATTCTGCCTCATCTCGGGCCCAAAGCAATAGAGTCACCTGACTGTGGACAGAAAAGTCTGTAACCATGAATCTTTCTTTTTCTGAGTTGCTCCCATCAGGTATTTTGGTAACAGCAGCAATAAGCTGAATACCACAAATTGATATAAAAAAATCACACATATGATACCATTATAACAACCAGGGTATCACTATACCTATCGTCTCCCCAAATTCCAAGTGTACCATTATGGGTTTGTGTGAATGCAGGCATGTTGCTAAGAAGACTTAATATGAGATCGACACTTGCAACATATTTTAAAGTGCAAAATACCATATTGTTAGCTGTAAGTAATATGTTGTAATGGCATATTGCTAGAATTCATTCATCCTGAACAACAGAAGCATCATACCTATTGAAAAACAATTTCCCCTGCCTCAGTTCTCTGGAAATTAACATTTCATTCTATTCTCTTATTCTATGAGTTTGATTATATTAGATATCTCACACCAGTGCAATCATTTAATATTTATCCTTCTTTGACTGATTTATTTTACTTAATATAATGTCTTCTAGGTTGGTCCACATGGCTTCAAAGGGCAGAATAGTCTTCATTTTTTTCTTAATTTGTTTAATGTGGAGCCATTGAAGTTGCCAAAACAATCTAATTTAAAAGAATACAGGATTTACATACTTGAAACTGAAGTCTGAATTTTTTTGGGGGGGTTATTTGTTTTACTTAGTTACACATGACAGTACAATGACCTTGACATGTCATACATTTGAATCTGATAGGATATAATTTCTCATTTTTCTGAGTATACAGGTTGCAGAATCACATTGGTCATGCATTCACATATATACATACAGTAATAATAATGTCTGCTTCATTCTACTATACTTCCTATCTCCCCAACCCCTCCCTTCTCCTCCTATCACTTCTCTCTACCTAATCTAGGGTAATGCTATTCTTTTTTTCCCTCACATCTTCATACATGTATTTTGTATAACAATGAGGGTCTCCTTCCACCATCCATGCAATTCCCTTTCTCCCTCCCTTTCCCTCCCACCCCTCTTCCCTATGTAGAGGTAATCTTCTTCCCATACTCTTCCTCTCTTCCCCATTTTGAGTCAGCCTCCCATATCAGAGAAAACATTCAGCATTTGATTTTTTAGGATTGGCTAACTTCACTTAGCATAATCGGCTCTAATGCCATCCATTTCCTAGCAAATGCCATGATCTTATTATTCTTTAGTGCCAAGTAATATTCCATTGTGTATATATACCACATTATTTTTATCCATTCATCCATTAAAGGGCATCTAGATTGGCTCCACAGTCTAGCTATTGTGAATTGTGCTGCTATAAACATTGATGTGGCTGTGTCCCCGTAGTATGCTGTTTTTAGGTCTTTTGGATATAGTCCAAGAAGAGGAATAGCTGGGTCAAATGGTGGTTCCATTCCCAGCTTTCCAAGGAATCTCCATACTGCTTTCCAAATTGGCTACATCAATTTGCAGTCCCACCAGCAGTGTACGAGTGTACCTTTTTCCCTGCATCCTCGCCAGCACTTGTTGTTATTTGTCTTCATCATGACTGCCATTCTTACTGGAGTGAGATGGTATCTTAAAGTAGTTTTAATTTGCATTTCTCTGAATGATAGAGATGATGAGCATTTTTTCATGTATTTGTTGATTGATTGTATATCCTCTTCTGAGAAGTGTCTGTTCAGGTCCTTGGCCCATTTGTTGATTGGAGTTTTAAGGATGAAAAATATTTTACTGCATTTAAAAACCATATTTTTTTATCCAAGGCATCACATTTTTTTATCCAAATCCTATCCCCACCCACCAACCAATTCTTTGACATACTCTGCAGATTCATGGAATTAGAGAGGGACAGGAGGATGCAAAACATCCAGTGGGGGAATAATGGAGAGGAGTTCTACTTCTTAATATTCATCTCAATGTCCCTATATTGATTCACTAACTTATTAAACTAAAACAACAGTGGAAAACAAATGATTTCTACATTTTTGTAATTTCAGTTAAACATGTATGGGCATGTTTGTGTATGTGTACATTTATGTGGTGGTTGAGTAAATACTGAAATGGATTAAATGGATTACAGTGAATGCCAAGGTCAGCATCATTATGGCAAGTGTCATGTGGGATTTCAACATTTAGAAATTTTTTTGGTGAATGACACTGCTAAAAACATCTGTTACTCTGTTAACTATTATATAAATAATACTGGTATTCAAGAACTTCCTAAGTTAATTTAGCAGAAAATTGAACTTCTTCTGTCCTTTTAATTCCTTATGCAATCTACAATACAATAGAAAGAGAAAAAAAAAAGATAAGAACATAAAAATACATTTCTCTTGAGAACCAGAAGAATAGCAGAAAGGTCAGGAGCATTCAAAGAATAAGACTCAATATTAAATTAGTGTTTTTCATATATGTTTTTGAATTTCCAGAACAGACATATTCATATTTACCCATAAAACAGAAGCAGAAGCCAAAGATGAATGTTAAATATTTTTTTATTAGCTGCCATTTGAGGAATACCAAGCCTTTCTCTTTCACTGTGTGTAATTGAAAGAGGCATTGGCATAGAATATAGAAAGGGAATCAGAAATCTTAGTCTTGAATGCTAAACAGTTCATCTAAACCGCCAGTAAATCTACGGAGGTTGCACAAAGCACTGATTTTATATTTGGTATTTGATGACTTAGTGTTGCTAGAAATTAATAATGATTATAATAATTAGAAAGTAATAGATTAATTATCATTGTAATGACTAGTATAAAATGAAGTTATAAAACAACTTTAATAAATCAAAGAGAAATGAGCAAAGTCTAAAAAGTGTTTTACAGAATTGTATTTTCATTAAGTTGTTAGAGGACAAAGTTTACTAATAAGATATTGCCACAGAGCTATTAATCAAGGTCACTCCTAGGCAGAGGAGGCTGTAGGAAGTTTCTGTGACAACCTTCTAAGACAGGCAATATATTCCTTTAAAAGGTCCCTGTGTTAAAAAATATTAACCAAAACAACCACTAGGTTCTTCCAGCAAGAGCCTGGGAACTACCAGAGTTGCCAAGTTTCTTCTTATTATTGAAAGTCAATTACTCTTGAGAAAATAGATATCATCCCAGATTTCTTGGAGCTGCCATTTTGGCACATAATCACCATAAAATATGACATGTGTTATGATGGGGAAGTCCCATTAGCTATGAAAACACGAAGAAGAGACATCTAAGCTAGAGTAGGATGTCAGAAATATGCAAAAAGATGCAAAGAATTGAAAAACTGAGGGGTATAGGGGGTATACAGAGGAGGTATTCCAGGGAAAGGAATCTGCTTGCATGAAATAATAACACAGTGTTTTCAAGAAACTGGCAGAAGTCCAGAGTGGATGGACCATAGAATCAGTGGAGAAGAAAGTGAACAAATGAGGGTGGAAAGGCACACAGGTGCCACACTATGGCTTATCTTATAGGCCACAGTCATGATTTAAAATTGTCCCCCCAAAAGATATATTGAAGTTTCAATCCCCAATTCTTGTGCATGTGACCTTATTTGGAACATCTTACAGATGTCAACCCACCTAAATCAAGGTCATACTGAGTTAGGGTGGGTCCTGATTCAATATGCCTGGATTCCTTATAAGAAGAGGTCACCATGTGAAGACACAGAAACACACACAGAGGGGAGATGGCCCTGTGAAGAAGGAGGCACAAAGATCGTGACTATGCTGCCACAACCCAAGGAACATCAAGGGTGGCTGTCAACCACCAGAAACCAGGAAGAGGCAAGGAGAGAGTCTTCCCTGTAGTGTTTGGAAACACCTTGAGTTCAGGCTGCTAGCCTCCAGAACCAGGAAGAATACATTTCTTTTGTTTTAAGCGATCCAAGGTTAAGGTAATTTATTATGGCAGCCCTGGGAAGCTAATTCCTTAGGAGCTTTGACTCAGGTCAGAGAAATGCCACGGTGAGATTTGATTAGGGGAGCAATATTATCAGATTTGCAGTTTAAAAGAATGACTCTGACTACACTGGGAAATAGAGACTGGCAGGGGAGCAAGATTAGCTGGAGAGAATCTGGAGGCTGCAGCAGTAAAACTGGAAGTTATGTCGCCAAGAATCAGACCCAATTATATCCCATTAGAGTTGTTGCAGCAAAAATGCTCTGGCTCCCGCCTCTTGGCAGCAATACTGCAGCTTAAATGAAGACACTTCAAATTGGAAGCAAAAAGCTCCATGACTCCTTTTAAAGAATTCAACCTGTCTGCCATCATGCTAACGGAAAGATTGATTCTGGGCATGCTATTTCCTCATTCTACTCCTTTTGGGGGCAAGAAAATTGTCTCCTGTAATGTAACACAGCAATAAAGAAAGTTTTGAAAACAGTTTCTAACTTCCACTTTGGTATGATGATATTCATAATGTAAGAATTTTCCAAAGAAAGAAAGAAAATTCACAAAAGATCATGTAACCTCAAGTGGCACATGCTCACAATGTTCAATAAGTGGAATCATCCAACTATGAGCCCTCTAAGTAAAAACCTTTGTTTTATATTTAATTTCTGCCTTCTGCATTTTTTTTGGTACCAGAGATTGAACCCAGGGGCACTTAACCACTAAGCCACACCCGCACCCCATCCCTTTTCTTTATTTGTTCTAATTAGTTATACATGAGAATAGAATGCATTTTGACACATCATACACATCATTCTTCTGGTTGTACATGATATAGAACCACCCTGGTCATGTAATCATATATGTACATAGAGTAATAACATCCAATTCATTCTACTATCCTTTGAGACTGGTAATCCCGCAATATTGAGAATGTACGGGCTACCTAAAAGTTCTATAGCTTATATCATCTTCTGCTTAAGCCAGAGAGGATTCTATGGTTTGCTTCTACACCAAGAGGAAAACTCAAAGAGCAAGACTGCTCTAAAGGTATGATTAGACAACAAGTTGTCAAAATGGATAAATATAGAGATAATATAATAAACATAGAGAACTTGCATGTCAATAGATTATGGGTAGTAACCAAGGAAGTAACATATCCTGAATGATTTTAATGAGAGTACAACCAAAATATTACCTAGTTTATTTGTTTGTAAAACTTGACTCATAATAATAGATTGATCACCAAAGGCAAGAAATAGGTAGTCTTTTGCATGCCTTTTTGTGTATATGATTTATTAAGAGTGAAATTTTATAACTTATAGGTATGAGGATAAAAGCAGTTATCTCGGGCTAGGGATATAGCTCAGTTGGTAGAGTGTTTGCCTCACATCACAGGGCCCTGAGTTCAATCCTTAGCACAACCAAAGGGGGAAAAAAGGCAATTAACATATCAGCATTCTTCATGGAAAAGACACCTGTCATTGTTTGATAAAGTTATTTTTCTAGTCAATTCACTCGGGATGGAAGGTGAGGCCTTGTGGATACCAAAAAGAAGGAAGGAAGGAAGGAAGGAAGGAAGGAAGGAAGGAAGGAAGGAAGGAAAGAAGGAAGGATTGCTAAACTGATTTGTATTCAAACTGAGAAGGAACAGGTGTGTGCTAACCAGTAAATAAAGAATAAAAATGGAAGTTAAGAGAAGGGAGTAAGTCAAATGGAAAAAAGGCAAAAGAGAGCATTCCTCGTGGAAAGATACCTACTTCAAACTTTTCAGAGGCTAGAGCCCACATTGGTAGATAAAACTGTGAGATATTCTGAAAAACGGTGGCATCTAATATTAATTTATTTACATAACCACACTAGAACTTTATCAGTAGACCCAATTCTGACAAAATCTACTGCACTCATGAAAGACTTGGGTGAGTTTTGCTTTTGTTGTAATCAGAAAAGAAAAAAAAAAAAGGCAGAATGTCCTATCTGACTCATACGGTAGAGAGCATAGCCAACATGTATGCAATGATTAATATGAATAACAAATTTTCCCAGATGGATCAAAGACAAAGATCTTGAATGATCGGGCCCTTGCCAACTTGTCTGAAGTCATTCTCCTTGTTCTTTACTAGTCTCCAGCTACTCTAGTCAGTTCTCTGTGTTTTGAATAGGCTGTGCAACTTCCTACTCCCTCCGGACTTTTCCCTCTATCACTTACCAAGAATATCCTCCCTTCTACTGTCCTAGTGGATAGACATCTTTACATTTTCACTTAAAGTTTTTTTCCTCCAAAACAATTTTAGAGTAATATTTTGCTTAAATAATCATGCAGAACAATGTACATTTTCCTTCCCAATACTTGTTTTAGTCAGCTTTTTCTGCTGCTGTAGCTTAAAGGCTGTAGAAAGGAAAAAGTTTATTTGAGGGCACATGATTTCAGAGTTCTCAATCTATAGACAGCAGACTCCATTCCTTGGGGCAGGAGGTAAGGCAAGGCATCATATTGGAAAAGTGTGGCAGAGGGAAGCAGCTCATATGGTGATCAAGAAGTAGAGAAAAAAATGTCTCCACTTGCCAGATACAAGTATGTAACCCAAAACCACACGCCCAATTCCCACCTCCTCCAACCACACCCTACCCCTTCACTTACCAGTTAATCCCTATCAGGGGACTAATTCACTGATTGGGTTAAGAGTCTCACAACCCAATCATTTCTCCTCTGAACCTTCTTGCATTGTCTCACATGTGAGGATTTAGGGGCACCTCACATCCAAACCCTAACAGTACTTATTTTGCAGGATCATTTTTGAGGTGTCAAGTAAGTAGTACAAGATATTTAGTACTATCTAATAGGCACTTAAAAAAATTTTAACTGTAATTAGCATCACCACAATCAAAGGTGATCTTACCCTTATTATTGGTTCCATCTCCTTTAAGGAGAAATAACCCAGCTGGCATGCACTAACTCAATATTACACCTTTTAAAATTCTCTGATGTCTCCTCTACCTCCAGCAAGTTTTGAGGCTCAACAACTGGGGTAAGAGAGATGAAATTTTGAAAGGATGTGGGCATTTAAAAAGCCTATTTTTATTCAGACAAAAAAATCATATGTATCCTATGTTAGCCAGTGTAATTCACCATGGTGTTTCTATAAAATTCTTTGATAATGGCAATTTAGATACATAGCCCTATCGTTTATAAATGGGGCCAAGCAATTCTTGGGAATTTAGAATTTAGAGTCTAATCTTCAATATATTCACTGAATTTAGTAGCATGGGGGGCTGGGGAGCACTCTTATCTGGATAGAGTGATCACTTCACAAAAGTTGAATGTTAATAATAAACTATCAGATCTGGTAAATTCTTTCCCAGAACATTTATGCAGTAATATAGTCTTAAAGAGGGAGCAACACTGCCTTTTTCCCCACTGTCAATTATTTAACAAAAACAAAATACATCCTTTTATACTGACATATCATAGTACTTCACAAAGCACAAGAAAAAAAAAATGAACAGTCATTCCATTGTGCTATGTGAGGCTTTATAACTGGCAAATAATAAACTATGCAAATGTTTTTCCTGATTAATACTAAAGTGTAAATTTTTCTGATACCTGTTTCATGGTTCTGGAAGTCTGTCTAAAAGTTTGTTTCCCTAAGACACAAAACAATGAAAAGTGATTTAGTTAATGACAGGGCATCATCATATAGAAAAGTTAAAAAAAGAGAGAGAGAGAGAGAGAGAGAGAGAGAGAGAGAGAGAGAATAAAAGATTTTTCTGATTGTTCAATGTTCCAATCAGTCTCATAAAAGAAACCTTCCTCATCAGTTTGTCATTGGATATATTCTGAACGTAAGCATAGAAAAGGGATGTGGAAGGGGAAAACATATTCCAGATTATCCACTTAGAGGTTCAGGCAACCACCACACATGTCGACCATACACTAAGGAAAAGATAAAAGAACATGTACTTCTTTGAAGATTATAAATCATAATCACTATTGTTGGGCACTATCAAAGGTAAGGATAATTTCTAAAGAAAGTACATAGCAACATCAACCATTTTATAAAACATCCAAAATTCTCCTCCTCAGGAAAAGTGCTTTTACTTATATAGGAAGGAAGAAAAGAAAAGAAAACCTCAAAGTGTCTCATTCTGCCTCCTCACCACCATTTATCCTACTGGACTTTGCTACTACTACTCTCCTCCTCCTCCCCCTCCCCCTCCTCCTCCCCCTCTCCCTCCTTCTCCCTCTTCCTCTCCTCCTCCCCCTCCCCCTCCTCCTCCCCCTCTCCCTCCTTCTCCTCCTCCTTTTTTGTATCAGGGATTGAACTCAGGAACACTCGGCTACTGAGCCACATTCCCAGCCCTATTTTGAATTTTATTTAGAGACAAAGTCCCCCTGAGTTTCTTAGTGCTTCACTTTTGCTGAGGCTGGCTTTGAACTTGCAATCCTCCTTCCAAAACTCTGGAATTATAGGCATACCCCACTAGGCCTGGCTGAACTTTCAATATTTAGAGACAACAGCACCCTCACTTCTTGGACCTACATGTGCTCTCTCTGAAGCAAAAAAAAAAAAAAAAAAAAAAGCAGTTTTGCAGCAAAACTGCTACTGACCTAAGATATAATTGCTAATTCAGTATAGTTCCTGGGTCTTTATTAGACAATTATTATTTGCTACAAAATGTCATCAATGCAAAGCTCTGTTTTTAAGTCTCAGGACTGACCATAAATTTGCTTGACTTGGTAGAATTATCTTTACACCTAATGAAATATGAATTTCAGAAGAGTTTGGTAATCCTTTGAAAAGGTTGTGCCTGAAAGTAAAAGTCATAATGGTCTTCATGGATGAAAAACCCCTTTGGTCAATTTCTTTGTTGGTTTTTAAAAAAAATGTTTTATTTTATTTTATTTTTAATTGACAAATAGTTGAATAGATTGCTGGAGTACTTTGTCATATGTCAATGCATGTATATATTGTGGAATGAGCAACTTAGGCTAATTAACATATCCACCCCCTCAAGTATGTATAATATCTTTGGGGTGAGAATATTTAACACCCATTATTCTGTTTAATTGCAAAAATATATTTTATTGTTAATTTTTTGTTGTGTCAAAACATATAGAGCATAAAACTTGTCATTTGAACCTTTATGTGTGTGTGTGTGTGTGTGTGTGTGTGTGTGTGTGTGTGTGTCACTGTGAACCCAGGGGGTTCTAACACTGAGCTATATAACTCTGTCCTTTTTTCTTTTTAAGGGTCTCACACAATTGCCAAGGTTTGGCCTCAAATCTGCAATCTTCAGTTCCCAGCCCGCTGAGTCACTTAGATTATAGGAGTGTACTGCTGAATTCAACATTTGTAACCACTTTAAATGTACAATTTAATAACATAAATAACATTCATAATACTCTGCAACTATCATAACTATTTCCAAAACTTTTCCATCATTCCAGACACTCCGTCCTCACTAAGCAATGATTCCCCATTTATCTTCCCCAGTAGTCCCTGGTAACTTCTCATCTACTTTATGTCTCTGAAAATTTACCTATTCTAGATATTTCATGTACAGTTGTTCCTACATATCTGTCAGGAGTTGGTTCCAGTACCTCCAGTGATGCTAAGAACTGTGGTGCTCAAATCCCTTACTAAAATGGTGGAGTATTTGCATTTAACCTACACATATCCCCCCATATACTATGTAACATCTCTAGATTACTTTACATACCTAATATAATATGAATGCTGTGTAAATAGTTGTCATACCATATTATTTAGGAGACAATGACCAAAGTAGCTTGTATGTGATGTGGTCAGCAGATATTTTTGACTCATGGTTGGTTGAATCTGAAATATGGAATTCATAGATATAGCAGACCAAATGTGGGTGGAATCATATCATACAGCATTTGTCCTTTCTCACTCAGTGTCATATTTTCCAGATTACTGAATATCATAGTTTATAATAGAATTTCATTTCTTCTTATGTTTGAATAACATTCTATTATATGCACATGCAACATTTTGTTCACTATTCCATCTGTTTAAGGACACTGAGTTGTTTCCACCTTTTGGTTATTGTGAATAATGCAGCAATGAACATTCATGTAAAAATTATCTGCCTAAGTCCCTGTTTTCAATTATTTTGCTTATGTGTGTAAGAGTGGAATTGATAAATCATACAGTAATTCAGCATTTAGTCATTGTGGAACTACACAACTGTTTTCCATAGTGGCTACATTATTTTACTTTCTTCCCCCTCACCTCTCCCCATGTGAAATACATAAAGATAGAGAAACTCTGGCAAAAAGATTCTTGGATTAAGCTTTGAAGAAACACTTGGAAATCTCTGACTTTGGCTTCTCTAACACTTTTAAAAATCTCTCTAATCCCTTGTCAAAAGAAAGACCAGATTCGGAACAAATTCCTGCTAGGCCACACAGCTTGTGAATCATCAGTGAGGGTATCAAGTCCTAATTGCTGAATATAGGTCAGGTGACATTCCTTGCTGGTTGCATCTGGCTAAATTGGGAAATACTTTTTTAATATTTTACTTTTCTGCATTCCCAAACAAAAATAACAAAAGTTATTATATAGAATATTTAACCCCAAAAACTTTCCTAAGATATATTGTACGGTGAAGATAAGAGAATGTAATGAGGAGGCGTGTGCAATTTCTACATTTGTGGATTATATTATAAAAATTTAATTTTTCAGATACAAATAGTAATTTCCTCTTCTCCTCTATGATTTCAGAAGAAAATAACAACACTGTTAAAGGAGCTGAACATTTTCACAACACTAAAGGAGATGAAAGTGTAACTTCATGTTCACAAATCAAAACCAATCTCCTTCTCCACTTCATCACTCAAGCTGATGAGACAGAACAACCTGATCACTGATCTGAGACAGAAAGATTCCCCATTTTGATGCATGTTATGACTTAGATATGAGGTACCCCCAAAAGCTCATGTGTGAGATAATACAAGAGTTTTTCAGTAGTGAAATGATTAGATCCTCTGAAATTGATTAACTGGGTAATAACTGTAGGTGGCTACGGTGTTATTGGAGAAAGTAGGTCATTGGGGGTGTGCCTTTGGTGTTTATATTTTGTCCCTGGTAAAAAGGAGCTCTCTCTGCTTCCTTATTGACATGTCCTGAGCTGCTTTCTTCTTCTATGCCCCTCCACAATGATATTCTGCCTCAGCATGGGCTCAGAGCTACGAAGTTGGCTGAACATGGACTGAACCTCTGAAACCATAAGCTTATAAACTTTTCCTTTTAATATTTTCCTTGTCATTTCTTTCCATCACAGTGGTGAAAAGCTGACTAAAACAATACATAACCTCCTAAAAAAAAAGTCGGGTGACCTATAGAATTCTTTGAATAATTCCATCTGCAATATCTAAAAAGATAGGACCTCTAACATAATATACATTGTGATTGTCTAATTTCACAATCCTTCTAGGGCAGACTTTAAAACATGATCCATCAAGGAGACTAATTAAGATTACCAAAAAAAAAAAAAAAACAAGATGTCAGGACTTAACACAACAAAGGTTGTTTTTGTCTCATATCACTATTCAAGGCAAAATGATGGTAGAGTAATAACATTGATCTAGCTATTTAGTGATGGAAGCTTCTTCCAATGAGTGACTGCACCATTTTATGTTCTGCAGGATCTTTGCATTCATCCAATTGGTAATAGAAGAGAGAGAGACCATGGAAGATGCTAGAATTGCAATGAAAAATTACCACAATATTTGTGAGTACAAGCAATAGAAATGTCTTCTCTCCCAGTCTGGACACTGGAAGTTATAATCAAAATATTGGCAGTATCATGCCCTTATCTAATCCTCTAGGGGAGGATTCTTCATTGACTTTTCCAGCTTTGGAAACCCAGGCATTTCTTATCTTCTAGGTGCAGCATTTCAATCTGCCCCCCATATCAGATGGCATTGTTCCTGGTTTTCTGTGTCTTAACAAGGGCATTCTCCTTTTCTAATAAGGATATAACTCATATATGATTAGGGACCTCCCCTACATAATTCAATCCATAACAATGGAGAATTTTCTATGCAACTGAAAGTATATTGTTCTTCCCTGGCCATTTCATTGGCTAGACCTCAGTCACATGATTTTAGTCTAAAGGGTAGAATTTAGCTGCAGGATTTGGTGACTACATAATATATTGGCTGGGATAAAAGTGGTAACTATACAATCCATTTTACTCAATTATTTTTCTTGTATTAATGAAATAAATTAGAAACATGGTTGTTAGTTTTAAATTTCATCAAATGAATACATACATAAAAACAGTTGAAATGAAAAAATTCATGTAAAAATAATATGAAAATGGAAATGTTCTGTATTTAATTAGCTAAACTATGATCAGAATTGAAAAAGAAGTTTAAGAGAAAATACGAGACAGAAAAGGGAATGTGGTATGATTTTCATTCTCATCTATATTGACTATTTAACTTTGGTTTGAGAAAGAAGATATGTGCTAATATTTGTTGTGGTTATTGTTATTTTAACTTTTCAACATCTTATGGCTGCATTAAGTCAAAGAGGAGGCTTCTGAATTTATGGATGGATCTCTTGGAAACTGGCTTTAAATTTTTAATTTCTCATGTCAATTTTATATAGATCAGACAATATATATAGTCAAGTCTGTTTTAAAAACTTTTAGAAATATTAAATCAGTTAACTAAATGCAGATTAATTTTAGTTTCTTCCCAGTTTTCTATGCTCACAAAAACAAATATTTGTAGAGTAAAAAATATGTTTAGTCCTAGGAGATAATTATGAATTATGCAAGTTAAGAGGCAAACCTGTGACATTAGCCTGTAGTTGGTCTGGGTACATCACATGACCTAGTTTTATAAAGTGAAATGCAAGGAAAACTTCCTCTCAGGAATTTTTTATTTTTTTGATGATGATGAGAGAATCATGCAAAGAAAGGGTTCCCCCACCCTTTTCCATTCTTCTTTTTAATGCTATCACATAAAGATTTGATGGTTGGAGCTGCAATTAAGAAAGGAGTCACCAATATCCTAGGAATAGTAGGGTAGCACTAAATTTTGAGTCACCAAAAATAACCCTGGGACTGCCTGTCTCCAGACCTCTCATTAAGTAAAAAATCAGCATCTGTGTGTTAGTCAGATTTTCATTTCTATGACCAAAATAGTGACAAGAACAACTTAGAGGATAAAAATATTTGTTTTGGCTCATGGGTTCAGAGATCTAGAGCATGGTCAGCCAGCTCCAGTGGAGAAACATCATGGCAGAGGAGCATGGCAGAAGAAAGCTCCTTAGCTCATGGCAACCAGGAGAGAGAGAGAGAGGAGAAAAGGAGGAAGGGAGGCAAGAAGGAAGGGAGGGAGGAAGGAACAAAGTAAGGAAGGATGGAAGGGAGGGAGGGAAGGAGGAAGGGAGAGAGAGAAAGATGCCCCCCAGTAATCTACTTTCTCTGACTTAGACTCCAAGTAGTCCATTCAGTTATCAATGTATTAACCAAATTATTAATCCACTTGGTGAGATCAGAGTCCTTATAATCCAATCATTGGTTGCCTAAAAGCCCCACCTCTGAACCTTGTCTCATGGGAACCATGCTTTCAACACATCAGCTTTTGAGGGAGCATTCCAGATCCAAACCATAACAGTATTCCTACAGCTTGAAAAGGTTTCAATTAGGTGATGCGTTACTGGTACTCAAGTGCATCCCAGGTGAAACAGTATGCATATGCCTTAGGATGTCAACCTTTACCTCTCACCGTCCCCATCAGCTAAATTTAAGTGGGTCTCCAATCTACATGCTCACCCCTCCTCCTAAACGGTCATTTCTAATAAGAGAAAGAAATAATATCAGCCTCAACCACGCTCATATACACACATGGGAAAATTGTTGATTTTATAGTAACTTATTTGTCAGAAGTCATTCCTGGTTACTGTCTTTCCTCCAAGTTTCAAACTTTCTCTATCACATAAAATGGGGACTTGGAAGTTTTCAATACTGGGTACCTGAGCTCCATCACAAGTTTAGTTAACCTTTTTCTAATTTTACTTAGGCTTCTGAGTTTCCAATATACTATTTAGTTCTTCCAAGAATCTTCCTTTGGGTATATATCTTGCTCCTGCAACTCACCATTAGAGACTATTCTTAAAAGAAAATAAAAATCATGATCTCAAACTTTAGACTCCATCATTTAAAACTCTTACTCCTATGGTTCTCTCATTGCCCTATTTATTGGAGTGACTCCGGATCTTGCTTTCTGCCAAAACTCTATCAAAGTTTGACACGCTGTCTTAGAGCTTTTGCCAGTGGTCCTGGTGGTCTCCAGCTTTTCTGTGCATCCAGCACCACTCATCTTTCTGCAGGTCCATGCTGCTGCTGAGGCACCTGGATATCTCCTTTCCAAAATGATATCAGCAGGAGGCCACAGTGAGCAGTGGTACAAAGAGCCCGGAATCAAGATTCAGATGACTTTAACTGCAGGTATGGTTTCACACCATGATGACGATGTGGTCATGGGCAAATCACTTAACCTCTCTGGGTCCCAGCTTTGTCATCTGTAAAATGAAGGGTTTGAACTAAGTGAACTCTAAGATCTGTCCCTGTTCTAAAACTTCAAAATGAAAAGCAGCTTTGAACAGGTTTGATCACAGTAATTTATTTTCACAGTATGAGCCTTTAAAAAGTTTGCCTTTTGCTCGAAATTTCTTCCATTTTCCTGATTTTCTTTTCATTCTGAATAACTCTGATTCTCCTCCCAAAGGCTATTCTCTATTTCTATGATAATATCCTAAAATGTTGTGTGTGCTCTCTGAAATATCTAGGCTTTTTACCAAAGCAAGATAGTGCATTCCCATCTTTTAGAAGAGTGTCTGATTTTCTCTCTCTTTGGAAATAAACATGATGAAAAATTTGAATATTAGTTAAAGGCAAACATTTCCTTTATACCATCAGTCCAAGGGCAACTCAGCAGAAAACTAAAGAAAAATAAATCCAGGGACCTGAATAAATGAAAGGGAGTGTCATCATAGATTAATTGCCTCTGAGAAGGTTTTCCTGATTTGTTCCTGCTGTGATTCTCTGTGTTCTTTGTAGTGCATTCTAATCTGTATCACACTCTCTAACATTTGTATTTTTTCTTTATCTTTGTATATATACTTCATATAGATGTAAATTGCTTCAAAATTCGTGGAATAAAGCAGATAAAGAATAAATGCATTGAAATTATGTGGCCAATGAGAAATTGACTTGAATGTTCAATACGTAAAAAGTAGATATTCACCAAAAATATGTTGAGTCTGAAGAAGTGGGTGGAGAGGAGGAGATAATACTAATGTAATTCTGAGATTTACCACTGCTAATGAGTCAGCTCTGCTACTCAAACTGAAAAGGCCACCCTGCAGCTGACACTGAAAGACACCCACATAACTTTCTCTTGAGCATCCATGTGGAGGAGACGAAGGTGGGTGTTCAATGTCAAGAACACGAAGGTCTAATACAATCCGTTCTTACAACCTGATTTGTGTAGGGGGTCTGCTTTATAAAGGATTCATAAGTTTTGTTTCTTACACGTCATAAGCCAGCCCTTTTTCTCTCTTAAAGCATTCAACTCTGATCAACAACAAATTTGTCAATAGATATTGACCACTTTACATAATGCAATGCATTAGATACTAAAAGGGACATAACATGCACAGAGATTTGGTTCATAGCCTTATAGGTAGTTTATGACAC
Organism: Callospermophilus lateralis; assembly: GCF_048772815.1. Taxonomy (NCBI): domain Eukaryota; kingdom Metazoa; phylum Chordata; class Mammalia; order Rodentia; family Sciuridae; genus Callospermophilus; species Callospermophilus lateralis. The sequence goes on from NC_135307.1 coordinate 22,656,585, forward strand.
CAGACATGTTTAGGAAAAGACACATGCTTATGTAATGAAGCTCATGCCAATGGTTAAACTAGGGATGCTGCTGTGGGTGGTTATTTGTTTCATCCCTACTCTCTCATTCCCAGCCTTCTTATCCTACCTATCTGTGTCAAGACTCATAGCCACATCACTCCTGGACCCTGACAAAGATGATAAAAAGCAGGCTATGGAAAGACAGGGCAACGTTGAGGAGTCTGTTGGGATAAAATGAAGAGGAGTTAAGCTAAACGAAGGGAGAAACCTTCCAGGGAGGAAACTTGTGTTGCCTTGAAGATTGCTCATGCTTGGATTGAACTAGGGAGACTCTCTCTGCACTTCCTTCACCTCAAGAACTTCAAAAGATTGGAAGCACCTCCTTATTTCTACTGAGAAGAAAAATGCATGAAACCTAACAGTTGATGTACTGAGGCAGAGGGCCATATAGTGGGACAGAGGACTTCAAAATTTGTCACTTTCACTTTTCTTCTCAAAAATTTTCCAATTGTTTACAACTTCACAAAGAATAAATTTCCAGGTGCTGCAAAATCCTACCATGATCCAGACCCTATTTCCTAGTATACCCCACATTTGGCTACTCTCCCCTCTCTCTCTTAACTCCACCACAATGACCTCCCTGATGTTCACCAGACATAGTAAACTTACTCCTGTCTAAGGATCTTTGTATCTGTTGCCCCTCTCCCTGAACAGTCCTTCTCTTAGATGACTCCTCCCTTACTTTCAATCAAATTTTTGTTTTAATGCCCCCTTGTGTGACAAATTATCCCTCAGATCAACCATCTAGTCAATTGCTTTCCTTTTTTGCCCTGTGTATTAATATGTTAGTCATCTTTTCTTTGCCATGACAACATACCTGAGAAAATCAACTTAAAGGAGTAAAGATTTATTTTGGCTCACAGTTTCAGAGGCTTCAGTCCATGGTCATTGGGTGCATTGTTACTAGACATATGGTGAGGCAGAACACATGGCAGGGAGTGTATGGAGGAACAAATTTGCTCACCAGGAAGCAGAAAATGCTAAAGAGAAAGGAACTAGGGACAAATATATCCTTCAAGGGCATGCCTTCTATGACCTACTTCCTCCAAGTAGGACTTACCTCCTAAATTTTCTGCCACCTCCCCAAAGTCCATTAAGTTATTAATCTATCAACAGACTAATCCATTAATGAGGTTAGATCCTTCATCATGCAATCACCTTGTAAAGGCCCCATTGGGGACCAAGTCTTCAAATAAATGAACCATTGGTGGGCATTTCAGATACAAACCACAAAAACTAGTTATAGAACTACCATAAAAAATCTCAGTGGTTTAAAACAAGAGAATGCATCCACTTACAGTCCTGGAAACCATAAATATGTTTCACTGAGTCCAAGTCAAGGTGTCTGCAGGCCTGTACTTATTTTAAGAGAGAATTCATTCCTTGCTTCTTCTAGTTTCTGGTGGCCATGAGTATTGCTTGGCTTGTGACTACATCAGTTCCCTCTGTATTTTGTGTCTTCATAGTGCTTTCTCCCTGTGTGTGTATGTGTGTGTGTGTGTGTGTGTGTGTGTGCAGTCCTCCTCTGTTCTCTCTTCTAAGCATATTTGTAATGGCATTCAATATCCATGAGAATAATCTAGGATAATCTCCCTGTCTCAGCGTCTTTACTCTAATCAGAGCTGCAAGGATGCTTCTTCCAAACAAGGTAACATTTATTGGTTCCAGGAAAGAAATCTTTTGGGGCCAATTTTTTAATCTACCACACAAACTTCATTTTTTTTCTTAAGAATACATTTTACTACCTCATATTGTAGTAACTTTGTTTGTTGTGCATCTCTCAGCATCTCATTCCTATTCCCAGAACAAATATAAATACTTGTTGAATGAGTGAATACAGAGACTCTATTATGGCCCACCAGATGGAGCAGATGAGGTCAACAAGATTGTCTAATAATATGTAGACAATCTTGGAAAAAGAGCTCCAGAGACTCCTAACTTCCAGTATCAATGTGTCTGTATCTGAGAGGTCTTTGGGCCAATACCATGATGTTCAAGAATAGCAGACCAGAAGTTCTGGAAAAAAGTAGTCCCTGAGAATAGCGCTGTTATTGTTTGGATGTGTCTTTCAATTTTCATATATTGGTACCTTAATCCCCAAATTCATATATTGATGGTAGCTGGAGGTGAAGCCGTGGGGAGGTAATTAGGATTAGATACAGTCATCAGGGTGGAACCCCCCCCCCAATGATGGGAGAGTGGCTTTTTAAGAAGAGGCAGAGAGACCTATGGTGACATATGCTTGTCTGTCTTGCCATAATCTGCCCTCTACCATGTTATGATGCATCTCTCACCAGATGTGGAACAAATGCCCCCACCATTCTCTTGGAACTTCCCAGGTTCCAGAACTGTGAACTAAAGAAACTTCTCCTCCTTCTAAATTAGCAGGTCTCAAATATTTTGTTGTAGCGACCAAAAACATACTAAGCAAATCCTTTAGCAAGTATGCAATACTCTCAGTGTATAAATACTTCAGGTGCCTTAATCCTGAGATGAGAAACTCTAAGTGTTTGATTGGCATCAATTCCTAGAACATCCCCATGTGATTTAACTCTAGTCATCCACTATTGTAGATGGCTCAATAGCACAGCATTTAATGACTGTATCAATCACGGTCCTCCATCTTCTACGGGTGTTACTATCACCTCACAAATACTTTGAATCTCAGGGTTTGCTTCTGGATGAAACTAAACTTAAGAGTAAAAGTAAAGAACAGTTTTGTGCTAACATCTAAATTTTTAGTCAGTGTGTGATGGCATAATAGTAAGAATTTTCAGCAGTGAACTATACTTTTCCACCTTTAAAGTGCTGAGTGAAATGCCAACCTGTACAACTCTTCAGCATGGCTCTGGTTGAGATTACCCTCTGTCACCTATTTGATACAGCTAAGGTCTCTCTGTCTTCCCTCTGCATTAAGTTGGGTCTGAATTTGAGATGTCACAAAGGATTGAAATGTCAAGACTCACAAAAATCAAAGATCTCAAATATTAATAATTTTATACATATAAGTAATCACAAAGTATAGGCAGAGAGGGAAAAAGCAGGGACTATAAGTGTACATAAGGACATACCGTGGCCCATATTTGACATAAGGGTCTACAAGTGATGCCTATAGAAGCATTACTTATTAAAAAAAAAAAAAAAAGATTTTGCCCAAACATGATACATTTTCATTTTATAATCATTGTATGTCTTACCTGACATCTTCCAGGGGGCCACTCCACTTTAAATCAATACATTCCATGTTTGTTTATCATAGTCTACTCCATAAATATCGGGTACATCCTTCTAAAAGTAATCATAGTTAGATACTGCAGCTAGGGAATATCATGGATGATGACCAAGAGGTCTTAGCATCTTAACATCCAAACTAACATCCAAACAAAAGAGAGAATAACTGTCTCAGTAAAGGAAACCAATAGATTCTAGATAAGCTGCTAATTCTTTCCTCCCTAAAAATTAAATTAGTATGTTGAAATACTTAATACACAATATTTGATGGATATCAAAAGATTAATAGACATACAGAGTTGCTTTGAAGCCTTTAAAAAATTCTGTTCTTAATTATTCCTTCTCTAACACAAGATATATGTTAACTATTAGTGCCATTATTATCAATATAATTTTGAAAGATATTTCTATAATCAATTAGCAAAACCTAGACATTCTTATGCAATTTTTTGAAAAATGTAAATAAATGAAAAGACTTTGGAAATGACATTTAAATGAGAATAATAAAATTTAAGCCCCCTGTGAAGATATGATGGATAATCCATTATGTGGAGCTTGTTCAAGGTATAAGTAACTTGAGAACAAAAGATTATTTGTCTGACAAAAGTCTTTATCTGTGTTTTAACCAAAAGTTGGTAATTAAAGGGAAGAACAGCATGCTGCGCCTAATTCTTTCTGCTTTGTGCAGTGGAGAGGAGGAAGAAGACTGAAGAAAGGCATAATTTTTTTTTATTATTGTTTGGTACTAGGAAAGTTTTTTCTGGAATATTCAATTTTAGTGTTATTCTTTAAAGTAAGAGTTTTGGGGTTTTTTAATTTATTTATTTTAAAGTCAAGAACAAGACCTGGAGAACATACCAAAAAAATGAGAATCAAGGCAAAGATTATAATATACAACTTTGTGTCATCCTTTATTTTATGTATTTCAGGCCCCAATATTTGGACCCAAAGACTTTAACACATCCCTTTTTCTTCCAACTGTATCTATTTTATTTTCAGTAAGATAAGGCCAAGACTTTTGAGGCTAGAAAGATGAGACATGCATAGGATCCTGTTTTCTCCTATTAGTCTCAGTTTAACTCTGAGTTGAAATAGTTGATTGTTGAAAAATTCCACTCTTGCAATGAGAGGAGTATCTTCCCAAATAGGCACTCAGAGAGCAAGCTCACCCAACTCCCCAAAGAGGGAAAACACTAGTCCACTATTGGGCTTGGCTAAGTGACTTTTCTTACTTCTATCTTTATCAGTCAAGACACAAAACAAAATAAAAATTCACATGGAAATCATTTTAAATAAATATATCTAGAAGAAAATTAATATCTTCATTATGAGCAGTTTCCAGATAATTTGGCTACAACCAAATTTTAGCTATGTGACTGGAGTTGTTTACCTACACAAAGGCTACCACCACCATCTCAGCTAATCCAAAGGCCCAACTTTCATCTCTAGATCAATGACTGAATGTGCTCCTGAGGCTGCACTACCCTCTCTGGAGAAAACAGTCTTTCTAGATTTTTGTTAACATTACATAATAAATGAAAGTTCTAAGTGTTAGATTTAATGGTAAGGAAAAAAGTCATACCAGCTTGAGAGAATAAGTCATAAATTTAAATAATTATAAAAAAAATGAGAAACTTAACTCCAGCATTCACAGAATTCTGTATTTATTTTTCCTCTTTCTTTTCTCTACCACTTTAGTTTCCTAGAATTTCTGTGTCTCTTCTACATAATTCCAAGCCATCTGTGTAAGAAAATTGAAATCCATTTAATAATTTAGAATGGAACTTTGGATGTTTCCTTCTCCTTAGATATTTGTAACATCAAATACCTTTTCAAATTATATAAACTTCTGTTGACTTTTTATTCTCATCTTTGCAGAAAAAAATACAAATATAAAATAGTATATTTCAGATACAAAGTGAGCCTCCGTGCAGTGATAGGTCAGTTAATGATGGGACATATTCTGAGAAATATATCGTTAAATGATTTTATCATTGTGTAAATGGCATAGAGTATAAACTAAGCTGGCTCTGATGTCATTAAGTGATATAATCTTATGGGACCATCATTGTGTACAAGGTCCATCACTGACTGAAATGTTATGGCAAGCATGACTGCATCAGACAATTCTCCATTTTTACAATGAGAAGAAAAATAAGAATTTTTAAGGCTATTATTTTTAGCCAACCTAAATGTTTACTTATTAGGAATATAAATGGAATATTTGAATATATACCTAAACTATTTACTGTCTCAATTTAATTATTTATGCCTATTAAATCACATATCATATGAAATATAGAAAAAAATTCTTTCTCATAGTCTTTAAAATAGTTTTATCTAAAATCATTATGTACTCATTTATTATAATGACCTGACATACTTCATCTTTGCTTTCACTAAATTGTTTTAGGTAAACATTTTGAAATGTTTATGATGCTCACTGAATATTTTATCCCAAATCAAAAGTAACCATTCATGTAATTAAGATATTTATTTTCTGATTCCTCTCATGGGTAACATAATGTATTCATAATGCAAACAAACAAAACACTACATCTTACTCATCTTATTATTTTTTTAAAGTGGTCTTGATACTTGGGAATTAGTTATCATGCCATTCTACCCTGGCAATGGTAAGGTCACAACTGAGAATAATCACTAGATATGAAGTCTATTTATTTTCTCCATTTGCACCAATTTTATAGAGTGACTTCTATGAGTACCCTAAACTGACTTTGAGTAAGGTCATTTACAGCTAAGGTGCTTCTCCAAAATTAACTTTTTGCTATATTTTATATATATATATATATATATATAAAAGTGCATATAATCTGGGAAACCTTGTAAAGGCTCCAAAATGAGACAATTAGTTCTTCATTGAGAACATTTGTACCACAGGGACAACTCCATACCCCAAAGAAAATGATTGCTAACATCCTCAAATATTCTTCCTAATAATAAACTATTTGACATATTAGTTCCACGTCATAAGCAATTTTGCATCCTGTCTTTTTCTTACCTAAGCATCTCTCCACATCATTAAATATTCATCTAAAATATCATTTTAATGACTGCACAATATTCTATACCATAGATACTCCATAATTTACTCAATATTTCTCTTCTTGATGGATGTTTAGGTTATTTTTAATGCCTTATTATTACAAGCAGTGCTTCAAAGAACATTACTGTACATAAATCTTTTTCTGCCTTGCTGGTTATTTCATTATAAGAGAGTTCTAGAAAAGGAATTACTAGGTAAAACAATAAGTACAATTATGAGGTTTTTGGAATAGATTAGTACATTTCTTTCAACACAGTAATGCTAATTTTCCATTCTTAGGAGTTGCAAGAAAAAGTCCAATTGCCTTCTCTTTACTAGTTTGGAGCAGTTTGAATCTTATTTTATTAATTTCATGGTTGAGAATATTATCGACACTTCATATTTTAAATTATGAACAAAAATAAATATTTGTATAAATATATATGTTTACTAGCCCTTTATATTTCCTCTTTTGTGATTTGTTTCATATTCTTTCCTATTGGCATATTGAGTATATATGGCCCTTTACCAATCTGTAAGCTTTCTATGTGCTCCTGATATAAATGTTCTGTTATTTACCACAAACACTTGTCTCACTATTTTAAAACATTTTATCAGCTTACTATCAGAATTTTTAATATTTTTACACAATAATACATACTTTGTTCTTATTTATTAACCTTTTTCATTTCTTTATGTTTAAGGCTTTATTCATTATGCAGGGTCAGAAAATGTTCACCTATATTTTGTCTAGTTTTTCCTTAATAGACTAATTAATCATTTGTTCACTTATTTCACATACAATTGCTTATATCATCAGTCTTTAGAGAGTTTCTCAGATTAAACACACTCTTTCTCATATATAAAAAAGCAAAAGTATAATATTAAGGAAGCACCTTACCTAGAAAGGACCTTACCCAAAGTCAATTTGGGATACTCATAGAAGATACTTAGCAAAATTGATAGATGCTCCAAGGTGGCCCTATGACCTCTGTCTCCAAATGAGAACCCAGCCTTAGATGATCATTTGTTTGTAGCTCTGCAGGGGACTCAACAGAACCATCCTCAAAATCATGACATAGAAAAACTGAGATAGAAACAAGTTGTGGTTAAAGCCTGAGTTGTGGCAACTTGTGCACAGCATACATGACTAATTAGATTTTATACTTGTGATGAAGATAGATGCTCTTATCACAAATATCTAAAATTGTGAAATTATCTATAAAACTGAGTGTGTACCAGAGGCTGAAAGAATTTGAGGAGTCTAATAGAGAAGACTGAAACAGTCTTAGACAGACAGTAAAAATCTGGTATGGGGGAATGTTGCCAGTAAGGGTTCAGAAGGAAGGAAATAAAATATTGAAATCTAGAGGAAAGTGGATCCTTACTATGTAGTGGCTAAGAAAATTGTTTCCCAGGTGATATAGTGAACAGAACTTTAATATAATAGCCTTGGCTATTTAAAAAAGGACATTTCTAAACAGCAAGGAAAATGCATAAAATATAAATTGAGGGAATGGATTAAAAAAAGAATGGATAAACAAAAAGAAACCAGGACTTGATGACCTTGAAAATTCTCAATCTTACCAAATGAGCAAAAGATGGCCAAGTTGAGAAAGCATGTTCTGAAGGAAGTGACCATAGATGCTTTTCTACAAATTTAGAAAGATCAAAAAGTCAATGTATTCAGTTACATAAAGGATCCTTTTAAAAGATTAAGGGTCTGTTTCAGAGACCCTCTCAAACACTACAGTGCCTCAGCCCTCTCAACAGGAGCTCAGATTAGAGCACAAATTATCTTGAAAAGATCTGCACATGTCATTTTTGTGTAATAGAGAGAACATCATTAAAATCCACAGGAGAACCACAGGTTCTTGAAAAAATTATTTCAGCAGAGACACTTCCACTTTGGAGTACAAGAGACAGCATAAAATGAAAAGTCAAACTCCTAAAATTCCACTTGTAGGAATTAGATTGATAAAAACTCAGTGGCAAACACGTTACCTTTCAAGAAAGAAAGGAAGGTTGCTGAGTCAAATGGTTGCTCCATTCCCTATTTTCCAACGAATCTCCATACTGCTTTCCATATTGGTTGCACCAATTTGCAGTCCCACCAGTAGTGTATGAGTGTACCTTTTTTCCCCACCATCCCTCTCACCATCCCTCTCCTAGTTCTATACCCAAAGGACTTAAAAACAGCATACTACAGGGAAACAGCCACATCAATGTTTTTAGCAACACAATTCACAATAGCTAAACTGTGGAACCAACCTGGATGCCCTTTAGTAGATGAATGGATAAGAAAATGTGGCATATATGCACAATGGAATATTACTCAACAATAAAAGAAAATAAAATCGTGGCATTTGCAGATAAATGGATGAAGTTGGAGAAGATAATTCTAAGTGAAGTTAGCCAATCCCCAAAACCAAATGCTGAATATTTTCTCTGATATAAGAAGGCTGATTCATAGTTAGTTAGGGGAAGGGAGCATTGGGAGGAATAGACAAACTCTAGATAGGGCAGAGGGGTGGGAGGGGAAGGGAGGAAGGATGGGGTTAGAAATGATGGTGGAATGTGATGGACATCATTATCCAAAGTATATGTATGAAGACATGAATTGGTGTGAATATACTTTGTATACAATCAGAGATATAAAAAAAATGTGTGCTTTATATGTGTAATGTGAATTTTAATGCATTTTGCTGTCATATATAAATTTTAAAAAATAATAATAATAAAGGAAGTTTGCCTCAGAGGATGGAATCAAGAGCCAGGAGGCAGAGTCTGGAATCACAGAAAATCATTCTCAACCTTGAAAACTGATCAATGAATTTCCAACATTTACCCAGCTGGATTGTAGAACTGCTATGAATCAGTGATTCATAATGACTTTACCTTTTCCTCCTTTTTGAACCAAATTTATTGGCATCTATTATCCTTTACTGACTCACTCAGATATGTTGTCCTATTAGGGACAGACACTTGTTTCTATAATGTTGCAGGTCCACTGGCAGAAGGAGTTGTGCCTTAGAAACTGTAATTAACAAATTATGTACAGGCTTCTGATCCTAGGTCATATAATAAGATTTTTGTTTTTTTACTCTATACTAATAAACAAGATATTACTCCTGAGAACCTTTGGAGATGATAAAGTATTTTGAATGTGGAAGGAACATGAGTCACTGGAAGCTAGAGAACAGAATGTGGTAGACAGACTTCAAAGTAGCTCTCCCCACTCCAATCTCTACTTTTTCATATTTATGCCCTAGAATCATCCCCTGTCCCTGAGTGCAAGTAGGAATGTAACTTACTTCTAACAATACAAATATGACTAAAGAGAACATGATCCCCTGATTGTTATGTTGTATAAGGTTGTTGTGCTAGCATACCCACTTTAGTGTCTTCCTCCATGAATAATTGCTGGCTTTGAGAAAATGAGCTGCTCTGAATTATAGAGCTGCAAGGAAATAAACCCACCAACAATTTCCAGAAAATGGGAAGTAAATACCTCCCCATTCAAGCCTCCACGTATGACCTAACCCTGGCAGACCATAGGATTGCAGTCTTACAGAAGACAGAAGACTCAGCCATGCATTATGATTTGGATATGGTGTGTCCCTGAAAAGCTTATGTGTGAGACAATGGAAGGAGGTTCAGAGGAGAAATGATTGGATTATGAGAGTCTTAACTCAATTGGTGAATTAATCCTGTTAGGGATTAACTAAGTGGTGCAAGTAAGGTGTGGCTGGAGGAGGTGGCCATTGAGGGCATGGTTTGGGGCATATATTTTGGATCTGGCAATGGAGTCAGTCTCTCTCTCTCTCTCTCTCTCTCTCTCTCTCTCTCTCTCTCTCTCTCTTTCTTTCCTGATCATCATGTGAGCTGTTTCCCTCTGCCATATTCTCCAGCCATGATGGAGCTGGATGTCCATGGACTGAGACCTCTAAAACCGTGAGCCCCCAGATAAACTCTTCCTCCTTTACAATCCTCAGATCTTTTAGTCACAGCCGTGAAAAAGCTGAGAAAAACACCATGTCTGCCCCAGACACTGATACAACAAAACTATACAATTCTAATTCACTACATTTACACTCCTCTGTTAGGTAACACAGAAAGCACCATCCATAATGTATTTTGACATAAAATATGAGACTCTAAAACAGCTTTCAAAGGGCTGCCATGACTATTCCCACAAGACACTTCAGACATTATTGGAAATAAGGAAGGTATTTTAAAATGATACAATGAATTTTGAGCCTCATATGAAGCAGTAGTTTGCCTCTTTGCTTAAGGTTGTCCTAACCTGTAACCTCACTGTAGCCAAACAAAAATAGTTTTAAAGAATACAATTCTCTCAGGTAGGATCTGTAAAATATCATTGAAGTATAAGTGATTCATTTATAAATACTTATATAACTAATTCAACAAGTCACATAAAGATATAATTAAAAAGGTGTCAAATCCTGTCTGACTCAAAGGAAATAAATGATCTCTTTCACCCAGGCTGGTAAGGGCAGGCTTCACTGGGGATATGACAGTTGTCTTGCACTAAACACTATGTTATAGAATGCATTTATTGGGTGATAAACAGAGGAAAGAGAACTAAAGATCAAGAAACCAAGAAGTATTGGGAAGTAGTACAGAAATAAGTTTGAATGACACAGTATTCCCTGTAAAGAATTATTAAGGGCTAGGGTGGGAGTGGGTAAATTGGACCCACATAGTTAAGTGTCTTAAATGCTAAATTAAGAACATTGAACCTGACAGATGAGGTAGCACCTACATGCAATCTCAGTGGCTCTGGAGGCTGAAGCCAGAGAATAACAAGTTTAAAGCCAATGTCAGCAACCTAGCAAGGCCCTAAGTAACACAGCAACACCCTGTCTTTAAACAAAATATAAAAATGAAAATAGCTGGGTATGTAGCTCAGTGGTTAATCACCCCTGGGTTCAATCCCTGGTATAAAATCAACTAATCAATCATCAATAAAGTTAAACCTTATCCTGAAGGCAGGCAATGAACTCTCATTGAAATCTCATTAACAGAGGAGTTAGAATATAAAATTCTTATTAGTTTCTGAACTGAGTTATATCCAGCTAGCCACTTTTTAACTCATTTAAAATTTGAAACTAAGAATACAATGTAGCTCAATAACAAAAATAATACCCACATCTTCTTCTTTAGTCTGAAAGTTTTTAATAACAGTATTTGCCATTAGCTATAGTGTAGCTAAAGGTAAGACATTCACATTTAAAGCCATTTGCTGCCTAATGTCCCTGGCTAAATCACTTAATCTTGAGATTTCTTAACCTTGTTTGTCAATGAGCAATGAAGATAATATTCACCCTATAGATCTCACAGTATTCTACAATAAAACTAAGTAATATTTGCAAATACCCAGGGGGGTTCTGTTCACCAAAACAAGAATTTATTCTACTCAATATAAAATGAGTTGAATTTAATTGCCAGAATATAAAATTGGTTGTCTTTAAAGCCCAAGAAATATGCACACACAAGTCAAGAACCTAATGCAAAAGAATGAGACACGGTATTCCCTGTAAAGAATTATTAAGAACTAGGGTGGAAATGGGTAAATTGGACCCACATAGTTAGATGTCTTAAATGCCAACTTAAGAACATTGAGCCTGACAGAAGCAGAGGGAAGAAGAAGCATGGATTGCCTTAACTCTGGCTCCAGAGGGGACTGCATCAGTAACCTAATGGAGCAGAGGGTCAAACAAAGTCAGAATTGTGGTCAGAGCTCACTACTGTTCTATTAATATTATAATAACAAAAAGTGTATGCAAATGAGCAAAAGAGTAATCAGTATAGGGCAACAAGTGGTCCAACTACTCTCCCTTTGGGGGCAAAAACACTGGAGTGCAGCATCACAAAGAAGCAAAAACCACAGGAACCAAAATGGGAGCCTCTCATCATAGATAGCAACAAGATAATTTATTGCAGAACTTCAAAATGGAATACTAGGAAATATTGTGAATGTAAGAAAATTTATTGATATTTTATCAAAGAAACATTGTGCAGAGAGTATCATATGCCCACAAAAAGAGAGGAAGAAAGAGAGACATATAATATACGAAAAATATGAAAAATATAGATAAATTTATCTCTGAATATTAAAATTTGCAGTTGCTTTCTTTATTTGTATGTTATTTGTAATTAAATTGGAAAGGTGGAATGTGTGTAATAAAGTTAGAATTGTTAATTGAATGAGGTAATGTATGTTAAAATACTATGCAAATGGTAAAACGTTATTCAGATGTGTTATTATTAATCACCATTTGCATTTTTTCTGTCCAGCTGCTTCTATGATTTCTACATAAATCATATCAGTGGGAGGCAACTCCTATGGCCTTTGGAATAACACAGAACTGGGGGTCAAAGCTTAGCTTTTCCTCTTGGTAGCCAGATGACCTTGGGCAATCTCATTAACCTTGGTATGTCTCAGATATTTTTAAAAGGTAAATGGATGTAATGATATCTACATCAAAGGATTGTTCCAAACTTTAAATAAATTGGCAAAAGTAAGGTACTTGCCCTAAGTAAAATTAATGATTCAGTGATGCTTAGCTGCACTTATTAGCACTGATCTAAATGTTCAACAAGCATTTACTGAATTCCTACTCAGAGTCAGGGAAAGACTCTGGCCTTGAGGAGCTCACAGACCTGTGAATAAACTGATTGAGGTAGTTCTTAGTACCCCTATGCCCTGTAGATTATAATACAATAACTATTGAATGAATAACATTGATATGTGTAATGATAAAGGATGAGTAATTTTGGGACAGGAAAAAGAGGCATGAATCTATGCCAAAGAGGATATAGGGTCTTCACAGTGTAAGTGACACTTGAGCCTTAAAGGACGAGTTGGTGATCAACAGGCAAGGGAGAGGAAGAGCATCACAGTGAGATGAGGGAGTAGCCTCTACACTGGAGGTATAGAAGAACTTTGTCACAGTTGAGGGTCATCTCATAAGGCTATAAAATGCTAAGGATACATTCATTATCCAAGCATCAGCATCACCTTGCTTTATAGAAGCACGTGTGGTGTGAGAATCTAAAAGGCAACTAGAAGGTTCCAATGTAATCAAGTTGATTTAGTCCATGATAATCTACAAGGAAGTGAATTTCACAATTAAGCCCATAAGTTAAGCAGTAACATCTTAGGAAGGATCAGACTTTAAAATGCATTTCATGTAAAAATAAAGACAAGGAAAATAATTTGGCCTTAGGAGCAGACCAAATGTTATTTTTTCTGCTTGCATTGTCACCAGGTAGTATTTCCATAATTATACTGTTAAACAATGTTATTTTTATTGATGATTTATAATACCACTCATGTTCACCTTGGTGGCCCCTGTTGGGATACCCAAAATAAATATTAAAATGTTGAGAAGCAATATTTATTTTGTCTTTAAAAAGCAACAAAACCCAACATAACATTTGACCATCTTGTGTGGGCACTAGAATGTTTCTATTAACTTTTCATTTTTATGACAAGGAGAAAGTTTGGGGCACATAGAAGATATTAAGGAAAAGAACTTTTGTAAGTGAGGTATAACTGTTCTACCAGGGAAATTAAACCAATAGAGCAAGGTAGACCACCATCAGCTGCCATCATTCAATCAAGTGTGAGACACTAGCTATGCACAAGGGAAATGAGGAAGCGTAGCCTCCGTTAGCTGTTGGCAATGAGTGTCCTGCATTTGAGGTAACCCAAGCAATTAGGATTCAGCCATGCTTAGCAGACAGTAAAAATGGTCTCATCTGGACTCAAGATACTGTATTGGATGCCTTCTTGAACTTGATTCTAAGCAAGGTGAAGCTATAGAAAAAAAGCATTAAAAAGAGCTCATTTCTCTTTTAAGTCACCAGAGATTCACTTTCTGTGACAAAGTATTTGAATCCTAGAGAACATAGGAATTACCATATAATTGAAGTGCATACTTGACTCCCTAAAAGCTTGAAAAAGTACAATTGCAGAATGGAGACAAGCAAGAAGGAATAGGCTGACTGACACATGTGACATTCGGAGAGTAACAGAGTTTGAGATGAGGAAGGTGCTTAGAAATCATCCAGCCAAATCTCACAGCCTTTTACTGTGGCTCCAGAACCTCTGTGTAGTTGCCCAATTCTCCAGCTTTAGTCTCTTACTTGCCCCAAAGCCTCCTGTCACATGACCGTTGCACATGTGTTTCTTCTTCCTGAAGTGCTCTTTTTTTCTGATTCACCTTTAGCCTTTTCAATACTTTGCTGAACCATTTGTCTGACCCCTCACTGCCAATCCAATGCTACATTACCTCCCCACTGTAGGTTCACTTAGAGCCTCTGTTTCTCATTTCTGCTACAGTAGAACATGCATCTGTGTGTTGGAAAAACATCCTCCTTTGCCTCTAGATGGTAACCTTCATGTAGGTAGCAGTCCAGTCTTTCTCTTTCTTTTTCTTTTTTTAGCATGCATCCCCTGTCTTATACCATTGTGCCATTCCTTTAATTTTGCCCTAACTCTCTCTCTGGCTAATAGCTCCTCGTCCTTCAGGGTGAATCTAAATACCTCCATTGTCCCTACGCTAAGCTTTCAGAAGCCACATGCTTCTGTACCCTTTTGTGATAACCCTTTAGGAGCACTGACCCTTTTTTTTAAACAACCAATATTCTTTAAAACTACATCCTCTAAGGTGGTCAGTTGGATTAAACTGATGTATCAATTCCTTCTGGAAAAAAAAATATCCAATGGATGCTGATCATTCTCAGTTAGGTAGCTCTTTTCTGACAGGTCTGCAGTCTTTTGAGTTTTGCTATCCAAGATCTGTGGGCACCAAGAATCAAATGCGTTTGTCCCCACACCTTCTGATGTCAGATGTACTTGTTATTATGCTTACATGGTTCAATTAAGTTGTATAGAATTACTGACATATGCATATGCATAAGAAATATTTCCATGAAAATTAAATGTTTTAAAAATAAAAAATACCAGTTGCTATAAATAAATCAACTTACAGTGACACAAGTGCATTAAAATAGGTTTCAAATTATAATCTAGAGCTTATATGTATTATATAAATTAATATTGATATGATATGATATATTATATTATCCTTGTTGTACAGTTATATTACATATTATATTTAAGTGTTTATACATGGTCCACATCTGGGATGACAGAACACAATGAGTTAAAATAATATGCTGAAAGCAACCAAGGTGTCCATCAATGGATGAGTGGATAAACAAGAAGTGGTACATACTTGCCATGAAACATATTCCTTCTTTTCTCAGGAAAGGAATTCTGACATGTTACAATATACATTAATCATGAAGGTATTATACTAAGTGAAATAAACTAGTCACAAAGTCCACTTAAATGAGGCACCCACAGTAATAAAAATCATATAAACAGAAACAAAACAGTGCTTTTCAGGGACTAAGGGGAGGAGAGAAAGCATAGTTATTGTTTAATGAGTGCAGAGTTTCAGATTGAGAAGAAGAAAATATTCTACAAATAGATGATAGTAATGGTTGTATAACAATTTGAATGTGCTTAATACCACTGAATTGTGCATGTTAGAATGGTTAAGATGGTAGGCTTTATGTCATGCATATTTCACCTCAATCAAAAAATAAAATGTTTGGGGCTGGGGATGTGGCTCAAGCGGTAGCGCGCTCGCCTGGCATGCGTGCGGCCCGGGTTCGAGCCGCAGCACCGCATACAAAAAAGATGTTGTGTCCGCCGAAAAATAAAAAATTCTCTCTCTCTCTCTCTCTCTCTCTCTCTCTCTCTCTCTCTCTCTCTCTCTCTCTCTCTCTCTCTCAAAAAAGTAATATTAAAAAATAAAATGTTTGAGGTGCTTTTTATAATTTATCACTTACCTGACTCCTTTTTACTAATGAAGTAACTGTTCTGTTACATCAAATCTTCAACTGCATTTCATAGATAGAAAAAATGAGCAGGAACTATATTATATATTCTCACCATTCACAGACTCTGTGAAGCTAGACTAGAGTAAGCAATAAACATGTGTTGAATGAATGAATGGATGAACACTGCCATTTTATTGCTGAGGAAACAGAATCTTAGAAAAGCTAAGAGCACACTGCTAGTTGGTGGCATTTGAGGAGACAAGATTCCAGGCCCCATTGGCTGATATTATCTCGGTGTTTTTCAATTATAAAATATAACGTTAAAACCTCATACTTGCCAGCACTGTTAGAAATTGAAAATACCGGGGGCTGGGGTTGTGTCTCAGCAATAGAGCGCTCACCTAGCATGTGCGAGGACCTGGGTTCAATACTCAGCAGCAGATAAATAAAATAAAGATATTGTGTTCATCTACAACTAAAAAAAATAAATAAAATATATAAATTTTAAAAAAGGAATTGAAAATACTAAGATGAAAAACACCCAGTTCCTGCTATCAATGTTGTTTTGTTCTTTAAGACAATTGCATCACGCACACATCGCAGAAGTATGTCTCCAGGAGCAAGTCTGGCAAATGAATTGCTTGGGAAATAACTGGAAATTTGGATAGAGTCTGTACAAAGTCTGGACCAGGTTCAAGACACAGGAGTCTGGGGTCCTGCAGCTCAGGCCCTCACTCGTCATCTCACCTTGGCTGGCTCCTCCTCACCTCTCTGAACGTCAGTTTCCTCATCTGTAAACAATCTTTGAATTTCTCTATTCAGCATCCACAGACTCTACAGAAAGCTTAATGATACTTTAGAGTCTGACTCAGAATCCCAAATCTGCAGACAGAAGCATTTTGAGAGAAGAAACAAAAACAAGCTATCTCAAGTCTCCATTATCCCAATGGAAACAGCCCCAAACAATAAACCCTGTGGTCCTTTACATCCAGCAGGATGCTTCCTGCTCCAGTCAGTACCTGCTAATCACAAGACTAAGCTGTCACACAAAGTGATGAATTTGGAAAACAGCCTTCTGGGGAAAGGGCCAAAAATCCTCCCTTTCTAGCCAAAGAAATCAAAAGAGGTGATTGCCTCATTCTGCTCCCAGGGCCCTAGTGAGAAGGCATTGTTTCAAGTACTGGAAATAAGTCTATCTGCATCTGTGCCTATTCTCAATAGTTTATGAAAAGGGCTCCTTAACCTCCAGGGGCTTTATCAGCTCTGTATCTCCAGGTTCGTGGATGGAAGTCAAGTAAAAGATTTTCCTGATTCCTAGTCATCATTTGTGACAGATGCCCCTACTCAGAGCACTCTTAACTCAGATGTAACACTTTATCAAAGTACTAATTATTTATAAATTTCTTTAATGCCTGTTGCCTTGGGTTTCTAGGAGCTCTTTGAGTGAGGAGACTCAGTCTATATTGTTCCTGCAATACAGACAATCACAGTTCCTGACAAAGACTTCAAAAAAAAGCTATGTGCCATGACACACACCTGTAATCCCAGCTGCTTGGGAGACTGAGGCAAGAGGATTGTGAGTTCAAAGCCAACCTCAGCAACTTAGCAAGGCCCTAAGCAACTCAGTGATATATATATACACACACATACATACGTGTGTATACATATATATTTGTGTGCGTGTGTGTGTGTGTGTGTGTGTGTGTATAAAATAATTTGCATATTTATCCATCTGCATTTTTGGATTGTAAGTTTTCTGAGGATAGAGTGTGTGCCTTGTTTATTTTTATATTACTATTACTACTTAACTTAAATGCTGGTTCACAGTCAAGACAGATTTGATGAAAACACACAAAGATGGAAAAACCCTCAGCCCACTCCACCTTGGGCAGATTTCCCTAATGCCAGTTCAATTTGAAGATGTCCACTGATGTTCCTTTGTCACATGAGACTTTTACACATGCATATACCAAGCTGGAAAAGGTCAGAATCAGCTTGCCTTGACTTTGGTTTTTAAGCACATGGGAATTTGAAATCTTGGACAACTAAACCCAGCTTCTCATAATTGGGGGATCTTCACTGTAGCTTAACCTTGTCCAATATCTTATATCCTTCTACAACTTTCTCTTGTTATTTTCTCACGATTCAAAAATTACAATGCCCTGTAATTTCAAGAAACCTAAATTCTGTTCCAAATCTGGTGCCAATTCTGCGAACTTGGCATGTCATTCAGTCTTATTGGGACTTAAAACATTAATCTATAAAACAAAATAGATTGACTAGCATATCTCCAGATCTTCTTCTAGGAAAACTAATATATAATGAAGGTCTAAAATAGGTTTAGCCCTTGACCGTAGGAATATAATTAGCCAACTTTTTAAAATCACTTTTCCTTTCTTATTTATTCTCTAAGGTATCATCTACTCAAGTCAAAGTACTGTACTGCATGTGTTAGCTTATAATTGGAACGTTGAACTCAAAAGATTTCCTATTTCTTGAAAACCCACTTTCTATATAGACCTGAACAGTTTATGATATTATAAATGAGGTATTTAGATTCACAGTGCATACAGTGTCAGTTAAGACATGCTCAGTTTTTATAGCTGTATCCCAAGGTCTGTTGACTTCTGCTGTTGCCCAACTCAAATATTGCCATTGTGACTTCAGAAGATCTTCCACTTCTTGCCAGTAAGATTTTCTTCTGCACTGTGTGGTCTGCTCCTATTTAAGTCAAGAGCATTGCTTGTATGCATTCTTTTGAGATTTGCTGGTCATTTTTCTCTAAGAAAGAAGCATCCAAGTGATACACTGAAAGTACCTCTAATCTCCCAGAGCCACATAGCAGACCTCAGCTGTAATGAGCAACAGAACAGCCTCCCAGGTGCTTCATTTTTACTTTCTTTGGTGGATTCACCAATCCTGGGGTACAAAAATCACCTATTCAATTTCAGGCTTAATAATTGAAAAAGCAATATCCACCCAGACAATCATTATTGAGCCCAATGCCCTGAAACTCCAAACACAGACCAAAAATAAGTATATTTTCAATCAGAGGCCAATATTTACCTGCCTCCTTTCCTACATTGCCCCCGCCCATGCACTTCTGTATTCACTGTGTGCACAGCAGAAAAAAAATCATCATTTTGAATTTTACTTTAAAAACAAGTGAAAAGAGAGATTGCTTTTTAAATTCTATACCCTTTAGATGAAGAATTGAGGTGATTTTTTTTCCCCCAACATGGGTCATCTCAGAAAACAAATGCGAGCTGCCTTTTAATGCAGGGTCACACTCTGAGCATCAGACAGGGGTCGTTGGCTCAGTTCTGAAGTTGAAGGAAGAGCATCATTTCTTTAATACTACAAGGTTTCATAAGTAATTCAGAAGTCAAATTCCAAGGTATCGACCAAGAGCAAGCAGTGTTCTGCAGTTCTGTGTCCTTCAGTGTCAGCATGTCTACTCTGGAATTAGAAAAACAATTTGCTAATAACCATCCTGATTGGACACTCATCTAAAATCAGGCTTCTTAAATTTTAAAGTGCCAAGGATTCACCCAGGACTCTGGTTACACCGAAGGTCCTGATGCGGCAAGTCTGGGGTTCTGCACTTTTAATGAGCTCCCAGGTAACTTTGATACTGTTGTTCCATAGACCACACTTGAGAAGCAAAAATATCAAACAGACCAATTGTCCCTCTAATTCCAATGATGATTTTTGTTTTCTTTTGATACTGACAAGAAGTCAAAATGATTCGGTGAACATAAAACCTTTTGTTCTTTAAAAACAGACTCCTAATCAAGTATCTCTTACAGAATCATTTCCTAGCTTTGGTTACAACTGTCAGAATATTGGGAGATAAGTCATGGTTCCCTGGGGTTTTATTTTCAAAATACATGATAAAAATATGAATGATCTATGTATGTAGTTACAAAGCCTCAGAGCAGAGATCCCATAAATCCTGATTGTCCTAGCCAGGGGTCCCAGAATGGAGGAAATGTGATCAAACCCTCACTCTTGGAGACAAAGCTAAGACTGAGCCCAGTCCTCCTCACTGCTATACAAGAAGTACTTGGCTTACTTTGAATCTCATTGTTATTGAAAGATGGAGAAGGTACATATCAATTTAGTTACTCCATCTCTTTTCACCACAACTCTAACTTTTCAGTATTCTTTGGGATATGGTCTCCATAAATATTCCTATCCCCATTTTACAAAGTGAGAAAACAGAATAAGCAAAAGAATAAGCAAATGACCTGCCTGAGATCACACACACACACACACACACACACACACACACACACACAGAGAGAGAGAGAGAGAGAGAGAGAGAGAGAGAGAGAGAAGAACCATGGGAACGAGAAGAGAACGACATGACAAAGCTACAGTGGAGTTTTTCTCTAATGGCTCTCTGATCTCTCATTAAGCTAAGCTGTCCCCTCCTCATTTAATTTTTTTATACCAACAAAATGAGCCAGATAAGCAATGTGTTATGTTTTTGTTATTTTTCATTTTTGTTTTCTTTGAGTTTGGCCAGTATGTAAGCAAGCATGAATCTTCTTAGATAGTGTTACATTGTATGTGTGTATGGTTTTCTTTGGTTTTGTTTTGTTCTTATCAAAACAATTAGTTGCAGCTCAGAAGATATAATTCTACCAGCACATCACAGAAAATTCTGTTTCCTGTCTGCTTTAATGAAGTCAGGCATCATGGGAAGCTGAAACACCAGGGAAAAGAACATGTTGTAAAGTATAATTGCTTTCAAGAAGAAAGACCTTCCCCTGTGAATCCACTTTGGATTAAATGCTGTAGAATTCTTTCTTCCCTTATTTTTTTTAATTTCCTGGTCCCTCTTTAAAGATATTTTGTGCTGTAGCCTAGACAGGTACAAAGTCTGTCCTGCTTACTTGGATGTTAATATAAAAGATGGACTAAAGTCAAGAATTAATTTTTAATCTTGTGTCCTTTATCCCAAGAATGCTTTCCAAGTACCCTTCTTACTAGTGTTTCCATGATGAATTATTTATTTTACTTTTAGAACATCCCCACCTGACTTTGATACCCAACCACCCACTTCCAAACAGTGCTCAAAGCTTCAGCTTTTCCTTTGCCCCATGTGCTCAGGCTCCATTGGCCTTATTTGAATGTGTCATTTTTATTCCTTCCACCAGAACCTTACCTTCACTGTTCCTTCTGCTCAGAATGCTCTTCTCCCTCATCCCTGCAATAGCTGGCTTATGCTATTTTCTTAGGCCTTCTCCAAACCCCTGATGCTCTTTCACAACACTTTGATTTCATTCTCTTTGGCAGATTCATCACTAATAATTCTATGATTTGTTTAGTTTCCTTTCACAGTAAAAAACAAATGGAAGTTTCATGAGATTGGGAACCTTTTCAACTGTGTTTGCACATAGTAATTGCATAATAAATACTTGCTGAACAACTGAATGAATACATTAAATCAATCATAAGATGCATATTTAAATTTTCAGGAACTTAGAGGAATAAAAGAATTAGAACTAATCTAACTACTCAATTTCTAGAAATATAAAACAAACTCCAGAGAGGAAAATGAGGAGACTCTCAGAAGCCACTGAAGGGGAGAGATGTCCATCATTAATTCTTTCAGTGGATTTCTGTTAGGTGCCAGGCACTATATTAGATTCTCAGGAATCAAATGATAAGAAAGGGAAATGGCCTTCATCATCCAACTGGGACTGAGAAGGGAGAGGAGGAACCAAGATGGAAATGGCTTGGGGAAAACATTACCCCACCCATTCAATAAACTAACCAAAAGCCCCAGAGGCAAATAAAATTTTATAACGATATAAAACAAAAAAGAAAATAAAATGTAAGAGATAAAGAAATATGTAGTGTCAATTATAAAACTTACATAAGAATTTCATTGGTCTGTGACCCTGACAAAGCTCAAAACTTTCAAAACAGAAAAGAAAACAGCCACGAACCCTCTGTGCCATCTCTTGGTGAAGGTTCCAAGTACCCTGTTTGAGTGGACCCCTCGCACTCAGGACCATCTATTTTCATGATTGCCCCAGAATTTATAAGGGCCATAAGAAAAACAAATGATCTGCCAGATAAATAGCCCAGGATAGAATTCTATTCTTTTGAAAATGATTATTAAGGAGTTCCCAGGGATAAGAAGATAAACTGAAGTGTGTCAAAGTTAAGTTTTATCATTAAGAAGGTGCAGCAAACTCTGTGTCAGCACTATGGAAGTGACGGATTTCTAGGGACCCACGTATAAAAAGTATTATGCAATAGATAATTACTCCAGTGGATGTAACTTAATCATAACATAATTAGAGGCAGGAAAATAAAAAATATTTCACACAAGCTTTAAAATCTGCCAACTTAAACAAATCTTGCTCACTGGCACATATCAGAAGCAGACGTTAAATCATAATACAGTCTTGATTTTGGTCCCCCTAGGAAGCCACAAGAACAGCCTCTTAATTATTATCAATGACCCAGAGGGATAAAATGGGCAGATTTGGCTGCAAACCTACTGAAAGTCATATATTTCTAATAAATTTAGAGCCTGATGGTCAATCTAGATTATTCTGGACAAATGCACTTGGCTTTTCTGGGGCTATAAATAGAGGAAGAAAAGACCATCACTATGTTTCAGTTACTCGAGCCTCGAGAGAATTTCTTTTCCTTATTGAAGTGTTGAAAATGTTTCATCCACCCTATAAATCCAAGAGTCACTGGCCTTGGTTTAGGGAGTCACCAATCCAAAATAAACAAAAATGAGCAATTTCTCCTCTCTGGCTGTGTCTGGATAGTACCAAATTTACTATCAGCTTCAAAAATAATCAGTCAATTATATGAACAAGTCAAGCTGCTTTTAGTCCACAGACATAAGAAATGAAGATGGAACAAATCTTTCTACTTTTCCACTGGGGTTGTTGGGTCAAGGGTACAATTTCCATATAGCTCCTATCTGTTTCAAAGGCCTAAATCATGACATCAGAGTTCAAGCCAGAACAGAGGTTTAAGTTTTTCTGTTCAGAATAGAATATTTAATTCCTTCTGTTCAGAGAAGTCTTCTCTGTGCTGTGTAGTTTGAGCTGTTGGCCTCTTCACCATTTACTCCAGGGGATAGCAAATTTTCTGTAAAGGATCAGACAGTAAATATTTTAGCCTGTGCGGGCATCATACGATCTCGGCCACATATTTTTCTTTGTTTTGCTTCTTTTTTGCACAGCTGCCTTAAAATGTAAAAACTATTCTTAGCCCATAAGCCACATGAAAACAGGCCATGAGCCAGAGTTGGCCAAACTCTGACTTCTATCCAACATCAATGTACAATGGGAACGTCTAGTCCAAATAGAGAGTGGAGAGGATGGCTTTTTCTTTTCTTTTTGAAGACATCTTGATTCCTCTAAGGAACTTTTACTTGACTATTTAGCAGGAATATTTTTTTAAAATATGTTATACCAGCATTCTCTTCAATTTTGTGTCATTAGTTGAAGAAGACCTACCTGGTACAGAACTAGACCCCAATATCTCAAGTGTCTATCCACAAAAGTTTATTTTTCACTGAACAAGAAAGTGGGCAGGGATTGCCCACTATGTATAGTCATACTACAACATAAGCTGAAAGATGATCAACTAGTATTAACACACAATTCCTAAGGTCACCACTGATATTGACTTTCAGCTTGTGGACAGAAGAGGCACATGCATATATTTACCATGTCAACCCAGAATGGAATACAATATCTCGTTTTCATTTCTCCAGTAGAACCAGTGCTATGAGCACATTTTCATACAAGGATAAGCAGGAAGTACCTAAGTAGGTTGAAGATCTGCTTTCCAGTGAAAACTCCGTGCTAAAGAAGATGAACACAAATCTTAGGAGAGCAAGGGTTCTTTGCCATTCCTAAGACTCTTAATTGTTTCCAATTGTTCAAGAATTATAGACTTTCAACGAATTATATTTAAGGCATTTGTAATTGCTTCCAGGGCTAGACAGAAATGCCAAGAGCAAGGCAGCCATTTCTAAATTCTTGTTTCATCAAAGTAGACTCACAGAGATTCATAATTAAACAATATTCCTGAAAGCAAGGCCTCATATAAGAGAAAATTGTTTCCTAAAAACTCAGCTGAATTTTTACATAACAGAAGCAAAGCAGGAAGGCATAAACATAGAGCAACTGCAGAGTAGGAAAGGGATGGGATATGATATAAAGAAAGTTCCCATGAATAAAAGGAAAGGCTCTGCCTAGCCTAAGACATGGAGGTCAAGTGGACTGCAGGAACAGAGAGAGACTTAAAAGAAACAAGTTGAGGGCTTGATGCTGCTTCTGTAATCAACTATCCATGAACACTCTGTATTTTGCATAGTGCAGGGACACAGGGCAGTAGCCATCGTCAAGGTGTGGTATGGTATGAGAGAATGAAGGCAGGCGCTGAGAGGTTATCCCATTTCTCCACTGCCCAACTCTTTATGGCTTGCAGGAGATCCAGTAGTTTCCACATCCCCAAATTAGAGATAAATAACAGCCCAAATTCCACTGCATTATATATGTAGTAACAGCAAATAATATACAGAGTTCATGAAACTTGTTCATCCATAGCAGATATAAGACCATGCCAAGGACCAGTAAGAATAGTTTCATTATCAACAGTGGCCAACACGGATCTAGGAACAACTGCACCCACCAAAGATACCTCTCCCCTCCATGATTATAAGTTATGGCTTTTCCCAGAACCCAATGTTACAAAGAAAAAGAGAAGGGATGAATAAAGGTGAGGTATCGGAAGCCTGAAATATTGAGTTTCCCCTCAAGAGTGGAGATGTTTCCAACTAAAATAAAAATGGCTTCAAATTCAACTAGTTTGAATTGAATATACCAGAATACCAGAAAATACCTCATCTGCTCTAGACAGCTTGAGGGAACTTGAGAACAAAATGGAATTGAAGTAGGAAAACTAAGAAGCTATATTTTTGTGCCCCTGAGTGGTAATGTGTAAATTTATACCTGATACACTATGTTTATTTTCGTTAAGTTGTCTTGTTCCCCCTCCAGCTGAAGGCATATGTCAAAACACTTTTACCTACTATAGTAAAGAGCACTTTAAATGCAATCACAGGATGTTAGATATGGAGGCAATCCTCATAGTAATGTTAGATTTGTGCAGTAGTTATAAACACAAGCTTTGAAGTCAGAAAACCTGTGTGCTGATTTGACCTTGAGTTGCTTATTACATGTGGAGCCTTTTTCTTTATACAGCAGAAATAACATGTACTTCACAGTTTAGTAAGGATGTATAATTCAATATGCTTACCACATATTTTATTACATCTGGCATGCGATAAATGCTGAAAACAAAATAGTAGTAGGGACCAGTGAATATCCCCAATTTTTTCAAATAAGGTAAAACTGAGGCAAAAGTTTTAGTGCTTCATCAAAAAAATATACAATATCAAAAATATTAACCAATTTTTTTCATGTTTAAATAAGTATTAATTTTCAAAAAATTGTTCAGAGTTCTATGTCATAATGGTTTATTTTATTTTCATTATTAAGATTACTTTAAGAGGTAGGAAATCCAGCTCATAACCAATAACTGTCAAAGAGAAACAATTACAGTATACATATCCCATGAATGTGTTTCAAGATTAGGACCCGAACAAAGGTAAGCAACAACTATATTTGCTATGGAAGAAAATTGTTTTGCTTTAGAAAAAGCACCTTTTATTGAAATTTTAAAAGTTTACTCTTCATTACATTAAGTATGAACAAGTTGAAGGCTCAATGTCAAATTAGCCTTCAGCCCTTGGCAAGAATTCCAAGTTCTTACAGACAGAACTCTAACAGTAGCAGTGGTATAGTGTAGTAATTGTAATTGCTAACCTGTATTTTTTATTAATTTATTTATTTTAATTAGGTATATATGACAGAAGAATGCATTTTAATTCATTGTACACAACTGCAGCACAACTTTACATTTCTATGGTTGTATACAATGTACCATGACACCATATGTGCAGTCATACATGTACCTCAGATAATGATGTCCATCTCATTCTACGCTAACCTATATTATCAAGCACCTTCTGTGTAACAGCACTGTGATGAACAATGATCATAAGCTCATTTTGTACTCAAAATAATTGGTACCATCTTAAGATGAAGAGGCTCTTAAAGGTGGCCAACTTGACTGGTTAGAAGCCAGCATTTCAACCAGGTTTTAATACCAAGCTGGTCTTGATTTCCTTTTTGTTCAGATCCTGGGTAATTTTCTCCATACTTCCTCAGTGCATAAAATGATGACAGTGTCTTTCTTGTTTTCTTTAAAGTCTTTGTCAAAACTATCTGCTTCCTCTTCAAGCTCTTGTTTATTTATTTTTAATAAATATTCATTGGTAGATGAATAAAGATGAACTACAGTAACCATGTGTAAGCAGTAAAGATGCAGCCCCCTTGACCAGGGTGTCTTATCATATCCATCCTCCCTGACAACGCTGCTGCAGTCACACAGCCCGGTAATGACAATGCAGATTGGAACCCACAGGTTCACTCCACCCTCAAAGTCTTCCTGCTTGGTCACTATTTCCAAATTGTATTTGTAGCTATGTCAGTAGTCTGGCAGCAGTGGTAAGGAGAAATACTCAGAGATCTCTGATAGCCTAACTCTGAAGTCATGCAATCCTCCGCAAGTCAGTTCCTCTGAATAGCTGCTTGCTTGTCAGCAACACGGAACTTAAAACACCTGCTCTCTGAGTGTCATAAGGACGCAGCATGGTAATGTTTGTGAAATGCTATGGTATTGAAAGGATGGGTTGTATCAAAATGCTGGAGGAAGGGGGAAACCTTTTAAGATAGGTTGCAGAGTGGCACTAGTGAGGGAATGATGTTATTTCCTGATGCAGGATTTTACTCCAAAATAAATGACAAAATTTTAAATGTAAGAGACTCTGGGGGTAAAGACTCTCTATATTATACAACAATTTATCTAGTTCTTGAAGTTCTTAAACATCAGTTCCTCTGTTTTCAAATCCTGGACAACTTTCTATAGATCAAGCACAGATCATGATGATTGGACCCATTTTACTCCCTCAGAAACTTTGTTTTTCATTTTTCTTCCTCCTGGTACCACTTTTCTTCCTCTTTTTTTGCCATTATGTCTCACTAATGGATGATGAATTTTTGAGAAAGATGAACCATAGCTACCTCTTAGTCATAAAAAGAAGACTTTGCAGTGAGTCCGCCTCTTATCCTCTAGAACATTCATCTTGGCATCTTCAAGTGCCTTCCCTTTGTAGAAGGAATATCTGCAACTCTGCAGTCAGGATCAAATAGGACGGAGCTAACACAGACCCTTGAAAGTGGCAGGGATCTTAGCTACCACACCTCACTTCCATTGATACAGCTGTGAACTTGGGGAATGTACTAAGCCTGGGCTTCATTGCTTATTTCATTTTTTTATAGTCCTCTTAACATTCATGTAAAATACTCTTTTCTTCAATTTAAAGAAAATGGAACAAAGATTTAGAGAGGCTATTTGCTTGTCGAATACCTGAGTAGTGAGAGCACTGTATGTACACTGAAGGTCCCTCTCCCCCCAGGTCAAGGAACCAATTTGTTTCAAATTCAGGCCAATCACACTCTTTCATCCATAAAATCCAGTGCATGTTGTCCAGATAAATGAACCAGCAGTAGGCTGAATCTCAAATAAATTCTAACACAATGCTAAATGCTAAATACCACAAGTCCTTCAAAAAAAATAAAATCTAATTAAAAGAAACACCTTTTGTTGTATAAGGTTAACATTACTATTGTACTTAATTTCTGATAGTAGAGGGAGTCTGGGAAATGTTTCTCTCCATATGTTCTTAAAAGAGAATGCACCCAAAGTTGGATTTCGCTTATTATGATGGAGGGAAAGATAAGACAGAGGGAAGACTGATAAATAATTTATGAACAAGACTGCTTCACTGATCAGATTTGGTGATGAAAACTTCTTTGAAAACCCATGAGGAACATTCTTAATGGAAATTATTTGCACTTCCACTGGGTCATCATCTTTTTTCTTTATTATTATTTTTTTTTTCCTGCTATTAGTTTGATTTTGGCTTGACAGTCACCACCGTGCAGAAATGTAGCAACAAACACAATGAAAAGTCTTTCCACATGATTATTTTCAAAAGCAGTAAGACATGTGTGACCTGGAAAACCAGCCCCTCCAATGTGTCAGGTAAGGAGGTGGATGATTATATTTTGCTTCACAGTTTGCAGGAGCTCAGGAGCAAGAGTCCCAAGGTCTAGAGTGGGCTCTTGCTGCCATCTACTGGTCCCTGAGGTAAGCTCAACATAAACTTCTGACTGTTCTCAAATGAAGATGAGAACTGAAAGCTGGGGGATGGGCAAAGCTTTCTTTTTATTAGGTAACAAAAGCCCTGTGAAGAGGAATTTCTAGAGCCTGTCACGGAACCATATGTACCTGGTGCTAGAGAACGTTTAATAGAAACCCTCACGTAGAATCAAATTTCTACCAAAAGGGTGGATACCATTCTCCCCTCTGTCTTCAAACACATCTGAACTCATCTATATTCACTTTCCGTTCCTTGAAGTTTAAAACTAAGCAGGGAAAGAATAATAGTCCCATTGCTCCAATAGCTATTTTTGTCAGAACCAACTCCTAACAGGTTAGCTGTATGGAACTTCAGACAAGTTATTTAATCCTGTTAAATATGATTTTCCTTATTCAGGAAATACAAAACTAAAATCTTACTTCCTGGCATCATTGTTCATCTATTTACTCCATGTATGTTCACCGACATGCTGGCAGGAGGATTAGACATGGTGATGTACGTAAAGTTTCTGGCAGAATGCATGTAAGCTCTGACTAAAGGCCAGCTGTTCTTTCTTCTCACCACCATCACTGCTTCCTTCCGTTCATATTTCAGTGTTTGGCAACTACAACTTTGTAGTATTGAAGGAAAAACGAGTATTGTAGTATTGTAGGAGAAAGCCACCCAGAATGATTTCACTGAGTCACAAGCCTTCCTGAGAAATTAGCAATTCGTTTTTCATACCCCAAGGAAGGTCCTGATAAGAAGAAAGAAAGGCAATACCAAAAGAGAAAGGCAAATACACAGATCAGAGCATTTCTATGTTGATTTATCCTGATGAATAGGACAGATCTGAATTCCAGTCCAGGCGTCACAACAGTCTGAAAGATGGGAGCATAGACTTTTTTTTTTAATTTTGTTTTAGTTGTAATTGGACACAAATACCTTTATTTTATTTTTATGTGGTACTGAGGATCCAACCCAGCACCCTGCACGTGCTAAGCAAGCGCTTATGAATTAATACATGTGGAGATTTTAAACAGCTATACTTAGGTCATCTCATTTGTCACACATCTATGTTTTGTGAGCAACACTTTTGATCTGGGCAGACACACAGGTCCAGGGAAAATTGAAAGGTACATTCTTAGAAGGCAGAGAGAATACAAAGAGACCACCTTCTACTGAATTTCAATGCATGAAATATGCAAATATGTGAGACTTTAAACATTTAGTTTATAATAGCCTTCTAATCATGGCTATTAAAAGGATTTGGGGAAATAATCATGCCATACTCATAAGTCTTCCTCCAGCAGTTCACTATAAATATATTTTAATACACTTCCAAGAATTTGTTGATATAAATAACAATTGTGCAGAATGCTGTGTTGAATAGTCACAAAATCCCATTCTAAAATCTATAGTAAGTCCCTGTTTCTTAAGAGTTTCATTTAAGCCAAAACCACATTATTACTTAAAAATACACTCTAAGAAAGTGTATGGAGAAATAATATAACACAGAATGGCAAATAGCAGAAAAACACAGAACAAAGTAGATTAAAGGATAGATTCTGAAACTAGACTGCTGAAGTTCAAATACCAACTCTGTTAGGCAATGGGTGTATCACTCTAGCTAGACCTCAAAATCTTTCTGTTCCTATAAACTCCTTACCTGTGAAGTAGGGGCTAAAAACAGTATATAGGTTGTTTAAAGGATTAAGTAAATTTAACATATGCAAATAACTTAGGACAGTGTCTGATTTGTAGCAAGCACCATGAGTTAACTATTATTATGAAAGCAAAGAGCATTTGGAATAAAAAGTTGTACAAAAAAAAAATCCTTTAAATTGTTTCTTTATGCTGGATTTTTTTCTAATTTAAATTAGAATTCATTTTTACAAATGAAGTCCCACCATTAAAGACAAAAGTAGAACAGTGTTAGCTAAATCAGAGGTAGATGCCAGGGCCACCTAGATGTGCCCTGAATGTCTCCTGTTGTGCTGCAGATGACCCACAGACATCCCTAGAAAACTGTGGGAAGAGTGAGAAAATCATTGGATTTTTGTTGTTGTTGTTGTTTGTTTGTTTGTTTTATCACCATGAACTTTCATAGGAATGAGTTTGACCTAACCTAATGGAACAAGAAACACCAATAGAGAGACATGTAGAACTTCTTCTTGTTCGCCAGTGGGCATCTTCCATTGTAAAGGACTCTTAGGTCACAGGTGATGAAAAGACTATATCAGGTGGCATTTGCAAGCACTGAGGAAGATGTTGTGCTTGATTCAACAACTCTAGTACTTATTATTTGATATTCATCTAGTGGACCCTCACACCACCAGTGGGGAATGAGACCTGTGAAAGGTTTTTGAACATTGCAAAATGGCATAATGAATCAAAACTATTCAATTGAGTTGAGCACAGGTGTTGTGGTAAATAGGGTCCATTCCACAAGTCTTGGAGTTCAGTGGTCCTTAGACCATAAAGCCCCGGCTTTGTGGATCTTAATTAAGTCTGATTGCCAACCAATAAAATGTGTCTTAGGAGGCCAGATCTAATCCCTAACCTCTTGTCCTTCCTCCTGGTAACCAGTCTTCTCAAAGTAGAGAAATGACGCTTCCCTGCACTCTAAAGTTGTGGGTGGTGATTGAAGTAGTGGCCCCTTCTAGAAAGTGTGGCTCTGAACCCAAGCCAGCAGCATGGACATTGTTTTGCTTGTTCATTTAGGGACTACATGGAAGTTTTAGAACACATTCCAAGCTGGATTTCTGTTTATATTGGGGTATCCATATTTTTTTCAATTCTGTATGTTTTATCATGCCACTTAATCTCAGTGATGCTTCACTAAAAGTTTTCTATGTGTTCTTCCTGTTTAATGTAGTTCAAGAGGTTGAAATCTTTTCTCAAATAGTGTTTTGATTAGAAAACACTGAGATTTTTAGAACAAGAAAATGTTCTCTCATCTGCTAGAATGCTTCCCATGGTAAATATAAAAATCTTTTAAAAAATTGTTCTTCAATAACCTCACTTCTGTCCATTAGTTTTCTGTTTAAAAAGGGAAAATGCATGGGAAATAATTAAGGAACTCTTCACATAAAATATGAGATAAAAGGACAAAAATTGGATGATTTGTTAGATAAATATAATTTTATAAAGAATAGCACAAAAATATAAAGCCTATAATTCCTTCACAATATCCAACATATGCAGATATAGATAATAAGGCTAGCAGGAAAATATTTACTTAGAATCTTATAGTTCCAATTCATCACTATTTTGGCTGCTCAGCCACAATTATTAGTTTTTAGTGGACCATAAAGACCGCCTTTAGAAAATAGAAATGCCAATATTTTTCTGGAATCCCTTTCTGCTAGGAATCAGATATAGACCAAGGTTCTTCCAACCAGATTTACATAAAACTGAATCTTGACCCAGTAGGTAGTGCCATAAAAGGAAAAGATGAAGAACTCCCTTTATTCATGGCAGCCAGTGTTGTGGCAGATGCCAGGTTGAGTATCTGGTCCAGAATTAGTAGTCATGGCTCTAGAAGCTGGTGTTTGGCAGCAGAAGCAGAGGTATTCAATGTCACACTATTAGGTCTTGTTCAGAAAACTCATTCTGGGTTCTATTCTTGTGCTTTCCTATGAATTACTCAATAAGCTTATGCCGCAGTCCGGCTGCAGCAAAATAACCAGGGGGTGACGAACAACTTGTGTAGATTGATACAGCAGGAGAAGGAGCCGTTTATTGTAAGACAACAGAGGTATTTATACATTCTACACAGCTTATCTTAATTAGCATAAACTAGATACAACAGTCAACCAATAAGAAATCTCCACACCTAATGGCTCGCTGGCCTTACTTCACAAACCACTCCCTCTGGCATTTTGCCAGGCGCCATCCAGACTTGTTTACAGACTCTAACAAGCTTAAACTTCACTTTTACTTAGTTTTCTGGACTTAGTTGCCTTTGCTTTTAATACAGATTTATAAATTAATTCCTCAAGACCTTTAGATTATAAGAGTTAGAATTTACTTACATGCCAGTCAAGGTTTTTCAAATTGTTTTAATTTTATCTGGTCAACACCACCCAGCTCCTGAGAGATTAGATAGAATTTAGTCTCGCTCTTCAAAATAACCAAGAGCATTATGCACAACATCACCTTCATAATTTGTGGACCAAGTCAAAGTTGGTCAATTAAGTGAGTAAATTGTCAAAGACAAAAAATGTAAAGTAATTTTCTATTTTCTTTTTACCATGTAACTCATGGGATATTTCTTTTCAATGGACCAAAATGGTAGGTAACTGCTTTAAAATAAGGTGAACTAAATCCACTTCCTAGGTTTTGCCACATCTCAAAAATGTAAAAAGCTATGTCCAGTTCCAGTTTTCCTGTGAAGTCTAACACTGGTAGGGTAAAAAAGTGTAATGTAAAGAGATTTCATAATTTTAGCTCTGTACACTGAGGAGTTGACTGTGGTTATCAGTCCTCCTTATGATTTTCAGACTAAAAGTAAATGCTCAAAAAGAAACCAACATAATAAATTACATATAGCACATGTCATCTGCAAGTAACTGTCAAGAAAGTTCCAAACTCAAAAAATAATCAATTATCATAGCATCTTGCAAAACAGAAAAGAGGGAAGCCCTAGACTAAACAGTTTAATAAAATTAAACTTAGCACAAAGATAATTTTAATGGTTTGTTCAAAAGAAATAATCCATCAAATCTTAAGTCAAGAATCAGAGAGTGTAAAGGCATCTAGTGGGAGTTGTTGACAAATATTAGCTGAATAAATGAATAAATTAAATTATTTTCAGAATATTCCATAAGAAATAGTGGTATGATAAAGGCTAAATATAGAGAATCCCCCATGCTTTCCCTTTGGAACTCCATCAGCCATCTTTGTTTTCCCATCAGACATTCACACTCTTTCTTTTTCTCATCCCCAAATATATAGTGCATGTGAGGTTGTAGTCCACATGCAACCCAAAAAATCATGAATTTTTATCTATCTTTGAAACAGATTGCATTGTATTAAAATAGTTCATCCTAGCACTGTTCTGCTTTTCAAATAATGATTTTTCAAATGTCTCTCCTGTGCTGGGGCTTACAAGGGTGGCGTGGGGGAAATTATAAAGAAGGGGAATATGAAGGCTCTGCTATGTGAACTAACTGGGTCAGAGCAAAGAGAGCAAACCCTCCCTCCCAACAGTCAACCAAACAATGATAAATGTTGTATTTTATTTTCCAAAGCATCATCTTTCAAGAAAGCAGCCAAACAAGTAAAAATTGGATATCTCAGCATAAATAATACTTTATCTCCGCCTGTCACTGATACTTGCTGCTGACAAATTGGTATAAATATTTGAGATGCTAAAAAAAATTGAAGTCATTGTACTGAAACCAGTGAATACATTTTAAAGAGATGAAATGGGGTTGGTCTTAACATGGAGAAAGACACTATTGACATAGAAATGGGGTGACCACATCCCTCTGATTCTAAAGTTCTTCGGGGCGGGGGTTGGGTGGGGAGAGAAGAATGGAAAGAAAGTTAGAGTCCAAAAGAGACATAAGTCATTCATATCTTTACCTCCCCTTGGGGAAGGTTTCTTCCAAATTACTCATTTAGACACCTCTTTAAGGTAAGCATCTCAAAGACAGATTTAATTTTGATTTAGTTTAGCTATAAAAAATATTATATTAATAACTTGTTAAAGAATAACATCTTTGGGGTTGGATTGTGGCTCAGAGGAAAGAACACTCACCTAGCATGCGTGAGGCATGGGGTTTGATCTCTGCAGCACATAAAAATAAAATAAAGATATTGTGTTCATCTACAACTAAAAAATAAATGTTAAAAAAAGAATAACATCCTTACTGCTTTCTAAATAATTCTTTTAAAAATACCTTTTGCTGTTTTCAAGTTGACTAACAGTAATAAAAAGCTCCAGAATAGTAAGAACAATAATTAAGGATATTATACAAAACCAAACAATGGAGTGGAGACTTCTTTTAGCTTCCATCAATTTTAATGAAATCAATCAACATGAATGTCAAAGCCTCCTTCTATATACTGCTACATATAAATTACTGAAAGCTCCCTTATTTTATTGAACCCACTATCCTGAGTTCACTTTGGCAACCTGACTAAACTTGCTTATCTGCATAAGTTTATAAATATTTTTTTGGAAAAATCTCTTGATAAATAACGAGGGCTTTGTAGTCATAAAGACCTAGGTTCAGTCTGCACTGAAGATTAAGTGACCACTGCATGCCTCAGTTGTCTTATCTGACAGATGGGGGGAAATGGTAACAGAATACTTATCGTAAAGGTTTATTTTAAACAACAAATAGGATAAAACATTAAAAAGCACAGTAGTTGGCATATAGTAAGGACTAGATAAGTATTTGCTACTACTAGTATTATTACTTTGATTCCACCAAAACTTATGCCAGAGTATCCCAGGATCTGTGGTAACTTTGCTGCTGCTTTAAGATCTGAGTCATAGGAGATTTGACTCTAATAAAGTGACTTAAATTAGCCATCTATGTAATTAGCAGCTCCAGATACATGTGTCTGAGGTTTTTTCTTTCCATAATTATCTCTTCTTCCCCCTCTTAAACAACATTTTCACCCACAGACTTTTCAAATTACAGCTTCCATAGCCCTAACTTATAACAAGTGTTCAAATGGCCATGGTTTTTAATTTTTTTAAATCTCAGTATATCTAAAAACAAAAAACAAAAACCCTTGGGGAGGGCAACTGTATTGTTCCATTATATGTGAAGGCCCAGACCAAAATAAAGAGGAACATCCAGATTGGTACTGGCTTTGTCCCTAGAGTGAAATATCAACACGCTCCTCCTTGTCCCCAGCTGTATCCTTGATCATCCTCAATCAGGGTTGTGTAAGGGGTGAGATGCATGAACTGCAGAAGTCACATTGGCCTTTGAGGTAAATGAAGGTGAGCCAGAGATGTACCCTACCCCTCATTCTCCAACCTCATGGACACTGAGGCCCACCAGGTACTCGCCAGATGGAGACACCAATTTAGGTTATCTAACTTAAGATTCTGGAAAACTCAGAAAATAATATCCCTTATTCTCCCATAACTCCTGAATTCTGCCAGGTTGAAGGAAGTTGCAACATAAAAAGAAGGTAAGAATGGAAGTCAATGGGAAATGTTCTACATGCCAGAAATTTAAGTCTATAATTATTCACAGAGAGGGGACATAGTGAGCACACAAAAAAGTACAAATATTTGTTTTTATTTATTTATTTTTGGCATCACCAGTTTTCTTCTCTGCACTGATTCAACTTTATTTTAAGAAAATAAAGTCTTAGTGCTGAAATTTATCAAGAAAATGTATTTCACTTCCAATGATAATCAGTGAGATTTCTGATTCTTTCATCCATTGCTTAGATATCACAGTGGGTGACAATTTTGATGTATGACACAAGAATGTTTTAGCATGTAGATTATCCTAAAATGTTACCATCATTGATTGCATATTAATGTAACTTTCTCAAGCTGTGGAATAAAGAGATGAAATATTTGCTGACTCTGTTTTTTTGTTTGTTTGTTTTGTTATAAGAAGACTCCATCAACAGCTTTTTCCTCTTATATTGTGTTTAGGTCCTACAATTTAGAAAGTGTTGTTTTCCCTAGACAAAAAGAAGGAAAGAAAAAAAGACAGGAAGGATGAGAAGGAATAAGGAAAAAAAAGAAATTCAAGCTACCTGCTCGTTCTCGTGGACTGTCGGAGGCAACCATCAATTTTAATGAAATCAAGCAGCATGAATGTCAAAACCTTCTTCTATATATTGCTACATATAAATTACTGAAAGCTCCCGAGGCACAGTGGCACACATCTGTGTTACCAGCAATTTAGGAGGCTGAAGCAGGAGAATTGCAAGTTCAAGAACAACTTAGCAAGATCCTGTCTCAAACTATAAATTTAAAAGGGCTAGGGATGCAACTCAGTGGTAAAGCACTCCTGGATTAAATTCCCAGTACCAAAAGAAAAAAAATTACCAACAACTCAAATCTGCCTATAACTGGGAATTTTAAGTGTTTCAGTTATAAGAATTTGAAATATTTTCCCACAACTCTTACCAAGCACTTTGACATATTGACTGGGACTGAGTAATTGTGTTTGAAAAAATGTTTCTTTTTATGGGCTCACAATCCTCAGAAAAGGGTACTATTATTTCTTCCATTTCTTCAGTTGAGGCACAGAAGTTCCAGGAGGTATGTTCCAAAGTTAAGCAGTATGTCCAAAAATAAAGGGGAAAACTAATCAGGTCGGATTCCACAGCCATTTGCTTAACCACTAAGTTTAGCTCATTGTCACTTAAGAGGATATATAAAAAAAAATAATTTACAAATGCTTGTAAGATACAAATACTAAGAAAAGAATTAATGTAAAAGCAAAGAAATGATGAAAATGTGATGAAATAGAACCAGAGTTGAATGAAGTCTATACATCAACTGACCTCATCCCTTTCGTTATGAAAAATAACCATGAAGAGAACAGAATAAAGAGCTCTTTGTTCCCATATGCAGAAGACGAAAGCATCACACATCTGAGACTGAGGTAGCTGCCACTCTCTTTCCCTTTCCCTGCTTGAGGGGCCAATTAAAATGGAAAAAGACTGGAGTTTGTGTTTATCTGTTACCAGTAGCTATATATTATTCACTTTGATTTCTCTAGGCATAAAGACAGTCGGGCTTGTAGGAGGGGAGAGGGGATGGCCATCTGCTCAGATCATAAAGGGCAGACTGTCAACAGAGTACTTAATAAAGCCGTTCTTCCCCAACAATGCTTATCAACTGGAGAGGTGGAAGGCCACCAAACGCTGTGCAGAATCAGTGTGGCCAGAGCTCAAGGAAGAACCTTTACACCCTTCTCTCTCTGCTAGTTTCAGGGCCACAGCTGCCCTTGCTGTCTACATGACACCAAACACTCTGTTAAAAACAAATAATTTTATTAGACAACTGGGAGGAGACACTGACATATCTGAGTGCCAAAGGAATATCCAAATGAGTCAACATTGGTCTCATTCCGTTGATCATAAAGTGATAATCAAGTGGAAGGTGGTATTAAAATACAGGTTGCTTTTGTGCATTGTAGTGTCACATCTCAACAACCCTGTGGAGGTCAAATATATTGACAGTTTTCAGATAACAATATGGTGCTCCAAAGACTTTCTCAAAGGTATGAGGACTACAAAGTGGTTTATCCTGTTTCCATTCCAGCTGCTTTGCCACTGTATCAGAGCGGCAGCATTTTGATCGTTTTTTATTTTGTTGTTACATGAACAATAATGCTTGACGTCGTTAATATCAGTAATATGATACCAATTTCATGTGCACCTTTTCTAGTGTTGGCATATTAATTAAATAACCACCACAAACATTAGATCTTTTAGATTCTTTACCATTTCTGTTTTTTAAATTGTCCCATGCACGTTTACAAATACCAATATATCATACCCATAGTCACTTTATTTTTCATGTCCCTTTTTCATACCACTAAGCCAAATATTTCTTCATACCTATCTGGAACAAATTAGTTCAATTCCCCCATTCCCTCAGAATCTGAGGAAACCTTAATGAAAAAAAAAAATACTCCAAAATGAAAAAAATATATATTTTTAATTTCTTTGAAAGCTACTCCCTGATTTTCTATAGCCATAGCCAGTGTGTCTTAAATAGCACAGACCTATACTAATCTCAATGTATTAAAATCTGTCTAGAGTCTGTGAACTTTATTAAAGCCAAACCTCTCTTGTCTACCTTTTTTGTCCAGGTGAGAACCGACACTTTGGAAAGTAGAATAACCCAAATATCTGAGCCAGCATTCCCTTTCTTTCCAAATCACTCACATGTGTTCCAAACTGTTGGTGATCCGGTGCTGAGTGGCTCTTGGATTTCCATGTGTGGTTAGTTCCTACCCTTGAAGCAATTGACTTATGGGTAATGTGGTGCGAAGCTTGCTTTTCCAATTGCAGCTTTCTTTTCAATTCTAACCATAGTCAGTGGTGATGGAATGTCATCACCTATAGATTGATTTCTGATCCCACAATGCCACAAAGAATTCATCTTAGAATTGTTCCAAAGAGGTGACCATCAACATCTCAAAACCCACTACCAGCAGCATGTTTCATCAATCAATATATGCAATATTTTCTTATAAATATGAAACAAATCCAAGTTATCCCAAGCCCAAAGCCATATCCACATGCATGGAAAATGTTAACAGTTTTGTTCCCCATAAATTGATTCTGTTTCATGCACACTTTGTGAAGATTAGGGTTTCAGGCAAATAATGTACACAGTGGTTTCATTTAGTGGCAACCAAAAGATAGGTGAAAACAAGGGAGTAATAGTTGGCTTTTCTTTCTATTCAAGATTTGAATCCAGATGATTTGGGGGATGAGATTTTGCAGGAATTTAAAAAAAAAGTTCAAAAACCTTAAAGCAACCAACATTCATGAAGCTTTTATTGTCATAAAAGTAGCATAGAGAGCTAACAGGGGAAATGATGTAGACTAAGGAGTGTCCTCTGTTAGAAAAAGGTGACTAACTAAATTGCAGATTATAAACCAGAATAAGACCTAAGTGTTTGAATAGGACCTAAGGAGCAGCAACTGAAAAGTTTGCCCTTTTCATATTCATGGTGATGAAAAGACTCTTCTAACATCAGACTTGTAATACATACTAACAACATTAGAATATTTACAAAGAAGGAAGGAAGGAATTTTCACCAAGATATCAAATGTAAGGAATTCATAATAAAAAGGGATTGAGATGGTATTATTCATTTAATCAGAAAATTGGTTAAAGAAAGAAGTCAGAAATTTGTACACACATACTTAAGCATTTTATTTTACTTTAAACATAAATAAACATTCAGTGAATAATCTGTAGTTAAAGGTCAAGGACTTTTCTTTGCAAATATCTACAATAATTGAAGTTTTAGCTCCATTTAGTTCTTATACAAAGTCCCAGGTATTTCATCATCCAAGACTCCCAGTTCTAATTTTGTTAAAGAAAAAAAAAAAAAGCTTAAGGGGCTGGTGCTGTAGCTCAGTGGGAGAGTGCTTTTCTATCACTTGTGAGGCCCTGGGTTTGATCCTCAGTACTACATAAAGATAAATAAATAAAATAAAGGTAACCATTAAAAAAAAACAGAGCTTAAAAATTTACAGAACAGTCTCAATGCAGTATCCTCCTAGATATCTATTTTCCTTCAATTTTTTAAATACTTTCACCCACACCTAATTTAACTTCCTTTTTTAA
Organism: Callospermophilus lateralis; assembly: GCF_048772815.1. Taxonomy (NCBI): domain Eukaryota; kingdom Metazoa; phylum Chordata; class Mammalia; order Rodentia; family Sciuridae; genus Callospermophilus; species Callospermophilus lateralis. The sequence continues at coordinate 22,696,431 of NC_135307.1, forward strand.
AACAATTTGCCTTCATCAAGTTTTTAAAAAGCCTTCAATTTAGTTTTATAGAGACAAGTTTGTTCTCTAACACATGATTCATTAGCTTATATAACATTAAGTAAATTACATAATTAGAATAATGGGCACACCTGATTCACAGGCATGGGAACAAAGACAACTGATTCTTAATGAAACTGTAACTTAATGGGAAGAACAAGAAGGCCAAGTCCAAAGTTGTGGACAATGAAAATACATTCCATCCATCATGAGGGCTTGTCAGTAATGTGGTTGCAGAATTTTTTACATAATAGTGGAAAAACTGGGGAGAATAACTCATCCATGACAATGTCTGACAGAGTGAAAAAGAATGTTTAATCCAGGGAACCTACCAGAAGGAAGTCAAGAAAATTTTGATTATATGTAGATCCACGTGAAACAGTGAATACAATGAATTCTACATTTCTTTTTTGGTTCATTCATTCACTAGTTGATGAAACCAACAAAAACATTTTGTGGATTTTTTTATGTGCCAAGTACTCTAAAGATTTTCTTGGCAAAATTAAAAATAATAATAATAATTTCTTGACTACTTGATGAGTTTTCTATGGTAAGAGAGTTAGAAGAATGTTTCAGACTAAACAGTTAAAAAGGTTTTTGGTTCTTTGATTTTTGAACATATTTGTTAAAACTATCCATTTACCTTCTTAAAATAGGGCTTTGTATAAACTAATAATAAAATCAGCTAATGTACTTTGGTTATTGTTAGCAACAAATAATTGCACATTAACTTTACCTCCATCCCTTCAGAGTGTCACAGATATACTACTGTGAGAAATCAAAGTGAGATAATACATTCCCTGAGATCAAGGCACTCTAATGTGCTCTTCTAAGGAAGATTCTTGGACAACACCAAGTCCACAAATAGATGAGCACTGAACAAAAGAGAGAAAGTTTTGTCACTAAGACAACAGAGAAATTACTATATTTCTGATGATACTCAGATTTTTCTTACTACCAGCAGGGAAACATAAGAATTACTTAGAAAGCTTACATAAGACAGAGGGAAAATATTGCATCATCTAAGATCTATTTCAGTCCTTTAAAGTGAAGTAAGAACTTAGTCCCTCAGGAAAGATACTGACTGCATCTAGGGCTTACACTGCCACTAATTAGTGCTGTTGCCTTCAGCTAATCACCTAGCGTCTCTAGATGTCGCCTTCCCTGGAAACCATCCCTGCTTGTTCTTCTCCTCCCAAGACTGGGATAAATGAGAAGACCCCTGATTCTATGCTATTTTAATTCTCTGTTTATTACCTTGCCTATTGAATTATTTTATAGTTGTTTTGTATATATTTGCCTCTTGCACTGTTGAGGATCTTAAGATCAGAATCAACATCATAAGTCCTTTTGTAGGATAAATCTAGGATAGCAAACAAAACTTTTCAATGGTTGCTTTAAAATACTTGCATCTCTTCGATAGGCTCCTCTGAAATTGTGTGGAAAACTGTTAATTCATTTTGGCAGAGAAAATTTCAACACTTTCCTAAGAACAAACCTCATTCTCTGCTCCATAAAGTATAATAATTTCTACTATAAGACCCAAGTCCCAATTTAGCAGAGTACATTGATATTTTATTCTTCAACATTACATTTAAATTCTGGTTTGGATACATGATTTTGAAAATAGCATCATGGGCTTTAATCTTTCATATTCTGATTGCTGACAATTCATAAAAATGCGCAAAGATTAAAACCTTGATATTTCCTGAACTTGCAATGCCACCGATGTCTTGAGAAAGTTCTTAAATGTTAACTTTAGAATATAATAGCAATATTTAGATTGCATCTGATCTAAGAATTTTTATTTTAGAATTGAGAAAATTGAGATTCTAAGAGAAGAAATGGCTTGTACAAGATTTCCATCAGTCTCTTAAATTATGTACTTGGTACTTAACATCAAATCAAATACGTATTTTTTAAAAGGCTGAAAGGTAAAAAAAAAAATCACTCAATATCTGCTCAATATATCAAATTTACTCAATTTATCACCTCCTTTTATTTGTTATATTGATTATACTTGACAAGCATCCACCACCCCAGAACTCTTCTAGTTTTACTTATGAAGAGCTGTGGATGAAGAGAAAGCCATTTAACTTCTGGTTTCAGTTCTAATACAGGACATGGCTCAGGTGACTTTCAGGATCCCTTCTACATATGCTCAGGTATTAGACTGGGATCTAGGCATATCTGTTTTAGAAATGGGATTCAAAATATACGTATAACAACTCCAGGATCTTAGATGTTGCTAGAGAGATGCTTTCATTCTTTAATAGGAGATTTTCACAGTGGTGCTTGTGCCTTAGAATCAAGCTAGACATTCCTCTAACACTTAAACTTTATTGGAGTCTGTCGTTGATGCAATCATGCCAGGAAATGGAATGTAAAGAAAAAAAAAATCGTGTGTATGTGTCTGTGTATGTGTGTTAGCCACACATAAATTTAAAAGCTACAAAATAATAATTTAAGCCATCTAATATTTTTCTGAAGGCACTCACATCTTTTGTTGTTGTTATTAATTCATTTCCAAAAATCTCATATTGATCTGGATTTACTTTTATCCTAATACTCATTTGATATCATAATGTCAAATACGTAGAGAAATGGGCAAAATTATATAACCGGAAAGATGTAATGTGGTGGTTTTATTCTATTAAGATGATAAAAGTTTAATGGATGAGAACCTTTGATGTAATGTTAGGACTTCATTCCAAAGAAAAAGAAACATATTCAAGAATATTCAGTATACGATTCCACAAATCTGGACATACTTTAAACATCCTAAAGTAGTAACAATAATTCAGTAGCAGAGTAACTACCACCTGCCCCCCACAACCTTGCCAGTGGTCTCTCCCTTTCTATGATGCACCCGACCATCTAGACAAAAATAAAATATTCAAAATGGAATAATTGTTTATAACCTTTTCCAAACTTCTCATTTGACAAGCAGGAAACTGATGGCAAAGATATTGAGTGAATCACCAGCACCTAAAAACCCTTCATGGTCACCCTGGTCTCTTCTTACATCAAAAATGCAGGAGTGATGTCTCTCAGTCTTCTTTGTTGATCCTAATTCTAGTCAGATTTCACCCTTTTCCAACCAAGTTTGCTACTCTGCAAAATACCTAGATTCAGTTGCTGATGGGTACAAAGGCAAGATCACATTGCAATGGTCCACTCAGACTGGTTCCCACAGGCCTGCAGATGTCTCCTAAATCTAGGTTCAGTCTGGGTTTATTGGGGAAAAAAAAAATCCCTGGCTTTTCTCAAAAAACAAAGTGGAAAGCTTTCCTCAGCTCTGCCTTCTATCTTGTTCCTGGTAAGACTAAGCACGCCTTTCAATAGGTGACATAAAATGTCCACTCATGAAGACCTACTCCATACTTCAACTCCTGAGCAATCACATTTTCTGAGACATTGTCCCATAGAGAGTTAAAGTAAATATTTTGTATGGCACCCAACATCTTTTGCAGTAATCATTTCAGGGAATGAGAAAATAATGGAAGAAGCTCTGGAACAAAGCCACTAAAAGCCATCTTTTGAGGCAAACATGTACAAATGGGGTTGGCTGGGATCTGCTGCTTTTAAGGCATAGTAATTTAAATGCTTGTTTAAATCTTTTTAACTGCATCAGTATTTAAACTGCAATTGTATATCTGAAGACCAGAGGCACTATTACAAATTTCTTGGAAACCTACCGCTAATTTATTAAGTAAGAAGTAATAACTTTAGTGGCCATAAGAATTCACCACCATGTCAGTCTGAGACTATACCAGAAAGTTCATTAAAACCTAGAGCAACCTACAATTAGCTCTCCTCAAGGCACAAAAATCCTGTCTTCCCTAGGTGGCAAGGAATTCTACTTCTTTAAAGAGATTAAAGACCTAGCCCACTCATCTGTCTGAAGATCTCCCTGCTAAATCTTTTCTTCATCCATCCGCTTTGAAAACAGGTTAAGCCCTTTGGGTTATGTAGACCCTGTAGCATAACCTGAAAACAACTTGATCCAAGTTCCTCTCCAAGAAGTCTTCCCGATTACCCTGGTTGGTTCCCCCAAAGCACCACTGTCCCTGTGGAGAGGCATTTCAGAATGCTCCATTGCCTATTACTTCTTCCTAGTACTAAAATATATAAGCATCCAGAAGGGATGATTTCTTGGCCACCATAGCTCATTTGAAATGCACTCCATAATTAACAACTTTCAAAGCAAAGAGGTAAATTTTGTCACATGTATTATTAAAGCAGAGTGAAGTCCCCCAGGACCAAATTAGGCACTTGATTAAAAATGTCCATGTTAAAAGAAACAAGTAGATAGGGAGTTGTACTCTCAGCATTCCCAAATTAGCATGCCAATTGAAGTGCCTGTTCAAGCCACAAACAGAGATACAGACCTCAAGACTGCCTGAGGGATAAAGACTTGCCTATCCCACTTGAATGAGGTCAGCCAGAATCAACCCCAGTGGGGTCATCTGAGAGTAGAGAAGGTAAGGTACTGGAATAAGAAAGCCTATGGGCTACTTAACCACGATGCTATGAAAATAGTAGCAATTGGAAATTCAGAAATCTGAATTCATTCATGCTTCAAAATTTTTAATTTTTAAGTTCTGGCCTCTACAGTAGGTTTTAGACTTCTGGGAATTTTTTTTTTTTGCCACTGTTGATCTTGGCTAAGGTTCCTAACACATCCTTACTTCTGTTTCCATTTTCATAAATTGAAATGATCACAAAGGGAATTCAAGTATGATTTTAGGAAAAGAATGAGAATAAAAACTATACCTAAACTTTTATTTTATTGCAAGATATAGTGATATCTTAACTGTATTCAAAAGGATTTGATCAAGGATTTTGAGACTCTAATTTCCTATCAAACTTCTATAATTATTTGCAATTGTCTCTGAGAAGTGCTACACAACCATCAATAGAAAGTCAAACTGCAACAAAACAGATTGGGAAGAAGGAAGAATCCTACACTTCCGATGCCCAAGAGTAAGTACTACAAATCCACCTTCTTAACTTATTGGTGACTATGACAGTAAAGAGAGATTTTTTTAATTCATTTGATCTAATTTGTTATATATGACAGCTGAGTGCATTTCAATTCATATTACACATACAAAACGCAATTTTTCAAGTCTCTGGTTGTACACAAAGTAGTGTCACACCATTCATTTCTTCATACATGTACTTAGGGTAATGATGTCTGTCTCATTCCACTTTATTTCCTACCTCCACGTTCCCTCCCTTCTCCTCTTTCCCCTTTGCCCTATCTAAAGTTCTTCCATTCTTCCCATGCTCCCCACCTTTCCCATTATGGATCAGCATCCTCATATGAAAGAAAATTTTTGACATTTGGTTTTTTGGGATTGGCTTACTTCACTTAGCATAATATTCTCCAACTCCATTTATTTACCTGAAAATGCCATGATTTCATTCTCCTTTAACGCTGAGCAATACTCCATTGTGTATGTATACCACATTTTCTTTATTCATTCATCTACTGAAGAACATCTAGGTTGATTCCACAGTTAAGCTATAATGAATTGTGCTGCTAGAAACATTGATGTGGTTGCATCTCTTTAGTATGTGGTTTTTAAGACCTTTGGGTATAGACTGAGGAGTGGGATAGCTAGATCAAATGATGGTTCCATCCAGTTTTCCAAGGAATCTACATACTGCTCTCCTTATTGGCTGCACCAATTTGCAGTCCCACCAGCAATGTGAGTGTGCCTTACTCCCCACATCCTTGCCAACACTTATTGTTGTTTGTATTCTTAATAGCTGCCATTCTGATTGGAGTGAGATGAAATCTTAGAATAGTTTTGACTTGCATTTCTCTAATTGCTAGAGATGTTGAACATTTTTTCATATATTTGTTGAGTGATTATATATCGTCTGAGAAGTATCTATTCAGTTCCTTGGCCCAGTTCTTGATTGGGTTATTTGGCTTTTTGGTGTTAAGGTTTTTGAGTTTTTTATATACCCTGGAGAATAGTGCTCTATCTAATGTGCATGTGGTAAAAATGTAAAGAGAGAATTTAATGAGCTTGGTAAATCAGCTGAGTGGCACTCCTTCTGACCTCAGCCCTGCACATCCCACATCCAGAGAGGGTCTTTTATGAAGCATATCTGACACTGGCGTTCCTTTGCCCATCCTGATTTTCTTCTAAGGCAGTGTATTTGGTTGGCAGAAAAGTTCTTCCTCTGATGAATGAAGTTGTCAAGCTTACACACAACCTAATATCCAATTCACTTTTTAAAAAAGATAAAAAAGAAAACACACAAGTGTAGGAATTCAAAAGACTTCCTTAATGATCATGCTGAGGCCAAGTGAAAATAGTTATGGAAGTCATAATTCAGAATATCTTGCTCCATTTAAATTCCCCAGGGCCAAATTGCTATAAAGATCTTTCTAGCATTGAAATTATATCCTTCCAGACAATAAAGAACAACCCACCTTAATATCTAAAGTAATTCAATTGAAGATAAGAATTAGAAGGTGACCTTGGAAATGTCATTTCATCCTTTGAATCTCATCAATGAATGAAATGAAGGTTTTTGTTCTCTTGGTCCCTTGCCCCACTGATGTTTCATGACTCAGTTGTACAGGTGCTACTTAGTAATTGAGGATTATATAAGTCACACAAGAGGAAGAAGGAACACTAGACCACTAAGGAAAGTCAGTTAGATGTGTGCACATCTGAGGTCCCCTTCAAAAAATTAGCCAACATGTTTTCTTCCTTGGCTTAGTGTGTTTTTACTAGTTAATACCTTATACTATTTCTTTCACAGAATTTTAAAATTAGATAGAATAAAAATGTTTTTGAATGATCCAAATTCTGAATGCTTTCTTAAAGTTCAGAAGGTAAAAAGTGCTGGTGAAGCTGGACATGATCCTGCACACCTGTAATCCCAGCGGCTCAGAAAGCTGAGGCAGGAGGATCCTGAATTCAGAGCCAGCCTCAGCAAAAGACGGGTGCTTAGCAATTCAGTGAGACCCTGTCTAAGTAAAATACAAAATAGGGCTGAGAATGTAGCTCAGTGGTAGAGTGCCCCTGAGTTCAATCCCCCATACTTCACCCCCCACAAAAATAATTGCTGGTGAATAAAAGGTAAGATGATCATTCATTGAAGAATGTCTTCTCTTTATATCATTACAAAATTTCTTATTTCAAAATGTGGCACACACTGAGGACTCTATCCTAACATATAGCAACCTGTGTTTTGTAGAAAAAAAAAACTGTGTTTTGTTTAATTAGTTGAAGCCCTACAACCTAATGTAAGGTTGTGATGACATAAAAAGGTAAATCTCAAAGCCTCTTCAATAACAAGGAAGAGAGTCTGTTCTGCTTTTCTTCTACTTATCAGTTTCATTTGAATTAGTATATTTTCCCTTTAAAACTTTTTTTTTCCCATATGATTAAAGTCTAGCTACAACATTAAGGAAGAAGGTCACATTAAGGAAGGAGGAGGGGGAAGAGAAAAGGAAGGGAAGGGAAGGGAGGAGCATAGAAAAGTTAGTATAAAGCAGTGAGAAAGAAGAGCAGTGAGAAATACCAGATCTGCACTCATTAGCTTTGTGCATGATCTTGAATAAATCAGAAGATCTCTCTGATCCTTGAAGCTCTGACTACAAGATGACTGGACTAGATTACTAATGATTATTAATAGTGTTTACCATCCCTTGCAACTCAAACATGTTATGACTTTAAGTACTTGCAATTAGAACATAGTTAAAATTTGAACACCCAAATGGGAATGTGAAATAAAGTCCCAATTTTAAATCTCTTTAAGGTTGAAAAAGAAGAAGCTGTGGTAGGCTTCAGGATGTGTGAAGTGATAGGAGGAATGATTGGTTTGGTTACTTGCTTGTTTTTAATCTTTCAGCTCAAGGAGACGTATTTTACCATTGGCACCTCTCCTAAATTCTGAATTCATAATATGTCAGAAGTTTATCAAAATTGTCTTATTCCTTCTTCTAGTGACCCAGAAAGAACTATTTAAATGTTTTCCACTTACAGTTGACTGAAAATAGGTCTAGAAGAGTTGAGGGAGTCCACATAAAAATTCTATTTATTATCTAAGATGGAGGGGGGGTTAGGAGTCATTGAAATGTAGATATTAGGGAGAGAACTAGTACACAGCACTTAGAGAGTCTAAGATGAAAAGAATTATATAAGCACCAGTAACTATAATTCTGTAAGAAAATTTCCCCTTGTGATGGATAGGAAGGAGCACCCGTCTTCAAATAAAACATTAAATTCACACCTGACAGTGATTTTCAGAATATGGAACAAGCAGTGCTAGTAATTCCATTCGTAGCCCAGGGAAAAACTGTGCAACAGAATAGAGTGGCAATAAAATAAATGGCTTTGGTTCTTGAAAAAGAAAAACTCTGAAGAGAAAGGCCCTCTGGCAAAAAAAGAGTAAGCCTCATGTGCCAGTATGAATCCCTCTAAATTTCAATTAGCAGGTTAAGGGGATTATAGTGTTCAAGTTATTTCTGCACTCTTCTGTCTCACTCACTACCACACACATGCAGTTGAACCTTAGTATCTGTGGATTCAATGGTTTTGTTGACCACATAGTCACAATCAATTTCAGAAGACTTTTGACTTTGTTCTTATCATTTTCCTAAGTCCCTGGTAGGAATAAAGCTGGGGGAGGGCTACAAAAGTGACTCAATTCATGATTGAACTCAGTGTGCACTTCTCTGCTGTTTTCTCCTCTGTTTGAGTGAATGTGCATAAATCAATATGCACACACACACACACACACACACACACACACATACACACAGGGAAGAACTGCAAGCAAATAATGAATTCCACAAATTTGGTCATTCAGGAATCTGTATGTTGGGACAAAGACTGACACCTTTTATGTCACTATAGGTAACAAATTAAAAAACAGTTAATGTAGGTAGATGAAGTTTCAAAATATCTTTGGTTGCCAGTAAGCTGGATTAAAAAATCCAATTTGCTTGTTACCATATTTAGGTTCCCCACTGTTTTCTCTGGAGTAAAACACACCTATTTAGCCACAAACAATGGAGGACCTTGTAATAAATATATGAAAAGAAAAAATTTAACTATCTATGTGTATTCAACGAAAGTCTACCCAGGATGACTTGACATTAAGCTGAATGGTTCTTGACAATTGAGACCATTTTTGATGGGTCTGCTATCTTCAGGGCAATCTGAAGATGGCACTACTTCCAACTAAGCAATCAGTCCTTCTTGTCAAAAGAGAAGTTCAGGTGTTACCCAGAAATGCAAGGGATTTCTTTATTTAAGTTAAGCAGGGATATGCAAATATTTTCCTCTGGAACCAGTCTTGTGAAAGAAGGACTTCAATTTAAATAGCCCTTTGCATCCTCTTTTCTTCTCTAAATCTATTCTGACCTTCAATACATTTACCTGTGCCCAGGAAATCTCGCCTTTATTGGCTGTACCAATAGAATTTCTTGCCCTTCCGTTGACTGTTGGATTCAGCCAATGAGAATGACCTGAAGAAGAACATAAGGCAGAAAAGTCAGAGTTTTTATTTCCATGACTTAATCCTTCCAGGTTGTAAGCTGGTGATTCTCTTCTAGAGGTCTCCACTTCTGCCTGATGTCCTTCTACAGGTGTGAATTTTTCTCCAGGTGTCAGTAAGGGCTCCCTCTACTTGATCTTTCAAGTTTATAGCTGGGATAACTTAATTTGTTACAATGGGGGAACATGACCATTTAAACTCATAAAATTTTTAGATTGGTTCCTTTAATCTTTCACATTCCCATGTCCAAAACCTCTTTACTAAACTGTTTTCAATACTCTATATCTCTTAAGAAATTGACAATTTATTCTATTTTTAAACCTCCTCACAAAAATAAAGAGATCTACTATAACTACTTAGAGCACATTTAGACTGACTTGGATAAAGCAGCAATTTTCTTCATTTATCCAGGGAAGCTCCTCTCAATTCTGTGCTTCAGTGAACACTCTTTTGTGATTCTTTGGAGTATTTGAATGCACAATAGTTGATCTGCCCAGAAACCACTTGGCCATTACGCTTTCCCTGGGCCTCTTTGTTCATGAGCCTGAGGAATTAGTAAACACAGGTTACAGCCAATAAAATCCACACACACACACACACACACACACACACACACACACACACACAGCTTGGGCAAATAATAAGTTGAACACATTTTCTTATTAAAATTATGATTAGGTTTATCACATCTAATCATAACAGTCTCACCAGGGAGAAAAGTCAGGAAGTTTTCATTATGCACCACTATTTGCCAAAGTCAGAATCCCCTTAGGGAGAAAAACCCCATGCAACCAAGATTATGTTTTTAGAACATTCACCATCCCCAAAAATATTGGCCCAAAGTGAAATTCAACTGATTCACAATTGTTTGACCATATTACTAAGCCGGATTTACCAAACTAATGATGCAAAAGCTTCAGGGTCCTTCATTTGCAAAAATTCCTTCCAATGCTCTAAGAGGAGCCTGGCAATATATCTGCATGGTCAATAAGTATTTGTAAAATTTTCCAAAATATGAATTTTAATCACAATTTGCTAAGACTGTTATGTCTTTCCACTGGAACCAAGAGACTCCCCACTGTATTAGGTAAATTTTGTGTTTTAGTCAGCTTTTTTTGCTGCTGCCACTTAAAGACCTAACCAGCACAATTGTAGAGGAGGAAAAGCATATTTGAGGGCTCACAGTTCCAGAGGTCTCAGTCCATGGACACCACGACTCCATTCTTTGGGGCTCGAGCGAGGCTAAACAACATGGCAGAAGAGTGTGGCAGAGGGAAGCAACTCATATGATGATCAGAAAGCAGAGATAAACTCCACTCTCCAGATACAAAATATATACCCACTAGCCACACCCCCAATGAACCACTTCTTCCAGCCACACCCCACCTGCCTCTAGTTACCACTCAGTTAATCCCTATCAGGGGATTAATTCACTGATTGGGTTAAGGATCTCATAACTCAAGCTTTTCTTCTCTGAACCTTCTTGCACTGTCCCACATGTGAGCATTTGGGGGACACCTCATATTCAAACCATAAGAGTTTGTATAGCTATTGGCATTTTTACATTTTGGCTCAGCAGAAGTTCAGTCAGGAATACACTGAGTTTTGATTTATATCTTCTATGCAATATGGTTCTCAGTTATTTCTGCATATCATTAAGTTATGACCCCCAGGAATATTTCCACCACCCACTTTGCCAACTGAAAAGACAAAGAGGTGATGGGTCAAAGAGCTGTCATGATGTGAACATGATACCCAAAACTGATAGCAGGGAATTAAAAAAGAAATAAGGCTTAAAAGGTCTGGAGCCAGAAGCTAGTATGCACAATAATGCAACTAATTTTACACATCAGTCATGTAAAATTATAAGTAGATTCAGTTCTCAAAGACGCATAATCAAAACAGTCAAATCCCATGAGGAATAGACTCAATAATGCACAAGCTACAATAACACTATATATGTCTTCTCTTTTTTGATGAGAATTATGCAAAATAAAATTGAACAGAATTACTGTGGTTTAAGGGTACAAATCTGCAGCTGTCCCACAAACAGAGAATACATCTGCACTTTTATTATCAAAAATATAAAAAATATCAATCAACCTTTCTAGAGGAAAGACTGAATTATCTTTATATTCACTCAATAAAAAATAATATTAAACATGATGTTACATGAAGAAGACATCAAAATAGTATGCAGAAAGGATATATGATAGACAAGTGGCAAGCTGCTAAATAATATAAAAATCATTATTTTTCTGGATTTTTTCATGTTTGTGGATTTGTCACCTTTGGAAAAAAAAATGTGTACTTGCTTGTAATTTCTTCTTACAGATAAATATTCACTATTAGATCAAATTGTATATTCATGAATTTTCTTTTTCTTAAAAAATACTCCACTCAAATTATATAAGCTTCAGGGATCACAAAAAGCTGAGTTTCTCTGCAGCATGTTCCACATTTTGTAATGAAAATTGAGATTAAATGCTATCTAATTGTATAACCAGGCACTATAATGCCAGATTCATGGGACCCCAATAGACATCTAAGAGCTGAATCTGATGCAATCACACAAGAGTCTTTATTACAAGCTCAAGCCTGGACTCACAACCATTTCTGATGCAGCGGTCCGAAGAGTGAGTCCTGGTTCTTTGTTCAAGAGGGGGATTCCTTTGAACTGATTGGTTTAATACTTGAGGGGTGTACATGCTAAACAATGTAGTTTCCCAACATATTATCAACCACCATAAACTACTGGGGGGTCATCTGGCATCCCAGGTATTTTCCCTGTCTCATGCTGATTGGTGGTTGCTAGGAGATTGCTATGGGTCCTCACCTAGCCTAACTGAGTCAGGGACACCTGGCAGATTTCTCCTGTTATTTGCAGACAAACAACTCAGCAGGGTGACTATCTGTCTTAAGAGTGCTCTGTGGGTTTTTATAAGGACAAGGGTCACGCTCCCTTCCTTTGGAAAGGCCTTGCTCTGAGTTAGAGGCTGGTTTCTCAAAAATGGAGTCACATCAGTTTCTCAGCACTAGATAGGATGGAATATGAAGTAAGAGTTTCTGTTTGAACAACACATGTCACAGGTAGCATGGGAACTGCCACCTGGCCAGAAACACAAGTACTTATACAAATTCCCTAGAACCAGCCCTAGTACATACTCACCATCCAGCAAAGGGCTAGAAAAACTGCCACCTGGCTCTGTCCTTGTCCATAAAAATCTTCTCACCCAAAAGGATCCAGACAATTTCACTGTGCCTCACACTGAAAACAGCTTGACTTCTGGGACACTCCTGTTTACTGTCTCCACAAAATGGCTCCAGGCCCATTCACACCCACACCCTACTTCCTGAGACTTCCCAGACAGCCCTCTCCTCATATTCTCCTCTCATGCACTGAATTCTCCCTTGTCCCCACTCACATCCCACTCCCTTCACCTGGAGTTCTCTCTCCCCACCACTTTACTAGAACCTAACCCCTCTAAAACAACAGCTACCACAGTTTGCTTTATGCTGCAGGTTTTTAATAAATATTTTTATAATAGAGAAAGATGATAGCACGGTGCTGATCAAACATTATTTTGAATTAAATGTAAGATATTATAAAGCCTCAAAATTCATCCAACAAGTCCAGTCCAGGAAATAGCTCCAAGCTTCCTCTCCATGCTGGGGACTTCATTTCTAGAAACTTCCTCCCATCTCCTCTTTAAGGTTCCTCAACTCTTTCTTAAACCATTGACAGTGCAAAATTCTTTATACTTTGTTACATAGACTGGTTTTAGTAAGTTTTTGTTTGTTTTGTTGTTGTTGCTTTTGTTTTTGTTTTTTGTCCAAATTGGTACCAAATAGGAAATATCCTAGGGTGAGAGGACATTTCATACTTCATAAGTTTATATTTGTTCAGGCATTAAAAAAAAAAAACAAAACAATTCTATACCAAAGAGTTGTTCATTTTGGGTTTCTTCTTTGGACAATCAATGCAAATATGGGCAACTTTTTAAAGAATAAAAACTTTCCCCAATTATAAATATTAGAAAGCTTATTAAAAGTAAATGGAAGAGCAGGAGGAAAAGATTAACATTAAACAGAGTCATGAGATGGGAGGGAAAGGGAGAGAAAAGGGAAATTGCATGGAAATGGAAGGAGACCCTCATTGTTATACAAAATTACATATAAGAGGTTGTGAGGGGAATGGGAAAAAAAAAAACAAGGAGAGAAATGATTTACAGTAGATGTGGTAGAGAGAGAAGATGGGAGGGGAGGGGAGGGGGGATAGTAGAGGATAGGAAAGGTAGCAGAATACAACAATTACTAATATGGCATGATGTAAAAATGTGGATGTGTAACCGATGTGATTCTGCAATCTGTATTTGGGGTAAAAATGGGAGTTCATAACCCACTTGAATCTAATGTATGAAATATGATATGTCAAGAGCTTTGTAATGTTTTGAACAACCAATAAAAAAAAATTAAAAAAATAAAATTAAATTAAAAAATAAAAAATAAAAAGTAAATGGAAATTGATCATGAAGTCGTCTTAAAAATTAAAATGTTATAGCAAGTTATTACAAAGTATATATATATATATATATATATATATATATATATATATATATATATATATAATTGTGCTGTCATTTATTACATTATATCTAGTAGGGATATTATTACTATCTCCAGAGTTATCATTGTGAACTTTCCTTTTCTTGTCATTGACTCAAGTCCTGCGATGGAAAAATGAGTAGATTAGAGAGTAGTACAAGGAAGTTCAGAGAGGCACAAGAAAAAAGTATACCTATTTAGACCATTACAGAGTCTAAATAAGAAAACCCAGCCATATTATGATCCTGGAAGGAGCCACATCCATCTTCCCAATGAAAACAAAATATTCTCCCTCACACATCAATGATCTGCTCACTTAGCCTACATTTCCTAGATGTGGGGCCAAGAGGTGAGAGACAGAAATGTTGTCCTCCTCAAAACCAGAACTCTCTTTTGAACAAGAAAATAATAGTATTATAGGAAATCTTTGAGATAATTTATTCTATGAGCCCCACTTTAAAGATAAGTTAGACTGAGATCTAAAGACCTGTTAGGTGAAGGATCACACTAGCCTATGTTCCAGGTCAAGCTGGCCACCTATCTCTTCTCCTGATTCTGGTCATTCTCATTTCTAAAGTGTAATTCATTTACCTAAGATTGTGATATTAAAAGGATTTATCTTTGTGTTTTACTTATTCAAGGGATAGACTCTTCAGAAGCATATAAAATGACACACCAATTCAAAATAGTAGTTCAATGATCATTCACAATGATCAATTTGTCATGATTCTTAAACTTAAATTCACTTGTTATGCCTATCTTGTCTATTTTTCTTTTTCTTCTTACCTTCAGAAATACAACTTGGATTTATCAGTGAATGCTCAGTGTTATCAGCATTTAATTGCATTTAATCACAATGGGTTAATTGTGAAGCCAAATGGGAGTTTCAAGAAAGTGATCAATCCCTTTATTATAGCAGTAATGAGTTCCTAATGGTTCATTGGTATACCGTTCCCCCTTTGCTTCAGGAGAGGTTGAACTCTCTGCTTCTTATCTAGGGCTTAATAGCTGGTCCTTGACAGCTGATCAAGGGCATTTTTTTAAAAGAAAGAAAGCAGGAAACAGAAAAAGAATGATCACCATCCTATAATGACACTGCCATAACAAATTTCAAAGTCTGCATTTCTGAGGAACTGTATTAGTCAAGGTTTCTTGGTTGCAAATGATAGAAACTCAACTTGCAGTTTAGGCACAACAGGGAAATTATTGGAAAGATACTGAGAGTTACAAGGAAAGGAAATACAGCAGAGCCACAAGGACAACTGAAACTGCTATTATTGTCTTTCATCTCTGCTTCTTTGTGCATTTTTATTACATTCTCTGAGAACAACTTATTCCACAGCAAGGGGCATGATTACCAACAACTCTTCTACTTTATACCCTAAATACTCAGAGGGTAGTCAGGCTTTGAAAGTCCCAGGCAAGAACATAATTGGCCCAGCTTGAATAGGTGCTCTCCTTCCTAGACCACTCAATTGCATTTAGAAGAGGGGATACTGAATTTTTTCATGGCTTAAAAAAATAAAAATAAAGTGCCGCTTCCAGGAGAAAGTAGAAGTGCTTGGCAGATTAAAGATTAAAAATAATTTAGTATCTACTAAAAATATCTTCAATTAGAAAAGTCATGAATGTATCACTAGAGACAGCAAAGTAGACATGGAGCTGGTCTCTGTTTCCAAATTTAATAGCTCTGGGATCTTGTGCCAGTACCTCATCCATTAAGCTCCCTTGACCTCAGTAACTAATTCATAAAATGGGAATGCATATTTTAAGTTGCCAAAGGCAAGAGACTAGACCAGGCACTTGGCAGCCATGAGCATGCACCTCACATGGGGAGTGAACTTGAAACAAGGGCCTCAACTCCTATGCTTTGAAATCCATTGCCTGTTGTGCCTAGGTAAGACTGAGTAGAGCAGGGGAAAGGCAGACTCATTTCTAGAAGACATCAAACTCCATTGTCTCCCAACATTGGCTCAGTTTCCCCAGTAGCTTTGCTGCACCTTTGCTGTTCCACATAGCAACCTATAATGATTCAATCTTTTCTCCCTCTTTTCCTCAGTTGGGATTGGATTTAGATTATGGTCTTTAGGAGCTCCTAAACTCTTTTGACTTCACTCAAGCATCTCCCTAATAACATTCTTTTCACATGTAATCCTGTCCTCACATCTGCATCTCAAAGGACCTGTACCAATACAAGATGGTATAGAGTTTCTTTTGTGACCTATGATTTGACTTTATGCTTTTCACCTAAGACAATAGTTTTCATAAAAGATTGAATCAACTAGGAAATTTGAAAACAACAAAAGTACCAAATACAATTACCCCTTTGCAAATCTACTATTTCAAGTCTCCCAAACTTATACCTAGAATTCCTTCTTTAATAAATAGACTCCTGAGACCAGCGAAATAGTCATTGAAACTGTCAACATTTCCTTTAACCTTGCCCCACTTGAAGGCATTCAACAAGATTGAGTTATCTGGCTCCCTTATGGTTAAGGTAAGAAACTCATGACTTGCTTTGGCCAATGAGCTTTGAGAGGAAATGGTATATGTCATTTCCAGAATATTAAATTACCAGTGTGAGACCCCCAGATCAGGACTAATCCAAGTTATAAGCAGCAAACTGGAGCCCATCCAACACACTACTTTTTCCCCAGCTCACAACAAGATAAGTATCAAAACAGAAATAAGCATTTAGAAACTTTTATAGTAATTGAACATTGCTAAGACCTCCAAACATGGGATCAGTAATTTATTTTTATTGTATTTTGCAAAGTTTTTAAATGACAGGTTGCAAATAAAATAAATAAATAAAAAGTGGTGCTCAACACAGATAATTAGGCAAGTATTGTTACAGAGATTCCATTTCATGCCAGCACCATCATTGGCAATGTTCAGGCTGTCAGAGACTATACTGATTTGGATCCAATAATGACTAATGAACGGAAGCTCATCACAAACACACACACACCCTGCCCTCAGCCCTGGGTGAACCCACAATGAAAATGTAATATTAACGAAAAATAAACTTATGTTGGGTTCAGTTTCTAAGATTTGGGATTGTTTGTTACCACTACAAAATTTAGCCCATTCTAATGAAGAATTGCATAGATTTAGGAACAATTGTGTAAGATGAAAATTAAAAATCTAGCTGATGTAATTACAGATCAAAGGAACTCAAGGTGTTATGGTAAGAATATAGAAAAATAGAAGTTAAAATCAAAATTGTTTAATGAAGAAGTTTCTTCTTAAATAGATAATTTTTTTAACATTTCCAGTAAGAGAAACTAATCTTCATAAGTCATTCCTTACTGCAACTTTTGGTTAATTATTGATAAATATTGAATGTCAAACACTGGACTAAGTACTTTACATAGATTACTATATTTAATTCTAATAGAAACTTATAATGTGAGCTTTACAATTAATATCATCTTTACTATGAAAATGAGGTTTAGAAATTTAAGTAACTTGTTCAAACTTACAAAACTAGTAAATATGGAGTTAGATTCAGTCTGGGGTAACTGTATCAAATAATAATTATGTTATCTATCTTTACACTGAACTAAAATGAGTGTATTTGTCTCTTCAGTCTACTGGACCTAGCTCTTTTGAATAGAGAGACAGTTTAAATTCAATACCTTTTATTTTAGTGCTATTAGCATCCAAATATATTCAAAGAATGAAAGTAAGCAGAGAAGAAAACTAATAAATTAAGTATCTCCTGTAAGTATTTTAATATTTAATTATCATAGCATAACTTTATTTTGTATATAAGAAAATAAAGTCCAAATTTTTAAAATATTTTTTTCCATGACCCCAAAGCATCTGTGGTAATACTTTGGATTCAACTCCCCTGCTGTTTTTGCTTTCTTGATTATGGTCACCCTAATTTTATATTCTCTTCTAATGGTTCATCCTGCCAAGTAATTATGTAATTATTCTTTCATGCATTCATTTATTCTTTTTGCTTATAGTGAAAGTCAGTCCTTACCTTGCTCTACAAAGCCCTGTGTTTTCTGCCCCTATGCAATACCATTTTAAACTTACCTCCACTTCCTCTCTCCCTCATTCACTCCATTTTAGGCATTTTAGATGTTCCACTTACTATCATTACAGAACAAATCATCCCAAATCTTAGTAATATAGAATAACATCCATGTATTGTAATATGATCACAGAATCTGTGGTCAGAAACACAGAAGAAGCATAGCAGGAATGCTTGTTCCATCCCTCTTTGCTCCATAGTGTTTAAAACCCTGCCTGAGAAGTCCACAATACTGGAACATGGGCTGGAAGGGAATGACTTGATAGTGAGGACCCAGAATCATCTGAAATCTCATTCACATTTCTGGTGGTCAAAGCTGGCTATCTGTGGAACACTAAATGAGGTCTCTATGTGATGGGATTGCCAACAACAGGGTAGGTGGCCACCAAGAGTGAGTGTTTCAAAAGAAAAAGGTTCAAGTGCATAACATGTTTATGACCTAACCTCAGACATTGAATAGCATCACTTCATACCTATTCGTTTGAATCACTGAGGTCCAACAGAAAAGGATGTAGACTCATCTCATCGCTCAATATAACAAGTGCCAATATCACTTTGTAAGATGTGCATGTGAGATCATTTTACGGTATCGACCACCATGCTAGCTTTTTGAAATCCCTTCACTCTGTCAAACAAATGTCTGACTTCAGGTCTTGTCTGTTTCCCCTCCTTAGAATGTTCTTCCCCAGGTATGCGCTAAGCTAAGTCTCTTGTATTCATCAAACCTTTGCTCAAATCTTACTTTCTCAAAAAAAGAACTACTCTGACCAGTGACAAAGACTCTCTTCTTGACCAAGCTTAGTCAAGTTCCTCTGAGCCATCTTCTCAACTATGCCTCAAGTTTGGCCATCACCCTTTCTCTGGCCTTTCAAGCCTAGTTTTACCAAGAATTCTGCTAAATGATTTACCCACAGCCCCTCACTCTTGATATTTGATCATTCTAGATATCTGGTTAAATTTGTCATCCCTCACCTTGGATATCTCAGGCAGTGGCCTGCCTTTAAATAATTTTATAAAGCTAGTCTGTTAGCAATTCTCCATCTGTTGCTGTCTCCTCTTAGTAGCTCTCCATTCATTGATCCCCTCACTCAGCTCATTGGCTGAAAATCTCCCCAGTTGTCTTTGACACATTTGAAGTTAAGCCCAATCTCCCCCCCACATATTGCAGTAGTCTTGGATAAAGCCTTCTTCACCACTTGAAGTGTCAAAATATTTTTTCTTTAACATCAGTGTGCTTTATAATGCAATCTGAACCCACACTGAACATAATTTACATTTCTATGAACCGAAATTATTTGCACTACTTAAAATTTTCTCAACTTATATTATTGTAAAATAGCCTGTCAAAGACAAAGGCAGAGGTAAATTCAAGGGACAACTTAGTTGTGACACTGACTAAAATCAAAAATCATTCACAATTTTTCCATATACTAAACCTTAACTAACAGTCAACTACCACTACTTATTGTGAATTGAGATCACAAAAACTGTGAGGTTTCTTCCTCCATCTTCCAATTTTTAAGCCCAAATCTGAAAATCATCAGATTAACAAAAAGTCATTGAATTACTGATAGAAAAGAGAGATGTCGCCATCTCCAGCTTCTTTTATCAACACAATTGTCCAAGTATCATCTTGGCCTGGTCTACCTGGCCTCTGATATTCAGAATGCCTGAGAATTCTTGAATGTAGTACACTTTGAGTACCCTTGCTGAGAATTAATATATATCTTACAATTTCTCTGTTAAAGAGAGATGATTTATTTCACAAATTAAAAATATATCTAATATGTATTGGAAGAAAGAAGTTTAAAAAATAAAAGTAGAGAAATGGTAATGAAAGACCCACCGATTCCCTGTCCAAGAAAGACGCACGAGGCACTGGCTGCAAACGCAAGAGGTTTATTCAGACACAGACGCCTGTGGGTGCTCAGCAAAACCTCAGCCGGAGCTTTGGTGAACTGGCACACCGGGCTTTGGGGTACAGGTCTTTTATAGGATAATGGGGCAGGTTTCGCGCGCACGGGAAGTGACAGGTTTCTTATTGGTTATTTTGAACCCAACATATAGATTACCTAAAGGGCAAAGTTGTTTTTCACTTTATGTTCCTGGATAAACCTCATGACAGTTACATATTAACACTCTGGTTTTTCTGTTCCTGCTTATCATTATCAGTTCCTGTTTGTTCAGGCATGCCTTGGGATCTGCTTTTCTGTTCTTCTTCAACCATCCTGTCCCCTCACAATAGACTACCCTTAACTGATTAACAGAGAGACCTCTCTTTACGTGGGTTAGCAACACACCCTGATGGTTTCACAATGGGGCCTGGGGTTTCTGGGCTGGGGTCTTTCAGTAACTGAATAAAAAACCTGGAAAGCCAAATAGCAGTCAATAGAAGTAACTGCTGAGCCACAAAACCTCACTTATACACTCTGTACAATTGATTTATCTCTCTCTCTCTATGATTATTATTATGACGATGATGATAAAATAAATAATTTTCATTTAAAACTACATCTGATAACTGAACACAGTAGGTTCTACTTATGAGAATTCTGAGTAGAAATTGTGCGTAGGAATTGTGAATTAGTACTCTAGTGTGCACTTGGGGTTTTCCTTTATCTTGATCACTTGATGGGACACTTTGGGTATTAAAGGCAGATTAGCAAATCATAGTTTCTAAAGAGACAGTAAAACAAAGAGATGGTTAAATTATTTAGCATAATAAATGAACAAGAATTTTAGACTATAAAAGAAGGAAATTCAGATAGGGAAGAAGCAGAGAAAGAGCTTTAAAATAAAAGAACAGGTCTGCTGGAATCTATAGAGAGAATAATTTTTTTCCTCTCCAAATTTGAATATTGAAGTGTAACCACCAATAAGATGGTATTTGGAGATCTTTAGGAGTTGATTAGTCTACTGTCATTATAAAAGAAACCCCATATGATGCCTTTGCCCCTCTGCCACAGTGAAAAGGTGGCTACTTGTGACCCAGGGAGTAGGTCTTCACCATCAACCAAATATACTGGCACTTTGATCCTGAACTTCAGCCTCCAGAACTGTGAGAAATAAATTTTCATTGTTTATAAGTCACTAAGTTGCTGGGAGCCATCAGCCAAGTAGGTATGACAATTTCCTTGCCAGCGTACCCCCATGTTTCTTTAATGGAAGGACTCGTGGAAATAGGACATTTTGCAGCGACATTGCATGTAAGGTGACCTTGCTCAAGGACCAGGGCGGATCCGTGTTTAGGGTGTTCCCGGTTTAGCATAATACGAGTTTAGGGCGTTCCCCATTTAGAATAGGGCGTATCCTGCTGCCTGAGTTCCCCTTGAGTTCTCAAGGGATTCAGAATATATTTGGGAGACAGAAGCCCAGTGGGTGTGGATTTGGGCAGAAAACGTGGATTTCCCCAGAGAGTGTTTGTAGAAGGCCGGTATGAGATCGGGAATAAAGAATTGCTGTTTGAATCTACAAAGCTGTGAGTGGCTCGTGATTTGTGCCCAGCCAGACTGAGGCACTAAGTCTCTAGTGTTCTGCTACAAACACCTGAACAGACTAAGAGTCAGCTAGTAAGGAATCTCCAGTGACAGAGGAGCCAAGGAGAGCTGTCGTAATTTTAAACTGCTTGCATCATTAGGATATGAATGTTGCTCCATGCATTCATAGAGCCTAAGTTTAGTGGTATCTCAAACATGAATCAGGGAAGGCATCTCACATTGGGTAAGACGGTCTCCCAAAATAGACATCATTCAAGTGGATTTGGTGAGAAAACCCACACTGAACACAGAAGAATCAAGAGTTTTCAATAAGTCTTGATCTGAAGAAAATTTGAACTATCTATTGAATTCCCTGCATCAGATAGCTCCTTCTCAGGTCTCAAAGGACAGAGTAATCTTAGTTGACATCTAACCAATGATAATAGCTAAGATTTGAGTGTGCAAAGAAACTTGCAGTGACCACATAGGATTACTGGATTTCTCAAATGAAAAATTTTGCATTGTTTAGAGCACATTATTCTGGGTCATCTGACTGTGGCTTTTCCTCATTCTTGAGCTATTTTTTCATTACTTTAAGTTGTAGAAAATTACAACACAAAGAAGAAGACTTGACTATGAATATTCAAGTAAATCATCTGGTGGAGGAGACAGCTTCCCTCCCCTGAGCCAGTTTTGTGTCAATTTGCAAATAAATTTCATTATTTCTGATCTATAAATCTCTAAGGCTTGGGGTGTTTCTTAATGACATATCCTTTGAGCCAACTAATTCTCTCATTAATAATAGGTGAGTAAAATCTTTAACATATGTTCATTTTATAACTGTGGGAAAATCATGATTTTATCTTTTTTATTGTCTTATCATAAAAGTGCTTACTATGAACCAAACATTATACTAAATCTTTTAAATGTACTACCCTGTATCATCTTCCCAACAACCAGAGTGGGATACTATTGTTATTCCCATTTTATAGATCAGGGTCAACAAATAAGAGCCCGGTGGACCAAAATATATCTGCAGCCTGTTGTCTGCAATGTTTTATTGACACATAACACCTGTCAGTATGCTCCATGGTGACTGTTTGATGGCTGCTGTTGCCTACAACAGGAGATCTGCAAAGAGACTGTTCCACACAGAGCCCCAAAGCCTGAAATATTCATCATCTGTCCCTTTAAAGAAATGGTTTGCTGACTCCTGAACAGATGAGAAAACAGGATCTGAAAGGTTATAAAAATTACCCAAATTCACCCTGTTAGTGAGTAATAATAGAGTGTGTACTCTTCACCTCCCTTCTGTGTTTCCTCAAAGGTCAATGATTTCAATGATTATGGATTTTACTTGTCCCAAAACAGATTCGATCCTATATAACATGATTTTAATTTCTGTGAAAAGTGGCCCCTCCGGCCTCCATTTACACCTTTACATACTTGGACTTTCTGGAGGGATGAGTAATTCTTTCCAGCTGCAATGAAAGATAAGGCTTAAGGTGAAACATGCAACAGAAAAGAAAAATAAATTGAAGTTTACATGAAGGGAGTCGTGACTGGGAATAGACCCTGTGCCCTGAATAGAGCAAGAGGCCAAGGCATCTATTTGTACCAAGAGATGAAAACAAAAGTGAGGTTTCAGAGCACAATGGAGTGGTTGCCCACAGGCTGTCAGTCAGGTACCTATTTCACACACCTCTGTGGTTCACTCTCCCTTCCTGCTTCCCATCTGCCTGGTATTTGTTGTCAAAAGTGAGAGGAAACTGTGTTACAAGAGGCCCCTCTTTCCAGCCGTGTGGTCATCTGAGGGCCTGGCTGAAAATGGCAGGAGCAATGGTTGTAGTGGAAGCTTCTCTGTCCTGGTTAACCAGTTTCCTTTGGGAATACTGTCATCCTGACCTCCGCTCCCATCTCTTGCTCCCTGTTCCCATATGACCCCAATTAGTTTGTGTGTGGAGAAATATATTTTTCATTCAAAGAAAAAAAATGGCCCCTAATGGTAAGTAAATAAGGATATCCCAACACCTGTGTATTAATTATCATTTTTCTAGAAACCCATGAAGTGAAAGGGCCAAGGTGTCAATGAAAAAGGCTAACCAGAATTTAGAAGGGCAATGAAAACCATGTAAATGGATTTCACTTGAAATTCTGCAGACAGGTAAGGGTGAAGTGCTTGGGCAATTAATCCACTAATAATTCAACATAACCTAAAACAAGAGGACTATTATTCTTCCCCAAAGAGAAGACACCACCCTCTTCTAGCCTAGGTGAAATCTTGAGGATACAGACAAATACCTTTGGGCAAACTAAATAATGTAAATTCCAGCCACAGGAAAAAAAAAAAAAGTTATTCTGAACTTTCTGCAAGGTGACCAGGAATAAAACTCCTCACTTTGCACATGCTAACACTCTCTGAGATAGATACAGTCAATTCCCATTATTCACAGTATGCCAGATCTATAAAGTCACCACAAACACTGAATTAGCAAATACGGAACCGTCACTCCTTGGGGAAATACAGGGGCAGGTTCCTGCGAGCATTTGTCAAGTGATCAATACAAAACCTAGTTTTATGTGTAGTTCTGTTACAGGACACTTTATTTAATATATATTGTTGATTCATTGTCATTGAACTTGTGGCCAACAGCATTGTAACTCATGACTGAACAAAGCTTATCCAACACATATTTTCTCCATAAGGCACATCACAGCTTTCCCACACTTAGAACCCCAGACAGTACTTCAGTACTCTTGTGGGAGCCATAAACAGCAAAAGCACACATACTATCCTCTGATATGCATATGCTAATTCGCAATGCAGGTTGTGGGGCTAGGGAAGAATAGAGTTACTTTAGGTAGAGAGGAGTGAAGAGAGGGGAGGAGGTACAGAGGTAGGAAAGATAGTAGAATGAGTTAGACATTATTACCCTATGTGCATATATGTTTACCCTACCGGTATGATTCTACATCAAGTACAACCAGAAGAATAGAAATTATACTCCATTTATGTATGACATGTCAAAGTGCATTCTATTGTCAAACATAAATAATTAGAACAAATATAAACATATTAAAAGTTAGTTACAGAAACAAACCAGAAAAAATCTCTACTTGCTTAATAAAGTAAATGAAAGCCTTTTAAATAACACATCAATACAAAAAGAAATTGCCAAAAAAAATATCAGGAAATACTTTGAACTGAACAGTAATAGAATAGCATATCAAAATAAATGCTTCAGTAAAATTCACTCCATTAAAGGATCACATTGGGGAAAAAATATATCTGTACTCCTGTGTTTACTGAAGTATTATTCACATTAATCCAGACATAGAATCCACTCAAGTATCCCATTGAAATGTGATGTGAGTGGATAAGGATACACACACACACACACACACACACACACACACACAGTGGGAGAGAGAGAGAGTTTAAAATAAGGATAGAAAAATATTAATCAGCCATAAAAAACTACCATTTTAGACAGAAATAAATCAGACATAGAAAGACAAATACTGAATAATTTCATTTACATGTGTGTTATGCTTTGGATGATAAATGTCCCCAAAAGACTTACTTGTTGAAGGCTTGATCCCCAGCTGATGATGCTGTTGTAACGTGGTGGAAATTTTAGGAGGTAGGGCCAAGTGGAAGCAAGTTAGGTTATTGAAGGCATTCCCTGAAAGGGGTTGTTGGAAAGGACAAACAACCATGGACTAAAATCTCTGAAATCATGAGCCAAAATAAATCTTTCTTTCTTTAAAAAAAATTACACATGCATACAAACGTGCACCACCATAAAATTCTTCAATAAGTGGTACTAATTAAACTATGAGAGCTGAAAGAAGAAGGTAGACCACTCCTTGTTTGACCTTGCTGGGAATGTGTTTGTCACTCAACTCCATTTTTTTTTGTCATTCTGCTCTAGCACAGGGCTAAGAATTACTATAAAAACATGTCAAGTATGAATTTGGGAGTTAAAAATAACTTTTAGGAAGTAGACCACTGTGGTCTAAATGTGTCACCCAAAATTTACAAGTTACAACTTCATAGCTAACAAGATAGTATAAAAAGTGGGATTTTTGAAGGTGATTAAGTCATAAAGGAAGAGCTGCTTTTCTGTGATAAGAAAAGGACTTGTGGGACTTTACTGACTCTCTGCCATATACATGTCCACCATGGGAGGACATACTGTCTGTCCTCTCCGTAGGATGCAGCAACAAGGCTCCATCTTGGTGGCAAAGAGCAGCCCAACCCAACACCAGACCTGCCAGCACTTGGTCTTCTACATCCCAGCCTCCTGAAATATGAGAAATAAATTTTATTTTTTACAAATTACCCAATGGGCTGTATCATGTTAAAGCAGCCCAAACAGTATAATAAAAAATAAATTGGTTCAACAGAACTGGGGTGCTGCTATAAAAAAAAAAGTACCTATAAACAATAGTCATCTCTGATCTGCCTGAGATATGCTCCAGTAACTCCAAATGATGCCTAAAACTATGAATCATAATAAGCCTTTCATATACTATGTTTTTCACATACATACAAACACAAATTAATTGCCTGTTCTACCTTAATTAAGCACTTATAATGTATGTGGCTATATCATTTTTTAATTTGATATATGACAGCAAAACTAGCATGAATTTCTTTTTTTCTTTTTTACAATTTTATGGGTAGAAGATCTGTTCTTACCATGCACTTTAGTAAACTCAATACACAATTTTATCTTTCCTAATTAAATTGAAATTTTTCACCTTTAAAAAAAAAGTAACACTTTATAGCTTCTCATTTCCAGCATCACTACTCTGTGCTTTGGAGCCATCATAAAATATGCATCACTGGAATAAGCCAATATAACACTGACCCCACATTTTCAAGATCTTTTGGGCTGCCACTTTCACCGCAGGTCTGGAATGCCAGGGCATGGAGAACAGAACAGTTTCAAGTGAAGGCCCAAAGAACCTGTGGGACCTGATAGCTCCCTTCCCAGAGCCACCTTAAGTTTTTGCTCCCAGAAGAAGCTTAGCTACTGCAAACGTTGGCTTCAATAGGCCCAGGTGCTGCTCAGACCACTTAGGACACAGATGGTGAGACTGCAAAGGATGGCTCAAAGAGCTCAGAACCCAGACAGAGAACTGCCACAGGGGCAGGGCCACCACAAAAGGTCCCCACTAGGACAATGCCCAGCAAAGCCTCAGGTCAGGATTGCTGAAGAGGGAAATATCTGTGGAGCCACAGCAGTAGGGCTACTCTTAAAACCTCACAACAGTAGAACCTCCCACATACAATGCCAGCCTGAAAGACTTGCAGACACTGCCCTCCAACCCTTGAGCTGCTATGTGGATTGCACCCAGCAAGGTCAAGAGAACGGGGCTACCCAAGGGTCTTAGAGGCCCATGCCAACCTCAACATGTCTAAAGTCAGGATTTAAAATCAAAGATTGTCCTCAAGCCTCAAGATTCAATGTGGTTTGCCCTGTTGGATTTTGGACTTATCTTGACCTTTCTTCTTTCCTACTGCTTCCTTTCAAAACGAGATTGCTTATCCTACTCCTTTCCCATCATTGCATTGTAGAAGTCTATAACTGATTAGAACCCACAGGTTGATACACAGAGGGAATTTTCTTCAGAATCAATTGTACTTTGAGTCTCAACCATATCTCATATAGATGAGACTATTGACTTAATTAAGAATCTGGGGGTTAGTTGAATAGGCTGAATGTGTTTTGCATAGGGGACACACTCAGGGGGCAAGAGCAGAATGCTATGATTCTAGTGTGTTCCTCAAAATTCATATGTTGGCACTTAATGGCCAATATAACAGTACTAAGAGGTGGAACTTTTAGAAGTTGATTAAGACAAAGGGGCAGAACTTTCATGGATGGGATTAGGGGCCTTATTCCATAAGTGTTAAAGGTTTGAGGGAGTGGTTTCGCTCTGTCCTGCCCTTCCTTCTACTATGTGAAGACACAAAATTTGTCCCCTTCAGGGGATGAAGTAGCAAGGCTCCATACTGAAGGCAAAGAGCAGCCCTGCCCAGACTCTGCATCTGTCAAAACCTTGACCGTAGATTTCCCTAGCCTTCAGACCTGTTAGACATAAATTTCTATTATTTATAAATTACCCAGCCCATGGTATTTTGTCATAAAGGCACAAACAAAATAAAACATAGGAGTATTTGCAAATATGAAATCTGAAAAGAATAAGGATCGATTGTATTATTTTCTCCCAGAAACAACATAAGCAGTAACACCTTGGGGATATCATAAACAGATTGGCATTGCTAGAATATGAAAGATAAACATTTCTTAATTCTAAAGACCTCGGGCATAGGTATCAAATATAGTGATTTCTTTAAGGGAATGTCAAGTTGGACAGTTGGTATAAAAGATTATTGAATGGGGAAGATGTTGACTGCTTCATTAGCTGGCAGGCATTGTGTGAACCTGTAGCCATTCTTGACATCCAGGAAGCTGGCATAGTAATTGATTGCCTAGTTCTCAAAAGCCAGCACCTAAAATCCAATCTCAAGCAACCCTAAGGGCTTCTCAAAGTGCCCTTCCAAAAAATCCTCAAACCATCAGCACAATGACCTTCAGAATATTAAATGTCTTTCTAGAATAAAACTCTGATGATTATGAACGCATTCAAGGCTTGAGTCAAATAATTCCAACAGCTGAGAAGTCAACAAAAAACAGTATTATCTATTTCTTTGCATATTATTGAAAATATTTGTGTTTCTATGGAAAACCATATTCTATACATGCTGCACATCCTTCTAAATTATTTGATTCTATATTTTTATTGGTTTTGAGCTATTTTTTAAGGCTCCTGGGTTGTAGATAACTGATAGGTAAATTCTGTCTGGTCTGTTAGATACTTAATTGACTCTCCCTCCCTCCAGAGAAAAAAGAGATTTTTGCCTCCCTTGGCAATTCATTCCAACATTCCTTTGCTTGCCAGATAAATCTGTGCCTTTTTGACATTTCCTTTGAACAAGTTATAACATCTGCCTGGTTCCTTCTGACAGAATGGAAAAACTTTTTCTCTACCTTCTTGGTGTTCCTCCTGGGAGCCAGCAAATTAAACTAACAAAACACAGATTAACAGGGGAAATGACACACAATTTTTATTAATATTTATGTGACTGAGAGTTCACAGAAAAGAAGTGAATCTTAAAGAAGTAGTTAGACTCTGGGGCTTATATCCCATTTTAACAAAGAAAAGAGTACTGAGGCTTCAAAGACTGGTAAATCATGGGAAAAGTGACTAAGAAAAAGAGTGTGGAACTAATGAATGGTAGGTTTTTTCTCAATAAGATGTTTATGCAAATTCCTCTTGATGTCAATGCTTCAAGCCCTGCTTTTAAGTAGATTAAGGGAGGGCAGAGAACCCTTCCTGCATCTGCTGATTCTCAATTGCCTTCAGCTCAAAATAATCTTTAACCAAAGTGGTATATTTGGGAGTGGAATAGAGTGATTCCCTTTATTTCTTTTATGTAGGATAAAATGTGTACCATATGTTCACTTTTCAACCTACATCATTGTCACTGTTTTACCTTTTTCTGAAAATTAATCTCTTAGCAATATTTACCCACCGCCTTTTTATCTGTTCCTAGAATCTTAATTGTGTTGTGCTCTGTGAGGAGAATTCTGGAAAGAGAAAATCAGATGTTTGCGGAGTCTTCTGTGCTGTGGTTCTGACACTACTGAAAGCAAGTGCAATGTCAGCAGCTACTGAGTTCAGTTTTGTAATTGGGTATGGGAGGGAGATAAGAAGAAAGGACACTCTGTAGACTGTTTCTGTTCTCTTAATGAGGTTTAAGGAGGGAGATATCTCAATCACCCACAACAGCAAGGGGTTGTGAACAAGTGCCTCAAAGATTTTTGTGATCTCGGGTGGCACGCAGTGTTGGTAGAGTGCTCTGAGAAACTTTCCTAGACGGCAATTGGAGAATTAAAACCCTGAGAATTTAGGCTGCTAAGGGGCCCTGAGAATTCTTGTAGGCTATTTAAATTGTCAAGAGCCTCAAGCATCATTGAAGGTAAGCTACTAGCACTTTAGACACACTGGGTATATCCCTATTGTTTAAAGATTATTCTAGTATAACTTCCTTTTGAAAGGATATGTGAGTGAATACAAGTGTGTGTGTGTGTGTGTGTGTGTGTGTGAGTGAGTGTGAGTGCACGCACGCTCGCGGGGGGGCGGTGATAAAAGAGTGAGAGAGAGAGAGAGATTCACTTTTACTCTATTACCTAAGTAAAATTCCTGAGGAATGATGTGTGAGAATGCTTGAACTTTTCATTGAACAGTTTCTGTAAAAAACACCAGTAGAAATGCAGAATTTCCTGGCTGGCTAGGACTCTAGGAAATCTGAGAGACATTGTCAGGCCCAGGCTAATCTTGGCTTCTGCATTCCTTCTACTCTCCATACTTGAAGACACTTAATCACTATCTGGAAGCTCAGCCCTCCCTTCAGAATATGAAGTCATGCAGTAATATCACCTAAAAAGAAATTGGATCTTAAATATTCCAGTCCATTATGCCTCGATGCAGACCAGAGTCCTCTCTGCTGCTTACCAACATAGGTGCAATGTCTCATTTCCAGTAAGTGTGACTTTATTCCCAAGACCCATTCACTTACAAATTTGCTTTTATGCCCCGACAGTTGTGAGCATTTATTTATTACAGACTACCTAGTATTCAATCTCCTCCTTTGCATTTGCAACCTGTTCTACTGTATAGGAAAATTCTTCTTTAGGGGAACTATTGGTAGGAAGCAGTGATGCAAAGACATGTCTTAGAAGCCTGAGGACTGTGTTGTGCTTCTGTTGAAGTCTTGGTTGTGCTCCAGGGACTACAGCCCCGAGAGCCGTTCCAATTTCAATATTTTTCTTTCCATTTTTTTATTGTGAAAGATGACATATGTAAGAAAAAGTATATAAACCATGTATAACATTTGCTAAATAATTATTATACAAAAATGATATAATCTCATCAACAAAATCAGATGTAAGAGTTAAACTTACCCAAGACTGATTTCCCCTATAATTTGGCCTCCTTTTAAAAAAAAATTAATTTTCATGCTCCACTGAAATGGGCCACAGCCTAGCATTTCAGGCAATTGATCTTGGTCAAATGTCTTGGATCACAGTCTTTTGAATATCTCATGGGAGTATAAATGTCAATTTAGCAAATTCTACCACTTGCTTGCAATGTCACAGAAATCCAACTGCCAGACTTTACAAGCCAGCTGTGGAGTTTGAAAGCATGGTACTGACCCCAAGCACGAAGAATAAACTGGCAGAGTAAGTAAAGCTTGAAACCAAGACTCTGTCTTGACATATTGCACTTAAAAAAAACTAAAGCCCAAGATGGCAAACCCAGTCCCAGAGACCAACATGTGACCCTGGTAGATGTCTTCATGCAGTCCTGGGAACTGCAATGTGTCACTAATATCATCTGCAAGAGTTTCCCCAAATGAATGCTATTCCAGCAGGGTTCTAAAGCGCCATGCCTCATTTGCATGATGAAGACCTTACCAGCATACATGCCCCGGCCATGTACCCTTCCCGAGTCATAAACCTCTCCCTCTCCCTTTCCCCCAGAGAAAAAGCACAGTCCTGACTTTTATTAAAATTTTCTTACTTCTTTTATAATTCTACCACCTAGAGATTTATTACTAAATAATTCAGTTTAGTTTCTTATTTTAGAACTGTGCATAGTATATAAGATCTGTCTCTATTGTGTATGGCTATAGTTCATTCCTTTTTGTGGCTGTAATGTTATCTATAGATCTATCTGGGAGAAAGGAAGGAAAAAAAACCTTATCCTCTACCCTTTAGGTTCAGTGTTTAGAAAACTGCAAATTAAACTGAATTTTAAAAAAGACAAATTAGCAAAGAGAGAGAGAGAAAGATTGAATCATGTACCTATGAGAGTTCTCAGAAAGATATGACTGAAAGAGACAGAATTTGGAACATATATATCATCTTAATAGGGGAATAAGCGAAGACTCTCATGAGAAAATAAATGATTTTTAGGGAGGATAAATGAAGGATAGATGAGAGAATAATAGTTTGGTGACAATGTCTATTTAGAGGTAGTATGGAGACTTGTCTCCAGTGATGAGTCACTCTTATCTCACTCCCTGGGAAGGTGTGTTAGTCAACTTTTCATTGCTGTGACCAGAATACCCAGCATAAACAACTTCGAGGAGGAAAAGCTTATTTTGCCTCACAGTTTCAAACATTCTGTTTACGGCCAGCTGACTCCATTGTTCTGGGCCCATGATGAGGCACAACATCACAGGCAAAAGGCATGGTACAGGAAAGCTGCTCGGCTCATGGTGGCTGGGAAACAGAGACAGAGGGGAAGCAGAGACAGAGGGGAAGCAGAGACAGAGGGGAAGCAGGTGCAGGGAAGATGCACTCTTCCAGGCCACACCCCCAGGCCCACCCGCTGCCACTCCCCTACACCGCTGCCACCTGCCTACAGTTACCACCTAGTGAAGCCATCAAAAGTAGGATGGACTAATATTAAACTTACAGCTCTCATAATCTAATCATTTCACCTGTGGCATTAACAAAGAAGCTTTTAAGAGACAGCATATCCAAGCCATAATAGGAAGAGTTATGGCAATTAAATTCTTTTGAGTTGTTTTGGGAAACTCTGCTTTTTGGCAAAAAGATGACAGAAACTCAAATGCCTTCGCTCAAAAATTGTTATGTCATAGTGACATAATAGAGCCACTATCATAGAGCCATTCTATCATTAATAAACATCTAAAAACAGAATTTCTGGATCATATGATGTACTTGTTTTCAATTTTTTGAGGAGATTATGGCTAGAAGCTTTCTGTGGTATTGTGAAATTTATGCTTCACAGTAGTGGATGAGAGTTCGTTAATTCCACATCCTCACCTGCACTTAGTATCATCTGATATATTAATGTTTATCATTTTGGCGAAAATTTATTGATAATTCCTGTGGTTTTAGTTTTCTTGTTGTCAATGAGGCTGAGTGCCTTTTCATGTATTTATTATTCACCTCAATTTCCTCTTTGGTTAAATGCCTGCTCAGATCCTGCAGATTGATTTTTTCATGGACTTGTAGAATTTTTTGTGTTTTGTGTTTGTAGGAGCTCTTTACATAATTTGGAACTAGACCTGTGAGTTTTAAGTGTCACAAATACCATCTTGCGTGTCATTTTGTTATTTTGGAATTCTTTGAATATATAAAGTTCTTAATTTGATGTAGTTTGTTACAAGAAAGCAGTTTTTCCCCTTTATAAATGAGCATTTTGTGTGTCTTACAAGAAAATCCTTCCCAACTTTGACTTCATGAAGATATTTTTCCTGCTTTACTCCTAAAGCCCTGTAGCCTTTCTTTCCACATTTAGATCTTCAATCCACTGAGACTGTATGTGTGTGTATGTGTGGGTGTGTGATAGTGCTCTGCTTTTTTATTTTGAAGCCAGATTTTTTAGCCTCCAATCAATTCTGCAAGTCCCTGATCACCTTACAACAAATCTTCTTTTTGCTTCTAATATCCAGCATAGGTTTCAATCAAGAGCCCTGGCTGATAAAATAGACTACTGCCTTGGATCCCCTTCCTGGAGCACTGCCTCTTAATCCCAGTCCAGTTCTGTGCCAGTGACCAGATACAGACTGGTTTTTCTCTGTGGTTTGGACTATGCCCAAAGATAGCCATACTCTGTGCTCTTGTGCTTACCCAGCAGACTACTTCATATTTCAGAACCTACAGCTCTGCTTTTTGGCAAATAGCAGAGCTATTTTCTGTTAAATAGTGCACATAATGTGAAACCAAAATGTTGGTTCCACGGGCTTCCATCCCACTGCCCGTTTTCCCTGTAAGTACAAAACTAATTCTCAAGATATGACATGAAATTGCAAGCCAGGCCTTCGACGCCCAGCTGGAAGAGTGAGAGGCTCACAAAAAGGGGGTTATAGAGATAACATTCACAAGCCACTGCCAATTGACGTCATCTGCTAAACCAGACACAAGCAAGAAAGCAGAAAGCAGGCTTAACTCCCAGTTGGGGATTTCAGATCTTATTGCCATTCTTTGTCTCTCCTATCAGGAGACCATGCAGGAAGATTCACACTTTACTTCTTTCCAAGTGGCTTATTGATTTGTGGATTCAGTGAAATGTGCATCAATTGAACTAACTATTCCCTTTAAGTAAGGGGGAAATTCACACTGTGCTGAAATTAACAGGCACAACAGAACTGCCTCTTAGAGTTCAACCACAGCACAATAGATGTACACAGTATGAGGGCAATCTGGAGATTAAATAGCTCCACTTTATCCCGAGCGATCAAAAGCCAATGTGCTCTTATTTCTACTTTCTTTGTCTCCTTTCCTCCTCCCCCCCTCAGACACACACATTTCAAAGAGATCATGTGCACTATTTAACAGAAAATAGATTTCTTTCCCATCTTCCACTTTCTCTTTATATCTCTAGGTTTTATTTTTCCTCACTTCTTCTTGAATGTGTAGCAAACTTTGATTCTTTTCTTCCTAGGCAACTACTTAACTTCATATCTTGTGTCATCAAGTCACAATGGAAATAACGGATAAGACAAGACAAGATGGCAAATATGTCACATTTATTCAGTGGGATTTTTCTTTTCTTATAAAATGTCAGTGCTGTTCTCATCTACGAATGTGATTAAATGGATCTGTTGTTTGCTTCTTTTTCTCTTGACAAAGAATAGGTGGATAATTTGCCTCTACCTACTCCATGATCTTGCAATTAATAATTCTAATACTTTATAATTTCATAACCTTCACAGACTTCAAAGTCTTCTGGGACAATCACTTCATTTTAGGTCCATGCTACAAATAAGACAGGCAAGACCTTTAGCATTATCTTCAGCTTCCTGAGAAGGAAACTGAGGCTCAGAAGGATCTAAGGAATAATCCAAGTAAGAGTCAGAACTCAATTTTGAATCTGACTCTTCTGTCAGTGGTCTTTCCAAGATAATTGTCCGAAATTTAAAGGTATTGTACATACCTATTTGTTTTATTTTATGCAAAATAAAATCTGTAACACCAGCAATATTCATACCATTTTTCCTTAATTTTTTGTCTTTTTATTGTCAGATCAAAGTTTTACATCTTTTTTTTGTTTTGGGGATTGAACCCAGGGCCTTGGTGCATCCTAGGCAAGCACCCTACCAACAGATCTATATCCTCAGCCCCAAATTTTACATATTGTGCATACCTGACTACCCTGAGTTGATTGATACACAAGGCACAAATGTATCAGAACAGTTCGCATTTTTTAACCGACTCCATACTTGGCAAAATTGTGCTGCTATATGCATTGTAAAGGCTAAAGTTATAAAGAAATACTATTAATAAATTTACCTCGTACTCAGATTCTGGGAATATCTAGCACCTTGAACATTATGTGATTCAGATTCAAAAGTTGCCTTATTCATTACTGAGATTAAAAGGTCAAACATTCCAATATGATGAGTTTAAACAACTTCCACATTTATTGTATACAGGCTGAGTAAACAGGCTTCCTGAAGACATATTTAAGACATATTTATATCTATAGAAGAGGAACAGGGGATGGTGTTTCACAAATCTGATTGCATAATCTGACCCTTTTTAAAAATACTTGGCTATTAATTTCGAAGCCTGGTAAACTTCTACTGCTTCTGAGGTAAAGGATTTGTTTAAATATGATTACAAGAAATAAAAGTGGTTTGAGGAAATGTATTACATAAACATATATTTTAAAATCTCTAACTCTGGCTATCCTGACCTAAGAGAACAAAGGGAAATCCTTTCTTTCATGCTGTTGCTTGCTTCAGTTTCACTCACTTGTGAATTCATTCTCCATTATAACTACCATGTGTTCCTTGTATAGACCACAGACTACAGCAACATGGGTTAGAAGTACAACTCAGGTGAGCACTGCAGTCCCCCGGAAAGAAAACAAACTGACATCTTGACAAGGGGCATGCTTGCCAGAGGAGGTGATCTCTAATCCCAGAAGAACAAATAAGAGCACCCTGACTCATTCCATTTTTTTTGCTACTATAACAGAATACTTGAGACCGGGTAATTTATAAAAAACAGAAACTTATTTCGCACAGTTCTGGAGGCTGGGAAATTTAAGACCAAGGAGACAAAATGTTCAGTGTCTGGTGAGGGTTCCAAGATGGACACCATGTCCTCCAGAAATGATGAAAGCTGTTTCTCATACAGCAGAAGAGCTGAAAAGTGAGAACCCACTCCTGAAAGACCTTTTTTATAGGGGCATTTATCCGCATCCATTAGGCCCCACCTTCAAACACTGTTGTATTGGAGTTTAAGTTTCAATGGAAATTTTACAAATGACAAAAACATTCAGACCATAGCACATCTTCAAAGTGAACCCAATTTCTTTAGCTACTGTGAAAGTTTCAAAGCCTTCCTACTTAATTTAGTAAGAAATGAAACCAGCAAGGTATTTGGAAACGTATAGTTTCACAATTGCTGTCTGGAGTACCCTCCTATTTCCATAAACTAGTTCCAATAGTTCAAACTACTTAGTAGAAACAGAACGACTATTCTTCATTTTTGTTTGTATTTTACTGGCTTCCTGAACTCTGAACTTTTATGCTAGTCTGACAGAATACATCAGAAGATAGCATGCCAACAAATCAAGAAATCTACACCATTGTTCATAGAAATAACCCTAAACCTCTTCTGGCCTCTAATAGTTACTTTATTGCTCCATTTAAACTATGTTTGAGTGCTGGGCTTGTCTCCCCATCCTTCTTTGGAAAAGCTATGGAGTATCTTTGCAAACTTCAGCTGACCATGATTTTAAACACTCCCCCACCACCACCGTGCACATACAAGTTACTCTAAGAAAGAAAAAAGTGTGAAAAACGGAAATGGAAATGTGTTTGTTATTTTAAAAATACCATTGAAAAATCACCTGGTCTCCTTCTCAAACCAGGATTCTGGCTTTAGCAAATGTTATTCACAGTATCCCTAGAAAATCCCCACTTCATCTTCACTTTAGGTATGGAATAGCAAAGTGCTTAGAAAAGATGGGCTACTGTTCCTTCCCCAGGATTGATCTCTGATTGGTCTAAGAATACCGTGCCAGTGATTGACTTGATATATTACAAGATTCAATTCCATTCATGGCATCTGAGGGCAAGTGGGCTAGGGGCTTCCAGAAAACATTTTTCTCTATGCTTAAAAGGAAGACAAATACCTGATAAGAACTCCTTTATTTTCCTCTGCCTTTGAATGTCTTTGGTGTTCTAAGACTCCTTTGGACAAGAAAGGGATACCACCTTGCAACTGTGAGTAGACAAATACGAAGGCAAAGCCAGCATTCTGGATGTGGGAAAAAAAGAAATTAGAAATAACCTCCATTCTGAGTAACATCACAAATCCATTGTGTCGTACTAGAACTTCCCTGTCTCTGAACTTGATTAAAATTGAAATACAAAAAAAAATTTTCTTCTGGTTCAATCATCTTTTATATAATGGTCTGGAACCACCATTTTCCTCCTGTCCTTTGGACTTCACAACATACCTAATTTGCCCACGTTAAGTTTTTGTTCACCCTAAAGAATTTAGCTCCTATTCCTTAACCTCATCACCATGTCATTTGGATCCCCGTCCAATTCAACAGCTCCAAGAAAACATACGGCGCAAGCTGAGAGACATGAACCCTGACTCAATCAACTGCCCCATCTTAGTTATGTGTGAGAGATAGGAGATGAGGATGTACTTATTACATATGCCTTTGATGGCAAACAAATGGGAATAGAATTATGTATTACATGATTTTCTTGGAGCAGACAAAAGTAATTTAAAAGATGAAGTGTATGGTTATTACGTAAGATCCTGATAAAATGTTTGAGAATCACATCATAATCCAGGTACAGATACTCTGGGTCTGAGGATGAGGTCATGCTGCTATCAACCCATCATTAATTGAAAATATCATAAGTCAAAAACACATTTGTAACATCTAACCTACAAACATTATAGCTTGGCAACATAGTATTGTGTGTAGAGAATCAGTGGCTTCCCTCATGGTGCAATGGCTGATCAGGAGCTGCCCAGCACCACAAGAGAACATCATGCCATGAGTTGCTAACTGGGGAAAATATTGAAATTCAAAATCTGGATTATGGTCTCTACTGAATGCCTTTTTCTTTCATACCATCTTAAAGTCAAAAAGCACTCAAAACATGGCAAGTCAGGAACCATTTCAATTGATTTTGACCTTGTGGGAAAAATCTGGAAGATGTGATCTCTTTAAGACCTGGTCAACCCAAACCTTTAAAAGAACTAATAGCCTTTATTTCCAATTCTAGTTAATCAAATTGTATTTAAAAAAAAAATTCTGAATCCAGAAAAAGCTGACAGTAAAAGTTATTTATACAGTCAAACACTGGAAATCATCTAAATATCAGTGAGAGAAAAATCTAATAAGTAAATTGTGGCATGACCATATAATTAACTCAGCAGTTAAGATAGTTAAAATAGTTAATATTTTAGTAGCATGGAAAATTTTTATTATATAAGTAAAAGTAGATAAGAAATGCATAATGTGTTTTTAAGAATTATGTTTTATAAGACCACATATAGTGAAAAGATGACAAGATGAAAATATTTTAAAAATGTGAAAACTGTGACTAAATTTGATAATAGAAAAATGGGAAATTTTCACTTATTTCTCTTTATTTGTCTGTGCTATTCAAATTTTCTTTTACAAAGTTTATGAGCTGCTAAACCCAAGGTCATTGCCATACTCGGTTGATTGGCAGTTTCCTTTCAGTCACAGCCTGAGCCTGGACCAGGACTTGGCAAATACCCCCAAGATAAATAAGGCATAATTAGTGAGTAACACTGAAGTAGATGAAGAAGGAACAATTCAAACCAACCAACCCAGATGTTCCCAACTCCCAGATGTTTGTTGTAAAGTAAATCGCCAAGTCATTAACTGCTTAGTTTTGTTTTCCACTTGGATTTTTGGATTTAAAGTATCGAGGTGTGGAAACAACAAGGGTAGCTAAGATTTCTGAGAAAGTAGAGCAGGAAGCTCTGGCAGAGAAACATGTAGAAATGAGCTTACCAAGCACCTGTCTGAACTCCATCTGTGCTAAAGCAACTAATTGCTTCCAAAGACGGGTCCAGATTTTTCATATAAGCATTTCTGGTTTAGTAGCTTAATGGATGTCTCTACTGGGTTATAGAGAAGAAGAGAAATATCGTCACTGACACAAGATGAAAGGATGGTTGAGTTCCATTATGAATCTCTTATAAGCCTCTAATCCTATCTTCAAGGACTGCAAAGAGTCACTTAACCAACAGCAGGGACTAGGGGTTCCTAGAATAGGCACAGCTCCTCAGCTGCCTTCTAATCTCTCACTTGCCTGGAGCACTGCCAACATATTAACATCTAAATCACCACGAAGGGAATTGGACCTCTGAGTCATTTCTATCCCATTGAGGATATTTCTAGTTATAGCTTCAAACTT
The DNA here is from genome assembly GCF_048772815.1 of Callospermophilus lateralis. NCBI lineage: Eukaryota > Metazoa > Chordata > Mammalia > Rodentia > Sciuridae > Callospermophilus > Callospermophilus lateralis. The sequence continues at coordinate 22,735,678 of NC_135307.1, forward strand.
CCCAGGGGGATTGGAAACCTCAGTCTATTAGTATCAGGATCGGCTTACACAGAAACAACTGCCGCATCCTGGAAAGGAATTAAAGGGGGAATCAGGAAGCCTCACTTCTAATTTGGGCTTTGCTGGGAACAACTCTGACCTTCGGCAATTCACAAAAATTTTCAAGTCCACAGATTCCTCATCTTTAGGAACTTGATGCGATGTTCTCTAAAGCCTCAATGATCCTATTTCCTTACCTTTAAATGTAGCCTGGATGTCTGTCACCCCAATACCCACAGAATCCTCCCAGAATCACCTTTTACCTTAAGGTGTAGAAATTCCAGTGCTCTCTCACTTTCTGCACATTCTCTGGAAACATGTGCTCAGTTACCTCTTGCTCTGTTGACCTGTATCTGCTTCATTTCCCATCAACTTACTTAAGACCAGCTGTATTCTCTTCTCTCTATACCTTTTCTCCCCACAATATGTCACTTCCCTTTCTTTTTGGTACCTCCTCTGACCATTGCCCTCCTTCCCCCAAACGAGGAGAGTAAGGTCAAGAGTAAATAAAGATTCTATAAGACACAGTATCCAAAGGAAAGCGGGTTTACGCGTTAAGGTGGAGACTGAACAAAATATCCAACCTAACAGAGGAGACAGAGCATGGGACGAAAATCAGATCCACAGATAAAAGTGGAATAAATATAAAAATGTGTGGTACTTATTCTTCTTTGCTGAAGAATTAGATATTCTTTTCCTCCAAGGATGGAGCTTAATCCTTCACTAACTCCTTGAATGTAGATGCAGCTAGTTACTCCTTAAGAACAGAATATAGAAAGGGGAAAACAAAAGAGTAATGTGACAGTGAGCAAGGCTGACAAATCACCTCTGTCAGGTGGTCCAGGTCAACATCAATGTGTACATCATTTTGATAGTGTGTGCCATTGGTGCAATCTGATAAAAATAGCACTCTACCTCTGTGATCTCCCAAAGACCTAGAACCGCACTCTCATCATGAGAACCCATGAGGAAAAAAATCATATTAAGGAAAATCTAGAAAATACAAAACCAATACTCCTCCAACTTTAAGACCATCAAGAAAGGAAGGAAGGAAGATTGAGAAATTGAGAAACTGGCAGAACCAAGAAAAACCAAAGAAGAGGACTAAATGTAATGGTTAATGAATATCACTGGAAAAACTAGTGAAATCCAAATAAAGTGAGGAATTTAGTTCATAATATTTATAACAGTGTTTATTTCTTAGTTGTGATAAACTACTGGAATGTAAAATGTAAAGATGGAAGAAATTATGAGATGGGTAAACAGAAATCATCCGTATTCTCTTTGTAATTTTTTGCAAATAATGTAAATATAACACTATTCTAAAACGTAAAAGTTTATTTTAAAAAATCAGATTCAAATTCAAAAGGTTGAATTTGGAGAGGGGCAAATAAATTTTATAGGAGAAAATCAGAGCCAGCCCTGGCGTGGTTGTGGAAAGCAATCCCGGACCTTTGGAAGGGGACTGAGGATTTATTCAGGGATGAAGAGGAAGCTGGAAAGGCACAGTCACTAGAAAGCATAAAACACTATTTGTGGGGTTTTGCAAAATGACTGGCTCTTCCTTTATTCAAAGTGTCAGGCAGGGAGTAATCCAAGTGTCCAAAGAACTATATTTCCCATTTAGAAGCCCAGGACAAGCCAGAGCCTCTGAACCAAGCATTTCTTCCTTTCACCACGCTTACAATAGCACATTGTCCTTGAAAAGATTTTAAGGAAAACCAGAAAGTGCTGGAAAAAAATGTCTTGCTGAAACAAGGAGAATGACAGTGACTGACTGACTTGAACAATGCAAGATTAAGACTGTGCCTGAGAAGAAAGTGACAGGAAAAGCCAGGTGGGAATCTGACGAAAATTACCTGCTGTCTCAGAAAAAGCCTGGGCAGAAATGTCACCTTTTCACTCAGGCATTGGCATCAGGCTTTCCAAGTCACATTGACTGAACTCCCTGACAGCAACCTGCTTGTCCTCCCTAATCCCCCTAGTTCCACAGACAATGTTCTAGAGGCTGAGTTCCCAGCCCTCTGCACTGCATTTCATGTGCCCCACTGGGACAAGAGCTCTGTAGGCAGAAGTGGGTAAGCTGGGCTCAAGGGACAGCAGTGTGGAAGTCCACCTGCCTTTTTCTCCTTTGCATATATCCAGGAGGGATATATGGGACCTGAGCTCCCTCAATGAAAGGGACAAAGCGTTTCTTTCCTTGTTATTATACCACCAATCACCAACCCAGCTGCAGGCAGCAGTCAGCCTTGATCCCCACTTCTCAGGCCTTGAACACATCCCATCAGGAAATTGCACAAATGTAAACACAAAAAATACCGCCCGAAGCTGCCCTCATCTCTTCACCTTTATTACTCCTGTAACCCACCTCAGCTGGATCTACAATGAGCTAGTGTTGCCTTTGGGGTTCTACAGTTCCCCCCTACGTCTACACATGGAGTTGTTTTTACCCATTAAGTTTGCCACTCGTTGGCATCTGGAAACAGAAGACTAGAGTCTTTTATCATTCCTGGAAAATCGCAACCATTTCTTCATCCAAATTCCAACCAAATTTTCAACTCGTGCTTCATGCTATTTTCTCTCTGTGATCTCCCAAACTCTGATTGGATTTGTGTTGGATCTTCTCATTCTCTTTCATGTCTCTTAAAACGTCTTTCATATTGTCCCACTCTTTGCTTCTTGACATACAATTTCCTTAGCTCCACCTTTCAGTTCACTAATCGTCCCCTGAGTTGTATCTGATCTGTTCATACTGTTTGTTGATTATAATGTCAACTTTCAACTTCATTTAACAAATTTCAATTGGTTCTTTTTAAAATCTACCAGCTCAAGGTAGATAGTTTCCTCCTTCTTTCCTATTTCAGTAAGATTAAATTAAAAATATTTATTTTATGATCTGTATTTGATTAGTACAGTATCTGTAGTCTTTGTAAGCTAATTCTGTAGTTTCTCATTTCCACATATTTGTCGTATCTTTAGAATTGTAAACTCATAGTAGAATGTTGTAGAATTTCTGAAGAGGGGGTTTATTCCTCCAGGAGGGTTTGCATATTAATTTTTCAGGATCTTGGAATTCTAATTAACATGAAATTTTAGGATTCAGAGTCTCCTAAACACTGTGAATTGAGAGGCTAAACTGAATTGTGCATATGTGGGCTGTGGTAAAAAGTTTGTATTCTCTCCTGCACTCATAGCCAAGGTCAACATAGGTAAGTGTCTCTCCAGCCATACTATAAAGTGGAACAGTATTTTCCTAGTTTACCCCACAATGCCATTCTCCGTTGAAGCTACCAGTTTTGTGTACAACTTGCAGATGTAATTTCCTCCCGTGTTTTATCCCATTAAAACCTGAACTACTGCTGTCAAGTAGGGTAGATAACACAGAACACATAGGTCAGTGAGCGCTCTCTCTCTCTCTCTCTCTCTCTCTCTCTCTCTCTCTCTCTCTCTCTGGAGCCTTCTTAACCCTGTGGATTCATATTTACTTTCGAACATTGGAAGAACCCCATTATTTTTTTCTTCAAGCTAGCCGTACATTAAAGACAATACATTTTCTCTCTTTTTGTTCCCAGTATTTTCAGGTATGCTCTGCAAAGCAGATTTTTTATGAAGTTGCAATAGCCTCCTACCAGGTCTCTGATTCCATTCTTGTGGCATACAATCCATCCACCACCCAGGAGCTAGAACTATCTTTTAAAAAATATTCCACAAAGGGATGAATTAATCTCCAAGACTATTTTCAGAATCCCATTTGCAAATAACACCCTTCTACTCGAGGATTTCTTAGGGAAATCATTCTGACCACACATGCACTGCACATCGGTGTCATATTTAACCCAGCTGTCAGTTTTGGATTTTCTCAAGTCATTCAGCTTGCTGAATTTCCTGGTCCTGGAAGATGAAAGCTAAAAATTGGCTTACATTTCCATCCCAGAACTAGCCCTTAGGATTCTAAAAGGACTTATTTTTGTCCTAGGCACCCCAGGTTCCAAGTTCCTGTATGTGTTAAGTTAATAATTTCTCTTTCATCTTACCTTCTGGTGTGTTCTCCCTTCTCTCCTTGGGATGAGATGGCCACAACCTCAATCCTGTCACTCTCTAATACAGCACTGCCCAGAGTGGGCTAAGTCATTAAGTATTGAAAATATTATAGTACCCACAATCTCATTATATTTAATTTTTTTAATTTAATTTTTTTTTAATTTTGAAAATGTCATTATTAACATGTAAGCTAAATACAAAGGTTTCTCCTTAAATTTTTATTTTTCTTAAATTTTCAAATTAAGAGTGTGTTAATAAAAATTAAACTCCTCTCTTGCTCTCTCTACTGAAAGATTAAAATTTTTCTCTCTTTCTTAATATCTCAGAATGTGCATATGGAATAACCCACCAAACAAATTTTTTATATAGTAGATAATCCTGAAGATTTAGGCCAACTGGGAAAGATGGGGTGGGGAATTTCTGTCACTTCACAAATATAGCTCAGCAAACAATTTTAGCCCAAATAATGGACATCAATGATAGACCTCACTCCCTCAACATTCCTCAACTATTCATGCTTTCAGAATAATTTTCCTGATCATCTCCTCCTTTTGAACCTTAACTTTCACAATATTATTGGTCCTCCAGCTCCTCTCTGCTGAATTCCCAAGTACCCTTCTGGGTTCATTTATTCCAAACACTCACAAATCTTATTAATTCTGGTGGAGAGCAATTTCCTCATCTCACAGTGAGTTCAGGTTATGCTTGAAGAAACTTATGTTCAAAACTAAACACAGCCACTGCTCTGCATCTCAAAATAAAATCAAACCTTTCCCCGAGAAGAATCCCATACTCAATCACCAACAAAGACAACAGCAAGAGAAAATTGTTTCTTCCTATCACACCTGGATAATTCCCATTTCTATATTTAACATCATTAACATTCTTTTAAACACACTATTAATTGAATATAACATTAGTCTGTAGCTTTCACTTAGTGCATTCTCTCTGATGGTTGGGTATGCCCCCCCAAAGCATTCATTAGCAGCCTCAAAATAAGCCAAAATGTCTTTTTGGCTTCACATTCCCCTAAACACCTAGAGTGTTAACAGCATTTAATTGTGTATTTCAGACAATTTTTTCTTAATCTTCTCAGACTATGACTCCTTGCATGCAGGACCTTTTTCTTATTCATTGGTCTAACCCAAATACTGGTAAAAAAGGGTACTCAATAAATGTTTGTTGAATTAAATGGATTAGCATGTTTGTTATAAATTTAATTGTGGCAATAAAATGAGTTACATGATAATTATTCTCAGACACTTTATGAATGCATCTAAAAGATATAAAAAATCACCAGGAAAAAGTATTTGATGTTCAATTAATACCATTCAAGAACAACTTAAGCCCTGTTAATCATGTGCAGTAAGTAGGAATTGGAGGGGGGAAAATATAATATTAACAGTACAACCTCACTCCACCCAGGTTAAGGAAAAATGAAGAATCCAGACCCAGGGCCATGCTATTACTGCTTCCTCAGTTTCCCACACTTTAATTCAGCCCATAGAGAAGGCAGGAAGACTCTTGTGGCTTCTGTAAAAGAACAGACTTATATATAGAAAACCTTAAACTCTTCCTCCTTATTTTCAGCTCTTATCAAGGTTTTTTTAAAAAGGTTGGGGACTAATTATTTCTCTTGTACACCCCTGTAGTCTGTTTATGAATGTTCCTGCCAATGATTTCCCATTTGATGGGTTTATTTTTATCTATTATTTATCTTATACTCAAAAAAATATTGAAAGAATTTTGTGATTGATTTTTTTTTAAAAAAAAAAAACTTAATTTCATTTCTGTACCAATTGGGTAAAGGATTGGGCTGGAAAAGAGTCTCAAAATTCACACTTCCTCTTCTTTTTTTTTTTTTTTTTTTTTTTTTGTGTGTGTGTGTGTGTGCTAGGGATTGAACCCAGGGCCTTGTATATGTGAGGCAGTCACCCTGCCAACTGAGCTACATCCCCATCACACTTTCTTGCCTTCTTAGAGACAGGAAGGATAATCAGAGAAAAGACTGCCGAAGACCATGTTTCAATCTTTTAATTCTGCTTCTCAAATTTGCATCTACTTCTACGAGTCCTTAAGTGAAGGTGGAATGGAGAAATCAGGAGGGACAACTTCTCACCTTGCCAGAAGTCTCCTGTTCTTCCTAATAGAATCATAAGATAAACAGCCCATGCTATGAGTCAAAGAGGACACATGAAAGAGAAAATCCTTGAAGAAAGGTTCAGAGGGAGGGGGGAAATGAATTTTTAATTCATCTCTTTAGCTTAAGGGATGGAGTTGGGAGAAAAAGACACTGAACAAAGATTCACTGAAAAGTCACTGTTCTCCCACCAGAGGCAGGAGTCGCTAATTGAGCTGGGTGTTCATCCATCCATTGTGGGGAGAGATGCGGCCCGTTTCCCAGAGGAACAGGAGATATTTAGAGCTTCACACAGTTTCATGATTACATCTTAGATAGATTTGGTCATTCTAGTCAGCTTCCAAAAGGCACTCATTGCTCTTCTCCCACTTAGGATTTGCAGTTGTAAAACAAAACCCAAAAGGGTTGAAATGAGAGGGAAAAAAACTTCAGGGAATCTTCACGACCTTTTAGAGTCCTTAAGTTTAACTCTGTAAAAGTTCCCAAAGTCCACAATTACTAGTCATTAGGCAATTATTCAGGTTTAAATAATTTAACACCAACTGACTCTCGCATTTTAATTGCAGAGATAATTTTCCTTAAAGCTTGCAATCTGTACTCGGGGGAAAATGGATGAGAATGGAGAACCCGCTAAGGGACCAGGCTTGAGTATTTCACTCTAAGCAGTTCTGCCAGCTACTTGGTTGATGGTGACTCCAGTCTTAAAGCGTGGGCCCTTCCTTTTGATTTAGATTATTGTTTTCATGCTTGTGAGTTTGGTCCTAGGTGACAAAATAATAAGCAGTCTCTATAAAGTATGATGGCATATGCTTCAAGCCCCCTCTCCCTACACTAAATTCCACTTAAAGTCTCCATTGGCTGTAATAATGCTCAAATCTCTGATCACAGCATAGAAGACTCTTCACCATCAACTTAACTTACATCGCCAATTGGCCTCACTCTCACAAAATTTCACCACCACCACTCATCTTGCCACACTGCAAATATTCATTCTTGCTAACCCATGCATGCCCCTTGGGACCTCCAAATCTGTGCAGAGGCATAAAATCATAAATTTCTCTGCTCTATTTGGTTGCCAGGCAAACAAATATGTTCCTTTCTTTTTTTAGAAGTTTATATTCATTAGAACTTTTTAAAAATTGCATTAGGGATGGGGCTTAAAAATAATGAATTTCACTGTGTCATATTCATTTATCATTTTACCTACTTTGCTCATATCCATGCCCTCTCCCATTTTTTTTTTTCAAAATAAAGCTTAGATACCACCTCCCTGCAGAAGGCTTCAAAGATTTCTTTAGGAAAAAGATTTCCTCCTCTGTGTTTCCAGAGATCTATATATTCCTCTCCATTTTTTTTAAGATCCGCCCCCCCCACAGCAGATCTCAACCTTTTTTAGAGTAAGATTTCTTTATTCCCAAGATAGTGCCAGGTGCAAGGTAAGCATGCAAATACTCAGGGAATATTTGGGTGATTCATCCATTTGAGAAATTCCATTAACGGCTCTCAACACGCATGGCTAAAAGAGGTGTTGTAACATTTATTGCTCTTTTTAATGCTTGCAATTAATACACACTACCTGCCCTGTTTCAAAATGGCATTTTTAATGATTCAATTAACAACTAAAAAAAAAAAAAAAACCCTATCCTCCTAATTTACTCCTTCTACTTTTACCATTTTAAACTTTGTCTCTCACTTTAAGCCAATCCTCTCTGGGCAAGTATATCAAACTCTGAACACAGATCCAATTATCTAGGAGCACAATGGTGTTCATTTGGGGTCATGAGCATGATTGCACAAGGGATCTAAACACTAATCAGTATCAGGAGACCCAGTAAACTTTTGCCTCTTCCAAGAAATTACTAGCACATAATTAAATTTCATTCACAAAGAAAGGGCTTCTTAACATTTATTTTCACAAAGCAAATGCAGAGGGGGAAATCTTTATTTTCAAGGATATAATAAATGAAGGAGTGTGTGCTACCTCTGCTCAATTCTACAAAGTTCTTTCTCCCTTTGATGCCTAAGTGAAAAAATGCAGGTTACTCTATACTAAGCAATTAATTCACATTTTGCCCTTGTCTTTCTGTCTTGTTTAAAAGTAATAAAAATGTTTGGAAAGCTACAGTTGAATGAGACAGAAGACTGGCCTTTTGGAAGTTTATGATAACATTATTAACTCAAATACAGGAGGGTGACATAATAGTACACATGACTTGGTGAAAGCATCCAAATGAGAGAGTTTTTAAATTTTGACTGAATTTCCAGGAAATCTCACATAGAATGTGTCATGTAAGCCTTTAAGGATGAGAAGACTCTACGTAAGTGGCATCGTGAACATAGGCACAAGGGAAGACATAAATGGCATTAATAACAGTAAATACTTCATTGCAATTGAGCCAAAACGGAAATCTATGTGGGGATTTTTTGATATTTAGTTCTGGAAAGATCTTTGAGGATCAAATATTTGTGAGCTTAGATGTTATAAAGAAAAGTTTACATGTTTTTTCCCCCTTGAAGGGATTAACTGATTTTGAACAAAGCTAGTGCTCTGCTATTAACAACAAGTCAAGTCAATGATGGTACAGATACTACACTTCAGTTTTCTCTCTTCCCACTCAACCTCTACTATATCTTCTTTTGAGTCTATCCAGCTATAGGTAAATTGTGTAGAGTGTGAAAATTCTAGCTCTGCAACATTGGGGTGACTGCTTCAGGGGAATTACTTAATACCAGTGAAGAGTAATTTTTTATATCTACATTGGGGCTAGTTACAGTAATAGCTATCTCATAGACTGAGTCAGTCAATCTAAAGCAGATATATCTTTGTGTTATAGATGTTATCTATTAAATGCCAAAATGAAAAAATCCAGAATTGGCCCAACATAGACAACTTTGTCATTGTTATGTTTTCTTCATTGCTTAGGATTATTCATATTCATCTGTTATCTGTTATTCTAGGTGGGCACCTCTAGTTTTCCAAAGTGCTAGGAGGGGCTATCAGGGGATAAATATGACCCACTGAGGAAACCCAGTAAAGAAAAATAACAGCAACATCATCCCAAGATCCCTGATGGAGTTCTTTGTGTTTTTTTTTTTTTTTCAGTGAACTGTATTTTATTATTTTATTTAAGTTAAACTTCAAATTACCGTAATTTGAGAATGAAGGGAGAGGGAAATTAGGCTTAATCATACACATTCTTTTTTGACTTCAATATTTATGAGAAGGGATCTTTCAAAATCAAAACTTTGAAAACCTTACTCCTCCATGTGCTTTTCTACCTTGGTGCTGTGTTTTTTTGGGTTTTTTTCCTCTTTTTCTATTCCCTGGTGACTTGGAAGTTGCATAAGGCAATAGTGAATGATGGGGCCATTTGCTGTATTGATGGCAAAGACGCAAGCTCACACAAAGCAACATCAGTCTCTTTGATCATTTCAAGAAAGCTCATTACAAACCAAATAATTCATGAACCAACATCCATCCATAAGGGATAATTTGCACTAATTGTACTAAATTAAGTTGATAAATTATACAGGATTCAGAGACAAAATTCTTATGTCAATATGGAGATATTTCTCAACACTTTAAAAGGTAGATTTTACTGGCAGGTGCTAACCACTTTGTTTTGTGATTTTCCTTCCAACAGATTAAACCTCAGCCCTCAGAAGCAGTTATGCTACTTGGAGGTAACCTGTGGTTTTCTCTGAGTGTTCTAGAAGTACTCTTATCCTTTGAAGAAAATCTTATTTCCTACTCTTTGAGATCTCTCTTGGGATTAAACAAAAAAAAATGTATCAAGCAAATTCTTCTAACCATGAATAGAACCGTAGGTGGCTTTTCATCACTAGAAAACACTACAAGAAGATTCATCTTCAGGTCACTAGGCAATGTAGGATTGCCCCCTGCAATATTTTGAACCTGGGTTGATTCTGACCCAACAGAGCTGAATTTCATTCTCCTGTGGCATAATGACTGATTGAATAACAGTGATATCTGCTCAGTTGTGAGGTCTTGATTGATCCCAAGGGTATGAGAAGGGCAACAAACCAGTACAGCATAATAGAGCTTGAGCTTTGGAGCTGAGCAGAACCCCATGACTGGTGGTTTTGTGATTTGGGATCAGTCTCGTGAGCATTGAATTTCTGTTTAACTACAAAATATATATAGTAATAGAATTTAAAACAATTGTTGTGATAGCTAAATTAGAAAATACATACCTGTAATTAAATATAGACATTCCATGAATAATAACCATTATTCCTGTATCAGTACCCAGTACCAACACACAATACTTAGCTGAATCATCGTAAGTTTTGGTGGATATAGTCAACATATCTCTTATGAAAGGAAGAGAAAGAGTTTCCCTAGAATGAAAGACCTAGGAATTCTTTATTTGGTTTCTATCTGGTTGGTAAATTAGTTACTTTTTTTCCTGGGTGATTAAATCCAAAGTCAAGAGAAATCTAAAATATATGTAATAATAATGATAATAATTATAATAACAATAATACATATCCAATTATATACACCTATTTCTAATACATATACACCTATTTCTAATTTTAATTAAGCAATCATTTATAAAATTAAATTCTGCTAAGGGAGAAACAATATTCTAATGCTTAGTGTGATGTTAATGCATTCATTAAAACTTGGTTAAATAGTAAGGACAGATCAACTTCTTCTTTTATATTTGGGAATATAATATTTGCCAAGATATAGAATAAAGTCTTGCTTAGAAAAATAACATACAATGTGAATCCTAAATCTTAAGGATACATACAGAAATAATTGGTCAGCTAGGAGGTTAAAAACTTAACTCATAGATTCCTTTACTTTTTGGAAAAGCAGGAGGCCAATCACTCTCTGGAGAATCAAACCCACTTGACAAAGCAAGTGAAGCCATGGCAGGTGCTGAAGTTTCTATTCCATTCTATTCTATTCTACTCTGATATATCCAGAAGGGACTCTGCATTAACTCATACTGAAAATTAAATTCCAAATTCAACCTGTTTTCTTTCAATTAAAGTTCAACTTAATGGAGCTATAGAGAACCTAGTTTATGAGAATCCTTGAAGATATATAACTTACAGATGACATCTGGAAGTAAATAAAGACTTTCAGGCAGCTGACTTAATGAAATATAGTAGTCATGGCACTGTCATTTAGATAAAAGAACTTTCAAAAGACAGTTTCCTCCACCCTGAAAAATAATCCTTACTCAGTTTCCAATTTCAAAAGATAATGGAAAACCTTTCAAAATTCTATGGTTAAAGCAATACACAATTATACCTTTTTAAGATAACATTTGAGCCAATGGCAAACACTCTGGAGCATGGAATAAGGTTCTAAAGAAGCATGGCAGACAGGTTCAAAAACTGTAATGGCCCAACAGATCCCCATGATTTTTTTAACCTGTCTGTTGCGCTTGTTCTTTCTGTGGTGAAAAGAGGTAGGGGATGGAAAATGGGAAGAAGAGTGAGGTTAAATAATAACATTAAGATTAACTACCACCTTGTTGACCTCCTCAGCTCCATTAAAACACAAAGAAAAGAGAAATACACAGACTGAACATCTAGGTTGTTTGTCTTGTTCAAATTTAGGTGCAATGTTTACAAGGTGACTCAATAGTGCCATACTTATAATTTCATGTTACTCATGGATTCTCATAAACGAAAGGAGATATCTAGATCCTATCTGTGTTAGTGCCCTTTCCTTCACAATAACAAATACCCAAGATAATGAATTAGCACAGAAAAGATTTATTTTAAGTCACAATTTTGGAGGTTCCAGTCCACAAACTAATGGCCTTGTTTCTTTGGGCATGTGGTGAGGGCAGCACATCATGGAAGGAACATATGGTGACGCGAACATACTCCTCATGGTCAAAAACAAAAACTAAAAATAAAACAAAAGAGAGAGAGAGAGAGAGAGAGAGAGAGAGAACAACAGAAAAGAAGAAAGGGGACAAGACCATACATCTCCTTCAAAGCACACCCCTAATGACCTAAAGACCTTCTGCCAGACCCCACTTCTGAAAGGTTCCACCACTTCCCTTTGTTGACACCCTGGGGACCAAGCTTTTAACACATGATCTTTGGAGAACATTCAATATCCAAACTCAAGAACCATCCAAAGGTTAATTTTTAATGGCTTCCAAGCTGTGTTCCATGGAACCCTACAGTTTCTCATTAATGCTTAAACCCCAATCCAACTTGAGAAACATCATATATACATGATTTGTATATTGGCATTCCCGGTAAGATTTCATTTGGGGATGGAGCATGGAATGGGAACAGAAAAATTTTTAAAAACAACTATTTTAAACCATTAATCCACTCTATCCAAGTAATAATAATCTAATATATGAGTACAAATACCTTAAGTGATGAGAAACTCACCATCTTGAGGCAATCTCTGCAAATTTTATATGGCTAAACTATTAGGTAATTCATTCCTATGAAGAGAAAAAAAATCTACCTTCTTACAATTTCCACTTTCTTGCAAGTCTAGCTCTGTTCTCTTCTCTAAGATCAGAAGAGAGAAGCTAATCCTTTTTAGCATGAAAGTTTCTCACCATTGGAAGGTGATTAAAAGAATATCACTCCTCTCTGATCCTCAGAAACCTCTAGTTCCTTTATGTTCAGTAGGGTTTTAGGCCATTCCATCATCCAAATCATTCATTTCTAGGCACACTACATGGTTTTGAGCCCACTATTGGTTTCTTTTTCTGTACCACCTAAGAGGGGTGGGCAGAGTATCATATCTTTTCTGCCTCATTTGACAAAGGAAACAGAAGGACATTTTTTATGGCTTGGATCAAGAATGTCCTCAGAGTCTCATGTGTTAAAAGATTGGTCCCCAATTCAGCAGTGTCCAGAGGTGGAGCGTTTGGACTGTAATTGAATCATAAGAGCTCTGAATTCATCAGTAGATGAAGCATTTGATAGCTGAATGAACTATTGGGAGGCAGTGGAAACTATAGAAAATGGTGCACAGTTGGAGAAAGTAGTTTACTGGGAATATTACCTGAAAGGTTATTTCTTGTTCCTGTTCCCACCTCTCTCTCTCTCTCTCTCTCTCTCTCTCTCTCTCTCTCTCTCTCTCTCTCTCTCTGTCTCTCTCTCTCTCCCTACTTCTCCTTCATGAGGTGAGAAGCATTCTTTCTCCACACTCTTTTGCCATGATGTCTTGGAGCCTGCTGACCATGGACTGAAACCTCTGAAACTGCAAACTAAAATAAATCCTTCCTCCTCTCATTTCATTTTCTCAGGTACTTTTCACAGCAACAAAAATCTGACTACTACAACAATATCAATCAAATATTTTAAGGTGTTTGCTTTGTCTATGGTCTATCTTGTGAATGACTTGTCAATGGCATAACACAATGACACTTTTTGAAGAAAATTATGTAGTGAGCGGAAATTACACTCTAAGACAGGAAATGAAGTTCCACAGAAGTATAGCTGTCAGTATCCAGTCCTTCAATGAGCAAATACATCACCATAGTTTTCTCACATACCCTGTTATAATAATTCTAATCACTTTTTGTAAGTTTCTGATTTCATCAGCTAGGCTAAGCAAAAGGAAACTAGTACAGTCTATGTAGCTTAGTAACAGAGATATATTCTGAGAAGTGTGTCATAGGGCAATTTTATTGATGTGTGAACATCACAGTGTGCTTACAAAAACCTCGCTGGTATCAGGCAATGGCATGGATTCTATGCAATCAAGAGATGTGGTAAACACAAGATATATAAGATAGCTGCCAACATAACATGGCATTTTGTTTCACAGTAATCTTTCTATTTTAATAAATAGGCATATATTCTAAATAATGATAAAAAGTATAGTAACTAGCACAGTGGTACCTGTGTCTAATCCCAGTGACTCAGGAGACTGAGGCAGGAATATTACAAGTTCAAAGCCAGCCTCAGCAACTTAGTGAGGCCCTAAGCAACTTAGTGAGACCCTGTCTAAAAAACAAGTAAATAAATAAATAAATAGATCAGGGGATGTGGTTCAGTGGTTAAAACATCCTTGTGTTTAATCCCTAGTACCAAAAAAAAGTATAGTAAATACATAAACCAGTGACACACTCTTTTGTTTTCAAGTATTATGAACTATACTTAATTATATTACTCTCCTTTTATAACACTGGTATTGCAATAGGTTTGTTTTTACCAGCATCAACACACACTCAAAGGTGAGTAATTCAGTATGCTATGGCATTCTAAAGAAAATCATGTCACTAAGTGACAAGTATTTTCAGCTCAATTATGATTTTATGAGACCATCATCATATAAGCAATCCATTACTCATTGAAAAATCATCATAGGATACATGACTGTATTGCAGTGTGGTAAGAAGCAAAAACTAAGGTTTGTTTGAAGCCAGAGGTTGGATTTTATGTTTTCTGTGTTATCACTGTAAATCATTCCACCATTCTGAATCAGTTAATTCATCATGCTATAGCTTGTTTTATCTGGATTAATACATGTAACAAATCTAGCACTGATCCTTACAGGTATGCAGTCAGTGAATATTATAAAATTATTATCATTTCAAGCACTTATATATCTTTTACTTTAATAACACTACTTTCAATGGCAGCTTATTTACGCATCAGTATCAGAGAATGAGGGAAATGCATGTAAATTTCCATATACTAGAAGCTTATGCTTTTAAGTTCAAACCATTTTTGTCTGAACCATTTTACTTTAATTTATTCCAAAAAAATTATATATATATACACACACACACACACACACACACACACACACACACATATGTATATGCTACTGTGAAACTGCAAATAGAAATAACAAATATGGTTTAAATATTTTTTGATATTTTCATTATCATTGTGATAGTCACATGACAGTATTGTGATACTGGAAAGAAATTTGAAACAGACAGGCTCAATTCCATCTCCATTAAAGGGTCTCAGGCTTCTGCAATTTTTAAGATTTTACCCTTTATTATGCTATATTCACTGGTTCTAGCTACATCAAACCTGTGGCTTACAAGTTGTCCACAGGAATTAGATATCTTACTACATTTTTGGTTCTCCTATTTTCATGGAGTTTGTAGATATTTTGTTTGAAAAAGCTTGACAACTATGATATTTTAAGTGAGGCCTGGTTGCAATATACCAAGAGAATAGAATTCTGTAACTCCTTTTCATCAGCCTCCTCAATACAGTGGATTTGGTTATATCTCTTGACTTGTAGAATGTCACAACTCAAGAAAATCATAGGTTGCAGCGTGGTGTCAGAAGCCAACACACAGGAAGATTGACAGTAGTTAACAGCTCAGAAGATGGAGGCAATAGCATCAGTAGAAGCCAGAAAAAGCAAACTTTGGCAAAGAGTTGAGTGTCAAGGGAAGAAACTGAGTCAGAGATCTCCAAAAAAGTCCAGATAACTGATTTCAGATGTGGCTGTCTCCCATTTCCACCCCTATGTGTCCTAGGCACACTACAGAAAAGTAAAAATGGGACAGTTGATGTTATCCATTTGATGTAAGGAATTATTGATCCCCAAACTAAAGGAATACTGATAAAAAATACCATGGCCAAGATCCACCAACGAATAAGACTTGAGAGAGGCTGAGGGAGTGCTTGCAAACTTCTTGTGTTTTTTACACACACCTGTCAAAAATATCCTGACCTTTCTTGCTGCTATCAGTCATCTCTTCTACCGTTTTCTGCCCCTGACCTCTAATGAACTCTAAAAGTGACATAACAACAGTGAAACTATAGCTCACAACCACTTACATATTTTATAAAGAACTAGAAGAGAGAAGTTCAAAGGTTTCCAGTACAAATAATAGATATTTGAGGAGCTGGAAATGGTAATTCATTTATTTAATCTTTAACCATTGTACACACATATGAAGTTATCTCACTGTACCCCATAAATATGTATAATTATTATATGTCAAATAAAAATAAGCTTTAAAGGATTCTCCAGAATGAGTTTATTGGCATGGCATGAGGGATAGAGAGTTCTTCCTCAAATGTAGCCCAAATATTAACTCACAAAACATATGACGTCTCTTTTTAATTGTTCAACACAATTGTGTTAAACAACAAATTCAGAGTTGAATGAAAAGAGCAGACAGAGACTAGCCCAAACTAAGCCACCTTATCTTTGCCCTCTTAATAGACACTAGTTCTACAAATTATCCTAGTGTCTGAGGGCCACTAAAATATTCATTACATCATTTTTAAAAATATCAATAGTGTATGTTTATATAACTATCTAGGACTTGAAAAACTTTCTACTTTGAAAAGTAGAGAAAATCTATTGAGAGAATTATTGCTCTTAAGCAGTTCCAGGCCTCTCCTAGCATTCTATATTTGATTTTCAAACCAATAAGCAATCATCTGCAGCTTGATAGTCTCTCCAAGGTCCTATGTTTTATAATATGGATGTTTATGATATTTGCTTTATAATCACATAACTATGATAAGATTAATTATAAATGGGTGTAATTTTAAAATACAGTTGAGCTGAATCATATGAGCTTCTGCTACAGAACATTTAAACATTGCATGATTGAATTAAAACAGCTGGTGGGTAACATACCATAGGAGGAGATTTTAAAAGCTAGCATTTATGTTTTGTATGCATTTGAGCATGGCAATTGCTTTAGGAAACACTTGTTTTAAATTACTGACCCTATGATGAAGTAATCATCAATAAAACTTATATCATCAGTAAAGAATTAACCAAGCATCTATTATGTGAAAATCTATTTTGCTAGGCATTGGGTAAATACAGAGTTATAAAGGCAATCTCTGAAAGCAAGTAGGAATCCAAGTATAAACTAACATCAATGCTTGATAATGACTTTTGGCTTCTGTCCCATCTTGAAGACATTTGAATTTTTGACTTATAAAATTAGAAGAGAACTTGGAGTTCAACACTCCCTTTAAGAGTACAGAAAGTGAGTCCTGCAAAGTGAGCAATCTCTAGTATTTGACTAGAAACTGATCCACAGAAGAAACACAGGCAACATTTAATAAGCAAATAAATGAATGAAGCTATTTGTACAGTTATTCAGTCTACATTTCTGAATATAGTATCCAGATATCCTGACCCCATAGCCTGAGGCCAAACATTTTAGACTTTCAACTTGAGTCTATAAAATTAAGCCACAATTGTTTCCTTTGTTTCTATTTACCTTTATATTTTTAGATAATTGTAGATTCTCATGCAGATATGGCCCTTAACCTATCCTTTATCAGTTTGCTCTAAAAGTAACATCTTTCAAAATGATAACATAGCATCACAACCAAGATACTTACATTAATAACCAAGATATGAAACATTTCTACATCTGCTGTTGTACTTTTATCAACATCCTCATTTTCTTCTACCACACCTCTTCCTTAATTCCTAAAACCCAGTAATTCTTCTCCATATTTATAATTTCATCATTGCAAGGATGTCATATAAATGGAATCATGCAGTTTGAATCCTTTTAGGACTGGATTTTTTTATATGGCATAATTCTCCAGAAATGCATCAAGATTGCTGCAAGTTATCAATAGTTTGTTACTATCATTGCTTAATATAGCCCTATGGCATAGAAGATAGTTGTTTAATAGTTCACTCATTGTAGGGCATCTGAATTGTTTGCATTCAATGCTATTATGAATAATGCTACTTTAAACATTTACATCCAGATTTTATTTGAACAAAGTTTTTATTTCTGTAAGTTAAATGCTCTGGAGTACAATAACTGGGTTGTATAGTCAATTCACATTTATTCTTTTAAGAAACCACGAAACTGTTTTTCATAGTGGCTATACTATTCCATTTTTTTCAAGCAATGTGTCAGTGACCCAGCTTCTCACTACTGTCACTACTGATAGATATGCAGTTATATAGCTCATGTGGCTTTAGTTTTTATTTCCTTAATAGCTATCTTTCCAGCTGCTTATTTGCTTTCTGTATGTCATCTTTAATGAAATAACTGTTCATGTATTTTCCTATTTTCTGATTTAATGGGTCATTGTTTTTAACCATGGGGTGTAGGTATTCTGTATGCTCTATACAAGTTCTTTGTGGGATATGTGGTTTGCAAATATTTTCTCCCAGTCTGTAACTTATCTTTTCAATCCCTCAACATGGTCTTTGGCAGAGCTACAGTTTTTAATTTTGATGAAATCCACTTTAATGCTTTATCATTTTTTCCTTCTATGAATCATGCATTTGCTGTGAAGTCTGAGGTTTTGTGCTATGTTTTTTTGCCTAAAATTTCAGGGTTTTACATTTTACATTTAAGTTCGTGACACATTTTGAGTTCATTTTTGTATAAGATGTGACGTTGATGTCAAGGGGTATTATTGTGGTGGTGGTTGCCTATGGACAAAATTGTTTTACACCTATACTAAGAACCAATTGTGCATATTTATGTGGTCTAGTTCTCTTCTCTCTACTGTTCCATTACTATGTGTCTATCTCTCCACAAATACTACACCATCTTGATTACTCTAGTTACACAATAAGGTTGGAAATTGAATGGCCTGATTCCCTCAGTGTTACTCCTTTCTTTCAACATTGTTTCAGCAATCTCAATTCTTGTGTCACTTTATAATTATTTCGGAATAATCTTATCTACATCTACAAAAAAATAGATTTTTATAAGAATTGCATTAAACCTATATATCAAGGTGATGAGAATTACCATCTTTACAATGTTGAATCTTCCTCTTCATTATCATGACTTGTCTTTCCATTTGTTTGGGCACAATTTTATCTTGATGACCAACTGATATGCTTTCTGTTTCATTGTCATGCCTTTTGAACTTGCCACAACTTCCAGTACACTTTGGTGATGAGAGAGTATGTGCTTGACCTCTTGCCAATCTTAGGGGGAAGAAAGCATTAATGTTTTCACCATTAAGTGTAATGTTAGTAGTAGGGTGTTGTTGTTTTGTTTTAATATTAAATTTCCCTCTATTTTTAATAATAATTTTATCATAAATAAACACTGAAATTCAAATGATTTGTTCTGCATCAATTAATATGATCATGATTTTTCCCTAGCCTGTCTATGTGATATTAAACCAGTCTTAAATTCCTGAAATAAAGCCCAATTGGCTGTTTTATACACACACACACACACACACACATACACACACACACACACATATATATACATAGTTATCTTCTGTCACTGAATTTTATTTGCTATTATTTTGTAAGAATTTTTTGCATCAGTGTTCATGAGGAGTACTGGTCTACGTATTTGTTATTTGTTTTGGGTATCAGAGTAGCTTCATAAAATAAATTGGAAAATTTTTCTCCTCTTCTATATTCTGGAAAAGATTATATAAATTGTATTAATTTTTTTTAAACTTTCAGTAGAATTCTTCAGTGAGGCCCTCTGGGCCTACAGATTTCTCTTTTTGAAGTTTTCAAAGTACAAACTCAATTTCCTTGATAGTTTTAGAGCTACTTACATTGCCTAATTTGTATTGGATGAACCCTTGTAATTTGTGTTTTTTGAGGAATTGCTGTATTTAATCCATATCATCATGTTTTAAGTGTATAGTTGTTTGTAGTTTTATTTAATAATCTTTTTGCTGTCTGAAGGGTATGTGGTGGTATTTGAGTTTTATTTCAATATTAGTAACTTTTTGTTATGGCTTTGATATGAGGTGTCCCCCAAAAGCTCAAGTGTGAGACAATGCAAGGACATGTAGAAGTGAAATGATTGTATCATGAGAGTCAGCCTAACCAGTGTATCAGTCTCCTGATAGGGTTTGTATGGATAGTTAACTATAGGCAGATAGGATATAGCTGGAGGAAGTGAGTCACTGGGGATCGTGTCTTTGGGGTTTATATTTTATCTTTGTTGAGCAGAGTTCTCTTTGCTTCCTGATCATCATGTCCTGAGCCACTTCTGCCATGTTCTGTCTCAACATGGGGCTCATTCTTGAGCCCCAAGGAATGGAACTGGCCATCTATGGACTGAAATCTCTGAAATCATGAGCCCCAGATGAACTTTTCCTCCTCTAAAATTATTCTCATCATGTCTTTTAGTCATAGCAGCAAAACAAAACTGGCCAAAACCCTTGTAATTTTTCCTTTATTGTTGTCAACCTTGCTAGAGTTTATCCATTTTATTGGTCTTTTGAAAGAAGCAGATGTTTGTTTCAGACAGTCTCCATGGTTTTTTGATTTTCAATTTCATCGATTTATGCTGTTACCTTTATTTCTCTCCTGCTATTGATTTGGTTTTATTTTACTTTTATTTTCCTTTGTTTTTGAAGTAGAATTTTAGATTATTGATTTGAAGCTTTTCCTATTTTTTAATGAATGTCACTAGTGCTCACTCAGCACTGCCTTAGCTATAGCTCACAAATTTTGATATATTGCATTTTCTTTGTTTTTCAGTTTAATTTTCTTATTTACTGCAAGACCTTCTACATCGATTATGGATTGTTTACAAGTATGTTGTATAGTTTTCGATTATTTGGCTATTTCCCAGTTAGCTTGATGCCTAGACTAATTCCATTGTAAAGAAAAAACATATTCCATGTAATTTTAGTTATTTTAGATTACTTTGCAGTTTATTTTATTACCCAGAATACAGTGTATGGACACTGGAAAAGAATGTGTAGTTCACTGTTGTTGGGTAAAATGTTCTATAAATGTCAATTAGATTCAGTAGATTGATTGTGCTATTCAGTAGTTCTGTCTCCTTACTAATTTTCTGTTTGATCATGCTTTCAATTATTAGAAATAAATATTGAAATCTCCAACTATAATTATGAATTAATTAATTTTTTCAATTCCATCAGTTTTTGATTCACATATGTTGTTGCTCTATCATTTACTACATATTTACTACATATGTATTTAAGATGTCTTTGTCTCAACAACTGAGCCACATCCCCAGCCCTATTTTTTTTTTTTTTTTTTGCATTTTACTTAGAGACAGGTCTCACTGTGTTGCTTAGCTCTTCACCATTGCTGAGGCTGGCTTTGAACTTGTAATCCTCCTGCCTTATCGTCCTGTGATTACAGGCATGTACCACTACACCCAGATATCTTTGTCTTCTTAATTAGTTGATCCTTTTAACAATATATGATGTACTTCTCTGTCTCTGATAATTATCTTTAGGTCTGAAGTCACCTCTATCAAGTATTAATAGATTTATTACACTCTTTAATTATTATTTGTGTGATATATCATTTCCCATTATTTTGCTTTTAATCTGTCAATATCATTATATTTGATGAGTTTCTTACAGAGAGTATGTAGTTGGTGTAGTTGGGTCACATCTTTTAAACTACTCTAATATCTATTTTTATTAATAATCTACATTTTAATTATTTTTAATTGGTATAGTTAGATAACTTTTATATAGCCACTGATATGTTTGAACTTAAGTTTATAATTTTATTTTTGGGTTTTTTTGTTGTTGTTGTTGTTGTTCTGTTTTTTTCATTGCCACATTTAACTGCAAAAATATAACAGATTTTACTCCAAATTTTTTGCAAAAAATATGGGGTGCAACCATGATGTGAATTTTTTTAATGTGCTGGAATTACTTAAAATCATTTATTAATAAACTGTCTTTGGCAGATGATTAGGATACATAAAATACTTGCAAATATGTTATTGCAGTGGTGATGATTATGCAGCAAAATACAGCAGTCTGCTTTTTTCGGTCTTCCTGTGGTTTACTTGAACAATTTGTATAATTGTCTTTTGATTGATAGTGTTTCAGTGCATCTCAGTATACAGCCTTTTGTTTGTTTTTCTAGTAATTATAATAGAGGCACTTAATATATACATCTACTCAAGTCTTTATTTTACCAATTTAAGTGAGATGTAATAATATTGCCTCTTTTCATGTACCTTTACCCTTCCTGTTTATCATTGTCTTAAATATTTTTCTACTATTTTTAGAACCACATCAGATGAGTTATAATTTTGCTTCACCCATCAGACATAATTTTAAACTTTGAAGAAGATAGTCTACTTACTCATATTTTTGTTTACTTATATTCTTTCTTCCCTCCTTATGTGTCAAGTTTCCTTCTTTTATTACTTTTTGCTTAGAAAACTTCCTTTTTCAGAATAGGTAATCAGAGGGAAAATGTTTTTAGCATTTGATAATGCCATGATTTTCCTTTAATTCCTAAAAGATGTTGTCTCTGAATATAAAATACTGGGTTGATGATCTTTTTTGTCAACATTTGAAAAATATTCTTCCACTTCCTCCTAATCTCCCTGATTTCCGATAAGAAATCTGCTATCTTCCATAATGTTTTTTCTCCTATAGGTAATATATTTCTTTACTTCTCCTTTTATTTTAATTTTTTATATTGATGGACCTTTATTTTATTCATTTATTTATATGCGGTGCTGAGAATCAAACCCAATTCCTTATGCTTGCAATAGTGTAACTCACTATTTTTGGGTAAAAAGTGTTGCAGCACTCTATCATTGAGCCACAACCCAGCCCTACTTCTGCTTTTAAAGAGGTTTTATTGTCCTTACTTTTCATAAGTTTGCTATGATGTGTCTTGGTAGGGATTTCTTTGAGTTTATCCTGCTAGGAGTTCTTGCCATTTCTTAAATTTTATATATTTTGGAGTTTTATATGTTTTTACCATGAATGAGAAATTTTCAACCATTATTTCTTCAATCACAGTTTCAGCCCTGTCCCAATTTTTTTCTCTTATTCTGGAACTCTAATGGCCTGAAAATAAAATCTTTTGTCGTAGTGCCTTAGGTCTCTGAGGCTATTTTTTTTCCCAGCTTATATTCTCTGAACTTTTGGGGCTGAAAATTTTGTTGTTCTATCTTTCTGTTCACTGATTCTGTTATCTTTCTCTTTCATAACAACCATGGAACCCATCCACTGTGTATATTATTATACATATTATACTTATTCCCATTTTGTTCTTCTTTATATTTTTTTATTTATTTGCTGAGAATGTTTACTGTATTTGTTTATAATTGCTCAGTGAAATATTTTTGTGATATTACTAAATTATTAGTAAGATAATTCTAAGATCCATCATATTGATGTTAGAATCTAATGATTGCTTTTAATCATTCAGTTTTAGATTGTGATATAATGAATGATTTTTCCATAGAAATTTGAATATTTGATATATTATAATACTCTCAATCTTGTTTGATCATTCTGTTCTAGATGGCTTATTCTGACACCACTCCATTAAGGTAGAAGTGGGAATACTGGTTCCACTAGGTTAACACTGATATCTCATTGACGAAGAAGAGTGAGATTGCCTCATTACTGCTCCTTACTAGGATTTCATAGGGGAGAGTTTTCTGGTTATTGTTTGATGCCAGCTCTCCACTTGACCTTGAGTCATTACCTTGCAAGTAGGTTTAGAAGTTCCTAATTTTCCCCTATTTTTATTTAATTTCCATATCCCCATTTGCTCTTTGTTTGCTGGAGAAGCAGATTTTTCTGTGGGTTTGCCTGAAATAGAATCCAAAAATTTTCTGCCTTCCAGGGTTTTCCCTTTCTTGATTCCATGATTAAAAAAAAAAAAAAAAAAAAAGCAGGATTTTGGTGTTCTTCTTGTTTTCTGCCCCCATTGAAATTTCTAAATGACTGGATTCTTTAGTTACAAGTCTGAGATAAGTGAACCACAATACAAAACAAAAACAAAACCAGGAAACTCACACCATGATTTGCCTTCAGTCTTAAGTTGCCTAGTATTTTTCTCCCCACTTTTAAGAGTTCTTGAAGGTTTGTTCTGAGATTTTAATTGTAATTAATGGGAAGAAGAGCTAAAAGTGTGTCTCTGCTGTCTCACTTGAGCGTAAGTTTCACACTTGTTTTCATGACTTCCTTTGGAAACAGTATATTTGCACCAATATTTGAATGCAAAAATATTAGCCTTTTTCATATTATGTCTTGAAGTCACTAAAAGGTATGTCATTGTAACCTGAAAGTCACCATGAAATATCCCTGACATTCTAAATACTCTACACTCTCACATGTAGGTTTGTGCATTGCCCCTCAAATCTATTCACATAATCTTCATCATTCCTACAACCTTGTCATGAAAAGACCAATGTTCACTATTGGGACATGATCTCCAGATATTTCAGAACTAGCAAATATTGTTAAATTTCCTAAAAGATGAAAATAATAGTTTCTCCTTCACAATGCCCTGACTTGACATTTGAACTCCAACACAATTCCACTTATTCCTAAAGACCAGCTTACCCCTCCTTCTCTCCACAGAAGCCAGAAATTCCTCAAGGTCCTAGTAAGAGTTAGTTTTTCATTTTATTTCTCATCTACATTATCTTCCTAGCCTTCTCCCAAATTAAAATCCCTTCTTTGTCTCCTAAATAGAACAATGTGCCATGTATATCAATGGGTACAAATAGCTAAAGCAACTGAATTAATTCCTTACATTATCTCCACTCACTTCTAAGTTACTCAGTACTGCCTAGCACATTAATGCTTCAGGGGGTTTTAAAGGTTATGTGACAATATTCGTTACATCAATGATCTGACAATGGTTTAGAAGAGAAAATACATACTTCTGAAAAAATACTCAATAGACAATATTTTAGTGAGTTTAGTGTCATTGTTACATAAAGATCTGACAAGAAGGATACAGTAGAGGAGAAAAAGTTTATTTTTGTTCATGTTTCCAGAGGCACATTCCATGATTGGCCAACTCCATAGCTCTGGGCATGAGATGAGGCAGAACATCATGGCAGAAAGACGTGGCAGAGGAAAGCAGCTCAGGAATAGCACCAAGAATCGGAGAGAGCTCTATTCATCAGGGACAAAATATAAACCCCCAAAGGCACATCCTCAATTACTTACATCCTCCAATCACACTCTACCACAGCCTATAGTTACCACCCAGGTAATTCATATCAGTGAATCCACTGATTAGTTTAGCATTCTTATAATCTAATCATTTTACCTATGAACATTATTACATTGTCCAACATGAGCTTTTGTGGGGCACCTCATATCTAAACCATAACATTCTACCCCAGCCCCCCAAAGTTCATGCCATTTCACAATGAAAAATGCATTTAGTCCATTTTCAAGAGTTACCATTGTCAGCTACTCCAACATTATCCAAAGGTCCATGTCCAAAGTCTCCTCCAAAACTCAAGACAAACTCTCTGCATGAGCCCCAGTTAAAAGCAAGTTGCATATATTCAACACATAATGACACAGAATAAACATTTTCATTCCAAAAGTGAGAAAGAACAGCATAGAAAAAGACAGGATGGGTGGAAGCAAAACCAAAATCCAACTTAGCAAACAAGTCCTCTAGCTCTATGTCCAGCATCTGGAGCACATGACATTTTGACAATCTGTCCAGAGGACTTCTGTAGCTTCATTGTTCTGATTTTGATGATTGCAACCCATTTGGCTCCTCTTTTGGTTTGTCTCTTTTCAATTTCTATGGCTTTCCTCATCAGATGTTCTGCAGTACTTATGTCTCTTAACCTCAGTGATCTTCACTGCAGCCTTGGCTTTCTTATCACATCTTCACACATCACCTTCTTGGGGCAGCCTGCAAGGACTCTAATCTGCTATATTGCTTTTCATGTTCTTCCTTTTAAATCTCAAAGGAAGCCTCCATTACCCCTTAGCTCCAACATTCTACATTCCTACAGAACCAGCATCACGTGGATGACACTAAGGTCTGCCACCATCTAAAGCAACAACCAAGTCTCTTGGGACCATGCCTGCAGTAGCCTCTGAGTGCCTGGGTGACAGCATGGTGAAACAACTTCCTCAACCAATGTGCAAGTAAGACACCCCAACGGTCTTGTCTCAAAGCAATTTTTATATTTATAACCTTGAGCCTGAGATGTGTGGTCTTGTCAAATTCCAAAGTGCCCTTGAGCCATTTTTCCTACTGTTTCTGAGTAAACTACTTAGTGTTTCTTCAGTTGCTATAATCTCCTTAACAGCCACAACTTTCTTAGCCCCAGATTTACTCATTCTATTCTGGCCAAACTGCAAGTATGTCAAAGTCTGCTCCTGATTATTACAATAAACTTAACTTTAAGGGACCAGCAATATCCATGACACCACCTGAGTACTGTACTGCCTTGAAATTTCCTCCATCATATTAATAAGCACATCACCTTTAAATTCAGCCTTACTCAAAGATGAGGGACATGGGCAAAATGTAGATGACTTCTTTGCAAAAATGTAACATGAATGACCTCAAGCCCAATTTATCCAATGGAGTACTGCATCTCTTCTGGAATGTGTCATAGTCACAATCTTTATGGTCTACAGTCCTATCAGCATCCTGTCTTCTGAGTGGTACCAGCATTTACCCACTAAGATCCACTTACAACATTCTAAAGCTTTTCAGGATGCAGAATCTCTAAGCTTTTCAGAATTATTCCCCTCCACAACCAGTTTCAAATACTTCTGAACCACACGTTAGTCACAGCAAAAATCCTGTTTTTCAGTAGCAGTTTCTGTTTAAGCAGCTTTGCATTGCTGTGTCCAAAATGCGTGACAAGAACAACATACAGGAGGGAAAGTTTATTTTGCCTCATGTTTTCAAGGGTTTGGTCCATGGTTGGCCACACCATAGCTCCAGGAATGAGATGAGGTAGAACATAATGGCTGAAGGATGAGATAGTGGACATGGCACCAGTAAGCAAAAAAACTCTGCTCAACAGGAACAAAATATAAAACCCTAAAGGTACACCCTCCAGTGACCCATTTTCTCTAGTCAAATCCTACCACAGCCCACAATTACCATCCAGATCATATGTATCAGTGGGTTAATTCACAGATTAGGTTATAACTCTCATAATCTAATCATTTCATCTTTGAACATTTTTGCCTTATCTCACATATAAGATTTGGAAACACACCTTATGTCTAAACCATAACATAGAGTTAACTGATTTTAACACACCAGGTTTTGGAATATAAAAAAAAATCCCTCATTAATTTTTTCTCTTTAATTTTCAAATAAAACGCTAACAACATGAGGATCTTGACCACAGAAAATTTAAATAGCTTATCCTATGTTATTTGTATAATAAACACTGAATTATGACAAAACTCTGGGTCTCTCTACTTAGATTGCTGGATCATGTTAAGGGGCTTTTAGGGTGATAGGTATTTTAGCTCATATAAAAAAATCATCTTAAGAATAAGCTGGAGGATAGGGAAAGGAAGAAGAGTTAGCAAAGTGGGTGCTTCAACCAATTGAACCACAAAAACAAGCAATCTCAGGAAATGTTAGCAGATAAAATTTGAGATGCTCATTTAATAATGGCATATGTTTTAAAAGTGAAGAGGAAGAAAAGATATATTTCTCTCAACAATTTAACAAGATAAAATTCTGTTTACTCTTGCTTTAATGCCTAAAGCTCTTACTCTCTGGTAGTTCCTGATTCAGTAATTAGTAAGTGGTAAACAAGCTAGATTTAAAGTTGCCTAATAAAAGTTTCCTCATAGCAAGCACTAAAAGCATCAAGAATCTATAGCTAGTGAAAATGGCTTTCAAACAGTACTCTAAAAAGTGTTTCATGATTTTTTTAAAAAACACAGGAAAAGTATTCTGAAGGCATGGAATGTTACAAATTTTATGGATTATTCTTTTCACTGTTCAGAAAAACGCAGAGCACATAGTAGGAACTCACTACTATGTAGGAACTCACTCACTGTCAAGTGACTTCCAGAAAATTATTTCTTTAATTACAAACAAAACTCTCAGAAGAAACTTGTCATTTAATGTCTCAGGGCAACTTTACCAAGTCTGAAATTAACTTGAGTCCCCAACCCACCCCATTTTTTTCCAACAAATCAACAAGGTAGAAGACTTAAAAACTCAATAAATATGGTGCCATCACATATCAGAAGGAACTACCCTCAATTATTCAAAGCCAATTACCCATATACAGATGCTGTGGGAACACAAAGCAACAAGGAAAAGTAGAGAATTTAATGACAGACATACCAAATTCCAATCCCAGTTGTGTCACTTGCTCATTGAATAACTCTGAGTCTCTGCTTTCTTTTAATCTAAACAATAATATCCTCTCTTAAGATCCTGTGATGATTGAAAAGGGAAAGATATACAGATTTAAAGTCTCCTGACATGTAGTATGTACATATTTCAGAATACAAATATGTAAATCAGATTCTGAAAATCCACTCCCTCTCTAGGATACTTACCAACAGATTTATCACTTATCCCAACATAATTCTATTAAATTTTAACAGCCATGAACTAGATACAGGGTAATTTCCATGGATAATTTATACCTGTGTAATTCTAACTTTCATGTCTGCTAAATCCTGTAGCCATTGATGATTAGTGAATGGAGCAAACATCATTTTCCCATTTATATAAAGCTCAGAGATTTAAAAAAATCTAAATAGTGTACAAGTCATAGTTATTTATTGCACAATAAATAACCACTTATGGTGTGGCTAACAACACAATATACAAATAAGGCTCCATATCTAAAGCTCAAATATAAACACTTTTAAAAGCCATGCCTCAGGGATGGCTCATTCTGAGTTTTGGATAAAAAAATAACTAAAGAAAAAAATTTTGTCAATGTGGTTCATATTGAACCTACATGAGTTGAGTTTAAAAAGCAATAATCATTAAATCACCTTGAATTTCCCATTATAAATTAGGATCAAGGTAAGAATTAAATGAGATATTAGTCTTCTTTCCCATTGATCCAATTATTTGCCCTTCTATTTTCAGCATTTTTGTATATATAAAACTGTGCTTTTTTAATGTACCCCCCAAACAACAGTTAATTCCTAAAGTTTTCTTTGTTCTAATGCCCTTGGTTCTAGGAATATATCTGAATGGTGGGTGACATGGATATCATAATAAGGGTCATTTGTGTGCTATGTGCCAGATATTGTAGTAAGTGCTTTTATTTAATCAGATTGCCGGTTCAAAAAGATAGGTGCTACCAATATTCCTGTGTTATGGAGAAAATGGACATGGAGAGGTTTGACACTTTCCTAAAATTCACATCTGAGAAGTGCAGAGATTAAATATGAGTTTAGGCTGTCTGCCTGAAAAGTCCACCCTCTTTACCACAACTCTATTCTGCTGGCCAGGACATTATTTAGAGAATTATTAAGAAAGAATTTGAGGCCAGGTGAGTTCAAAAAGTTATCCTGCTCAGTTTCTAGAATATTGGATGCCATGCTCTTATTTTGATGATCTTTAAGACAAAGGTGAAGTCAAAACAAGAATGAGAATGATTTTCTTTATGTGTTTTAATAAAAGATGCATTCCAAACGTTTTTATATCACCTTTCTGAACTTTCGAATAAGTAGGAAGAAATGGGAAAGAAAAGTTTGAATTAAGGAAAGTTGATTTCCAAAGCATAAAATATAAGACCTGAAACTACAAAAACAACATTAAATACATCCTTCATTCCTCCGAATCTCCCTCTTAAGTAACTGAGCAGTAAAAAAAAAAAAAAAAAAAATGTATCTCTAGTGTCTCTTCTACTTTTGTGCAGTCTCCCTTTCAGGCCTATTAAAAATAGCACTCATTAACACCAAACAAGAATTTATATCTTCTATACAAAAATTATCATATCAAGAATCCTAACTCTAAGGCAGTACAGTTTTAAAACATCAGATTAGGGTTAGTCATCCTATTCCTTTCCTCTCCCACATTCCCCATTTATTTCTTCTCTTCTCTAACTTTCTTAGCTGTCAACTCCAAGTCGTAGGAGTTTTGAGCCTCAGGAACACAGTGTATATCTGGAGTCTGATTGCTACATCTGCAACCCATTGCCCACTCCATATTCACAGAAGCCCAGGCATTGGCCCTTTCCAGGATACCTCACTCCCACAGTCTTGCTTGTGCTGTCTTTCTTCAGTGCACTGTTGGAATACCCTCAGCTTACATATGTCTGTCAGATACATGCAGGAGAATTTTCCAGACCTGTTCACTTTGCCAGATGTTGGAGTACTGCATTTCCCATGACTTTAAAAGATAATTTTGTTTGTTTTTACTGAAAAATCTCAATACTATTCTGACTGCAGTATGTGCCAAATGAAGAACTCTATTGACATGCCAGTTTTGTAAACTGATCCCTTCTGCAATCAATGTGGGGGTGAGGAAACCCAAACTCTTTGAAGTTGTTAGAAATTATTCAAAAGGCAGGGTAATGAGGTTGACACAAGTAAGAGGCTACTTAAAATCAAGAATGTGGAAAAGAAGACAGAGGCAGAATCATGATTTGTCTCTGAGTCTGGGGAAAAGCAGCAACAGGCACAAGAAAAAAAAAAGAAAGAAAGAAGAAAGGAAGGAAGGAACGAAGGAAGCAAGGAAGCAAGCAAGCAAGCAAGTTTGACTTGTCTGGGTACCGCTCAGTGGCAGATCACTAGCCAAGCATGTGTGCGGCCCTAGGTTTTATCCACAGCACCACAGAAAGAAAGATTTGTCTTGCCTGGAAACTTCAGCCTTAAAAGTTCAATGCTAAGCATTACATATTTGTAGTACCTTAAAAAGCTGAAGGAGCCAGACATAGTGGTGCACGTCTGTAATCCTAGTGGGTTGGGAGGCTGAAGCAGGATGATTAAGAGTTCAAAGCCATCCTCAGCAATTTCTGGAGGACCCAAGCAACTTAGCAAGACCCTGTCTCTAAACAAAATATTTTAAAAAGGGCAGGGAATGTGGGTCAGTAGTTAAGTACCCCTGTCTTCAATCCCTGCCATCACACACACACACACACAAAAAAAAAAAAAAAAAAAAAAAAAATTCTGAAGGGATCGAATGGCACTGTAAGTAGAGACTTCAATTAAATGTTTTTAAAGACTTTGACATCCATTGTTAATTTCTTTAATAGTCAAGCTTTTATATTCATTACATTCCCATAAGGAAGATGGTCATTTTATATTCATGTATTCAAGAATGTCTTAAGGGACATGGGTGAGATTCAGAATAAGATTCTCCAGAGCTTGTCTCCCCACAGAAACATCAATTAGAACAACTGTCCACACATGAAAATACCTTCACAATTGAAAAGAAAATCAAGTTAGAGAAAAAAGAACCTGAACATGGTACAGAAAGAAGAAAAGATGCGTATAGCCAGACACATTGACCATGCCTATAATTCCAGTAATTCAAGAGGGTGAGGCTCTGGGATTGTAAGTCCAAAGCCAGCCTCAGCAATTTAGCAAGGCCCAAAGCAACTTAGCAAGACCCTGTCTCAAAACAAAAGTGAAAAAGGCTGGAGATATATCTCAGTGGTAAAGTATCCCTGGGTTCAATCCCCGGTGCAAAATAAATAAATTAATAAAAAGCATTGACGAGAGTAAAAAGGACAGTTTTACATTACCTATGATACCCTCTCCCAACTTTGAGCTGCAGAGCAGGGAGCAAGGATAGGTTGGCCTGGTCCCTAGATCTAGGAGTCTGTAACTGAATCCTGAATCCTGAATCCACTAGGGTTAGTTCAGTTGAATGGGTCTGTGGTGATTGGCCTGGAGCATGGATCTACTGGGATGAGTCTGGAGCTTGAGTCCACTGGGGCTGGCTTAGAGCCTGAGTCTATAGGTGTGTTCTTGGAGCTTCAGTCCATAGAGTATGACCTGGCATGAGAGTCATGGGGCAGGCCTGGAGCTAGGGTCGTGGTGTTGGCCTGGTCTATGGAGACACTAGGGATGGCCAGAAATCTGGGGCTATAAAGATGGACCCAGGTCCTGTGTCTGCTGGTGCTGGCCTAGAGGATGGATATGCAGATGTTGAACTAGAGGATAGGTCTATGAGGGGTAGGCTGGCTGTGAGGGCCTCAGGGGTCAGCCTAGGACCTAGGTACCTAGATTTAGAAGGTGCCAAGTCCAACTCTGGAAACTATTGATACATACTCAGACCCTAGATATTCTGGAGTAGGCTGCACCTTAGATCTTCCATGGAATAGGATGGCTGGGCAGGTGTACCCTGCCCTTGGTCCATGACTTAGGTCCAGCACAGAGTCTCTGGATAGGCTGACTGGTAAAGGGTTTTCCCAGACAAATAAACCTGTGAAGCTCAGTTAAATCCCTATTTATTCAAATGTGCAGACATAATATAATTGTGTACTTACAATTTATATTTGTCAATTAACAGAAAAATATAGAAATGGCCCTTCAAATATTCAAAAATAAAATCACGTTTTTAAAGAGAATACATTAAGCAATTACTAGGGAAAAGATACAATGCTAATTGCTGTGAGAGCCATATAATTTATAAGACTAGGCTGCTGTTCTCAGATATATAGTATACAGGGAATACAGAGTCTGTCTCTCAGTACTACTGGTAAAAGGCATCAAGGCTCATGCCTACCACTGATGCTCAAATATCATACAAGTCACATGAAGATCTATTTAAGATTCAGTTTCAGATGCAATAATTCTTGGAGGGTACCTGAGATTTTATATTTTAAACAAGTACCCAGGTGATGGGGATACTGGTGGTTCATATACCACACTAGGCTGACTGGAAACTATATAGGTAGATGACAGTCTCTGCTTTAAGATACCAAAGTATTTTAGTGCAATCAGGGTCACTGTAAAAATCCTTTCTATAACAAGTAGCCCCGGCTCTAAAAAAGCAGCCTCATAAGATCTTTACCATGTAATATCTCCCTGAGAAGCATCAAGCCACATCCATGATACACTATGTATTTTGCCTTTGCAAGATATTCACCTCTCT
Source organism: Callospermophilus lateralis (assembly GCF_048772815.1). Lineage (NCBI taxonomy): Eukaryota > Metazoa > Chordata > Mammalia > Rodentia > Sciuridae > Callospermophilus > Callospermophilus lateralis. Next base: position 22,768,611 of record NC_135307.1, read on the forward strand.
AAGCAACAGATCCATCTAAAATATGAGGGCAGTAGCATCTAACTACAAGAGCTGTGGAGAGTAGGAAGAAATCATGCTAGGTAGTACCTAGTACATAAAAGTTGGCACCCAGTAAGGTGGCACTAATATTATGAGTTGAGGAAAACGGGTATTTATTTTTAAATGTTAATAATTAAACTTTATCTTTTCTAATCATAAAATGCAACATCATTAAGGAAAGTAAACCTCAGTAGGAATTTGTGATTTGAGTCATTTTTAAAGCACCATTGAAGGACATGTTCCAGCAGTAGCACTTGGTCAGAGCCTCCCATTAGTAATTAAGGACTGCTTGCAATCAGCAGTGTGCATTTGCATTATGTAAGACATACTGATTTCTGGAGGAAGTCAATTCCTATCTCTCCCCTGGTAATAAGAAATTTGGAGGCACGAAGCAACCCCAGATGGTGCATGTTTGTAGTAACGAATGAAGATACTTTAATGGTGTGAGTTAAGTTTTACTTTGTGTTTTTAATGAGGGACTCACTGCCCGGGACATTCTAATTGTAAACTAGATTCCCCATGAGTTCTTAAAGTATTTTATGTTACACATTAAGCTTTGTTAACTTGTATGGGAGATATTATTCATCCTCTAAGCACAAGGGAATATTAAAATATTTCATAATGAGCCATGAAGACATAACATGATTCCAAAAGCTCAATAATTCCAACCTGTATGCCATTTCTCCAAATGATTTCTTCTACCTGCACGAAGCCACGTTCAAATGAGAAGATTGAAAATCAGTTTCACAGATATCAACAGTTATTTTCCTGAAATTCTAAGTGAAAATAACCAAGCAGCAAGTGGGGTAAGACTTAACATTCTTTTGACAAAAATATTCTGATGCACAGACAAGTCACTTTCTGAAATCTTTTCCTTGATTACCTGAGAAGTAACCTCACTTTGAAATCACTTATTTAATAAGATTCAGTCTCAATCTCCCAAGAACCATTCTAACTTTAAAAGTCTCATCTCTCATTTGATGGAATGTTCTTTACAAATGAAGATTTTCAGGAAAGAAGCCAGGCAGAGCATTTTGGAGAGGCTTTACAGAGGATTATGAAAATAAGGCATCTGGAGGTACATTAAGCATCGCTAGTCCATCTTAAGGAGGAAAAACAGTTGCTGGTCCCATTTCTGTAGCTAAGATCTATTGTTTGACCTTGGGCAAGTTAATGAGTCCCCAGACCTCTCTTTCCTTATCTGTCAAAGGAGAATCCTTTCAAAGTCTGGTATAAGTCACCTATAAGCAGTCCCTGCTTGGACGCTTCTTAAAAATGCACATTCCTCCGTCACACCCAATCCACTCAATCAGACTTCAAGGGTGTTATTTTTCTTGACAAATTTCTCAAGTGAGTCTTGTTTTTAAAGAGTATGAGGCACACTGGTGTAGATTTGTTTGAGGTCTTTCAGCTTCCACATCTTTGGTTTGGTAATACAGACCCAAACTGAATCACAAATCTTTACAAATGCCATCCCCAAGTACTTCCCATTTCCCTAAAATAATGTATCTCGATCTCACTTAAACTTGAGTTCTGCCATCATTTTGACTTTTAATTGTGTACTTACAATATGCAATGTCCTTATTATCTTTATCCTAATTAGAATGGGACATGTGACAAACATTAGGATGAGTACGTTGAGGAGAGTGCAGGCAACTAGCAAGAAACTAGAAAATGACCAAGATTAATATGCCCAAGGCTTTCTTCAATACAAAATCAAAGGAAACATACCTATGTAAAATATTAGTGTTCTGGTAGCTAAACACAAAATGTATTAAAGTGAGTATAATACGGTCCTATTTTATCATAATATCAATGTATATGTATCCAATATCTGTGTAGACTTTTTGATATTTTTAACAATATATAAGTATGAGAATAAGAAAAGTAATTACTGTTCCTGAAAGTCTGAGAGAAAGGGTCTGAAGGAAGGAAGAAGGAAAGAAAAATGAAAGAAGCAGCAAGAAAAAAGAAAGAGTATGTTTGATATAACTATTATTCATTTATGTAAAAATATAACTGTGTCTGTAGTATATATAGACACACATATAATTTTTAATAAAAAGAATAAATTTGAGTATGAAAAAATAAATAAATAAACCATAAGTTAGAAAAGAATTCAACATTTTTACATGTTTAAAACATTTCACATAAAACTGGCCATCTGCACCATACTTCTGAATACTATGACATTATTCTAATTAGACATTTTAATTTAAAACCCAGAACTCTCAGAAGTTCTTTATAAAGAAGTATCTTTGACTATGTTTGGAGCACAGTATCAGTTAAAGCTGTAATTCGGTTTGGACTAACCCTGCCAGGAAGGAGTTGCAGAACTCGGAGAAACCCCTTTGGCACTCTGATCCTCATGCAGATATTTGTGAAAGGAAGAGACGAAGTCAGATTTGTAAAGACTTTTTTTCATGATTGCCACTGCTGTCTGTAAATTTTGCCTCTGTAGGAATCCAAGTTTATTTTTTCCCCTTTTCTCAAGTTGCAAGCAAAAAACAAAATTATGTTTTATAAAATTCGAAGCAACTTCCTTCAGCTATCTCTGGAGGCAGGGCCATTATTGACACCATAGGCTACCCAGAAGACACAATCTTTTCCTAGTTTGAGGTAGAAGCAAAGGAGGGTTTTGAAGGTAATTTTTCTCTAAGAATTAGGAAGAAAGGAAGGAAGGAAGTTATCATAAGCATCTACAGCGTGTGAAGTGATCTTTTCAACCACTCAGGTATATGCCCATTGAATGTAGCCACAGGAAAAGGGACTGTCCCAGAGAAAATGACAGTCTTACATCCTTATCCTAGCCAAGACGTGGGTAATAACCCATCTGTTAGGGAAATGATGAAATGTGAGCCAAAGAAAATGAGTTCATGAACTCTAGATGTTAAAAAGAGAGAGAGAGAGAGAGAGAGAGAGAAGAGAGCTCGTGTAATATCTTAGAACTGCCTAAAGCTTTCCTGTAGCCTAGTTTAATTTCCTCTGTCAGGAATAATTTGCAGATCTCTTAGGACATCACCTGTGGGTGCATGCACTCTTCTGGTACATTTAGTATTGTACTGGATGTACTGTACCTCCAGAGCTCAGCAGGATGGATCTATGAAGTAATTTACCTAAAGACTTGATTCCTTTCTACAATATTGGGATCTTCAGGTCTGAGCAAGTCTGCAGAATCCATCCCCAGTCAGTCTTTTGATTCATGAGAAACAATAATCTTTCTGCACTAAAACTAAATATCCAAAACTGAAACTTATAGATTCCAGTTCTTCTGGGAGATACTGTCTGACCTTGGAGATGCTTCTCCATGCAGTATCTTTACTTCCCAGTTTCCAAAACAGAACTCTTCCCTCTCAGATTCAAAACAGAGGTCCAGGGCTGGGATAATAACTCTATGATAAAGCATATAATTAGCATGCCTGAGGCTCTGAGTTCAAGTCCTAATACCCAAAACAAACAAACAAACAAGCCAGAGACCCAGTCATATCATATACCTGGTTACTATCTGTATCCAAAAGGACTCTTTCAACCCAAACTGACTTAAGCAAAAAAAAAGGGGGGGGTATCATTGATTTCAATTAATAGTCGAATGAGCTTCAAACTTAACTTGATTTATACTCTCAGAAACAAAAAATTCACCAGGGCCAAAATTTTCTCTCCAGGGCTCTTATTTCTTCATCTTCCAAGTTGGTTCTCTTATAGTGCAAGATACCTGTCAGTAACTCCAGAATTATTGTGTTGAAATCCCCAAACTTTCCAGCCAAAAAGTTATCGTATCTCAGTGCATCTGTGAAAATGAAATATCCTACTTGAACCAAGATGTTCTTCTTGTAGCAAAAACTAGGATATGAAGAACCACATTCCTAGCTCAATGTAGGCATGGTTTCCCACAGGTAACATTAGGGCTGAGAATGGAGGAGAGGCAGAGTCTCAAATAGTAGAGGTTCTTACCAAAATGAAGGTAAATATAAATGCCAGGAAAGTCAACAGCATCTGCCACCTTAGTAGGGCCTGAAATAAAAGCCAAGTCTTCAAAATTGTGGGTCCAATCTCAACCAGAGAAGTTTTCATTCTACATGTGGCTGTGATATTAACAACTAGTGGGAGGGTTTGTGACATTGTAATCCCTAGGATTTAAATAAAAATCAATGTTTGGAGATAATGTAGTAATAATGAAACACCCATAAAGCATTACAATTGTATTGCAAAAGCCAAACACCTTGCCATCAGCCATTTTTCCTATTCTTCTAGCCATGAGACCCCAATTTTGTCCAGTGGCAATGTACTCAAAATTCCAGGGAAAAAAATCACAACTGGTTTAAGTCAATGTTAGCAAGTTTACAGTCTTTGAAAGTGATTTTTCTGGAGTCTGGGGTTACAAAGACCTAAAAAAAAAAAAAAAAAAAATCCAGTAAAAGTTTCTGAGAAGTGTTTCATTTTCAAGTAAGGGAGAAACCCACAGAGAGCTGCTCCTTGACTCTCCCTTTCTTTATTTTTTTTTTCACATTATCCATTACAAAAGGGAGGAGAATAGTGGGAAAGCAAGGAAGGGGCCTACGCTTTAAAAAATAAAAGGCATAAAAGCAACCAATTTGGAACTGGGTTCCGAGAATCCTGGCTTGATCACAGTGGTCAGGTGGTGAGCCCTCTCTGTTAGAGCCTTAGGATTTGTAAACCAAATCTATTAACCTCTGCCCGCGGCATGGCTGTCACACAATGGAGATATTGAGAAGGTGTAAGTGAGGACCTTTGTCCTTCCTCCACCAAGGCATAATACAAATGCAAAGCATTATCTTGCCATCTCCTCATTTTAGGAGGGTCCTCATTAAACACTGGAAGCTATATCCTGCCCAAGCCGTAAAGGAATAAATGGCACAGAAATGAGCCATAAATTATTTCTAATTGCACTATCCCATCACATCAGAACCAGGGGCTGCTCCAAATTAATGGGCAGCAAATTTAAAGCAGATATAGGGATATAATTTTCTATGCAATACTTAATTAGCCTCCAGAAAGTGTTACCATGAGACATTATCTCACAGCCCTAGATGCATCTCCCAATAGCAGCTGCAGCCACAGAACATAGTAAAAGAAGCCAGGACGATCCCTCCCAGAGTTTGCAACCCCTTCTAATTGCTCACAGACTGTGATCAAAAAAGACGACCCAGAGCGCCATACTGTGAAATTGGCTTCTTACTTAATAAAGTGGACAATAGTTGTTCCTTTATGACTGGAGTTATGCTACAACAGGCCCCTTCATTGTCTCTCTATGGTCTTGTCAATGATCTGACTGAGACAGTGGTGGCTCTTTATGTATATAGTTTAGAACAATATTGAGACCAACCATAAACTCTAGCTGCCAATGAAGGATGGGTAATCACAGTGGAGGATTCCAAAGCCTTCTGTTCAATAACTCTTTAGGGTGTTATTGCACTCAATATTAGGGTTTAACCTGGGCCAGTGCTGAGGAAGTGTAGCGCTCACATGGGAAGGCACAGCTTACAGCACAGCCAGTGATCCCTGATAATGACAAAGGAAACATGACGTTTATTTTTCCTCCACTGGTTCAAGGCTGCAAAAGGCCTTTGGAACTGGCTTCAGTGAACTTGTAGTTGGATTTACTTTTGCAATCCAAGATGTTCAATGTCTGATTCTCCTTACTTTCTTGGATTCTAGACATGGTTTCTTGGAAGATTTAATTATCCTCAGAATGCTCAAGACCTAAAATCAGCTAGAGAAATCTCCTCTTAAATTTTTCAAAAAAGTAAAAGTAATTATATCACAGAAGCAAAAAAACATGGTAATTAAAATGACCGTTATGTAGTACCTTCCTATAATTATTGTTATTCATTTTGGCAACTGGGAGTTTAAGGATTTGAATTTATTTTCCAAGTCATACGAGTGAGAAAAGCAATTTATGTACTGTTGATCACTGGGAATTAATTTTCACTTATTTTTTCAGACTTCATTGGAGGACTATATAATTTCTCTTTATCCTTGTCATTAATTTTTAAGGGATACTTTTCTGGCTATTCTCAGCCCTCACTGACAAATACCCTTTACGCCTCTTGCCAGTCACAGGACTCTATTCAAACCTTCTTCTAGCTACTTCTGTTCCTCAAACACTTTATTTTTGCACTCCAGAGCAGGAGAAAGTTAACTATACAGAATTACTTAAACATTTTTGGTTTGCAGCAAAAATCACTTGCTAAATCAATGTATAAGCTGTTAGATTTCATCAAATCACTACTTTATAACAATGTCAAACACAGAATTTAAAGATATAACATTTTATAATTTAAAATAGGTGACAATAACATTTTTAGAAGGTAATGGAAGAGAGAAACACAGAATGTTTTCAAAACAGAAATATGAAGACCAAGAAAGTATGTTAAGAAGTGAATTGCTATTTTCTGAGGTGCCAGAAGAAAAATAAGTGCTATTCTATATATCTATGGATGGTACATAATATGGGGCATGATATTAAACATGCTACATGTATTAATTACTTAAGGGTTTTTGTCCATATCTTAAAGTTGAGGTGAAATAGGGCAGAAGAAAACTTTTTCATTCTCTGTACTTTTTAAAAATGCAGATCCAATTTCTTGACCATAACATTTTTCTTTATCTAAAGAACTTTCAAAAACATTTTTTTTTAAAGGACAGGTCTGCTTTTAATGAATTTCCTCAATTTTTGTTGGTCTTAGTACATCTTTGTCTTTCAATTTTGAAGGAGCACATGGATAGATATAGAACACGTGGTTTGTTTGTTTGGTTTGTTTTTCCTGGAATTTTAAAGATTGACTGCATTGTCTTGTGGAAATGTCACAACATAGGCTTATAACAATAAAAAGTGATAAAAACTGTGTTAAAAGTCTCATATTCATGTTATTTCTACTAAATGTTCCCTAGACTTAATCTAACTATAGAATCCTTTTGCCCTCTTCTTATTGCTCAGCAACATCTGTCATGGAATAACTGTATCCCAAAGATGCCCATTTCTTAATCCCCAGAATCTGTGAATATCTGGATTAATGGGGGAGGCTCAATATAATCACAAGAGTTCCTGAGGGAGGCAGCATGGTCAGAAGCAAAGAGAAGACAACGTTAAGATGGAAACAGACCTTAAAGATATGGTATTGCTGGCCTTGAAGATGGAGGGACAGACCACAAGCCATGGAATAAGAGCAGCCTCTGGAAGCTACAAGAATCAAAAGAACAGATTCTCTCCTTGTACTTCCAAAGAAATGCTGCATCCTGACACTTTGACTTAATTTAGCACAGAAAGTCTAACTTGGGATTTCTGACTTCCGGAGCTATATGATAATAAATTTTTATTGTTTTAAGCTCCTTCATGTGTGCTAATTTGTTCCAGCAGCAATAAGGAACTAATACAACTTCCTATTATATACATCTTCCATGAAACATCCTCTGGAAATGCTACATCACAGGCAAGTCACGATGTTAAGAATTTGAGGGAGCCGGGCTCAGTGGTGCACGCCTGTAATCCCACGGGCTCCAGAGGCCGAGACAGGAGGATCGTGAGTTCAAAACCAGCCTCAGCAACAGAGAGGTGCTAAGCAACTCAGTGAGTCCCTGTCTCTAATAAAAATACAAAATTGGGAAGGGATATGTTTCAGTGGTTGAGTGCCCCTGAGTTCAATCCCCTATACTAAAAAAAAAGAAAGAAAGAAAAGAATTTGAGGGCTACAAAGAGAAACACACTCTGGTCATGCTTCTAATAATCCTGTGAGTTAGTAGTGTAGGCAGAAGTATAAGGAGATGATACAATACAGTGTAAAAAGTATAAATCTACTTCATAAAGATAGCATTGTGAGGGATCACACAAAGAGATTAATTTTACCAGGTGTCTTTAAGTAATTTAACAAATATTTATTCAAAGCTTTAATGTGTGATAGGCAGAGTGCCAGGCACTTGCTACAGAGATGAACAAGAAATGGCTCATTCTCCTCCTCTGATGAATACACTTTTTTGTACAAAAGCCAAGTCAATTAAAACAAAACTGGTTGCTGCTTACCTTCAAAATGAAAACAGTTTTAATAGTCCCACAGAAGATTAGTATATGCTTTGTATAGTCGGACGTATCCAAATGATTGAATAACAGGATCCATTGAGAAAATTCGCATTTCTCCAATTGTTAACATTCATTTCTAGGCATATTAACAATGTAAAATTTAAATGGCATTTTGAACTTCCATCCCATTTATAATAGGATGCTTCATAGGTGCTATATCATTTCGGTCACAAAATATCTAGGAATAAAAATATCGATATATATCCACCTTAGAAACAAGGATACTGGCACTCCATGAGTTAGCAACCCAAATCTACCTCCTTCTCTGCCTATAAAATCTTTATTCTGTAGGCAATTGAGACCTGTTAAAGTTGGTGAGCAGTAATGTGGCATGATCAAACCTGTGAATCTCATTGTCCTTTTTATGACTTATCCTGAATCACTAGAGATCCAAATAGAGATTAGCAGTAAAAGTTCTTTTCACTGTAAGAATTTCCTTTTTACCTCGGAAAACTAAATACAGATGGTTGCCAGTTTACTATTCAAGATTTTTTTTTTAATTTTATGATAGTGCAAAAAACATATGCGTTCAATAGAAACCACACTTCAAATTTTGAATTTCAGTCATTTCCTGGGCTAACAATATGCAGATAGGATGGCGGCAGTGAACCACAGCTCAGTCAGCCACACAGTCACAAGAGAAAACAACTGATATTGTACAGTATGCTGTGTTACCAAGCAATGGAGTGCAGTAGGAGTATTCGTACATCTTTGACCTAAGATATTTTCTACTTATGATGTGTTTCTAAGGGCATGACCCCACGCACAGTAAGTCAAGGAGCTTTTATGGAGGTGGCGTACAATTGCTTAGCAACGAATAAAGCCTCAAACCTGCATAATTCATGTTAAAACTGCTAGTATTTCCAAGACAAGAAATTAGAAGGTAAAATAAAAACAAACTATGTATAAACTGGGATCCCACAGAAGAAAAGTGTTTGCTGTTGTTGACAAAGTTGCCTTGGTGCCTAGCAGTGAGTGGGTCTATTGTTCATCTTAGCTTAGAAGTTCTAAAACAAACATCTGTGCCTTAAAACAAAATGGGGCCCCAAGTTTGCAGATATTTTTTAATGAATATTATTCATTTTATGCCTGAATTTCAGGTTCCTATGAAAGTTTGTTTCAATCCAGATAAAAGAATAAAAGTCATTATTTAAGTGATTATTTAAGTCATAAACCTTGAGAAATGGTTATCAGAGTCAGCTAATGACCTAGCCTCTCAGCTAATGGAGGTTAACACTCTAATAAACCATTTGTTAACTGCACCAATTGACGACGAGAGAATTATAGCTATTATAACTCTATTTTATGAGTGATCGAGGAGGAAAGACACAGTTGGATGGGGACAGAGTGCACAAGCATACCGAAAGGTGATATGGAGAAATTGATTGCCACCTGTCACGAAAAGATTCCCTCAGTAATGAATGGGAGGGGGAGGGGAGTCACCCTGATATAAGTAATTAAGTCTATGTGAAGTGTTAGTCTCGGTATGAAAGTAAAAATGGCCAACACAAAGCACTCAAACATGCCCTCACTAAAAATGGGCCTTGAGTACTCCAAAGGAAGTTTGGAGTCACTCAAACACTGAGACAGAGAGAACTTTTGCCTTCACATGGAAATGTCTCTCCAAATGCAACTGAAATACTTTTTAAAAAAAAAAAAAAAATGTGTATTTTAGGTTGAAAACTGGAATCATGTTTCTCTTACAATTAGTGAGACTTTTTTTTTAAAGAAAAAAAAAGAACATTTTTAAAGTAAGAGAGTAGGCATTATCTTTCTAAATTGGAACGTCAGGAACATGCTGTTTCATTTAGGATTATATTTAATGACTGCGAGGAACAGATAGTCAAAAGGCTTAAGTCAGATAGATTTTCATTTCTCAACTTGTATAAAAATGTCTCTGCCAGTGGGTGACTTTAGCCTCATGAAACCATCAGGGAGCCAGGTTCCTCCTCAGATACCATACCAGCAACTGCAGAATGTGGGTTTTTCTTCATGATGGTGGAAACAAGAGCTTCACCCACCAAACTGGTGTCCCAGGCAGCAGGATGCAGAAGAAAAGAAGAAAGTGCTGGGTCTGGGGAGTAAAGGACTAACCTTCCCTGAAGAGATGCTTGGCATTTCTCCTCAGCTACTGGGAGGAGATCTCTTGGTACCTGGAATCCTCCTCGTTCTAGGACTATCTTTGTTTGCCTGGAGTCTTTGGAGAACAGTCTAGCAATGTGATTTATGATGCAGGTCACATGGTATCAGTGACTTCCAGAGGAACTAGAGCTATAGATATTAACCCCAAGCTCCAGGTAGGGGACAAAGGACTACAGGCCAGCCACACAGGCAATATGTGATAGAGCCCCAGTAATAACTTCTGGACACTAAGGCTTTGGGGAGCTTTCCTGGTAGCCATGCTCCATGTGCACTGCCACACATCTTGGCCAAGAGGAGCTGGCATGGCTCAAGACCTTGTGGGAAGAGAACAGCCAGAAGCTCTGCACTTGAACCTCTCCTAGACCCTGCCTGTGCAGCTCTTACCTTGGCTACTTTTAACCTAGAATCCTTTCCCTGCTATAACTGTGAGTATAAATAATGCTTTACTATGTGAGTCCTTTTGGTGAATTATCAAATTTGAAGGTGGTTTGAGAACATCTTAAACTTGAAACTGGTGAGAGATGTGCAGGGAGCTTTGTGTAGACAATGGTCCCTCTAACCTGTACAGTTAGCTAACACTCCCACTGTCCACTTTGAGGGCCATTCCTGAAGTATCACATGACACTTCCACTCACTTTTCATTGGCTGAAATGTAGCCATGAGGATATACCTATCTGCAAAGGATACTAGAAAATGTAGACTTTGGGCTGATTGTGTTTCTACTCTTAATAAATCAAGGGGTCTTTTACTTAGAATGGAAATAATAACAGTACCACACACTGGTTTTTTTTCTACTTTCTGTTGTTTTTTTTTTTTAAAAATGGCCAAAATTATCTATAGTCAAAAAATAAGTTCTTAATTCTTATTCGATACTAAGCAAAGTTGAACTTTTTCCTATATTTAATTAAATTAACTGGAAAATGTTTTATTTCATAGACAGATTTAGTGTCAAATATCATTTTGGGGGGCCATATAATTTATTGTGTGATTTCCAGGCACGATAACTTGGCCTTTTAACATTACATCTCACATTATTCTTGATATTTGCAAAAAATAGAAGCATGCAAGCAGATATGTGTTGAGAGTGATTTGTTTGGTCTCATACAGTCAATACAGTAAAGGAGATATTTTCATTTTATTGGGAAGGAAACCGTAGCTTCAGATGCTAAAGACCAGCTCCCCAGGGCTTGACAGAGTCAGGGTTTAGTGTTCTATTCAAGTAACAGGCTATCCTCACAGCTCCCAGTCACCACTTCACTGAAGGTCAAGATGGGTGCCCTTCTGACCAGGCAATGGCCTCCCACCACCTTGCTGGTCTGGGCTGATAGCACAGGAAGTTCCCTTTGCTTCCCAAGGAAATAAAGTCTGAGTCCCAGATATATTGTGTTAATAAACTCTTACAAAGCTACATTTGCCCTTTCTGTCTCCTTTCTGTCACCTCTTTTATTTCTGCCTTGTAAATTTAAAGCATTTAGTTGTGCTTTTTCAAACTAAGCTTCTTTACAGTCCAGTAGTGGTATCTCCAAAGTCTACTGTGACTTCTCTGGATACCCATCCTTCTACAGAGTCACCTCTATTGATTCACAATGATTTGGCTTTAAATCTGCCCCTGGGTCTCTTAATCTGTGGGCCTGTGACACAGATGTCTCCTTCACTAGAATTCTTTAAATTTCTGCACAGCAACCAATATGTGCTGGGTACAGAATTCATCCCACAAACTCGTGAGCAAGAATGGAATTCTCTTTATACAACTGTCAAGATTCTAGGAACAACTAACCCACTGACTTTTTGGGGGGATGCCTTTGAGGTTTGTAGTGGGAGGAAGTTACATGATTCCTGTGGAGTAGAAGAGGTAGCAAATATGGGCTTCTGGTCCTTTATGTATTCATTTCTGTTCACACCCTCCATGGGACATCCTCATTCCCCTATGATTTTTGGTCATCGGTCACAGCAGATCAATGCTGGTCAGGCTCCTCCCAACCCTAGTCTCAATAAGTCAGCACCTGCCTGCCCACCAGATCCAAGTACTAAATGCTTGCAGGAATGATTTTCCTACTTTGGCCCCTTGCTGAGACTCGGGGATTCTGTAATTTTATGTCCAGCCCGTGTACAGAAACACTTCTTGCAGTTGCTTCTCCAGGAAGCTGAGCAATGGGAGCTCCAGGGCCTGGCACTTTCCATGTGTTACCCCTGGCCCAGCACACAGGACTGACTACCAAACCTGCAGGGGTTCTATGCTTTACCTGTGTGCTCTTGGTCTCCCCCTGGTGGGGAGTCCAGAAAAGACAGGTTCAAAGCTCCTTCTCAGGAACCCATCAGGGTCCACATTTTGCTCCATTCCCTATATCCTGGGAGGCTTTTCTAGTCCCAGAATCCAAAAGTGCCAGATAAAAAAGATCACCTATTTTCCTGCACTCTCAGTAGCTTCACAATCTGCACTTTCAAAAATGTAAAAGACTTCACTGTTTCTGCCATAGTAACCCTTTTCTGGGTTATGGGTATTATAAAGGTATAGTCTATAAAACAGGTGATTCTAGACCAATAATATCACCATCACCTGGGAACTTGTTAGAATGTAAATATTTAGGTCCCATTCATGGCTTATTGACTCAAACTCTGGGAGTAGCACCAGAAATCTGTGATTTAAAAAGCCCTCCAAGGATATTTCTCAACATTAAAGGAGAATAAAATCATGGCATTTTCAGGTAAATGGATGGAATTGGAGAATATAATGCCAATCCCCAAAAACCAAAGGCCAAATGTTTTCTTTGATATGAGAATGCTGACTCATAATGGTGATGGTGGGGGAGCATGGGAAGAAAGGAAGAAATTTAGATAGGGCAAAGGGGAGGGAGAGGAAGGGAAGGGGCGACAGGGTAGGAATGATGGTGGAATGAATTAGACATCATTACCCTAAGTACATGAGTGAAGATACAAATGATGTGAAAATACTTTGTGTACAACCAGAGACTTGAAAAATTGTACTATATATGTGTAATATGAAATGAGTTGCCTTCTGTCATCATATACAACAAATTAAAATTAATAAATAAATAATTTAATTGTGTTTTAAAAAAACCCTCCATGTGACTCATGGATGCTCAAGTTTGACAAACAGTATAAGCTTAAAATCATACTGCTTGAGTCTGTTGAGTGTGTGACTTGGGGCAAGTGGCTTCACATCTCTGTGTCTCAGTTACCATATCTATGAATTGGGGATGGTATTTGTATTTGCCTAGGATTGAGGCTTTTATAATGATTGCATGGGCTAATATACATAAAGTGCTTAGAATAAGTTCTGGCATATAATGAGCACTATAAAAATATGTATTGTTTTCACTATTATATCTCTTGACTGAAACTCAAATTGTGGAAAAGTTTGGGGCAACAAAAATGTCAGGAAAAAGAGCCATCATTTAGTATTTCAAATATACCAACCCACAGAATTTGTAAGAAATTAAACTGTCACTTTTCAATCCCTATAAATTTATTCCATAATTCATATTTTGAATGAGTTATCGTCTCATTTTTTTGTTCAAATTAAAGATCGCGTGGAGCCATACAGAAAAAATATTTTCTAAAATAAAACATTTAGGTCTCTCACCAAAACAATGGGACAATTGTGTGGCAACTAATTTTGGTACCCTGGTAAGTACCATTCTATCCACCTGCAAGCACCTGACCAGAGCTCTTGTTTACTAGTGTGTGTGTTCAGATGTGTGAAAGAATCGTGTGATGGGAATCAGAAAGAGTTTTAAATGCAAATTCTTTCTGTTGGGTCAGGTTTGGCCTGTTGTTACTGAAAGTTGTCTGAACTTACAATTGAGCAAATTTTCTGTTGAAAGATAATTGCTCACGTGTTCACAGGAGGTAAATTCAATTCTTCAAGGAAGCCAACAGTCCACTGAGTATTTTTTAGGTGATCTAAACCTTAGCTATTTAGTCTGGTTTCCAGGAAACACTTGCCTCACCTGGATCATCAGCAGTCCTCTGAAGAGGAGGTCATTCACAGATTTGGAAACTAACCCCTTGGGAAACTTTGTGATGCTATCACACATGGCTAATGGCCCACGTCTTATTTCAAAGGGGTGTTTTCCTGGTGTCAACACTCTCTAAAGTTTTTCCACAAGGGGAGAATAGTTTCATTAATGAAAATCAAGGACAACTGATAACAACTATAAATCTGCTTTCAGTGCTTTCTTGCAAGGAGTATTTGAAAAGGCATGTAACAGGAAAAAATAAGATGTAAATCTTCTAAATCCTCCAAATATCTGTTTCATTTGGCTTTTCCTTACCAAAGTCACAATGAAGAGTGGTCTAGTGTTAAGAATCCTATTGCAATCAGAAAAAAATATGTTGGGTTGGGGGAGAGGTTCGTTTCCATCTAACATGAAATATTCAGGTATTTGAAAAATCACCTTTTGTGCTAACCTTTTAAGCTCTATATTGATGATGTTTGGTATTATGAAAATAGAACATTGAAGTTAAAACAGATTACATAAAATGAAAACATTTTTAAGTCAAAGAGAGCTCTATAGATAAATCATCTCATCTAATTCTTTCATTGTATGTACAAGAGACTCGAGGCCAAGTTTTTACCCTGCTTGCAAGCTAAAACCCCTCTTAAAATATTGTGGATTTACAAATAAGTGAACTCAAATTTACAAACTTCATCTTCTAGTGACACTCTTGCATTTTCTACAGACTCTCCTGAATAAGAGAGAGTTTTGAACTAAAACCTCATAAGCCACATTTACCACTTCATAGAGGAAGAAAGACCACACACCAAATATGAGTGAAAATAGTCAAAGAATCACTGTAGCTGGTCAGATGAAGACTTTAATGAACTAGTTCCGCAGAGTTGTCAAGGCAGAGGGACTCGTCAGAGGTCAGTTTCAGTTTCAGAGAGTCAACTCAAGGTATGAGAATGGAATGGGCCATGTGTGGTTACCACAGACAGGAGAAACCTCATTCTGCTGAAGCCTAAGGACAGAGATTTGGAGGTTCCTTGCTGTGGTAATTTTCCTGGGCAAAGTTCATGATGAGTGACTGGATTACAGGGTCAGGGCGCTGCAGTGCCCAATCTTTTTATGGGTCTTAGGTGAGGAGTTGGATCTGGTTATCTCCTATGTCTGGTGTTCCTGGTAGAATTTTGGGATATCCAGATGTCCTTGTACTCCTTGATTTAGTTGGATAAGTTGGCACATGTAAGTTATTGATCAATTTGTGCCTTATGGTTGTGCCTGAGGATGGTAGTTATTTACTTGTACAAACAAGATATGGAGTCATTCTGTCTCGACACCCATACTTAAGATGGAGTAGCTCATAGAAAACTACCGCTTTACAAAATGGAGTGACTTAGGTTTGGGCATAGTCTGGAAACTACTCTTCCATATACTATGGAGGAGATGAGAGCAGGACACAGCCTGCTCTCACCTACATTACTCCATGTGGTCCTCATCATAACCCTGCGAGACAGGCTCTATCATTATCCCTTTTTTTATATATGAAAGGAAAGATACAAGAGGTTAACAAGTTGCCCGAGGTCCAATAGACAAAATGGCAAAATACAGCCTCAAACTTGCCTGACTCCAGAACCCATTCCCTTCATGTTTGTGCTTGAGCAGGGGAACTACTTGACCAAGTGATTCTTATGGATGATTAATTCTGCACCACCCAGAGCCACACTGTCTCTTTCCTGGCCCACAGCACAAGCGGGAATGCTTAACGACAATTTCCTTCATCCATTTAGAAATTTATGAGAGAGTTGTTTCATACGCTTGGACTCAAAATGCTGGTTTCACACATCTTTTTGCTTCAACTTTTTTTTTTTTTTAAATCATAAGCTGTGATCTGACCATTTCCTTATTCTCAGCAATCTCTCTCCCCCTGCCCCTCCCCTCCATTTTCTCAGCAGACCCGATTTCTCTCTCAGGGTGTTTATGGCTTCCTTGAGGCCTTGGGTGAACAGAGGAACCTTCTCTCACCCAGGCTAATCACCAAAGTACACAAGAAGAGTGAGGAGGGAGGGGCTGTGCTGGGTATAATTACAAACAACAGCAAACAAAGCTTCCTCCATGGCTTAATGCTGAAATGTATCCGTTCAACTAATTACTTTTGGGGGGACTGCTAATAAATCCTAATATTTCTCAAAGAGAAATGGCTTGTAATTTAATTTATATTAAGCTGTTACTGAAGTTTACGCTAATTAAATCTGGGCTGCAATAGCAATTAATCCCGAGAATCATCTGAAAATTTAAATAATGTAATAAAGTAAATAACTCTGCATGTCCCTCCAGAAGCAACAGGCCACACGGCGGGGTGGGGGATGCCACCCAAGTTTGTATGCACAGAGCGAGAAAGGAAAACTGTTTCTGGCCCTCGGCACAGAACATTTGCTTTTTAATCAGCAAAGTTACAGCGCAGTCGGCATGTATGTCCTCCAGAGAATGGATTTCCATTGTAAATGCTGAAGGTTAGCTCTGGAGGTGTCTGCTATAAAAAAATAAAAATAAAAAAAATAAATGACTTGTCAAGGTCCACCCTGGGAGGAAGATGAACTAAACAACGAAGGAGTCACAAGAAACTCTCCAAGGACAAAGTCAGGCGTGAAATAGCATTCCAGCCTATGTGTGCTGCTGTCTTGTCACACATAGGTATTGCCCCATCTCCTCCACTCATGACCACACGGAGGAACCCAGAAGGGAAGAAGAGCCCAGTTAAAGACCTGGTATATCTCTTGGTGCTGGTATTTGCACACAAACTGTCTACACTGTACACTGTGTTCAAAGTTTTACAAAGTCTTGAAGGTAAAACTCCATACAACCACAACAGAGATTTAAACAGGCTTTTTGTGGAATAAAATACCTACCTGCCGAAAATTACCCTTTATACCCAGTCTTTGGGGTCCTTCAGCAAATGAAAGCTGATATTCTTGACATTGTGTGGCTTTGGTAATGGTGCAATTCCCAGGTGCACAGCATTCCCAGTGCATAGGGGATAGGTTGCTAGCCACGTTCTCTTGGGGCTGATGGGAGCAAGGCCTGGGTCTCCCATGACAGTTCCACTGTCTCCCAAGGAGCTAGTCCTGTGACCTCCGTAGGATTTTTCTTTGTGTAGTTCTTTGTCCACCTTGGAGTGCAGTGAGAGTTAAATGAGATGATGCATATTGGAAAGTGTTCAAATGCTAAAACTCTCTGAACAGCATTGGGCTATTACCTTTGAAGAATAAAGAAGTCATTCCCAAATCTTTCCAAATATGTTTCCCCAAACAGTCAATACCAAAACAGGGGTATGAGGGGTAGGGAGGCAAAGAAACGAATCCTTAAAGACTCAGCACAATCATTAGACAAGTACCTATTTATTTACAGAGGTTCATGCCAGGCATCTCCATTCATAACACTGGATTTAACTCTTAAAAAGACTTCCTCTGGCCAGTGGTGCATGCCCGTAATTCCAGCAGCTCAGTAGGCTGAGGCAGGAGGATTGCAAGTTTAAAGCCAGCCTCAGCAACTTAGTAAGACCCTATATCTAAATTTAAAACAAAAAGGGCTGGGATGTGGCTCAGTGGTTAATCTCCCCTAGTACCAAAACACAACAACAAAAAATTTCCTCTGAAAAAGAGATGGTTGTCCCCACTTTAGAGATAAGAAAATCAAAGTGCCAACAGAGGGTGTCTTGTTCAATGTCCCACAACACGTCCATGGCCAAACTTAAGTTAGAATAAAGGGCTCATAAATTTTCATTTCCAATTGCAAAACTCTTCAAAGAAGTCTTATTTCTCCATCTAAGGATTCACCATTGTTGTGGACTGAATTGTGTCATCACTCTGTCCCAAATCCGTAATGAAGCCCTGTGAGGATTTCACCTCAGTTGGGCTAAGGAATAGCTGATGAAGCATTATTTCTGGATACATCTGTGAGGGTATTTTCAGGAGAGGTTGGTATTTGAACAAGTAAGCTAAGGAAGATCTGCTCTCAACCAGTGTAGCTGGGAACTATCTGCTCCACTGAGGTCCTAGATAGGATAAGAAGGCAGCAGAATGGTGAACTCTCTTTTTTCTGAAACTCAAGACACTGTTTTAGATAGTGTTTGTTTGTAGGGGAGGGTTGTTTTTTTGGTTTGGTTTGCTTTGGTTTTGCTTTTTGCTGTCGTGAGCAAAAGACCTGTCAATAACAGTTTTAAGAAGGAAAAGTTTATTTGGGGGTCAGGTTTCAGACCATAGATAGCCAACTCCATTCCTTGGGGCCTGAATGGAGTCAGGACATCACAGCAGAAGTGTGTGGCAGAGGAAAGCAGGTGGGAACATAGCAGAGAGATCTCTCCACAACATGACAACATATAAACCCCAAAGGCACACCTCCAAGAGGACCCACCTCCTCCACCCGCACCCTACCTTCTTTCCATTACCACTCAATTAATCCTTACCAGGGGATTAACACACTGATTGAGTCCAAGTTCTTATAACCCAGTCATTTCTCTTCCAAGCTTTTTTGTTCTTTCACACATGAGCTTTTGGGGGGGATAGCTCATATTTAAACTGTAACAGACATCCATCTGCTCCAGACCTTGGACATCAAGGTTCTTTCGGTTTCAGTCTTCAAAACTTGCACTGGGGAAAAAATAAGCCCCAGGGCTCCCAGGCTTTGGACTTGCCCTGAGCTGTGCCACTGACTTTCCTCGTTCTCCACAGACTTCATAATCTCCTGAGCCAATTCCCATTAAAAAAAAAAAAAAACAACTTTCTCATATATCTGAGTATCCTCTTATTCTGTTTCTTTAGAGATCTCTCACAGAAGCCCTAGCCAACCCCTTATGGACTCATTTGGGAGATAAGGCCTTTGAAGAGGTACCAAGTTAAAATGAAACCACAAGGGAAGGGCCCTAATGCCACAGGCCTGGTGACCTTATAATAGACCTTAGGGATACACAAAGAGAAATGTTATGGGACACAATGAGGAGGTACTGGCCCTGTTTAGTAGAAACACAGCTGGGATTAGAACCAGGTAAGTCTAAGTCCAGAGCTGACTTTCCATCCTCTGGATGGTACTGCTCTTCACAGAACAAGCATTTTACATTGACTTTGTTTAATATTCTGTGAATCTGGAATCTATGGAAAAATCCAAGGTCATACATGAAAATCTTTGAGTTTTAAGTTTGGTTCCAATTTTCAAACAATGCCCGAGGATTTGGAATTTAGCATAATTTAAAAGTATCCCTTTTGAACTTCTTAACTGTTCCTTCAGTGGTTTTCCACATAACAAGATGGTAGAATGGATGGAGGTTTCTGAACTCATGTTTGGCATCATTAGGTTTTATAGTCTCTACAAGTTCTACACTATGAAATTTTGAATCTGATACTACTGTGTGTTATGGTCTCCTCTCATTAAAGCTGAAGCTAGCAACAGCTATGCCAGGACTCTGCAGTATATATCTAATGAGAAAAACGTTTATTAGCACTGACCCATCATGAAAAGCTCTTTTATCAGACTGTGGAGTGCAGATAAGCACTAGGTCTGTCTCAGCCAAAGTCAAATTTCTTTAGCATAGCTGCCAATATCACAGCCATGGATCCAAATCAGAAACGTTATGCACATATTATTTCATATTATATACCATCACTGTTAAAGAGTATATTAACATTAAACATTGAGAAGAATGAAAAAGGATAAAGATTATGTGTATATAATCTTAGAAGGAAAACAAGTGGCCAGAGATGCCAACACTGTGAAAGTTACTGTCACAAGTGAGAAATATAAAACTTACATTATCATAATTTGTGACATCTACACTTTTACAGTGGTGCTTAGAGAGTTAACTGAAATCAGCCAGATGTAACATTTATTTGGGTTAGTTCTAAAATATCCTGTTTTCCTTCTCACATTTCTCATTTCTCCAAAATAATTATACAAACTGCAAAACCCAGAAGGGAAATTCAACTTTTATGAAGAAAACATGAAAAAACCTCACACGAGAAAAATATGTTTAAAAGTCTTCCTCCTCAACTTCCCTGGTTTCTCATCTATTTTAATTAAAACTCTCCATTTAGGGAGCTCGTGATTTCAGATCATCAAGAACATAAACAAAAATTTACCCTTTTCACAATGTTTTCTGGTCTTCATTGAGTTATTTGTTGCAGGTAAAAAACAAAAAGCATTTTACAAAACTGATCAAACTAAAATGAAACAAACAAAATGATTGTTAAGATGAACATTTTCACCCTTGAAATTATTCCCCCATTGTAGTATATCAAATATGTCCTTTTGCTTTTATTTTTACACACACACACACACACACACACACACACACACACACTCACACACACACACACACAATTTTTGGCTGGTACCTCTCATAATAGCAGAAGGCTTCTTTCTTGTCTTGTTGACTGCTAACCTTTCAAGATTAGGGAGAACCACCTGCTTGGGGGCTCTATATTTCTTTATTCCAATCCTCAATCCATTCTATTATGTCTCCACATATATGAAGTACAATCAGGCATGTTTCATTCCCTTTGGTCATTTTTGGGTTTGGCTAAGTAAAAAAGACATAATATTCTAAATAAAAGAGCATGGTTTTAACCAATTCATGCATGGAAAATTACTAGTGATACTAAAAGGTAAAATATTCAGGGTGGATCATTTTTCTCATCATATCATCACTACATGAATATAAAAATATTCATCTATATCTACTTATTTGTGAAGTATGCTTTCCTTATATTTGCTAAGAGATTTTACAGTAGGCCAGCCCCAGCACTGTTTGGATATTCCTAAATAATTACATACAGGCAGCAATTAATCTTTCCAAGCACTTTCAAAAGTATGAGCTCGTTTGATTTTCATACCAGCCCTGTGAGAATGGAAGAGCTACTCTCATTCCCAGTTTAGAGATGAGAAAATCCAACATTATAAGCTTTTGCTTAGTGTCAGAGCTAAGCAGAAAATCCTATATTCCTGTACTATCCTGTGTAGTTAAATTTCTACTGTCTGATACAGTGTGGCTTGAGATGTCCCCCCAAAGCTCCTGTTAATTCAGGAATATTCAGATTATGAGAATCATAACCTAACTCAATACACCTTAGTTTGAATGGACTGACTGGGTGGTAACTGTAGGCAGGCGGTGCATGACTGGAGAAGGGGGGTGTCACTGCAGGAAGCCCTAGAAAGGTTCATCTTCTCTGTAGCCCCTTCCCTTCCCACTCTGCTTCCTGGCCACCTTGTACAGCTTGCCTCTGCTACACCATTTAACCATAATGTTCTGCCTCACCTTGGGCCCAGAGCCATAGATTTGACCAGCCACAGACCAAATTTCTGAAACTGTGAGCTTAAAATAAATTTTTCTTCCTCTAAGTTGTTCTCGTTAGGTATTTTGATCACAGTGACATAAAGTTAACATTAACATATGTACCATAAAAATAGATTTTTTCTTCTTATTTTTTAATACCTGCTTATAATGATGCTCATTATGAATTTTGACTTTGAAATATATATATATATATATATATATATATATATATATGGATGAGAAAATAAAATTTTCCATAACTCTAAAAGTCTGTAACCTAGGCAATATCTATAATAATTTTTGGCATATTTACTCTGTAGTTATTTATGTGTCTCATAGTATAGGAGTCAAAAAATTGCAATCTACAGGCCAAATCTGGTCTACCATCTTTGTTTTTTAAGTTCTAATTATTTAGTTTGTTTTTTGTTTTGTTTCATTTTGTTTTCAACAACTTAAATGGTTGAAATGATTTTTAAATTTTTAAGAAGTTGAAAAAAATTTTAAAACACTGTTTAATCACAAATGAAAATTACATAAAATTCATGAAGTTTATTGGAACATAATTATGCTTAATTTATTTATGTTTTGCTTTGCTTTTGTTATCAATTTGAGTAGTTAAAACAGAGATAACATGGCCCAAAGCCTACAATATTTACTATCTGACCCATTTTAAGAAAGGTTTGGTTTCCTACCTGGTATAGAGTATACCCTCTTTCATCCCTAACAAATTATCTTTTTTTCATAACACAGCTTCCACATCAGGAGAACTCTCCATGCAACACTCACACTGTTCCTGTGCTTAGGGAAGTGAAGGTTGAGGAACTTTTTCTGGGAATATAATTATGCTACTGAAAATCACAGGAAATTCTGTATGAAGCAGGAATCATATATTGAGTAATTTAGAAGGTTCTAGAATCCCACAAAACTTATTATACAAAAAGAGAACTGCACCTGGGGCAGTGGTGCATGCCTATAATCCCAGTGGCTAGCTAGGCTGAGGTGGGAGGACCACAAATTCAAGGCCAGCCTCAGCAACTTAACAAGACCAAAATTACAAAGAGCAAAAAGAGAAAGAGAGACAGACAGACAGACATACAGGAGAAAAAAAAACTATGGAATGGAGATATAAGAATTTTTTCCCATATCACAAGATCTTTTATTGTACTTCTGTACTTTTATTGTAAACTATCATTTTATTAAAAAACCTTTTCATGACGGCTAACCTAAGTTTTAAAATTGCAATTTGGAAAGCACATAGATAAGAAAATCCTTCTTTATTATGTTGTTTTGTTTCCAGCATAGACCTCAGGGGTTTTGCTTATTTGTTCTCTTAAGTTTTTATTGTTTGGAGCAGTTTCTCTCTCTCTCTCTCTCTCTCTCTCTCTCTCTCTCTCTCTCTCTCTCTCTCTCTCTCTCTCTCTCCTTCTAATAAAGAGGTTTGGCAGGGGAGGAGGATGGGTCAATAGAGAGAAGATAGTTAATATATACAGAGGTGCAGCCAAATAGGAGACAAACCCTCTGATGTTCTATAACATAACTAAAGTTGACAATTAGTTATATATTTCAAAATAACTAGTAGAGAGGATTTTTAATCTTCCCCCAAAAAAGGAATGATGTGTGATGAATATGCCAATAATCCTGATCTGATCATTGCACATTTTGAACATGAGTTGAACTTTCATACCATCCTCCATAAATATATACAATATTATATGTCAACTTTTAGAAAATTTTTAAAAGTATAGGAAATTGCAACACCCTGTACTTGGGACCTTCTACCTGGGTCCTTGCAGTAGCAGCATTGCTATGCTCTACTTTCCTGAATTAGAGCAGAGAAGTTCCTCTAATTCCTAGCTTCTAAGAGAGAATGTCTTCAGGGATACAAATTCCTGCTTCCCTTTCCTCAAACCTATGAAAATATCCAAATAGCCCCAAAGACTACTGGGCCCAATTACCTTTGGACATGGGCCCACTGCAAGTCATGGAACATAACAAAATTGAAATTTCGAACCACATCTTCAAACTTCTGACCCAGTCTGTTAAAGGAACCAACACACCTGTTAAAGAAAGATGGCAGGCTGCCATGTTTGCAATAGTCAGAAGTTCAGTGTCATGTAAAAGACTTTTGTCCCTGGTGCTGAGATAATGAGCTTGTTCCTTCTTGATGATTTATGGGATGCAGATGAGAAACTGGCTGATTGAGGCTTTGGAAGATGAAAGTTTTCCACTCTTGGCAGTAGTACCCGTACCCTGGAGAACATGGTTTAACTGTTCCAGTTCCATTACTGCTGACAAAAAAAAAAATAGAAGAGCAAATTACACCAGGTGAATATAAGTAATATTCATTTCATTCAATTTTCTACTTGAAACAAGACCCAGGAAAGACTCTGAACTTCCTTGTAAAACCAAACTGTGTTATTCTGATACATAATTACTGACATGCTTGTGCAAGGCAAACAGCTGGTCTTTAAATTACTATCCCCCCTTCAGCCTCTGTCTTATATGCTTATATTTATGCATCTACATTTGTCCCCTGTTAGCTAAAAGCCTAACTTTTTCTCCTACCTGTTTATTACAATAAAGAAATTAATTTTGCTAGGATGTGAAAGAATTTCCAGATACTGATATTATACACTTGAGGTTCATTAAGTACTGTTTTGTACCATGGACTTTGCTTCAAATAAGCCTGAAATAAATCTTTCTGTTCATCCAGCAACCACCAGCTACACAAGCCCATTTAAATTAATTAAAATTAAATTTTATTTATTTATTTTGTGTTGTGCTAGGGGTTGAACCCAGTGCATGCGAGGCAAGCACTCTACCAACTAAGCTATATACCCAGCCTCTAAAATTAAAATTTTAAATTTATTTTTCTGGTCATACTAACATATTTCAAGGCCTCAATATCCACATGTGGTCATCAACTACCATATTAAACAGTGCAAATACAATGTCCATCACTGAAGAAAGCTCTATTGGACTGTCGTGCAATATCCCTTCACCCACAAAAGTAATATTATTCTTTAATCCCATTCCTACTCTCTTTTTATTCTCAGAGTCCAAAGCTAAATCTTTGACTTTTGAAGATGATAAAAAAATAGAAAAGTGATAACATTATCTTTTAGTGTCTGCCACTAAATAATTCCTTTTAATTTTCCCCAAATAGTTTAAGGAAATCTTTATTCCCAGGTCCACTCTCTCTGAGGCTCCTTACCTGGAACATCCCAGAGCTATCTCTTCCCTATTTTTTTCCTCATTAAATAAACACTAATATCCACAACGTACCCGGAGCTGTGGTAGAAGTAGCTGTCTCCCAAATGCCACCCTAGGAATCCTATTTTCTCAAGTCTTGCTCACTTTGCCCTTATCAAGAATTTCCACAGTCTCTCCTTGAAGAATGAATGTAACTCATTTTCTCCCTATTTCCATGCAGTTTTCCTTCATAGTTCACAATGATTATCAACCTGCTCTTCCCCATCCCAACACTCAGTTGCTTCCATTGCCAAAATTGCAAGGGAAATCTAAATATTTCCCACTATTTTCATAATACCATTTGGAAATTCACAATTTACGTGTGTATTTTTAAATGCAATCACTGTACATTCACTGCTCTGAGAAAATCTAGTTGTCTCATTTGAACACTAAAATATACTGAAATCTTGACACCTCAGCTTCAATTAGTCTTCAGAAATAGACAGGATTTTATTAGATATATTTTGAATCCATCATGGAAATTCAATACAAGTCGAACTAGAAAGAGTGCTGGCTGGAAGATGGGCATGAATTCTTTGACTTTCCTCCCATCTAAAAGACAAAGTATACCTGTCTTTCCCTTATATCAGGCTGGCAATAGCTGCTTTAACCAATGGAGGATGGGTATGGTGATGCCATGCCAGTTCCAGGGTTAGCCTTCAAGATACCTGGCAGCTTCAACCTTGATCTCTCCTGATGGCTGTGTCACCCTGTAAGAACTCTGATGACCTGGGGAAGAGATCACACAAAGTAGTCCTAAAATTACATGGAATGGGAGCCCAGACTTCTATATATTTTACCAAGCACTTCTATATATTTACCAGCATGTAAAGTGAAACCCTCTTACCTTACATAGTCCAGACCAGAACAGCCACAAATTGTGTGGCACCAAGTGACTGAGCCTCTTCCATGTGGAACAGAATAGCTCAGCCATTACCTGACACACTCATGCCTTAGAAAATCATGAAATGATAAAATAGGTTTGAGTAAGATATTAAGCGTAGGAGGAGTTTGTTATCTAAAATAGATGACCAAGGCTTAGGACAACAGATTAGTTAGTAAGCCTGGCTGCTTCCCTGGGACATGTTTCAGGATACGCTTCTGGTAGAATCATGTGGAGATAGTACATAGCCAGACCACTTTTATGGGGAAAGTGAGTCATAGATACATGTGATGATATTGGACAGGCCAAAATGATTTGAGTGAGGAAAAGGAAGAAAAGACCCACCACTTCCTCCAGATATTCTTTCCTAATTTATTATTTGCACAGTGTCCAGGTTTTACAAAATAGCTCCTTATTGACATTTTGAGTTCATACATTCATCTCACTCATAAGCTATAAATTTCCTGGAGTTCAAAATCTCTTGTCTAGAGGATTCCCCAGCATTTAGATAAAATATTATAAAAGAGGATGGCAGGATTCAGTTTCAGTGCAGTGCTGTTACTCCCTAGTGATTTAACCTTGGGCAACTAAGCCTCCATACCCCTCAGTTTTATCATCTAGAAAACAGAGATGTTAGTATGGCAACTGTCTCATTAGGTACTAAGAATGGAATGACAAAAAAAATTGTGTTTGATGCATGAATGAAAATATCTACTGTTTGATAGTCTTTTCCCAGACTAGCTCCAATGAACTTAAAAGATCCCAGAAAAGTACCCACTTACATATCAGAGATCAATGATAATACCAGCAGAGACCTCAGAGACCAGACCAGGCAGAGAAGACCAGGTTTTCTAGAAGAGCACATTTTGATGCCCACAGAGACCTCCAATTCAGGTGTCTTTGAGTTATATCCATATTATAATAGATAATTTATAGTGACCCCATCAGTTACTGGACTTGGGGTCATTATAAAAGGGATGAGAGGAAGTACCTTTTACTCAACAGGATGGAGAACAATATCCCAGCTTCAAAATTTGATCCCTGCACTTAGCTCTACTGATCCATGACCCAGTTTCCAAAGTGTATGAAAAGTAGAGATGATTCAGAAATCAGGAGGTAGGACATGAGGTGGAAAAAAAAAAACAAGAGAAATGTGGGGAGGGGGCCCCAATCTCCAAGACTGTGCAGACCAAGTTTTATTGTACTGAAGGTAGCTTTTCGTGGGGAGATGGTTAACTACTGCAGTTCTTGTGGTCTTTGCTAGAGACTCCATAGCTGAGGCTAAGCTGGGCTTTTAGAAAGAGACTTTCAGTACCTCCAAGTTCTGCAAGTTTTAGGGGATGTCAAGCAGAACCTGACAGCCATAATTGCTAAACTACTTTCAAGAAGGAGGATAAGTGGGAACAGGAGGGGGCAGCAGCTTACTGAGGAGTGAGTACAGCAGAGTGATGGAGCACACGCAGCCTCTGGGATCTGTACATCCGAGTTGGTATCCCAGTTCCATTTCTTTCTTTCTTCCTTCCTTTATTATTTACTTTCGCTCTTTCTTTCTCTTTTCCCCTACTGCCTCAGGTCATCTGTATAAACAGCATAGGTCATCAGCCCCATGGGTCACATTTGTCCTCCTGTCCTCACATTGGCAGGTAAAGGCCTTTGTAGATGCCTGAGGACCTTTAGGAGACTCAGATGGAACTGGAGCCAAAGCTGAAGCTTCAATGTGGACCTGAGTCTGGGTTTGAGTCTTGGCCTTGGCCATGGCTGCTGCAGCCATTAATTCAGAAACCTGTGTGGGGCTATGGAGGATTAAGAAACGACAAACAAACAAATAGGGAGAGAAAACTGGGGCCAGGTGGGACACTGAGCTCTGATGGAGGAGCAGTTACCCAGAGCTAGCTCAGCACATTTATTATATAGGTTTTATCATCCAAAGGTTATTTGTGGGAAAGTTTCAGCAAAGCCACAATCTGAAGGACACAGGACTGCTGAGACTTTAGGGTTAACTTGTCATGCTCAGAATTCTCTTACCCAGGAGTTGGTGCCTGAACTCAAGGCTCCAACTGATATAGCTCTGCACCTTTGCATGGAGCCTCCTCAGGCCAGGCATCACCATAGCAACTGAGCCATCTTGACCTGAACCATTGCACAAGAAGTCCCCAGTGCAGTGCAGCCACAAGAAAGTCAGAGAAACCATAATTCAAATCACAGCTCTCCACACATGGCCTTGACTGGCAGAGCCTGAGGTCTTGGCCCATGAGGACATGAACATGCTTCCAAAGCTTGGAGAGGGCTATGTAGGCAAGTTGATGGAGCCTGCAACTGACACCCTTCAGATCTTGAACTTATCCTCCTTGGGCTTCAAAAGGGCCTTAAGAGCCTCTGCAGTACATGCATGACCTTGGCATTTGGGACCTGCATCTTCTTCCAGCCCTTCTTACTGTGCTTCTTGGCAAAGCACTTGTTTCCAGGAAGCTGGGGTTTACCACCCCTCCAGGAGATTCATATTTTGTGATTGGGGTTCCTTGATGTCATTTCTATGCCATTTTGGGGACTTGTTGTATGCAGTGTGGTTCTGGGACTTGGCCACGTCCACATGATAACCCTCGGCTCCTGAAGCACTTAGGCCTGCAGGAGGGTTCCCTTATCTTCTAGAACAAACGAGTTAACCTCTCTGTTTCCCTATCTGAATACAGGACATAAAATAGCTTTTTAAGAGTTGGGGGATTGTTGTAAAGGTTCAAAAGATACTTCTGCATATCCTATCTGGTGATTACCCCACTTAATTACCTCTTGTCTTCTTTTAATTGCATTTAATGACCTTTAAAATTTAAAAATATGTGTGTAAATATATATGTATGTATATATTTGTGTATACACACACACATATACACACACATACACACACGTGTTGATGTGCAGAAACTATGTATTTATAGCTTATGTTTTACTGTTTCTCTACCTCTACTAGAATGCAGGCATCAGGAGGGCAGGTATATTTAGCTGTTTTATTTTTTAATGAGCCCCAAGAATACAGAAGGGTGCGTGATGAATAGTTAATACTCAGTAAATATTTTTGAATAAAAGAATAAGTGGAAGTAAAGAATCTGACTTACAGTAAATCTCAATATCTACTACTATTATTTTCTAACTCCTGATGCTTAAATCCTGCCTGGATTGCATTCCCAGAAGTTCTATGTTTAATAATGCTGAGCTCACTCCTTTTGTACAGCATTTATCCCATTATGTCTAAATATTATAACTTCTGTATTTATGTATCTTATTTCCTCTACTAAAATAAAAGTAGAGCAATTAGATTATTAGGTTCAGTGATTAAAGACCGCCCAAAATGTGCATTGGTTAAGAGAATTGACTTTTGAATCAGACCTCAGTTAGAATTTCCGGCTCTGCCGCTTACTGTGTGCCCTTGGGCAAGTTACTGTCACTAAGCTTAATTTTCCTCATTGGCTTAGTGCATATAATTGTTCTGTACCCATAAAATTGTTTTGAGGATTAAATGAGATACTGCTTTTCAAGTGCTCAGCACAGTGCCTGACACATAATAAACAAGAAATCCATGTCGGCTTGGATGATTTATCTTTGCCTCCCTCTTGGTATTTTACAGGGTGCTTTGCACAAAGTAATCTGTACAGCAAATAGTCTCTGAGCTAACACTGAAACAGCCCTAGGCTTTACACAGTTCTCTTAATGTTCTCTTCCCCTAGCCCTCCATCCCAGTCTCCCAGGCTGTCCAAACTCCAACTTCCCCTGGAGAATGACCGCATCACCTCTCACGTTGTCTTGCTCCCAGTTGTGAGCCAAAGCTGTCATTCTTACAGCAGTCTGGTGGGGCTGCAGATGACTTTTCAGGCTGGTTCTCCAGTCTGTCAGAGATCAGGTCAAGCAACAAAGGGAGAGATTAGATGCCAAGGACTTACTGCATTTTAATGCTTGGTTTCTGGCCCATGTTTATGCTAAGGGACAATAATTACAACAATATGACCTTGCATAACAAATGGATCTGTCAAAGCAGGCCTTGGAAAATGACTTGCATGAATTCAAACTTAACTTGTGATCTTCCAACGCACAGTTGCTATGCACGCACTGGCCTATCAAGGATACTCATCAAAAATGAAAGGAAAGGGAGGCATTTATTCATTCACTCACTCATCCATTCATCTATTTGTTCAAGTATCATTTGCTGAGTGGTAAGCTAACAATGGTGAATCAGTTATAGTCTGTGCTTTTAAAGAACTTATAGTATGGAGGTGGAGGTTACAGAAAAGTCTATGCTATATACAGAACAATGTGAACCCCAGATTTTCAGAATCATCTGGAATGCTAAACTGGTAACTGAGGCAAGAATTTGGACAATTGGAAGAAATATGGCCTCTTATGTTTCCCTCAACCATCTGGGTAATTCCTTCATTTTCAGTTCTCTGCCAGGACAAATTAAACACTCGTGTGTTAAAAGTGGAACATGTTCTATCATTGATCTTCTCGATGGAAGACGTCTAATCAATTTTGTCTGTTTCTATTATGGTCAGTGTATTAATTTTCTATTGCTGCTGTAACCAGGTTTTACAAATTTAATGGATTAAAATAAACACAAGTTACAGTGATGGAGGCCAGAAATTTTAAATGGGTCTCACTTGGATGAAATCAAGGTATCTCTGCAAGACTGTTCCATTTCTGGAGCTTCTAGGGTAGAATCCGCTCTCTTGCCTTTTCTAACATCTAGAGGCTGTCTGAATACCTGGGCTCTTAGCCCCTTCCATCTTCAAAGACAGAAATGGCAGGTTGAGTCTTTCTCACATCATGTCACTCTAGTACCAACTCTTCTGTCTCCCTCTTCCACATTTAAAGGGTCCTTGTGATTACACCTCACCCACCAAGGTAATCCAGGAAAACCTCTGTATATTAACATCAGCCAATTAGCAGCCTTCATTCCCCTATGCTATGCACCATAACCCATTCAAGTGGTCTGGGGACTAGGATTTGGACATTTTGAAGGGGGACTATTATCTATCCTGCCTGCCAAGTATGGCATCTGAGCTGTCATGCTGTCATTATCATACTCTAAATGTTCAGAGTGAAGAGGAATACTTCTGAATGTCCCACACTACTGGATATGGATGATTTTTCACATATAGTAGGTTGGATGCCCACTATGTCTCAGAACTCTCATATTAGGATGTAGCAAACACCTTGTTATCTACTAACAATTGACAGTTTTCATCAGAGAGCCAAAAGGAAGGCAAATACAACTCCAACTCCATGCAGATCCCTGGAGGTGGCTCCAGAAGCTGAATGATCTGTCAGTTTTACATGATTCCATTTCAAATGACCCTTTCTCCCTGTCACTCACTCCCCATTCTTCTCTAAGCCTATCTTGTATCTGGCCCAGAGCTGTGAAACCTCTAGAAATTTGAAGAAAAAGTTGTCATTCCTACTGACATTAGCAACTTTTGAAATGGTTGCTTAGTCTAAAAACCTTGACATCATTATTGATTCTTCTCTTCCCAGCACACCCCATATGCAATTCTCTGGCAAAATCTGTAGGCTCTATTTTTTTTTTTTTTTTAAACAGGCACAAGTTGAAGTACATCTCATCATCCCCACTGTTCTCACCCTCACACCAGTTCTGTTATGACAGCCTCCTCCACTGGCCTTTCTGCTTCTCTCACCCCCTGGCTGTTCTCAACTCTGAATCCAAGTGATATTTTTAAAACAATAGACAGATCATGACACTCTTGTTCTATCACTTTCCATCTCACTTAAGGTTAAACTCACAATGCATACTATGACTTCTAAGACCCTACACAGTCTGTTCCAGGTAAATTCACCAACTCCACCTCCAAACATTCACTCCTCTTCTTCCTGATTTAGGGCATTTTACATGCTAATCCTCTGCCCACACTTCAGTTTCTCCAGATCTCCCCATGCCCAGCTTCTTCACATTATTCAAAATGTGATCTAAATTCAGGCTTGCAAGATAAAATAGAAGATACTCAATTACATTTGAATTTCAGATAACAAATATTGTGTGTGTGTGTGTGTGTGTGTGTGTGTGTGTGTGTGTGTATATATATATATATATACATCCTGCACATATACGGGATGGGCATCTGTGTTTTTATTTGCTAACTTTGGAATCCTGGGTCAATAACACTTATTCAATGAGGTACCTAAATATTCCAACCTTCTTCACTTTCTCTTTTTAGCCTAATTTTATTATTAGTCTTATAGCACTTACATTGCTTTAGTCAGCTTTTTTGTTGCTGTGACCAAAAGATTCAACAAGAACAATTTCAGAGGAGGAAAATTTTATTTGGGGACTCATGGTTTCAGAAGTCTCAGTCCATAGACAGCCAATGTGAGGCAGAACAACAGGACAGAAGGGCCAGGAGGAGGAAAGCAGCTCAGATCATGCTAGCAGGAAGCAGAGAGACTCTCTTGCTCACCAGGGACAAATACATATATTCCAAAGGCATGCCTCCCAATGACCCACCTCCTCTGTCCATACCCCACCTGCCTACAGTTACACTCAGTTAATCCCTGTCAGAGGATTAATCACTGATTAGGTTAATCAGGTTAATTCTCATGACCTAATCATTTCACTTCTAAGCTTTTTTGCATTGTCTCACACATGAGCTTTTGGGGGACACCTCATATCTAAACCATAACATACATTAATTGCTTGCTAATTTCCATCTAATATGTAATTCTACCCAAATAGAATGTAAGCTCCCTGAGTTTTATCTATAAAACTTCTAGTATGGCTACAATATTTGTTGACCTTAATTAACTTTCTTTGACCTTTGCAGTTCTAATTGTATAGTAACTTTCTTCTTCCCCTTAAAGAAGGGTATAATTCTCTGGGCTGTAGGAAGGCTCCAGGAGTTTGATTAACACAAAGAATAGCTTAAAAAGGAAAAAGCCTCAACTGATATTTCAAAATATGTCTTCAGGACACGTGTTCATGCAGATTAGCACTGGTCAAACACTATAGGGGTTTTGGTGAAGGTTGGACACTCTGCTCTAGGCTAAGTCTGTGAATGGCATTTCCCTTTCTGTTTGAGAGGGATGGGGAGCAGCTGGCTTGGGAGGCCTGGGAGAGTCTATTTGCATTTCATCATCTGAGCGCTTAAGGAAAAGGTGGGGTCACATTTTCTGCTTTCCTATTAATTTCAATGCATACATTTAAATCAAGTCCTTCCTCCTGCCTGGATGACAATTACTATATTTGACATTTGCTAGTCCTCAACTGTGTCTGGGACTTGTGAATAATTTAGGAGCACTGGGCTGTTCCCTAATCAAGACAACTGAATAGAAGTGAGATCAGGACTTGTAGCATCAGCAGCTCCCCCCTGGAAAAGAAAAAAAAAAATGACAGCATGAAAATAAGAGAAATGATAAGCACATTTAGAAGAAGCACTATCCCGCGGCATCATGCCATACGCTCATTCTTTGGATATAAACTCCTCTGATACGCATGTCACAATAGCTATAAATTTCACTTGGATATAAAACGGACAGAAATGAAGAGGAAATTCACAAGTCCTGTACCCTTGGTTTTAAGTCTCGACTCCAGATAGTCTTTCAAAACCACATGTCATGGTGTTTAGTTTGGAAAATTGGGTTGCTGCTCAACTATCAAAAACATATCAAGTCCCTACGATGTCTTAAATATTGTTCTAGGCATCAGAGATAAAACGGTTTAAAGAAATACAGTCCCAGGACACACAAAAGTTATTGACAGAAATAGATATCAAGTAAATATGTAAAATAAGTGTATAAGTATTAAATTCAAAATGTGTGTAAAAAATATATGTGAAATTATCCTTTGCAGTAAATGCTATGAAGGAAAAATTTCTAAATGATATGAGAGCTTGCTATAGGAAAACTGAAACTGATATGAATCTTCAGAGAGAGGGGTGCCCAAAGGAACTGGAGTGAACAGCCTTGCTAAACTTATTATGGTTTAGATATGAGGTGCCCCCCAAAAGTTCATGTGTAAGACAATGCAAGAAAGTTTAGAGGTGAAATGATTGTGTTATGGGAGCTTCATTAATTCTCCAATTAATGATTAACTGGGTGGTAGCTGTAGACAGGCAGGGTATGGCTGGAGGAGATGGGTCTTTGAGGATGTGCCTTTAGAGTTTATATTTTGTCCACGTGGAGGAGACTTTCTCTGATTCCTGGTGCCATGTCACCAGCTGCTTTTCTCTGCCACACACTTCCACCATGATGTTCTGCCTCACCTTTGCTCCATGGAATCAGACATCTATGAACTGATACCTACGAAACTGTGAGCCCCAAATAAACTTTTTCTCCTCTAAAATTGTTCTCACAAGTCTTTCGGCCCAGCACTAAAAAATTTGACTAAAATACTTGGTAACCATGAGAGGACAATCACAGGTTCTTTTATTCAATTTCAATTTTAACTACTAATATCTGTAACAGTCAAGTCATACATCATACTTTATAATGACCTTTCAGTGCAGAAAGGCTAAGAAAAGGTTCTCAGTGGCCACGGAGTTTAAAGAGAACGCACTGAAAACAAAAGCAGACAGCTGATACAGATGGAAGGGTCACTGCAGGTGGACAGTAAGATCCTGAACAGCCAAAGAGTTGTTCAAAGTCCTGTTCAGGGTCCAGAGCTGTTGTGAGTTCAGAGCTATGCAGGGCTCAGAACTTGTTTTAGGCAAGGGTCCAGATGGCAGGCAATTTCAAAGTGGGCCACATCAAGCAGGGAAATGGAGCTGAGCTGAATCATCTGGGACAGAGTTGGGAGCATGTCACCTGTTGACCACATGCCATGCTCACCAGATGGTCTGATGTGGTGACCACTAGGTATGTGCTACAGTACCACTGTCTGAGATTCCCTTCCTTTTAGGTGTTTCAGGGGAGAGGGTAGAATCATTCAGTGCTCTTGTGTCTGGTAAATTCACTGACCTGGTTTCTCTAATGTGAGTTTGGT
Organism: Callospermophilus lateralis; assembly: GCF_048772815.1. Classification (NCBI taxonomy): domain Eukaryota; kingdom Metazoa; phylum Chordata; class Mammalia; order Rodentia; family Sciuridae; genus Callospermophilus; species Callospermophilus lateralis. Next base: position 22,803,285 of record NC_135307.1, read on the forward strand.
ACACCCATTCATCCAGGTGCTTCTGTCTGGCATATCCAGATAGTGCCCAACATGGGACTTTTAATCGTGTCTCAATATCAGCTGTTTCAAGGAGGGATCATTTATCTCTTCAAGGGGCCACAAGAGCCCCCCAAAAAGTAAATTCTGAATATCTCACAAAGGCAACATCCCAAATGTATAAACTAATTTTTTTGTGAAAATATATGTAGGGCCAGGTGCAGTGGAGCATGCCTGTAATCCCAGCTACTTAGATGGTTCAAGAAGGAGGGTCACAAATTCAAGACCAGCCTCAGCAATACCTTGTTTCAAAATAAAAAATAAAAAGAACTGGGCATGTAGCTCAGTGGTAAAGCGCCCCTGGGTTCAATTCTGAGTACCAAAAAAAAAAAAAAAAAAAAATCTATCCAGGCATTTTCTTAATATACGCTAAAGGTCAAATAGATATCTGAGTTGCTACTGTCCATCTTGCCCCCTTCAACCCAGGTGAGGGAGACCAACCTTGCACATGACTGAGTCACACTCCCCAGCTGGGTGCTGAGGCGCTCAGTCACATAAATGTGGCAGAGCTTTCCCCACCCTTCTTGGGTTCAAGGGTGGGTGTCTCATGCATGGGTGTGCCTTCCTACAGCCCCATGGGTGAAGCTACACTCACCTATTCCTTTGTAATATAACCCCTTGCCCTGTTTAGGATGGAATCTTCCATGGAAGTGCCTTGTGTGTGTCCCCTTCTCTTACTGTGCCCTTGGGTGTGGCCTACCCAGGTGTCAGTCAACCTGCTGACAGTGGACATCATGAAGATAGACTCAGCCCCTGAAACCTGACCCCTTGCCTCATTTGAATAGCTTCTCCTCAATACAAGGGGTCAGCGTGTGCTCTCGCTCTCTCTCTTCCTGTGGACCCTTAAGGTCAGAGGAGCCGTCACAGCGACCCCAAAGAAAAAGGTATTTGTGTCTCTTGTGTGGTTATTTTGTGCAGCCCAGTTAGTCCAGTTTACTGGAGTGACCCCTACGATTTTTAGTCACGAACTGAAATCTGGCACCCAGGTCCTTATTATAATATCCTACAAAGAATGATGGACAGTCTGTGATAGCTCTTAGAACTCACTGTACATTTTTTTCTATGAGACCGTCCTCCCAAATCCCAAGGCCTATGCATTCTTCACTATCATATTCTCTGAGTGGAGTTTCAGTAAATTTCCTAACCAGGAAATTAATTAAAACAAAATGAAAACAAAAATTCAGACATGTGTTCCTTCAACATATCGTGCAATTTAGAGATTTTTCTGAGCTGTGGTGAGCCTGTATTTTACTGAGGAATTTTACTGTTGTGAAACTCAGTCTGCACAACAAAGCCTATGTTTGTTGCTTAGCATAATGGGAAGAAGTTCAGAATACCATCCACCCTTGGGATGTTCAACAAAATACAGGCAGGCGAAATTCCTAATCCTAGGGCTCAGGATGAAGGAGGAATTCACCCTCCCTCTCCTCTTCCCACTGTGTGGAGGGCAGCCAGCCAGGGACACAGGTGTGCAGCTCATTAAAAATGGAATTAAACCCAACGGGATAGGTAACAGCCGTATGAAGAATGCTCTGCAAAGTAAGGGCAGGCTCTTCCTGCTTTGACCTTGGGAAGGGAGTCAAGAGGGAAACGCTGCCTCTTTGTTTACCCCTTCCCCACTTTGCTATCAACCCAGGGAGATCCACCTCTAGATCTGCAGCAGGAGTCCCTGCAGTATGGTTATTTTTACTAATATATTAAAGAGAATGACTGCTAAGTGTGTATGGCAGAAAAGGAACTATCCTGAATTGTGGGGGAAAATAATGAAATCATAAGTGAAAGGGGTCCGATAAGTCACCCCAAAATATTCCACTTTAGCAAAAGGATTATTTTGAAGACAATTAAGACACAACAAACACAGAAAGAGCTCTCTGCCCTCCCCTTTCTGCCAAGAATCAGGACATTGATTTCCCTTCATACAGGTATTTCCCTTTTCCATACTTGGAGGAAGAAAGCAACTCTATCTGCATAACCAGCTAAGTAAACAATTATTATTTACCATACATTTCCTAGTCATCCTCCTACAATTTACTGCCCTGGAGACCCAAACCCATTTTCTTTGTCTAGCCATAAATATTTCACCCTTTGTTAAAATGGTATATAAGCCCCTGGGTCTAACCACCTCTGTGGATTTCCATTTCTTTTCTGTGGAGCTACTATGCACATAAAATTAAATATAAAATGTCTACACTTTTTCTCCAGTTAATCTGTCTTTGTCCATTTAACTTATAGTTTCCAGCAATAGAACCAAGAGGGGTAGACAAAAACTTTTTCCTCCCCTACAGTGGAATGTGAATATTCCAAAGGAAGACCAAAATATGTGAACATGGCTAAAATGCTATTTTTTCTTTCAATTATTTTCTGGAAAATAAAGCACACAAGTTAAGATTACTAAATTTCACACTTTACCCACCCCAGCCTCACAGAACACAAGGTCACTTCATTCCATAGACTTTAGGGGCTGCTGTCAAATAATAGAAATCAGGAAACAAATCCTTCATGCCTAAAGTCTACTGTAGACTTTAAGAATAAAATGGATACTCAGACTTTTCGCCTAGAGTGTTAAACAAAATATGAGCCAGATAGAAGGGATATTGTGAGACTCTACAAGGAACTACACTTCTGGTAAGTCTGTCATCTTAATTTACTATAACAGTGCAAACAGGAAAAAAAAAATAAAGTCATGTCTGAATTACTTTCATGAAAGTTCTCTGGAAATTTTTTCATTTCTCTGAGTTCCTTGAGACACTATATCTGACAAGTACAAGTAATGCTAAATGAAAACAAAAACCAGGTTTAGTGAAGACAAGCTTACTTCAAGATTGTTGCTGGTGTGTTCATGGAAGAACTATTGCAATAGGAAGAACATGGCTACAAGACCTGTAGACACCTCACGAGGTAGGCCAAAAGGATTTTTCTTTTATAGGAAAAATTTTTTTTTTCTTTTATAGAGAGAAGCAAACCTGGCAACAAAGAACCAGATGTGGGGAAGGGGGTTGCATCTACAATGGGCCAAAGAAGTTCTGTCATGAGGCCAGACCACTCTCAGGAGGAGTTCTGTGCAGACTGGGGCTGAGTGTGGGCTGAGGTTCAAAGACAGGAGGGAAGCAACCAAAGTCTGGTTGACAAGTATTTGGTTCTGATTGACCAATGGGGACCAAACAGTTCAGCTAAACACTTAAGTGGTAAAAGAAAGGAATTAGGGGTACGTGTCTGGTCTTGTCAAAAGTAAACAAGCCCATCAGTCTTATCTAAGTACTAAGGGGAAAGGTGTTCTTTGTATGTAGCCATTTATAGGAAGATAAAGGATGGGGATGGGGAATTTCTTAAATTTTACTCTTTCACGAGAGTATATGACTCAGGTAAAATTAACATTGTCAATAAGGTTAAGACGAGAAGAAACAGAACTATTTGTTTAAGATCAGATCATCTCAGAAAAATTCAGTTTGAATGAAAACTCTTTTAGTGTTTGGCCATGACACTTTGGCTTTTCAGTTATTGAGCATTTGCTCTTCCTTCTAAAGAAATCCACAAAACAAGACCCTTTCTAGGATGCCATAAGAATATTGTTAATACTATGCTAATTGCTATTGCTATGCCATATAGTAAAAATAAAGACATTTAATAAGGGAATCCACCCACATTTCCTACTTCCCTCCTGTTATTTATTTGCCTTTCAAAGAGGTGCCTAGGACCGATTATGAAATGGTTGATTCTAGGACACAAAGAAAATTCAGCTCTGGAAAATTCACCTCTGTTTTCCAACAAAGCCCTCAATTTAAATATAGTATAAAAAGTAATTGTTATCATAAGGAAACTTTTCACTTATAACCAATTTGGTAAATATCTATTAAGAGTTTGCAATGTTCATTTTTCTTATTATTTAGATTTTTATGAAGACAAATTCCACCACCATTCAATTCCACAAGTTCAGTTTCAGTAAGGCTAGTTTAAAGAAGTAGTTTAAGTAACCTTACAATAAACTTATAAGGTATGTAAAAAAAAGGAATTTTGTCAAAGGAAACCATCCCTTTTCCCCACTATAACCATATCCTCATTTGAATTGGTTCCATTTGAGTTGTACCAAGAGATATTCCTTAGCTACTAGGTAAAAATATACAGGTATCTTTAGAAAACTCCTGTTAGAGAAGACTGGAGGCAAAGGGGCATAGGGAACAACATAAGAAATTAAAGTGATAAAAAATTAATTGCAACTTAATCCTTAAAATACTTTACAACCTATACACACAATGTACTGAGCCAACATAATAAGCAGTATACATTTAAATAATCCATTTTTAAATATTACTTCTAAACTATAATCTCCTTCAATTATGGAACAAGAATAAAGCTTCATGGAGCAAGGAACAATGGAAGGGTGAGCTGGCTGGTAGCATGTTAAGAAAGCAAGCCACCCAGCAAGCCCTGTGGAAATGCCCTCCTGCCTCTGCACCTACCCTCTAATTACTTCTTCCTTCTGCTCTCTCCACCCACCAACCAGGATTCTTTCAAAAGAACTAAAGCTCTTATTTACCAAGTTTCCAGAGTGTTAATCATGTCTAATGGTCTTAACACAAAAGCAGCCAACCTTTGAATGTGTAACTATTAATGGCTTGCTTCCTTCTACCCATTTGGGCTTCTCCTCTTATTCCCAAATTCTCCCATGATTCCAGTAAACCTCCCTCCTTCTACTAAAATATGCACCTCTGTTTTCAGTGAACCTCTGTTGGAGTAATCAGAAATTGAAGTGGTATCAGGAGGAAACAGCAACCTTCAGAAGTGCACCTTAGAATTTTCTATTTCCCCTAAGGGATCATCACCATTCAACCTGGTGTATGCCACATAGCAGGCAGTCAATATTTATAAAGTGAAAGGGAGGGAGGGAGGAAGAAAGGAAGGAAGGAAATATTCCTCATTAAGACAGTAAACACACCCGCTGTTTTGGAAGATGTTATCAAGGAGGTTGAGTAGAAAATAAAGACATTTAATAAGGGAATTCACCCCCATTCCCTACTTCCCTCCTGTTATCTATTTGCCTTTCAAAGAGGTGCCTAGGACAGATTATGAAATGGTTGATTCTAGGACACAAAGAAAATTCAGCTCTGGAAGATTCTGCAGCCATGCTGGCCTAAAAATTAATTGTTTTCTCTTAGACAAGTTCAGGGTCCATTAATGCAGTGATGTGGTGAGGGCCTCAGGGCTCCTTGCTCTGAACTCTGTCATCCATCATGGATGGCTGGGAAGAGTTAAGCAACACAGGCATACAGGGAGCTGGGGAGCAGCATTTGTATCTACACACACTAGAAACCACCTACAGGTCACTGTGTGGTTTTATTTTCCATTCTGCCTTGTTTTCAGAGAAGGTATGGGGTAATCAGTAATTACTTAGAATACAATGGCCAGAGTTAATTGTTCCTCTTTCAACTGTGCCAGAAAACAACAAGGGAATTGAGCCTGTAAAGAGTAGCAGGCTTGTCAGGAGACATAAAACGACATTCAGTATTTTACATAGGAGTAATTTTTTCAAAACACTTGACCATTTATTATGTATTATACCAACCAAATATCCATAGGAGATCAGTCTGATCATTCTGTCAATTCTTCAAGTCTGTTATCAAGGAAACAAAGAGGAAGAGGGAACTTATGTCCTGATCTGTCACTGTGAGTCCTTGAATGAATGAGCTGTGCCTGTCAGACCAACCTAACCTTCACTTCTACACAGAATTCAAGCAAGAGGGAGCCGCAGGTGTGGCAAGACTTTCTCCACAGCTAACCCTGCAAAGGCAGGGTTTTATTATTGCCTTTTGTGAGTGCTCTATGAATTGTTGAAGATTAAAGATTCAATCCCCCCGATCAGGTTCACAGTTAAAAAGTCCTGGGGCTCTTTAAGTTTTCCTTTTCACAAGAATTAAGTATTCATAAAGAAATAAAAAACACAAAGTCAGATGTAGGAATGAATATATGCCATTACAGATGTAGATTAATCTACACGTATTAAATAATTCTTTGAGTTTGTATACTTACATGCACACATGCACATGTGCACACACAGACACACACGTAGTCTTGTAAATCATGGCATGCCCATTTAGCAACCGAGGTTACAAAGTCACAGATGTGATACAAGCTACATCTTTCCAATATACCCTGGTATAAAAACCTTTCCTGTCCTATTTGTATCTGGTTGTGGGTTAAGCATGAAATTCTCTTTCTAACACTGGCTCCAACCTTTAAATAATTTACTTAGAGAAATACATTCCTATAGTAAGCATTCATTTCTTGTTAACATCTTGTGCTTTTCTAATTAAAAATATCTCTCTACCTATCCAACTGCATCAAGTCCTTGAAATCTCAAGAACTTATTCTCTAGTAGTTGAAAGGGTGAAGAATGGGGTAGGGAAAATGAGGTAGGAGAAACAGGTTCAATGCAAAAGAGGGAGGAAAAATTTATGCCTGTTCCTTTTAGCAAAATTTCAGCTATCTGTGGCTGGGATGGCTCTTTTTCTAAGTACCATGCTAATTTTTAACATTTTGTGCTGGGAAGTTTGAAGAAGAAAAGGAAACAGAAATGTCTCTATATGCCAAGCAAAGCAGACTTTAAGCATCTCCAAGAATAAAAGTGATACGATGATAAAAGATGAACACCAAAATTTTTTAAATCTAACTATATAATCACAAATCATCTTAACAAGTAAACAAAACAAGAAGCATCTGAGTGCACAGGTGTTGTTCATTAAAAAATCCAGAATGCTAAAATTGTGCTGTCCGATACTGTAGGACTTACCCATATATGGCTCTTTAAAGTTAAATTAAAATTAACTGAATTTAAAAGTCTGTCCTTCAGTTGCAGTAGCTACACCTCACATGTTCAGTAGCCAGATGTGACTTGTAGCTATCACATTGGAGGAAGCAGATACAGAACATGTGTACCATCACAGACAATTCTATAATTTAGCACTATTTTAGCATATAGGGACTTTTCTAGAGCTCCTTAGAAATCTGGATGAATAATTAGGGGCTTAATAAATATCTTCCCAATCTACAATGACTTAAATTGTGGCACAAAAAGAATATACTAGCTTTGAGACATTCAAATATACAAAATACATTCTTTTTGTATATTTCATTTTGAAATGAAATATACAAAATGAAAATTAAAATTCAAAATAAAAAAAACATTTACAAACTACTAAAATCAATGTATTTCACTTGCACCTCCATAGAGTCAATGGTATGTGCATAAAGAAGAGAATGTGTTGATTCTTAAGAACACTCCTGGGGTCATTAAGACAAAATGCACTCCCTTCTCTTCCTGTTCAGGGAGTTTAGTAAGAAGTGGTACAGTGACACTGTACCAGCACTGCCATGACAAGGGCTTTTAGGACTGCCTTTTCAGGACAGCAGAAGGAAGAAATGCTCACTGACCAATAACACAGTTAACAATCTTCACAAAGGGCAGGACACTCGGACCTACATGATATTGAGGAAAGGATCCACATCCATCTGGAAGGAGGAGCCCAGTTGACAGATATAAGAGTCAAGTTCTTGGTTCTGTCCAATGCAGTAGTTTTACCTAAAGCTTAAACTAAGACATCAGTGCATACATATCAAATGAAAGATGACAGAAATTCTCACTGGAGAACAGAATCAAACCATAATGACTTTTTACAGGGCAAGGGAAGAAGAGTTAAAAATCAACATGATAAAGTTTAGAAGGAATAAAATCAAGTGACACCATTTAATATTTGAGGGAATTTCTTCGGTTTGTACACTACAACAGGTGAGGTTCAGGAGTCAACTCCTGAAGTGGAAAGTTGACTTTCTACTCTAAGTCATGAATATCAGCTTTGTTTTATTCAACAAATTGTAATTTGAGTCTGGCCTCACAGAACAACTTTGGCCTAGTCAAAGGAAACTGTAATCACCTCAGATACCGTAAAGTTCCTATCAAAGAACAAACAGCATCTTACAGGCCAGCCAGGAAGGAAAGAGGCAACCCCATGGAGCAAGGTTGAATAACAGTAAAATGCAGTCACATAAGAGGAAGAAGTTCTAAAACACTTATTATATATTTTATGGGGAACTAAAAAAGAGGAATTTGAAGGTTCAAACACAAAGAAATGATAAATTTTTTAAGGAGATGGAGATGTTAATTAGCCCGTATATGTTTGAGTTGTCACACTACGCTGCTTAAGTATGTACAATTATTATATGTCATTTAAAAGAAGAGAGAATATTGCCCCTCTTTTTCCTTTTGTCTTATGGAACTTGTTTTTAAAGGAATCATTAAAGACCTAGGATGGATCTTGAGAAAAGAGGCTAGAAAAATAAGATTCAGGAGGGGAAAACAATCCTCCATTTAATTCAGCACAAGGAAAAAAAGGGAGACAAGAAAACAGAAATACACATGAACTAATATGCTGATTGGCATGACATAAATTTCAAATGAAAGAAACAAATAAGGTGTGTTGAAATTGTTTATGTTAGGAATAGAAATTTCTAGTTAACCTGCAGAAAAGATTGATAGAGGACATGATCATGGGCTCCAGCTATTTTGAGGGCAATTGTAAGGAAGATTAATTGAATATATTTTGTGTTACTCCAGAGAATAGAATGAGGACCAGTGGGTAAGAGTTATGGGAAACATATTTCAACTCAAAAGAAAGAAGGATTTCCTAATAATTAGCTTTGTCCTAAAGTGAAATGAGATCCCTCAATAGAGCAATCATCTCTCAGGGTGGGATGTTCTACAGAAGCCATGTCTGTGCCACTTAGGAAAGAGTCCTGCTATGGGCAGGATATTGAGGCAGATGACCTCTAAGAACCTTTCCACTTCTGAAACTCTGAGTGTGTTTCTTCCATCCTTTCACATGCACCGATCCTATTTGGTGAATAACTAAGAAGCAGCCAGTTGACTCAACAGAGGGTCATAAATCAGACTTTCCATTGTTCTCTGCCCCCTCACTGTCTCCAGGCAAGATAATGTGGCTACCCGCTCAAAGCTGGCAATGTGTGGGAGTGCATGATGTATTAGGCTATTTCTGTGTCTTAGATTTATTTGGCTTTTATATAAACAACTTAATTCATCTCACTTTCCCTCCTCCCTTGGATACCACACATCACATTTGTTTAACCCTTTTTAAATATTAAGTGTAATTTAAAAGCACAGGAAAGATTATAGTACAAAATACAACACAAACTAAGGTACATGTGGCAATTTGGAACTCTGTTTAACTGCTTGATTCAAACAAATATTTATAGAATAATTGCTTGGGCATGTGCAATTACTTGTAAAATAACTATTTTCTTCAAAATGGCACCTAATTAAGGACTTAGCTAAAGGACCAAAGTTTTTACCTAGTGCTTTGAGATTTCATCCCTGAAAAATAATCATTAACACCACCTATTTATAAGACTTGTTACTAATCACTAAAGAAAACACAAAGGTGAATAAGATAGAGACCCTGTCCTGAAGGAACTTACTAGTGTACAAATAACTGAAGCAACACAGAATATAAGAGGCTCCATAAAGTTATATAGTTCTTTGGAGAGATACTTTATATCTGATCATGGAAAAATCAAAGCCAACTTCATCAAAGAATAGGACAAAAGCCATATCATGAAGGGTCATGAATCCTGAATAATCTATTATTCCTCCTTTCAGTGATTATGGGAAACTTGAGGAAAGTACATGAGAGTCTCCTAACAGCAATTATATTTAAGGAGCATTTACCCAGCAGCAGTGTGTAAATTATTTAGAGTTGGAGAGATAATCTTGTTGGTCCTGGTTGAAGGGAAGCAACCAGACTTACATCTACATGATGGGATGTTATGCCAGATTTGTGGGACCCCAATAGTCCTCCTGGAGCCGAATCCAATGCAATCACACAAGAGTCTTTATTGCAAGCTCGAGCCTGGACTCACAACCGTTCCCAACGCAGCAGTCCCAGGGAGTGAGTCCTGGGTCCTTTGTTCAGTGAGATTTTATAGGTTTGGGGGGGATACTCTATGCGTCACAATATCACACAGCAAATCATTCCATACCGCGGGAAAGTCAAACAACAACTCTTAACATTGATTAGCACATTTACTGGTAGGAATAAGTTGGGTAGGGGTGATTGGCTAGTACAAGGCGGGGGGGTTCGTTTGAACTGATTCGTTTAGGCCACAAGGGGTGTACGTGCTAAACTACATGGTTTCCCAACATGTTATCAACCACCATAAACTACTTGGGGGTCATCTGGCATTCCAGGTTTTTTCCCTGTTTCATGCTGATTGGAGGTTGCTAGGGGGGTTGCTATGGGTCCTCACCTAGCCTAACTGAGCCAGGGACACCTGGTGCCACAGACCTCTCCTGTTATTTGCAGACAAACAACTCAGCATGGTGGGTGTGTGCTTAGGAGCGCTCTGTGGGTTTTTCCAAGGACAAGGGTCATGCCCCCTTCCTTAGGACAGGTCTTGAGGTAGAAGCTACTGTTATTTATTTATTTTTAAAAATAGAGTCACATCAGTTTCTCAGGAAGTGGCTAGATTGAGGACATTATGTGGTTCAGTCAGTAGCACTTGGAAGCTAACAGAAAGGAGTGGAGAGGCCTATGAACTCAAAATGGAGAGGATGGATCCAGAGAATTTCCAAGTGTCTACTTGTTGACTGGAGCAAACAAGTGGAAGATAGAGGAAGATGAAAGGTTTGCAGATGGAAAGGGGCATTTCAGAAAACAAGTTTCACACTGATATGAATGAATCCTGTTAATCTAATCCAGGGCTTCATCTTGTGGAGATTTCGAGTCTATATGTATTAATCCTGGATTTTTTTTACTTTGTATATTTTCTGATGATTGGTTTGGAGGACTTACTGATCTTTGAGAGACTGCCCCTTCTCCAGAGAGCTGGTTCCTAGAGATAGTGAAAGTCTTTTCTACAAATACATCCATTACATGCAAACAAACCAATCCAAAGTTGGCTCCCTAACTACCTGTTTGATTTAACTCTTATACCCAGGCCACTATCCATATTTTTCAACCACCTCAGGGCCAGGCACCAGAGAATTAGGGTCAGCACTTGCTCTGAGAGCCTGCCAAAATGACTAAAACTGGCCAGTCTTAAATGGATTACTCTGCATTGCCCATTCCTTCCCACAGAAACCACAATAATGGCACTTGCTCATGTTTCCCCCTCCCTCCTGCCTCGTGGCAGACCCCAGTGCTTCCCATGTGTCCCTATGAGCATGACATGCCCCTTCTCTTGGGAACTGCAGATAGCACACTATCTTTTCAGTGTCAATCATCTCCTGTTCTGTTGGTCTCATCGTACCTGAATAATGATCAAACCAACACTTAAAAACACTAGAGATGAGTAAAATGATAAAAAAGAGATGTATAAGTGAGGATCAAAGTACCAAAATGGGCATAATATTGAAAGAAATCAGTTAACCAAAGACAGAGACCACTGTGTGTTAGGGAGATGGTTGGGAAAGCCCCTGTGAATGAATTGTCACTTGAGAAGTATAAGGAAGGTTGAATTGTGTGCTGTAAGAAGTAGATCAAACCCTGACTTGGTCCTCAGAGTTCTAGGGAAGCAAGGGATTGTAAGAGAAAGAAATTTAAGGTATTTATTGGACATTTATCTGTTGTGCTGAGGCAGTTTGAAGTTCAGGTTTAAAGCTCAGTAGACAACAATGTCTGTAGATTCAATGAGATTGAACACTGGAGAGGTTTACCAGGAACAGAATATTACTAGAGGAGAATTCAGTTTCAGTTATGATGGCCAGAGAGAAGTGCTATTGGAAGTAGGTTTCTAAATGACACAGTATTGCAATGAAACAGGGTGACAGATGGTGTTGCATTCGTATGATAAGAGTATAGAAAGAGAAAAGTAAACGGGAAAAGGTGGAGTGGGGAAGATTTGGTGCTTGTGGTTTAACTATCAGTAAAAGGGATTATAGAAAAGGGGGTTCATAGTGCTGCCAGAAGAATACCAAGTGAGTGGAGTCTGAACCCTAAAAGAACCACAGGATTATTAGAGTCTTTCCGTGGTTCCAAACAGGCCTACCCAAATGACAGACTAAGACCAAGGGGGGATACCTGCTGACATCTTTAATTCAGATAAAACCCCAGAACTACTCAATTATAATGTGGCTCTAATCTGTGCCTAGGGGTGACTATAGTTAGGAATGAAGGGGTTGAAACAAAAAGGACAATGCAAAGTCATCAGATATTTATCTAGTATTTATTCATCCTGTGGGGGCGATTTGATGTATAAATTAAGGCTCATTAGAAACTTCAACCACTATTCCATAAGGATGCATTTAGCTTAGATGTTTTTCTGTTTTTAATGTCTGAAAGGGAAAAATTAGATTTTCTTGAAGAGTCGATTTCCCCCATTTCCGTTCCTATTCCAACTCCACATTGTAACCTACTTTCAAGAATAAATGTAAGATTTCAGAATATAAGGTAAGCCCTATAGAATGGAGAAGAGTCAGAATCAGACAGATAAATCAGGCGTGCCAGTTGGCTCATGAAGTGAGAAGCAGGCTATGAGGGAAGCTTCACTGAAATTATCTAAACAAGCACTTAATGTGGGTGAGGCTCTGAACCAGGTAGAGTATGGGAAAAGCACCTGCCAGATGCCAGGTACTGTACTGAGTGCTGTATAGACATAATATCTCATTTTCTCCTATGAAACATTTATTCTTACTTTTATTAACCATTTAACAGGTGCAACAGTTGAAGGGATGGAATAAAGAGAGGTCATAACTAGCTTTGCCATGCACACCCTTTAAAAACTCCTGCAAGAATTGGAAAGCAAATTCTTCATTTCAATACTTTACACTGAAACACTAATTGTCTTAGAGGAAAGAAATTTTAAACATCACTTTCAGAGTATCTGAAGCTCTAATCCGAATAACCTCTTCTTTCCTATAAATCAGTTGCCCCAAGTGACCCACCCAGCAGGAACCAGTGAAGATGTTGTGTTGTCCGAGAAAAACTGGAAGGAAGGCCTGGCTCATCTACAGGGGTTGGACTTTCCAAGTGGGAATGGAGAAATGAGTTAATGTATCAACCTCAGTTTGGTCTTCGGTGAAGTAGAGATAATGAGATCTTCACCTGCATCCAGCTGTGAGGGGAAAATTAGAGCAAGAATTTCTAAATTGATTAATTCAATACTCCCTGAGTGTCCACCAGGTATGAGGTACCGTGTTAGACACAGACATATAGATACCAACTATAAGGTTAAAAAGAAAAGATAGGGAAGGAGAGGTTAAGGGAGAGAAAGAGGGGAGAAGCAAGAAATGGAAAGGAAGCAGGACAAGGGAAGGAAAAGAGAAGAAAAAAGAAAAGAGGGGGAAGAGAGAGAGAGAGAGAGAGGAGGGAGGAAGGGGGGAAAAGGATCCTATCAGATATTTAAGTATGTTTAAATTATATTGAAGAGTACTCAAACACATTGCTAGCCAGCTGGTTCCCTGGCTAGTGGCCATATATAAATAAAGATAGGAGTGTTGTTTTCATTTAAAATGATGAAGTGGCAGGGTCCTGAAATTCAGTAGCAGCAAAACTGATAACCTGATAACCTTAGTATTTACTAGAGTTCAATTCTCAAGGATGTGTGTGTGTGTGTGTGTGTGTGTGTGTGTGTGTGTGTGTCAGGCGGGTGTCAGGAGGTAGTAGATAATGGTGATAACCTTCAATATCAAATATCTAAGTGCTCTTTTTTAAATTATGGCAGGCAGAATGCCAGCCCCTTCAAAAGATGTCCATGCCCTAATCCCTGAATCCTGTACATATGATGCATTATATGGCAAAAGGAACTTTATAAATGTACAACTACTAATCAGTTGACTTTAAGATAGATTATACCGGATTATCCGGTGAACCCACTATAATCACATGAGCCCTTAAAAATCAGAGTTTAGTCCTTACTGAGAACAGAGAGATGTGGCAAAGGATGAATCAAGGAGATACAGAGCATGAGAAAGACTCCATATGCTGCTTGTGGTTTATAAAGGAGCAGGCATTGTGATGAGAAATGTAGGAAGCCTGGGGGAGCTGAAAGAGGCTGCCAGTCTACCAGCATCAACAAAGTAGAAACTCAATCGTACCAATGACCTGAATGATCTTGGAAGCAGATCATTCCCAGAGCTCCCAGTAAGGAAAGTAGCCCTATCAATACCTTAAATTCAGCCTCATGTGACTAAGCAGAGGAGCTGAGCCACCCTATACCCAGACTACTGATACACAGAACAATGATAGAATAAATGAGGGTTGTTTAAAGACAATGAAATGATGTTGGTTTTTATAGAAACAATAGAAAACATATGTCACTCTAAGATTGTGGCAAATCCTATAATTCTCTGTTGCCATGTTGTCTTATATTACAATCCCAGCTCAGTAATTCAAGAAGTGTGTGACTTTGGATGGGTCACTTTTCCTCTCTAAGCACAGGTTAAGGATAGTAAGCCCTAGCCAGATATTCTAACCCTTAATAGAGGCATGGCTTCACTCACTATGAGAATCAAATCAGTTGAAATATAAAGAAATGATTGATGTGTTACACACACACACACACACACACACACACACACACACACATACAGAGAGAGAGAGAGAGAGAGAGAGAGAGAGAGAGAGTTAACAAAAGTCCATAATTCATTCCAGTTTCCTTAGTTTTTACTTACTGTCCTTTTTCTGTTCCAGGAGCTCACCCAGAATGCTGGTCATGTCCTTTTCAGCTCCTCTCGTCTGTGACAGCTTCTCGGTGTTTCCTTCTTTTGAAGACTTTGACAGTTTTGAGGAGTTCTGGTCAGGTGTTTCATAGGATGCCTCTCTACTGGAATTTGTCTCATGATTAGACTGCTTTATGGGTTTGGGGGAGGAGATGGGATGTCATTTCCATTACATCACATCAAGGATACATGTTATCTACAGGATTCCTGATATAGATCTTGATGTTGACTTTGATCCTCTAGAGAGCTAAGTAGTGTTTGTCAGGTTTCTCTGCTTTACAGTCACTCTTTGCCCCTCTTTCATAATAGACTCTTTGAAGGAAGTCACTACGTGCCGTTCACACTTAAAAGAGTAAAGAGTTTTGTTCCACTTCCTGGAAGATAGAGTATCTACATAAATTATTTGGAATTCTCCCCAGGAGATTGTACTATTAACTTTTAATACATTTAATTTACTTTTAGTTCTCAAAGTCCTCTAAATACTGATTTTATAATATCATCTTCCTGCTTGTGAATACAAACCACAACAACCAGTGTGATTAGAAGCTCATCATTTCATGGAAATATTTTTATATAAATTATGGAAAAAACATAATGGAAAAATGATCATCCAAGGGGAAAGATATGTAAACTCTCTCAGGCCTGGGGCAGCATGGTGAGCATAGAAACATTTTCCCATGACCTTGATCTGGTCCTCTTTCTCCCAACAGAATTGAATTTGATTTGGTTCAAGGTTTTGGGGGAAAGGTCACACGACTGTCTCTCACCTCTCACTAAGACTGTTCCCCATGCCCAGATATCAGAGACATCAGACTAGTCTTCAGTTTTGAAAACTCACATCTTAAGAGTGTTTCAATATCACACAGTTTTTCACACAAGCAACAGGGCAAAGAATATCTGTAGCATTTAAATCCTTCTTTGCCTTAGACTAGAGTGGTAATGCTTGGCACAACTGTAAGGACATTACAGTTGTGCCAAATACATTAAATATGGCACTGCATGAACAGAAGAAATCAACCTCCCAACTTCAGTGCAACATGGAGTGCCCACTGACCTCACTTCAGGCTGCAAATCCAAGTCACTAGTCACACAGAAAAATGAAGAAATTCCAACATTGAGGCTGCCTCTGAACATTTCCAGATCTATCTGAAAAGAAGAGAGCCAGAAATGTTGGGAGATTCTCCCAACAAAATTGAAAAGGTTTGGTCACTTCATCGAGGTTTTAGAGGAACATCTGTGCTCCGAAGGCTCAGCAGAGAAGAACCCAAGCCTTCCTCTGGTGCTATCATCACCTGCTCCCATTCAGATCACTGCCAACATTGACATCCTCCTGGATACTCCTGCCATAAATGAAAGATGAACTTAAGCTATGGGTAAAGGGCAGGAAAGGGAAGAGAGGTACCATGTAAATTTTATTGAACATATAATATAAACCATCCAAAAGCTCAGGTTTGATAAAATCAAAAATTAAGAATTTATTCTGAAGATGAAAATCCATTCATGGAAGAGAAAAAGAAAGACTCAGAACTCTAAGGAACTGACATCACTATTTTTTCCTTCAAATTATCTTGTCAACTGTCCTCTTAGTTGTTTCTAAGATATGCAAAAATAAAAAAAAAATCTTCAAAGGTTAACTATATTCGTTGCCATCAAGGGCTCTGTATTTAGCCCTGGCTTAGCCTTTGGATGCATAATTATCAATACCAGAGCTTCCGTCACAGTGCTCACATTCCTTCAGGTCCTGGAATGATTCAAAAGAAGATCCAGGTGGGCCTCACTTACTGCTTCAGTTATTTTCTTAGGGTGATGAGAGTGAGAGACAGCAAAGCATTTGGGAGGGAGGTACTTTATGTCTACCTTGAGGGTCTACAACATTTTTTTCACAATACACACACTATAAGACACCTCTTTCCCAAAACTGTTATAGTATCATTTAATTTTCTCCCCATTCCAGTCCCCTCTCAAGGAAACAATGTATTACTTATTCATCACTCACAACATGTTGGTGGATGGGGGACATATCTATTGTAGAGAAGAATGGGATCAGCTGGAGGTTTTCTCCTATGAACTTTTTCCCTTTGTCTTAGAAAGTTCCTTCCAAACTCTCAGGTACTCTTGAGGTCTTGTGGCATCCAACAACAGCGTAATAATAATAACAATATCTTAAAATTACTGTCACAATGCTTTCTAAATGCTGTATGTGTATTAATTCATTTCCTCTTCAGGATGGAGAAATTTTTATTGTACTGTTTTACAAAAGAAAGTGAGATTAGGTAATTTGACTAAGGTCATAAAACTAGTAAGCGAAAGTTTAGGTTTCAGGTTTGGCCGTCTGGCATGAGAGTCTATATTTTAGACATTAAATGGTAATTCCTTCCCATGGTTTAGGCTAATTAGAATATGATTTTAGGGTCTTTTCCCACATGGACTCCACACATTAAGTAGAAAAAAGGAGAAAATCAATTTAACAGCCTAAGTTAATAGCTGGAAAAGCTATGACCTGAGATTTCTATGCTTAAGTAGGGAAACCAGAATTTCTGGAGATACCCTGAGACACCAAAGAAAGATAAATGATTGTTTAACAACCATGTGACTTTTCCTAAATCACTTGTCAACATGACCATTTGCACTAGTCAGTTTTCCAATACCATAACAAATATTGGAGGCTGTTACTTTAAAAATAAAAAGGGTTTATTTATTTCACAGTTTTGGAGACTGAAGGTCCAAACAGCATGAAACTGGCTTTGACAAGGGGCTTGTGACAAATGATATGGTGCATACTCATGCAGTAAAGACCACATCATGAGACAGAAATCCAAAAATTGTTTCAGGGGTCAGGTTCATCTTCTTCAAGAACTAACCAGAGTCCCACAAGAATTGAATTAATTCATTCTAAGGGCACTGACCTCAATGACCTAATTTCTTCCCACTAAGCCCCACCTCTTAAAGGTTCCACACCACCTCTCACATCACCAAACTGAGAACCACCATCCCAACACATGAACTCTTGACGGGAACACTCAAACCATATCCAAACCATACACAATTTTAGTTTATCCTTCAAAGTTAATTTTATTGTTTAGGGACATTCCATTTTTATGATCCCCAAATGAAACACAGTTCCATGTATATATACATTCAACAGACAGGAGATATGGAAATATTCTTCCAGGCCAGATATGTCTGAGAGAGAGGAAAAAGAGAGAGAGGAGGTGAGAAAAGAATATCATATCTGAAAAGTAGAGTAAAGCTGTTAACAGGGCATATATGTTGGGATTATTAAACCAGAGGGACTTTGCGGATAGTAACTAGGGTTTCTGGGTAAACCAAGGGTCTAAAAGGTAATCTCCCCAGGGTTATTGAAAAGTGTGCATAGATTCATAATGCGTCTGGAAATGAGAATTCACATCATCATTTGGACAATAAAAAAATAATGCAAAGGCAAGTCCCAGAGAAGGCATGTGGTTGTCTTGTCTGCTCATTTCCCCCTGTATGGGTTTTGCAAGTGAGGGTTTTGCTTTCCTTTCCCTTTTCTCTAAAACTGAAAGTCCTTCACTGCCTTCAATTCTGACAAAGCAGATCTTTTCAGCCTCACCTCCTGCCTTCCATCCTTGCCCTTCTCTCTCTCTGATATGCCCTTCCCCAAATTGAGTCCAACTTTAAATGTCACTCCCATCTCTTAGCAGATTTAACTACTCTTTCTTACAGTTTTAATAGAATGATGGAGCTGAAGTCTACTACAAACTATTCAGGGATGAATAGGAGGTGATAAAACTAGGGGCATTAGTACAGTTCAGAGAAGTGAGTTTTCTGATAAGGAAGGGAAGCCGGTCTCTTTGTATTGGGTGAGAGAAAGAGCTCAAAAAAAAAAAAAAAAAAAAAAGCAATCAAGGGAAGAGTTGGCTACAACTCAAGGGACCAGACAAGAAGGACGAGTTTATCTTGGAAAGGAATCGTCAAATTATTGTAGTCTTAGGGTGACGGCACCACGTGGGATTAAACATTTGAGAAATTTAGCCATCTGCTAAACTCCCATGTCCACTTCCAAGAAAATGATACTTTCCCACCTTCATTATAGGAATAGATAAATGGAGTTCAGAAAATACATATTCCTGATTTAGGAGTATAAAGATAAAAAATGATGCTGAATTAAATCAGGTTGTTGAAAGGGCTGATATGAAAGTGCTTCATATGCTTGATTTGAAATGCCCAATATGGTCTCTGAAAATAAAAAAACAGTACTGGACACTCTACAAAGATAAATATATTATAGATACTCTTAGATATGACCCAAGGGTAGGAAGGATACAATAGACTTTTAAAAATCCTACTCCTTCATTTTCTGGATGGGTCAGAATATCGGTGACTTGTCCCTGTGGACCTGTGAATATTTTCAAGTAAGGGAGGCAAGTTGTTTGAATTTTTTAAAGCTTGTGCCCTGCAAACATGATATATCTTAAAGAGGAAAACTGCACAATTTCACAGAAAAGGAAAATTCTGACCTTAGCAATATGTGATGTCCCAAAGGATACCAGGATTGAGTGTCTGAACAGGCTGTTGTAATACGGCAGGGAACTAACAGCAACTACTGAGGCATGAAATGTGAGAGGAATAACAAAACATGTTCAGGTTGTAAAAGGCAGCATTAAATGTTTGCTGATGTGATTGTCAGAGCTGGCGGTTTACCCATAATACACCCCATACACATAAAAGAAAAGTAAGGATGAGGCCGGCCGTGCACTGAGTATGAACACTGCTAAAATATGAGCCAAAGAGAACAAGAGGATACAGGCTTAATGTGCTGAATACAAAAAAAAAAAAAAATCAGCACCAATGATGAGATCTACTGGATAGCAATAGGAGAGGGCCCAGGTGACAACTGGAGGATTTGCAAGGCTCTAAAGGAGCCAAATGAAACTGTCAAAGAGGAACATTTTCATCTGCCAACACAAAAAAGAACAATGGGAGAAATGCCCGTGAAGACATGGTTTCTAAACAGATGCTGCTGCTGGCTCCTGGCCCACGGTCCACACTGGACTCAGTTCTAGAATACATCATGGAATTCGTCAGTGCTGGAGTCTAGCTGGGAGACACCGCAGGGCGTGCTATGAGCTGTTCAGGGCAGTGAGAATGAGAAAAGGAGAAAGAACAACATTGTGTACACATGGCCAGGGGTTTAAAGCCAAGGGAGGACAGGACTTTGAACTAAGTTCCTGGAGCTTCTTCTATGCCATTAGGTCCCCATAGAGTCACTTGGTTTTTGCTTCTTCATCAGGAATGGAAAGGCTTGGCTGTGTGTTCTTACCATGCAGAAACTCGACCAAGGTGGTAGAAAAAGCACTTCATAATCAGCCATTTTAATCCTTGTTAAATCAGACAATATAGAAGGTTGGATAACCCCAGGAATTCCACTTGAAAAGTGAGCATTATAAGAAGATTTTAAGATTAAGCAAAAATAATGGCTTTAGTCCTCGTCTCAGGAGGTGGGGACTATATGAGTCAAAGGAAGCTGAATTTGACAATATAAAAATGAAAGTACTTCAAAAAATAGCTCTGCTACAAAATTCTCAGTGGAAGTCCAGGCTGCAGATGAATACCTCATCTTCTGGGAAATCCGCCCCAGTGGAAAACCTAAAACAGTTTAGATTCATCCCTGCTAGGATGAGATACAAAAGGGTGGAGAATCATACGATGCTTTTGTAACTAATAGGGTACTCTCATTGCAAGCAACAGAAATAAATGTAGCCAACACAGACAGAAAGGAAATTTATTCCATAGAGTTTGATGGAAAGGTAAAGAAACAGGTTTAAAACCTGGGTCCAGGTGACTCAGCAGTAGGAAGAATTTAAAGAGCATTTACTACCAAAAGAGTTGTGCCCATTTTCCTTCCTTGTGTCACTGTAGTCAAAATTCCTAGTCAAAGAGAAGGCCCTTTGGGTTGAGCTTGGGACACATGTCTGCTTTCAGGTAGAGAAAAGAAGAACATCTTGACTTACAGTCTTTCCCCCACCACCAAGAGAACAAGCAATTCAAGAGAGATAATTCCATAAAGGTTATCAGTAATTAGTACAAAAGGAGAATGAATGTTGGGCCATGTAAAACAAACAAAGGGCTCAACTTCTTAAAGAAACCTTATAAGGATTTTTATGCAGAAATAATTGGGAGCTATTGTTATTAATGCATATCCAGACAGAGCATGACAAACTCACTGTGATTTTTTTTATATAAACTTCACTGGGTGGCTGGACATTTGGTCAAAATTATTCTGGTGTGTGCATCAAGGTGTGTCTGGATGAGATTAACATTTGTATTTATAAACCGAGTAAAGCAATCAGACTCCTTAATGTGGATGTGCCTTGTCCAATCATCAAAAGCCTGAATAAAACAAAGACAATGAGCTTCCCACTAGTAAGAGAAAATTACTAACTGTCCTGAGCTGGGGCATCATCAGTTCTTTCCTACCTTTGAACTTGAACTGAGACTGCTAGCATTGAGGTTGGAATATACTATCAACTCTTCGAGGCCATCAGCTTGCCAAGGGCCGATCCTGTAATTTCTCAGTATTTGAAAATGTATGGGGAAATCCCTTGAAATGATCATCCCTGTTATTCTCTAATAAGTAGACACACAGATAGAATACATACATACACATGTACATGATGTATATACGTTTCTGTTTCTTTGGAATACCTTAATGCATTCACCTACTCAAAGCAGAAATATAGAAGTGCGTGTTTCTCTGCTTCCTTGCTATATTTAGAGTAACATGTCTTGTTGTACAGTCCTTTCATTAATGTCATGTATCATTTCCCTTTTTGTTGTCTAGTGAAGTAGGCACTGGACTTATCAAAATTCTAACTTTGACATAATTAATCTTGGGGAAATTGCAGAAACTTCTAACCTTCAGCTTTCCCTTTTACCAGGTTTGGGCAAAAACACTTTTAGAGCATGTAATTTTGAGGAGTAAATGGCATAATTAAATGAAAAGTGTCCAATGGATGGCTAACAAATAGTAGGTGTTAAGTTAATGTTTATTACATCTATTCTACGGTATAAATCAGGGCGGGGTTAGGGTTATTTACATTCTTGTCCACATTCAGCAAATTACTGGGCATAGGGATGCTTAATAAATATCTCTAACCCACATTGGGCTATTCTGACAAAATATCTTTTTTAATTTCTAAAATCATATATAATATTATGTGCCTGGAATGAAGAGTTTGAATGAATAGTTTCCACCAAATAATGTCACCCACCGCCAGAGAGCATGTGATTGCAAGCACAGAAATGCACAGCTGGACAAGAGAAGTACAGTCTTGTAGAAGGAGGAATCAGATCATCAAGATCTTGATACCAGGCATTGGAAATGTTTGTGAGAAGTCTCTTATCCTCTTCAGAATACCAAAATCAGAGTCAAAGCTGGTCATTCTTCAAATGTCATTGATGTCAACTCAAGTGAGCATGTCGTGTTCCACTCTCTTCACTAAAGGGCCACATTTCAATGGAAAATAACTTGCTGGAAATTGAGAAAATCTGTATTATATCACATATTCTAGGACTCTAATGCTCGGCTATTCCAGCTTAATCTCTGACCACCACTCCTTTGAATTGTGTTTTCACAACCTGAAAATAAATAGGCTTTTTGTGATGTTCAATAATAGAATCGATGAAGTCGATGAAGTCAACTATTTTGTCTTTGTGTGAACATAAGCACAGAGAGTGATTGATTTTGTTTTAAATACTATTAGCAAAATTTGAGATAGTGAAAAGAAAACTTAAGTGTGTAAGTTCTTTAACTTATACACTTCCAATCTCTTCCTTTTGGGAAAACCAAGACACGGAAAGAATATGAAAATGTCCCACTTTTGCAGGACTACTTTTGAACATGGTCCAGATGATCCAACTCCTTCTTCAATCTATTCTTTCAGCAAATACTAATTATCATCTTGTCTCAGAACTTGTTCTAAGAACTAAGGACACAGACAGAAAAGAATAGGGCCCTCACAAAACTTTAATTTTACAGAAAAGTCAGACAATAAACAATTCGACAAATATATAAGAGTCTTGCGTAATGAAGAGACTCTGCATAATGTGCCAGCATGATGGGGGTCCCTCTTTAGCGAGAGTTCTCAGCACAGGCACTTCCAAGAAAGCAACATTCAAGCTAAATCAATGATCACCAAGAACGAGCCTTGTGAAAATTTCGTGAATGTGTGTTCCAGGCAAGGGAACAAGTACAAAGTTCCTAGAACAGTATACACCTGACAGGACTGAGGGTCAAAAAGGAAAGCCACCATGGCTGGAGGCATGCTTGATGGGGAAAGTGGCACCAGACCAAGGTGTTTATAGCATGGTGAGAAATCAAGACTTCATTTGCAAAGAAGAGGAGACTCTCAGTCCAGTGCTCTGAAAGCCAGCATGCTGAACTTTTTATCATGACGCTGAACTTTTTCCAGCAACAAAGAGCTATACTTCTGGAAAAATAACTACAAATCAGATTTGGCTCCTTTGCTGTAGGATTTTATTTATCTGCAATATGAGGCTGTTCAGGAAGCTAAATGATTTTATAAAACAGATTCCCTTGGATGGCCCAATCCATTTAATCTACCGAAGGGGTTCTATTTGTTTCCTCTGGGCCGATGCAGAGTTGTATGTCCAACTTGGACATTATGTAGTCGTCTAGGAAGGGAAAACCCAGCAAGTGAGAAATGATGGATGGCTTGCCTCTGAGGAGTACACTTCCTCAATGCATCTGCAGCAGCAGCTTCGAGCTTCTTCTCTGGAACACAGGCCAACTCCACAAGCTCCTTAGAGACAAGAAAAATTTTTTCTCATGTTTTCTTCTTGCCTGAGGAACACAGTGAAACAGGCCTGTTTTAAATCAAGCTCCCCTGTCCAAGGCTTACCTGGATCTTATATTGGAAGGTAAATGAAACAAGTGAACACTGTTTTGACTTATATCTAGAAGAGTTAGAAATACGCTCAGGCATTCAGGGAATGATGGAGGCAAGTGATGATCATAGCAGTGACCAGGTTAAAGTGTTATCTATCTCAGGTCAGTCTCATTTTTCCCCATCTGGTAACTTTTTGTCCTAGCAAATAGCGTCTATTTAGGGGTCTGATTTTTCTACCAGACACGCGTCCAGTTTAATCCCTCTATGATATCAATTCCATCTCTACAGGAGGACCTACTTTATAAATCTTTATTCCATCTGTCTCTGCTGAGCAAGAGAAAGGAAGAAATTGTGAAATTAGAAAGCTTGTGTCTCCACCTTGAGTCGACTTGATGTGAGAAAACACACCTCACCTTTTGCAATCATGTTTATTCTGCAAAACTTCATTTTCAATCCCATAATGTCTCAGAAGTAAGTTCAACACTGAATAATAATATAGATGATGCCAGAAAAGTAGCTGTAAAACAACATTACATGGGAAAGAGCAGCAAGTGTTAACAAATTTATTAAGCTCTTGCTAAGTCAGCCATCATAAGTTCACTCAATATATTTTCTTATTTATTCCTCAAAATGGCCTAGTGAGTGGCCAAAGTATAATTATGCTCTTCATAACTGCAAAATCTATTCTCAACTAAAATTGGAAAATATATTAGTTGCAAAGTTTTTTATCAGATATGAAACATTGATGCTATCCTAGGGCAATAGATAACTTAGGACCATTGATTATCAGAATAATCTGCTTTATCTCTTATATTTGGGATCAACAAACTACAGCCAGCTGCCTAAATCTAGTCCCCCACCTGATTTTGTAGATAAAGTTACACTGGAATACAGTCTTGCCCCTTAACTTATGTGTTGTCTATATTGCTGTTACATGGATGTTTTAATGCTATAGCTTCAGAACTGAAGCTGGATCACAAAGTGTAAAATATTTATTATCTAGCCCCTTATAATAAGAGTTTGCTGACCCCTGCTCTGTATCTATGATTATCTTCACACAAAGATTTAGTTTATCCACAATACATCCTGGGGTTTCCCTGTCATGAACAGACAGCTAAACAAAGCAGGTGTCTGGTGCACTGCAGTAGACAGTCTTGGTGCTCAGTTGGCAAGATTCAATCTACGGATGGTGCCTACATTCCCCTCACCCAATTGTCCTGGATTTGGCTGGTAGCAACTAATGGATGAATGTTTCTCATGAGAATCATGCCCCAGAGCCTGTCTGGGAACCACCCCCCCACCCCCAACCCCCAACCCCCAACCCCGGGTATTGTGTGAGAGGTTAGCTCTTCCTCCACAGGCAGCCCATGCATAATGACTAACGGATGCTGGAGTGCAAACCTCTGGCTTCTTTGCCTTAAGGTAGGACCAGCATGTGGCACCTTGGTCCAGGGCTCCCTGAAGAATGTGGCTAAAGATGGAGTTCAGCAGAATCTACATCTCATCAGAGATTTTCCCCATTCTGTCCAACTTCCCTCCTTTTCTTGGTTTCCCCTGGGAAAAGTCCTTCACCAAGTCCCTTGTAGAAGTATCCCAATCTTAAGTTCTGCCTCTTAATTAACCTACTAGACACAGGGCAATTATATATGAAGGATACATTTTTTTTGTCCATACATAATTTTAGAGAAATGTGTGACATGTTGTATATTATGGGATGAAGTTGAGAAGTCAAAAAAATGGAAGAAATGGAAGGCAAGAAGGTGCCAACTAGGTCTACCCTACTCTTAGTTGGTGTAGTCTCCTGGGTAGATGATAAGTCTAGGGAAACCTCGCTTTTCTTCCTTTGCCTACCAGGACCATTGTCCCCCAGGACAGCAATCTTACTGGCTCCAGCCTTGGAGACTGTAGATGCCCAAAGCAGCCTGAGGTCTTTTTATTGTGTTCACTTCACAGATTGATGCTCAAGCTTTGTCAGCCTAGACCCTCATCAGCTGGGGACACTGAAAGCTGCAGATGACAACTGAACACACAAAAAATGGCCCATTTAAAAATATATTTGTTATCTGGTTCCTCGCCTGATGTGTCCCCTACCACGTGAACCTCAAAAGCTTACTGGAGTGAAAAAAATAAGAATAGTTGTCTTCTAAAGCACAATTTGTCATACACATTTTAGCTAAATTATTCTCTTTGCTCTGTTGATGTGCTTAGAGTTCTATGAAGCTTAAAAAAATAAATAACCTTCTTGGGGTCCCTCTCGAGAGCCAAGGATCACCACTCCCCCAACCCACCCTGTGAGATGCTCTCCTCCCAGCACATTCACATACCCCAGGAAGGACAGCCCATTGGAATGTCTGTTAATAAACGCCCCAAGGCATTCTCTTTAGCTGAACAATTAAGAAAGATTTCTAAGAGACTGAACCATGTGTGACCTAAATTGGCTTTAAAAATGCTTTTCGAGCCCAGGGAGCAGCATTTGCAACATAATCGTCTTCCACCTTGACATTAATTATGCACCATGGTGTTCAGAGAGCAACTCTGAGCCAGGAATATAAGTGTTTGTAAAGTAAACATGTCAAGCAAGGCAGAACATTGTAAAATGAAGAAAATATTAAATCTAATGCCGCTATGATCCATTTCTCCACTCTTTTTTTTCCTTTCATAAATCTTCTACATTCAAGCTATAAAGGGATGGCATTTCCCTCTTCAATGAGAGATTAGGTGACTCAACAATGCTTATGGTTTGGATTTCTTGAAAGAGAAAAAGAGAAAAGGAGGTGGTTTTTTTTTTTTTTTTTTCCACTTTGTGATTGAAAATAAAAAAGAGCTTGCTGATTTAAAGAGCTGTATAGCCTTGGGGAACCTTTAGAAAGCATTCTCTATAGGAACAATTCTGCTTCTATATAGCCACCAGAACTGTAATCTCACTCCCCTTTCTCCATTATCAAGGGCATTTGCATGACAGCTGGATCCTAGCAGTTCCTGAGTGCACCTATTTCTAATCCTTACATCTTAATTTAGTGTCATTAGCCCTTGTAGGTGGCATCTTTATTAATTGTTATACATAAAACTTCAATGTCATATAAAGGATCCCAGCCTTAGCAAGAGGCTTAATGAAACTATTCTACTACTTATAAGGAAAAATATGATAGTAATAAGATAGTATTCAAGAGATTCAAAAGATTCCAGTGGTATTCAAAATAATTTTAGCATGTCTTCAACTAAATCTTGCTATGAAACTCAATTCAAAAAGAAAGAACAAACAGAAGCAATGTAGGCCCATTTGAAGTGGATGCAACTCCTTTCACACACATCTCCCCCTATCTTGTGAGGATAACTCCAGGGAACTCTCAGGGCACCTGCCAATCTCAGTTTGGAAATCAGTAATTTGAACTACTCACAATTTATTGTTGTCTTCCAGAGGAAGTACTTAAGCTCCGTAACAATAGGCTCTTTAAATTTCTCTTTAAAGCCCTTCTATAGAAAGCCATCTCCATCTAATAAGATGTCACTCATTGGAAAATAGTTGAAATACATTTTCCCAAGAAACACTGCCTTTATATTTTTAGAATACCCATCGACTAAAATATCTTGGATAGGAACCTCAAGTTGGTAGAATCTGTGAACATATTAGAGGATCATAATATTGAAGAAAAGAAAAAGTATCAAGGGAGAACTTATCATTGGTATAACAAAATTCTTAGGAAACCCAGAGCTCTCTACAGGTCAAAAAATTTAAATTTTCTTTGGGAAGGAAATGAGCACGTGTCTGAGAGCTGTGGATGATAATTTGAATGAACCAGAGGATCCACAGTAATTCTATGAAATTAAATGGGGTGTGTCTGGGGTATAAGGAGATCATCTCCTTGGTAAGAGACAGACTTAGTTTGAGAAATAATTCTTCATATATCCTTTATGTATAGCAATTAATATACTAGTGAGAGTTTTTATTAATTTTATATATAACAATTGTATATCTCTATGTATAACAATTAATAAAGACTCTAATGAGAGTCCAAGGGTCTGGAATAATGTTCAGCTAGGAAAGGGATATGTAGAAATGGAATTGCATTCATGTATTTCAGATTCCATTAAGAAGCACACTTGCTCTTGTGTTGCTTTAAGAGCAAATGAGTGTTGTTTACAAAATGCCAGATTTTACATGAACATAGGAAAAGAATTTTAAACTAAAGTTGCCCAATGAGAAAACAGAGAAACAGAAAAACTTGAGAGGTGATAAATGTCTAATACTAGAGGCATAAAAGCAGAAACTAAGAGATCTAGTGGTAATTTTTTTTTAATACATCTTGTGTTTGGGTTACAATACCTTAAAAGTCTTTTCTTATGCTTAATATATATGTATGTACATATAGACATCTATATCAAACTAAAAGATGTATATATGTGTATATATTTTTAATTTGATTGCATTAAGTACTATAAGAAGTCAAAACATTTTCTATCAAATGTCATTATTAAAATGTCCATTATCACTAAGAGAGTTCTAAGCCTTAATCAACTTCATATATGTGGAAAAATCCACATAGATAAGGGAAAATCTTGGGAGCATCTTTGGAATCCCTAATGTGACCTCCTAAGTGGTTGTCAGATTGTCCCTCAACATTCAGACTGCTTATATCTGGTCACAGAACATCATAGAAACAAAGATAACCATTTATGTTACTCTTTACTCACATAAGCATATATGTAGAATTGTTTCTCAAACTAATAAAAAAAACTTGAGCACAGGGGAAGAAAACTTGAGTACACAGAGAAGAAAAAATAACATTAAAAAACAGAACCTCAGAATTATGTTTGTTTGTTTGTTTGTTTATCTCACACACTTTACTTTTTTCTAAAAAAAAAAAAAAAAAAAAAAAAACCCTCTGATTTCTATCTCATTTCATCCTAATTAGGTTCTCTTTACTTCCCTTTGGAAATCCCAACCTCCCTCTCTAAAGGCCTCTCCTTCTATTCAGATCTCGGTTCCCCAGTTAAATCCATCTTCCTCAGAGGCACACTTCCTAACTATCCAATGGAAAAACATACCCTCTTTCATTTATTATTTATTTGCTCCTGTCTTATTCTTTGTCTAAATAATCTATTTATTTTCTTAATCTCTGAGTCGGAGCTAAATTAAAATTTCCATATTTGTTATGCTTACAACTGTCAATTCAAGATGAAAACCATATTGTTAGGGAACTCAATAAATATTTGGTCAGAGAATGAACAAGTTCAAATTCATGCAGAGAACCTTTTCATGTGGTCAGTTATAGAAAGTCTCTATTTAAAATCTTCAAAATTTATAGCCATCTATTCTGAACTATTGCAGGTTTTTTTAGTTTAATCATTTTTTTTATTTTTAGAATTTTATTGTAAGTCAATAATTAATTGAATAATAAGTATGCACTGATGTTGTATTAGATATTGTGTAGAATATTAGTAAATGTTTCAGTTAGTATGAACTCAAAAACAGACTCTATTTGGATTTATACTATATACGCAAACAACTTTCTTCTATGTTGTATAGGTAGGGAATGATATCCTAGATATAAGAAACATGGCACTTTGGCACCATAGGGCAGAGATGAAAGATACCCAGTATGTTTCTTAAATTTTTTCATCTCTATGGCATATGTATGTATGCCTGTATGTATGTATACACATCAACACACATACATATATATGCATACATGTATGTATGTCTATATATACACAAATGATAGATATGTAAAAGAGTGAAAATGCAGGATAGCACATAATAAGGGTTATACACACTATAAAATAATTTATTACTAAATATAATTTTCAATGGATCTGTCATCTTTAACTTATTATTAGATAATTAAACTCATTTAAAGAAAATTTTCATAAGCACTTATAAATACCAAGATACATATTTTTTTATTATACCAGCAATGAGTTCTTCCTCAACATTTTTTACTTTTCTTTACAGTTATGATCTTTATTTTTGTGAATTTACATACTTTGTCAGTTCTTGACATAGAAAAGGAGAAAAACACTCCACTAGAGGAAGAATCCTCCAAAATGCATCTGCCTCGGGGCTCAGATGTAGACTTCAGAGGACACACAAGATATGAATAGGGACTTCTCAGGATCAGAGGCAGTTGGGAAGGGATTACAGGCAGAGGGGATGGCATTGTGAGAATGAGGATGGGAGAGAAAGCATGGTTCCTTCCAGAAACCAAAACAAGCGCAACATGGCTGGAGCGTGGTGTCTGTGGGGTCAATGAGGAGCAGAGGGGTCAAACAATAAAGCTGGACAGGTGAGTAGGGACCAAGTCATGGAGACTCATTTAAGTCAAGTTCAAAGTTTGAAAGATTTTAGCAGCAGAGTTGGTTTGAATATGGCATGAGCAATAGGGAATTTGCTTCTTATAAAAATAAAAATAAACTTATGATATTTAATGAGTTTTTGAAAATCTGAAGCAAACATGGGAAAATGCCATGCTTTACTCAAACAAAATAATGCTTTAAAAATAACATTCTTGAGCATTCTGTGTCACTCTGTGACCTAAGACTCAAGTAGTGAGAATACTGCTTCTCTGCCGGGGGTATATTCCTGTTCATGCGCAGGAATCATGGCCACCATGCCTGTGTAGGGCTCCAGGCCTCAATGTCAGAGTAGGTCTCCCAGCTACTCGCCCACGTAGGACTACGGGGTACCCGAGAGTGGGATCATCAACACCCATGCAGAACTTTCAGAGCTGCCCACCAGAGCAGAAACCACCATGCCACTCCCACACAGGCAGCTTCCCACATGCAAGAACTCCAGCCACCATTCCCATTTGGACCCCCATCTACCAACACAGGGCTCCCCTGGGCGCCACCATCTTGAGACTCCACAGCAGTGGTGATACTGTTCGCAGTGGCCTGCCTGCACCTGAGAACTGCACATAGACTCTAAAGTCAGCCGACAGCCACACACTCCAGGAGCTCATCTCTGAACTCATCCTCCAACACCAAGGCTCAGCTCCCACTACACGACCTGACAGCCCACTGCTGAAAGTAGGCACCTCCATCTTAGGCCACCTTCATCACCCTTTTCAGTGGGGGCAACTGGCAGTTTGGAACTCCGGCTGGCTAGGTACCTAGTTTCTAATTCCCTTCTCTTCCCAGCAGCTGTTACCCCGGCACAGTGACACCCTGGTTACCTTCACCATCCTGAGGGCGGAGATACCAGCTAACAACAGACAACCCCACCTGTTGGATGAAAAGGGAAACAGGAAAGATACTGATCTCCAACCAAAACAATCCTGTTTTTTCCTTCAAGATTTTTCCCTGACTCTCCCTCTCTATTCTCCTGCCCTCAAGACTCCAACATATGTGAAACCAAGTACTTTGCATGAAGTAGGATTTTGAGGACTGGAACATCTGAATAGTATATTACAGTTATGTTGTATAATTTTTTTCTTTTATCCCACCAATTTCTACCATTTTAACATTTTTTTTTATTTTTCTCAATATACATGTTTTTTTTTTTTAATGTACTCTACTGTCTTCCCACTTACTTCCTCTCCCTTCTCCTACTACTAACCTTCCTCTTTAGATTTCTCTTTCACACTTCCTAAGATAGAACAAATCTATATCCTCACTTTCTACTTCCTCAGCATATCATCCTTCTTACCCCTGGTTCTTTGTCCACTATCAGAAACTGTAAATCCTTTTATGAACCTACTGAGTATATTGTAGATAATAATTGAATTCATCATTTCTGTACATTATGACCAAACAGTAAACATCTTAATAGCAAACATTTGTTTGTAGGGTGTATACCATTTATATTGGGATCTGATAACATTGTCCTTCACCTCAAGGGAGAGGTATTAGATACCAACAGGGGCACTATAAGCACATAGGGTAAAAACACCTTGGATCCACAGTGCTAGAAGTGAAGACACACAAGCAATATGAAAACACAAGGAAAGAAAGTGCCCCAAACATATCAAGATACCATATTATTAGAATTCATGGCCAGCAGGCAGAAGATATTACAAAGAAGGAGTTCAGGATGTACATGATTAAAATGTTCTTTGAATTAAAGAATGATACAAATACAGGCAGCAAAAGATCATCTTGAGAAAGAGCTACATAAACAAATACAGGAAGCAAAAGATTATTTCAATAGGGAGATGGAGGTTCTAAAAAAAAACAGAAATTCTTGAAATGAAAGAAACAATAAAACAAATTAAAAGCTCAGTTGAAAGCATCACAGAGCCTGTGTGCAACACATTAAACCACTTGGAAGACAAGACCTCAGATAATGAAGACAAAATATATACTTTTGAAAAGAATGTAAAAATAGTAAGAAACCATGAGCAAAACATTCAAGAAATATGGAATAAAATAAAAAGACCAAATTTAAGAGTTGTTGAGATAGAGGAATGCAGAGTTCCAAACCAAAGGAATGAGCAATCTATTCAATGAAATATCAGAAAATTTTCCAAACATGAAGAATGAATTGGAAAACCAAATTCAAGAGGCTTACAGGATGCCAAATGTACAAAAATCACAACAGATTTACACCAAGACACATTATAATGAAAATGCCTAACTAACATACAGAATAAGGAGAGAAAATTAAAAGCCACAAGAGAAAGGAATCAGATTACATATAGGAGAAAACCAATTAAATTATTTGCAGATTTTTCAGTCCAGACTCTAAAAGTTGGAAGATCCTGGAACAACATATATCAAGCTCTGAAAAAAAATGAATGCCAACCAAGAATCTTATATCCAGCAAAATTAAGCTTCAGATTTAACGATGAAATAAAAACCTTCCATGATAAACAAAAGTTAAAAGAATTTACAACTCAAAATCATGCACTACAGAATATGCTCAGCACAATATTCCATGAATATTGGCACCAAAACAGACTTGTAGACCAATGGTACAGAATTGAGGACACAGAGACTAACCCACAGAATTATAATTATCTTATATTACACAAAGGTGCCAAAAACATGCATTGAAGAAAAGATAGCCTCTTCAACAAATGGTGCTTGGAAAACTGGAAATCCATGTGCAACAAAATGAAATGAAACCCCTATCTCTCACCATGCATAAAACTCAACTCAAAGTGGATCAAGGTCCTAAGAATCAAACCAAATACTCGGTGTCTAAGAGAAGAAAAGTAGGCCCTAATCTTTATCATGTGGGATTAGGCCACAACTTGCTTAATAAGACTCCTATAATGTAAGAATTAAAACCAAGAATCAATAAATGGTATGGATTCAAACTAAAAAGTTTCTTCTCAGCAAAAGAAACCATCTGTGAGGTGAATAGAAAGACTACAAATTGGGAAAAAATTCTTACCATATACATGTCAGATAGAGCACTAATCTCTAGAATACATAAAAAACTCAAAAATCTTAACACCAAAATAAACAAATAACCCAATCAATAAATGGGCCAAAGAACTGAACATACACTTCTCAGAGGAGGATATACAATCAATAAACAAATATATGAAAAAATGTTCCACATCTCTAGCAATTAGAGAAATGCAAATCAAAACTACTCTATCTCACTCCCCTCAGAATGGCAGCTATTAAGAAGACAAACAACAATAAGTGTTGGCGAAGATGTGGGAGAAAATGTACACTCATACATTGCTGGTGGGACAGAAAATTGGTGCAGCCAATATGGAAAGCAGTATGGAGATTCCTTGGAAAACTGGGAGTGGAACCACGTTTTGACCCAGCTATTCCACTCCTCAGTCTATACCCAAAGGACTTAAAAACAGCACACTACGAGGACACAGCCAATCAATGTTTATAGCAGCACAATTCACAATAGCTAAACTGAGAATCAACCTAGATACCCTTCAGTATATGAATGGATAAAAAAAAATGTGGTATATATACACAATGGAATATTTCTCAGCAATGAAAGAGGATAAAATCATGGCATTTGTAGGCAAATGGAGGAAGTTGGAGAATATAATGCTAAGTGAAGTAATCCAATCCCAAAAAAACAAATGCAGATGTTTTCTCTGATATAAGGAGGCTAATTCATAGTGGGGGTGGGAGGGGTAGCGTGGGAAGATTAAACAAACTATAGGTAGGGCAAAGGGGAGGGAGGGGGAGGTAGGGGGCAAGGGGATAAACAAAAGATGGTGGAATGAGATGGACATCACTACCCTAAGTACGTGTATGAAGAAGACATGATGGTGTGAATATACTTTGTATACAAGCAGAGAGATGCAAAATTGTGCTCTATATATGTAATATAAATTGTAATGCATTCAGCTATCATATATAACAAATTAGAATAAAAAATTAACATTCTTCATACTTTTAAAATTTTAAGGAAAACACAGACTGATGTATAAATTAAATGAGTAAATAAGAACAGCCCCTTTCTGTCTTTATGTATCCAATAGTGTTATAGTGAGAGAATGTCATGTGAAATCCAGACAGTGGCCCTTGCTTTGTTAAAAATCAGAATCCCTAAAAGTTTAGAACTCCCTGTCAAAGCACAGAAAAAATAATATTTGGATTTCTTGCATATAGCAATTTGTAATTGTTCATGTACTTCAATGGAAATGAGCCAAACAAAATTTATAAGAAGATAATTGGACATGCCCACATTATACTCAGATGTGCACTGCTGCCTACTGAATATCTTTATTACACAAGCAGCTACCTGTGGATGTTGCTGAATTACATTTACCTTCTGACCTGAGTCATATCCCTCTGTGACCAACAGACAATGTATCAATGCTGCCATGTTCCAATTTTCCACTTCAAGTATAATCTCACATTTCTGAACATGTAATGTATAGTCAGTATTTCTCTACAGGACTTTGCTTCTGAACTTCTAAGTATAAGCCAAACACACAAGAAATTTAACTGGGGGCCCAGAGCTGGGAGCTTATACTATAGAGTATGAACCAACATTATTACTTGAGACTCTCTCCCATTCCCTCTAATATATTTAGATCTTTAAAAGCAACACCATAGATTTCTTAGCATTCAATGGCAAAATTACCCAAAATTCTAAGCAGTGCTCAAATCATCATCAAGCAATTTTCTACCAACCAGACATGATATGAAATTAAAGAGTTGTATGGCGACAGTGATTCTTCTCAGTGACGTTAACTTCCTCAAAAATGGTGCCCACAACATTAACTCATTGACTTTGGGCACATGGAAAAATATTGGCAATGATCTATAACCAAATGTTGTTTGAGCTTTCAAAACAGAATAATTGTCTTCTTTCATGGAGAGAAAAAAAGGAGAGAAATAAAGGAAAGAAGGAAAGAAAGAATGCAGGAAGAAAGGAAGGAGGAAGACAGACAGGAGGGAGGACTTAGAAACATGTTGGAGGATCTGTCTCCTTTGAGTACCACAATTTAAAATTTCCATCTCTAAATTATCATTCATTGCATCATTTTATAGAGAACTGTTGGTGTTCCTATACAGACTATGAGCTCCTCAAAAAGACTGACAGGATTTTTCATCTTCCAAAATTAATGAACACACTGCCTGTTCAATAAAGTAGACACTGCAAAGAGTTAACAAGCCCCCATTGTCTTGAACTGTGGTTTCCAGAAGAATTAGGCTTTGTGAGAAAGCACTGCTGAGTCAGAAATTAGCAAAAACCATTTTATACCCTATTGGCATGTGGTTCTCTATTTCAAAGGTGTTTCTTTCAAAATAAATCTGCCAAGAACAGAGTCCAGGTGTTGACAGCTGGTTGTATCCATTTTCATCAATTGCAGAACTTCCAATGTGGTTAGGAGTGAAAGTTAAAATGAATACAAACCTCCCCCCACCCCAGTATTCCTATCCCTGAATATGAATCTGAAAAGAATCTGAAAAGTTTTAATATTTGCTGAAAACATAATGCATTTATAATGTTCCAAAATAAATAGGTTTATCTATATAGTTTTGCCAAAGTTCCATGGAAATAAATGCTATTCCAAACTTATTTAAAACAGAAACAGAAATTCGATAACTCCTTAAAGAATGCAAGAATCAAGGGCCTGCACTTTTTATTATTCTTGTAACCATCCACCTACAGACCTACAATGAGTTGTCTGCATTGGTTTTGCTTTGATGGAGAAATACAGCTGGCTGAGGTGACTGAAGCATTTACACCTTCCAAAGTATCCAGGCAGGTGTACATTTATTCACTTTAATTTAGGTTTTTCTCCCTTAATTCTTTCCATAAGGGATAGTTGCCATTGGGTCCTCTACCCATCTCTACCAAAAGTCATCATCAAAAATACTTTACAATGCAATGGGTTTAAAGTTCTATTATATCCAGTATGAAGAGAATGAGTAAATGAAGATATAATCTTGCTTAAAAATATGGCTTGCAATGAATTCCAGAAAAATGAAGGTACTAACATGGCCCAAAAGATCTGCTGCTACTGGTAAAATTAGAAGCTCTGATTAGTAACATTTGTCATGGTTTTAATGAGAGCTGAAAAGGAAGCTGTGGGAGGAAAGTAAGTTAAAACCCTTAGAGATTTTAGAGAGCCAAAAGAATGAAATGAACCTAGAGCACTAAAGAACTGATCCAGAAAAGCAATCTTCAAGAAATGCAGATGAGGAAAGTTCCAAAACCCTCTGATTATGTACAACTGAAATTCCTTTCAGACTCTAGATCCTGATTCATGATTTACAAATTATTATAGCTTATTTCTCCTAATTATAAAAGTACTAATTAGCAATATGAAAATCTGGAAAACTATGACCCCATTAGTCCAAACCTGAGATAACCTTCATGAACACTGTTCTGCATTTCATTCCAGATATAGATACATATTCATGTTTCATAAAATTGAGAACATATTCAATATATTATTTTTGTCTTACTTTTATTTTGCTTTTCCCAGTGTTATTAAAAACTCGTTTGATACTTTTTGTTATAGATGCACTATTGTGTACTCAAGTATTTGCTCAGCATTGAGTGTTTTTTATTTCCAGTGTTTCATAATTATTTTCAAAACATACTGGGAATTCATAATCACCAAAACTCAAAACAATGAAGATGTCCTTCAGTAATTGAGTAGATAAACTTTGATACATCCACAAAATGTATACTATTCAGCAATAAAAGGAATGAGATGTCAAACCCACTGCAAAGACATGGATGAATCTTAAATTCACAGTGCATATTGCTGAAGGGGTGAGCTCCTGACCTAGATATTTTTAATAGAAGTGAATGAACTATGTAAGACTAAAAGCAAATGTTAATATACATAAGAATTGTACTCTCAACAAAATTTTTTCCATGGGGGGTATGAATTGAAAATTCCAAAACCTATACATATGTATATATGAACATATCTTCATTTACTCATGAAGAATGACATGAGTAAATCAGTAGTATGCAATGAGAACCAGGTTACAGACTGTTGGAGCATGAGGTTTTAGAAATGCAAGGGCTGGAGGCTCAAGTGATGCATTAAGAAATGGGTTAGAGTTGGAGACATCACTATGAACTCATGTATAGTTCAATATAGATATCAATGTTTATATGTAGAAAGTTTATAGTGTATAGATACAGGAGTTAGAACATGTTCATTTCTGTCAGCTGAGAACTATAAGAGTTCACAAACACTGACACCCCCGTAGCAACAAGCACACCCAGTACCTAAATCTTGGTTTCTAATGCCATTCTTCAGTAAAAGGGAAAGAGCTCCTTGGATTCTAGGACTGGACAGGAGACATACAAGGTGAACTCAGAACATCCAGCAGTGCCAGGAAACAAGGAAGTGATTTTAAAAACACAATTATGGCCTGTGTCAAAGGGAAATCAGCTAGAAGAGCTTCTAATAGTCAAAGCTGAAACAATTTGAACAACAACCAAAAAAGTAGATTTGGAATATAACCCAAAATATACAATAAATAATCCTAAGTTTATACTCTTATAAATAAATTAATCAATTCTGGAAAATAGGCACATCTCTCACAAAGAAAATATTCAAATAATTTATATGAAGGTGGTTTGTTTGTTTGTTTGTTATTGGGGATTTAATCCAGAGGTACTTAACCATTGAGCCACATCCCCAACACTTTTTATGTTTTATTTTGAGGCAGGGTCTTGCTAAGTAGCTTGGGGCTTCACTAAATTGCTGAGAGTAGCCTTGTACTTGGGATCCTTCTGCCTCAGCCTCCCAAGTTGCTGGGATTACAGGTGTGTGCCCAGCTGTATAGATTCTCTAGTAAGTAAATGCATAATTCCCAGTCCTTAAATATGAGATGCTCATAGTGGCTTGTTCCAAAGAGTAGAATATCAAAAGGGGATCCCAGGATCATTTGGCAGTGGAGAAACCTAATGACTATCACCTCAACCAGGTGATCAAAGTTAACATCAATGTGGTTTTGTGTTGATAGTTTTATGTGATGAGAATGGCATTTTCCCTTTGTGGCTTTCCTCTCCAAAACTATAGCTTCAATC
Source organism: Callospermophilus lateralis (assembly GCF_048772815.1). Taxonomy (NCBI): domain Eukaryota; kingdom Metazoa; phylum Chordata; class Mammalia; order Rodentia; family Sciuridae; genus Callospermophilus; species Callospermophilus lateralis. The sequence goes on from NC_135307.1 coordinate 22,841,392, forward strand.
CAATCATGTGGAAAACATCAGAAAAATTACAAAGCATGGGGCTGATACGCCTCGAAATTGTCAAGGTCATCAAAAACAGGAAAAGTATAAGAAACTTACAGCTTAGAAGAATCTAAAAGGACATGACAACTAAATGTGGTGATATCTGGATGGAATCTCAGAACAGAAAACATAATCAGGTAAAAACTAAGGAAATTTTTAAAAAGTATACATTTTGGTTAATATTACTATATCAATATTGGTTTTTCCATTGTGAAAAATGTACAGCAATGGTATAAAATGTTCATAATAGAGGAAAATGGATGCATTACCTATGAAAACTCTCCTAACTTTGCAACATTTCTACAAATCTTAAACTATTCTAAAGTAAAGAGCTATTTTTAAAAAACATCAGGAGCAAAATTTTGGTCCCAAAGTGTTGTCCTTATTTCTGATTATTTTCTGAGAGCTAGAATTACTGAGTAAAAGTAAATGGATATTTTAGGACCAACCATTTTGCCAATCATTTACCATTAATTTTTCACAAATTTAATCCATCAGTGATTGATAATGTTTCAGTCTATCCCTCTACAGCAGCCCTGAATAAAAGTGACTAGATCTTAAATCTTCCTCATACAAACCAACTATGCAATAAATGCTAGTTTTAATAAATCTTAAATGAAAGCAAGTCAATATAACATTCAGGATAATTGTTCAAGACAGAGTAACACTACATGAATTTTCATATGGATCCACCACTTTCTGACTATGTAATTTTGAGCAAGTTACAAAAATACTCTGATCCTCATTCTTTCTAATCTGTAAAATGGTGGTTGTCAAATCTCACTCCCGTAGAATTTTGAGGAAAAATAAATGAGATAATGCACATAATTAGCACAATAAGCCCTTGTTGTCAGTTATTACTATTGGCTTTTAGCTATTCACTCATTCAATAAATATTTATGGAAGAACCACTATATGCAAAGCTATTTTTCTGGAAGATTCTGGAGAGCGTGTGTTGAATACAATATGATGCCTGCCTCTAGGAGTTGTACAGTCTTGCCGTGGAGTCTGAGCTGCACACAGGAAACCCCATTATTATAGGAAAGTATGCAAATAGGCTAAGAAAGACAGCAATGGAAGCATATGGTACAATCAAGGAGGTATCCTTAGGAAAGGGGACCACTGAGCCAGGATGCAGAGGATCTACAGGATGTAGCCCTCTGATGTGCTGAGGTGGCATACACCCACTCATTCTCTAGGGCCCTTTGTGTCCATTCCTTTCCATGTTCAGTGACATCACATTGGCAGCTTGATATTCACCAGGGTAAATATATACCATGGAAATCACCAAATACTGCAATCGAGGCTCTTCCCCTGCCCCACCCCACAAATAAATTATCAGCACAGAACTGCTTTACACAATTGCATCATGAAAAAGGGAGGGAGAGGCAAGGAACATGATGAATTTGAGAGACTGAAAGGAATCTGGCTGAGCTAGAGTGGGAAGGGTTTGAGAGGGCTGAGTTAAGCGAGGGCTAAATCTTGTAGCCCCTTATAAGCCAAATTAATACATTTAGAATTTATTCTGAGACAATAAAGAACCATTGAAGGGTGTGGAACAGCAGGTAGAGTGTGGTTTGCGGGTTAGAAAGATTCCCTCTGGCTTTGGAGGAAAGGGTAAAATTGAAAATAGATATGGTGTGTTTAAAATTTTATGTGACATATAGATTACTTGGATTTGATCATTGTCTTTTTCTCCACAGGGTGGTATAATTGAAGTGTCATTATCAGTTGACATTTCAAAATGTTTGTACTTTTTCTTTGTATTTTCTACCTGGATTTTTTTAAGTTACTTTTTTACGAACTGTCACAAACCCCTAGATTGAGTCTTTGCACTTTTGACAGTTTTATTGCATTTCTAACTGTTCCTAGAAAGTTTTCTTCTTCCCAATCCTTTAGTTATGAAGAGAGCAAGACCTGAGACTCTGAAATAAATGAAGAGGTTGTTGGAGAAAACTAGGTGAGAAATAACAGTGGTCTGAACTTGGGTGGTAGTAGTTGTGGTCGTGGTAAATGGCTTTGGAAAATATTTAGGAGGAAGTTCAAGGTGATGGAATAAATCAGGAGAGTGACAGACAAGAGAAACAGAAGAAAAGATGATCAGGTATCTGGCCGACTGGTGGTTACTTACACAACATAATATAAACCAGTAAAGAAATAGTAATTTAGTGCCAGATTTATGCACTCAAGAGAACTGGCGGAGCCAGGCAAAGTGGCATACATCTATAATCTCAGTTTCCAGGGAGGCCAAAGTGGGAGGATCACAAGTTCAATGCCAGCCTGGGAAACTTAGCAACACTCTGTCTCAAAATAAAATAAAAAGGGATGGGATGCAGCTCACTGGTTGAGCACTTACCTAGCATGACTGTGGCCCTGGATTCCATAAAAGCACAGCCAAGGAAAAAAGAATGAATGTGTATAACAATAAATGGGGAGAAAAGAATGTTGAGTTTGTTTGAATTTGAAATGTCTTTGCAAGTTTTAAAAGGAATTGTGCAGAAATTAGGTGCACTTATTAGTCTGGAGCTCAAGAAAAGAGATAAGACAAACTCGCTTTGGGAGAAAAAAAATAAGAGGCAGAAAAGTGTTTAACCATAGTCCAGAGTCTGGAGACAAAGCAAGAGAGTGAATGAAGCCTTATGGAGCCAAAGGACACAAGCACATTTTCAAGAAGAAAGGACCAGTTAGCAGTGTGCAAGGCTGTCGTATTTTAAAGGAAGATATGGACTGATATCTTCTTTGTTGCATCTACTGAGAAAATAAAAATCAGTCTGACTCCAGGAATCAGAATGAGTACATTTCAAAAAGTTTCAAAATCACTCTGAAGGGACACATAGTTATCGTGAAAGGTCCCAGAGAAACTCTGCAGAGAGATATCAATCACATCTGCGTAGAATTCAGAATCCTCGGAAACTAAAAGGAAGGCCTCAAGTTGACAAATGGTGGAGAAATAGAGAGAAATTGGCTTTGGTTAAGGGCAGTCAAGGGCAGACACAATCAAGGGCCTTCCACTGAGCTTCTGTTACAAGATGAGCTGTAGGTAGTTCCCTTCCCCATTGATGTCATTATCTAGAAGAAAGTAGCTCATGTTGAAACCAGGAATTTCTTACACACACACAAACACACACACACACACACACAAATACACTCTCGGGGGTTAGATGAGGCCAAGTATTTCTTGTTTAGCATCTTAAGATCAGAAAGATAAAGATTATTGTAGGAAATGACATTGAAGTTTGCTTAATCAAGCGAACACAGCAGTTAAAAACAAGAATATCAGAAAAATTAGGGATAATATCTTTATCTCTGAAAAAGGAAAAGTCTGACAAATAAGATCTAAGAGTTACCCAGCCATGGAAACTACATTTGGATGAGTCCTGAGAAATATTTGTGATATTTTAAAGATGGATGGAAGGGAGGGAAGGAACTGAAAAGTAATCATTGGGTTCCCCATTAAGGCTCTCGTGAGCGCCCACTTACAGAGCCATTTTTGTGAGTAGTTGGGCTAAGTTTGGATTGCAGAATAAGAAAAGAAAAAAAAAAAAAAAAAAAAAAAAAAAAAATATATATATATATATATATATATATATATATATATATATATATAAACAAAGGTAGACTATTTTTAACTTTAATTCATGGTTTCTGCCTAGCAAGATGAATCATAAGTTAAGGATGTCCTTTATGATAAAGGTATGATCTCACCCAATACTTCTGACTCTCACACCAAATATCCCTTATAATAAAGGTGGAAACATTTGCATGTCTGGAGAGTCACGAAGTAAGATGAGAAATGACACAGAGAATGGGAAGCAACCAAAGAAGGCTATACTGACCTGGAGGACATACACTGAACTGACACTAGAAATCCAGTGCATTCCTGGCTCACCTAAATGGATAACACAAGTTTTGTCAAGTCAAGTAAAGGCTGTGGGTCTCAGTTTCTTCATCTGTGAAGTGAAGGAGTTGATTCGCATTCTTAAATTTCTTTCCAATCCTAATTTTCTTCTTTGTTTGCAATGAGAATGTTAAATCAGCTGAATGGAAAGGAACAAAGTAAAAATGTTTTCAGAGCCATTGCCAAATGCAACTACATTCAAGAGTTTTGAACTATGTTCAACAAGGAGAAATTTTCCTGCAAGGATGCCTTTCCAAGAGCTTTTCTTCAGCTATACATTTCCATGAAAATGGGTCTGTATCCAGAAGTCATTGCCTTATTGAATATATGTAAAAAAAAAAATAGAAAAAGAAGGAAAGAAAAAGGCATAGGTTCTATTTTGACATTCTTGCATGTAAAACATTTTTCAAACTCAAAGGTCAACATACATTTATGCAGTCAACAATTCTTTATTAAATACTCAATATCCTATTGAATACAGTCTACCTAAGGGGAAACACAAAGCAAAAATAAAATAAATGTCATGTATAAAGAAAAGACACAAGCCACATACACATGGAGAAAATTGCCTTGGACTAGGGTCCTTTTGATGGAGAAGATAGCATTCTTTGCTTGGTCTTACAGAATAGTGTTTTCTACTAGGGAAGAAAAGATAATGATCCTTCTGGTTGATGGAACAATTGGAACAAAGAATATGAGACATGAACTTGCATAGTACTGACAAGAAATCAGGAGTGACATATGTAGCAAGGCTGCACTTTTAAATAAACACTTATTTAAAACCCAATGAAATTTGTTCTTTTCTTTATTATAATCATATTGCTGAGGACGTTGGTCATCGTATCCTACTTTTAAGAGCATTAGGGAGAAATTTCTGTCTGATTTTGTAATTAGGCATAATTATGTTTTTTTCCAGGGATGCCATCTATCTTAATCTTATATGAAATCAAACTACCTAATAAGCCAAATTTCCTTTTGCAATTGCCTATTAAAAAGTAGACACCTCAGAATCAAATTACCTAGATCAAATATATGGTTCTTTCTGGTATAAATATGCTTTCTGTAACAAGATATAAATTAATAAATGTTCTTATATTACTTTTAGAATTTCTAAAGGATATCACATTTATCTTATTAAAACTTCTTATTATTGTTTTAACAAATGAAGGGTTGAGACTTCAAACAACTAAATGATTTGCCTGAGGTTGCTCAAATAGTTATTGGAAATTTAGAATTTTGCAGACAAATGCTTACTCCACATTCTGGCTTCTTTCTGTTGCCTCTTCAAAAAGATATTTTTTTTATCTTTTCCAAGTTACAAAACATACATGTTTTATATGTTTATGTATATATGTTTAGATACATAGAGATATATGAATTTTTATTTAATTATCACACTAATCCCAAGAAAGAGTTACTTTATTCATCCAAATGTTTCAGAGATCTGAGACTTTCAAATGTTTCAGGATTTGTCCAAGATAAAAAAAAAAAAATTGAAGATAGGGATTTTTTTTTTTTAGTCAGCTATTTCGCTGCTGCTTGACTAAAGGACTGACCCGCACAATTATAGAGGAAGAAAAGTTGATTTGAGGGATCACGGTTTCAGAGATCTTAGTCCATAGAAGGCCAGCCCCATTCCTCAGGGCTGGAGGTGAGGTTGAGCATCATGGCAGGAGAGGGTAGCAGAGGGAAGCAGCTCACATCACCACAATCCAGAAGCAGAGAGAGAAACTCCACTGACAGATGCAAATATATACCCAAAGCCTCGCCCCAATTCCCACCTCCTGCAGCCACAAGCTACCATTTCAGTTACCACTCAGTTAATTCCCATCAGAGGATTAAATCCCTGATTGATTTAAGACTCTAACAATCCAATCATTTCTCTTCAGAACCTTCTTGCATTGTCTCACACATGAGCTTTGGGGGACATCTCACATCTAAATCATAACAGGGCTCAAGCCCAAAATTCATAACACCAATTCTGTGTATTCCCCAGAAGTGTGCTCCAGGATAAATGGAGAGTCTCCCATCTGATCATCATCATCATCACTAGGGAGAAACTCAGCACTGCAATTCCAAATTTATTCTAAACAAATAATTTTATATGTGTCATTTGTTGAAGTGAAAACACAACAGGAAATTGTAAAACCGTTTCATCCTTTGCAATGCAATGTTCTTAATTCTATCTATAAAGCAGAGCTCAGGAAAAGGAGCATAATGCACAGATCCTAGGTACCCAAGGCATTCAGGGGTCGCACATTAGTAAGAAAAGGGAGCTGTGAGATGGCAGCTTTCATCCCTAGTTCTGTCAAGGAATTCCATTATTCCTGTCCCCTTTGTCCTCTTTTCTGTGAACTGAGAGAAAAAATAAGTTAAAGATATGTATCTCCAATGATGTTAATTTGTCAGAAGCCTAACTCCCCTTGTAATGGGTTACTTTTCTTAAAAGAATGATGTGGAAAAGATGAAAGTCAATGAATACTTTTTTAGCCTTTAAACAGAGCGCCCCACGAGGTGTGAGTTTGTACAGGCTTTCGCTCTCCTCATCCCAGCTTATTGGCTCCACAAGTCATGTTTCCAAGCTGACTGCCCTGATGAGTCATAAAAGATTGCACTGGGGTATGAATGTGGACTAAGTGGAAATGCAGGGCTAATCTGTCAAGTCCAACAAAGATAAATATCCCAGCAGTGCTGCCATATTTCACAGTGTGCAGTGTTGACTATAGATCTGCCGACATGATAAATTTTATGGCCAAATGTGGTGGCATTTCTCAACCCCAGGTCTACTAAGGATGGTTGGTCCTTCTCTGATGGGGTCAATTGTGATGAATTGCCCTGTTGAACTGCCCATGAAATATGACATCTCAGGTTAGCCAAATTCCCTTTGATGTGCATGCCCCAGTTAGCCTGAAGACTTTTACCAGAGGAAATTTCTAGTTAGAAAGATGAAATGGTACCAGGTATGCCTTTCTCATCTCCCTTACTCTTTTGGCAGCAATGAAGAGGAAGGTTATAGAATCTCTTTCCTGGGAATATTGTGGACAGATTTTCTTGGGGAATGGCAGGAGATGGCGGGCGCTAATGGAGCAAAGAGAGAAACAAGATGGTCTGCTCAATTTCCTGTATCTTCTGTTAATTCTTCTGGTATGGAACAGCTACTCCATTTTTCTTTAAGTTTACTTTTTCCATAAATAGACACCTGCACAGCTGATGAATGAATGCTACATTCAACTCTGAAGTCACTTATCCCAATTAAGAAAGAATAATATTTCCAGAATTAATTTGAGTAATTAATTCTAGTAATTCCACAGATTTACTTAAGTGTCTTGCATAAGGAAGAAAGCTTAAAACTTGTGTAGGTTAACCTGTTTTTCTAGCTTTTCCAGACAGGTTTGTGAATGACAGCAATGAAAAAAGTTCACAGTACCTGTAGGCAAGTGTCATCATGATCTGTCTCCAATTAATTCAGTCTTGCACACAAGAAGTCTCTGTCATAGTTCAAATTCTGTCAGAAAAATAATTCCATGACCCTGGGAGAGTCACTGGACTTCTCTGAGCCTTGGGTTTCTCATCTTTAAAATAAAGGTTATCATACTATATTATCCCCAATTTCCTTCCACAGCAAACTTCCAGTGGCTAGTGCCATGATGTGCCTAAAAGCACAAACTCTGGAAACAGACTGCCTGAGTTCAAAATTATTAGCCAAGTGATATTAGCCAAGTGATCCTGAGCGATTCATTTAATCTCTTTTGTGAAATAGGAAGGATTCAAGCAGCACTGACCTCATAAGGCTGTGATGAAGATTAAATAATTAAACATATATAAAGTGCATAAATTCATGGACAGAAGATAGTGTGTTTTCAATTAGTATTAGGTGTCATTATCCTTGATTTCTTTGTTATTAGCGTACAAAATATTATGACCAGTGCAATACATGGGCTGTTATATAGTAAAAAAAAAAAAATAACGTTTATTACTACTTCATTTTCACCTGTAGCTCAACTCCTACATATAGGCAAATTATTGGCAACAAACAATAGAACAGAACTGTCTATAATTAGTATCGATCACTATATTTTCATTTTCTCTCCAGTGTAGGTCATCATCGTGACACATTATGTAACATGTTAAACTCATCCCTCCTTTTATTTGGTTACACCCCCATCTCTTTCCTTAATAAAACACACACACTCAAAAACCTCAATTACTGCACAAATCCCTTTCAGTTCCAGCTGCCCATTATTTCTACACTATATTCTTCCTTTTTCACCCTATTAAAAATGTAATAAAGTGTCATTAATGATGATAATGATGTAACTGAATATGAGGGTAATGGTCTCAGGTTAGTAAATTGTTTTCATTATTTTTGAAGTATATATTTGCATAAAAATTCTTTTTCCATCTATTCACACAGAAAAAAATATTTTTAAGATCCTACCACATATCAGGCCCTGCAAAGTCTCCTTTGAGTCCCAAACAATGATGTATTATATGGAAGTCTCTCTTAAATTTAGATTCAGGCAAATTTTCAGTTATGATCCCCTGGTCAAGCCATACAACGCTCATTTTGTAAGTAAAAAATCACTTTTAGACAATAATTCATTAAGATACAAATTGTATTCCCTTCTCAGGACTTTGCTTTGGTCTATAGGTCTATTCTTCTAGCCAAGTCTGCCTCATCTGAATACCAGAAAGATGTGACCAAATAATCTCAAAGATCACTTCCTATACCAATGTATTATGAAACAAAATAAAAAATTAGTATTCTATGACTAGAGTTTCAGTAAATAAGAATAGGCAGGAAATACAATGCACTCTAAAATAATGATAAGACAGATGTGCACCAAAGTGATTATTTCTGGGTAGTCAGCTGGTAATAAAATAAATTTTATTACTACCTTAAAGTAATGTTGTGTGTCTCTCTGCTTTATCCCTTTCCTGTTTCTTTGCCCCATTATTATATGGGCTGACAAAAAGAATCAAATGTGACAGCTTTCCTGGAACACTAGGTCTGGAGAAATTCTAAGTGAATGCTCATGACTTCCAGTTGATTGAAGGATCAACTGAGAACAACTGACATATAATGAAAAAGCATAGGCCTTAGAGTTCAAAGACTTTAAGTCCCACTTTTTCCTTTGGCTGTATATTCAACCACAAGCAGCTTGTGTATCCTCTCTGAGGCTTAGGTTTGGCATCTATCAGATGCAGGTTTTCATGATTTGCAAGCACAATCTTTGGCTGACTGGTTATCTCTGTCTATCAATGCAAGAGAGTCATAGTTATTCCTTATCTTTCAGAAAGTGAAAACTCAGTGAAGTACAAGAGGTAGCATAGGTGAATTGCAAAATTTCTACATCCATTTTGTTGTAGTTGTTACCACTGGATCACATCATCTAAATATTAGGGTTTTATTCCTAGGTAATTACAGTAATGTAGACAAAATAAACTTGGATTATAGGTGGATATGTTCTCCTTAATTTCAGAGATAGAGAAAAAAGTCAAAAGGAGAGTAGCACTTGTTTTTTCCACCAGTTTAATTAGTGATAAGAAGATCTTATTTACCAGTGGGCACCTCTAGCATGTGACACAGTGCCTGGAATTCAGCTGGAGTTCAGCAAATATAGCAAATCCTTTCCAATGAGTGATGTGAGTCCAGCTCTTCACTCACCTAAGATGCCTGATCACATTATCATGTTAATGCAAGATGAATGAAAAGGTGGTGCAGTTCACCTGCAGAGAATGGGGGCATAGCATGGACAATTCAAATCCATGTAGCCCCACAGCTGTGGCCTATGCCTCCTCATTGTAATTTCCCTGACTTAAATATGCATTCTGGGTCTTCTAGCTGGATGGGATTTTCAGGATGGGAAGAACAATTACTGCCATATCCTTATTCCTTGTTTGACCCTAATCTGAGTAGGAATGAAGAACATTGGAAATATGAAGATGCAGCTTCTACCATCATGGTTCTAAGACAATCTTTTGCTGCTGTTTCTTCACCTGATCTCACCCTCCCCTTCCTCCACAATCTCCTTTCCCCACTTTCCTTAGGAAACAAGAACATCAATCAGGAGCAGAGAATCAACATCAATTACCAATCGCTGATTATTTGCCTTACTGGTTTTTACTTTTTGTAAATGAATATGTAGTCATAAAGATGACCTACATAAATGAAGGTATGGTGGCATATTTATTACTTACTGGGATAAGTAAAGCTGGCTTGTATTAGAATAAAGGATATTCTCAACAAGATTTGAATTGCTTTTTTATTTTTTTCTCAAAGTGGGAGAGGTAAGAAAGACATCAAAGAGGAGGCTTAAAGAAAAGGAGAAACAGACATTCATACTCATGATTGACCCAATTGTGTCTCTAAAGATAGGCTATATTTTGAGAGGCAAGCAGACTCACAGACAAAAATCCCTGAATAGCAATATTTTTAAATTTTTGGTTTTCACTAAGAAATCAATTACTTTCCTATAGATAATGCACTAACACCACCCCTCCCCCAACTTCTCTTAAAATTTATCTAAGAGTTTATTTGGGTGGTCAGTTAATTTGATCAACTCACACTTCATAAAAAGCATAAGAATTTCACATATTGTACACTTTACATTTGAAGGAATCTGCCCCATCAAATTGCATTTGGCTACCATCTTAGCTTACAAAATTTATGATCTGTGAGCTTCCATGACCACTAACAGCTGTTTTGATTTTCCCTGGGTCTGCAGCAATAATGGTTCAGGAAAAAATCCATAAGTGTTTGGTTTTGAAATACTGTGTTGGTCTACCAAAGCTAAAATAAGGAAAGAGAAAAAGTTTCTGTTTCCTTCAGATTTAATTTTAATAAGACTCCAGACTGACATAAATTTCCAACCAAATGGGACCACTTTAAATACCATGGAATGGTAATTTTTTTTCTTAATACTTAATTTTAATATTGCATTTTTAACTAGTAACCGTAAGGCATTGTTCAATAAATATTTAATAGGTTGTTGTAATACAGAAGATACTATGTAAGTCTTGCCTCAGATATAGGCAAAAATAAGACATGACTTACCTCCAATCCAGTTATGCGAGTATAAATATAGATATTGATGTAATAGCATTGGAAGAAAATTGTGTGTGTGTGTGTGTGTGTGTGCGCGCGCACACGCAGTATTTTAGAAAAAGAGAGGAAATAACTCACAATACAAGGTAACATATAGGTTCAAATATGAGCATGACAATAAGTAAAGAGATAGCATAAAGAAGGAGTGAAACTTTCTAAGAATTCAAAGATCTGAGTTCTGAGTGGCTCTCCTCAAAATGGGAGTGGGTTTCAACTGATGGGAGGAAGGGATTGGCAAATATGAGATAAAACAGTCAATTTGAAAAATATTAAGAAATCATCTTTAAATGATACTTAAGTGCCAAAATTTAACAGCTCTTATAAATCAGGCTAAGGAATTTGGCCTTCATGCTACAGTTAAGAAAAAGTCATTCAAGGATTATGAATTATAATGTAACATTGAGAAAGTGTTATGTAGAAGGATCCATCTAGCACCATTAGGTAGAGTTTAAAAGAAAATAGCTTGGAGGTAAGGAAACTAATGGAATGAAACTTCATGGGAAGGTAGAATGAGTGAAAATGCCCTTTGATATCCAACTGATCTGGCTTCCAATCCCCTTCATTTGCTCCATGGCCTCAAGCAATTTAGCTTCTCTTTGGTTTCACAGTGTCTCCCTCTGTAAAACAGGAACAAGGAAAAAGAAAAAGACCACTTTGTGGTCAGAATTAAATCCAATAGTAAAGTCCTCAGCAAGGAATTCTCTTGCTTTGCTTACTACACAATATCTTTATCTTGCCTTCACTTTCAAAAGATAATTGCACTGATTATACAAGTCATGATTGACAGGTTTTTTTCTTTGAGCACTTTTGTGTTATTCCATCACTTTCTGGCCTCCATTGTTTTGGATGAACAATAAGCCATTTATCATATTATTGTTACCCTGGACAGTGTCACATTCTTTTTCTCTTGCAGCATCCAAGTTTCTCTCTTTGGTTTTTAAAAGTTTGTGATATAGGTGATGCAAATCTATTTGTATATATCCTTTTTGGTGTTCTCTGAGTTTTACCATTCTGGAATGATTGGTTAATCCCTGTCTTTCAAGTAATGTTTAAGGGAACTCAAATATGTCAAGTTTCTTTAAGTTTGATTTAGCTTATTCAGTTTAGAATGGTTTTCTCTCTTCAGTTGCACCATTTTTCTTGGACATTTTGCTCCACTTGCCACCTTTTACGTTATTTGCCCCTATCATATATTTCCTCTCAAAATCAGACAGAATGAATAAAGTATACTAGTTTATATGTTATAAGAAAATAATTTATAAATTCATCAACTATATGTAATAAAAGCAATATTTATGGATCATTTCCTATCAGTCTCCTTGCCTCTTTCTAAGTACTTTAAAATATTATCTCATCTATCTTTCTGACAAACCTATGGGCTATGTACTAACATTACTCCATTTTACAGATGAGGTAACTTAAGGCTTAACTAACTCATCCTAGGTTGTACACCTAGAAGTAACGGGCTAGGCTCAGATTCAGCTCAGCAGTCTGGCTCTTAAATACAGTATTTCAATAGAAGCATGCTTACTTAATTTTGTATTTCTTTTCTTAAAGACAGAAATTTATTTTTTTTTCTTTAATCTTCATTAGAACTTGAGTGCAATGAAAACATGTTTTATGTTCCTATAAGGCTGCACATAAGGCAATATTGCACACTGTTTCATGCACCCCATCTTTGGTATTAGATTATCAGGATTCAAGTATAGGTTCATCTCTTTGCTACCTGTGTGACCTTGAATAACTCATTTAAAATCTCTGTGTATGAGTTTCCTAATTTTAATTCAGTATAGAAAAAATAGCTACCATGCTGGTCATGGTGATAGCTGTAATCACAGTAACTGGGGAGGCTGAGGCAGGAGGATCGAAAGTTCAAAGCCAGCCTCAGCAACTTAGAGAGTGCCTAAGCAACTTAGGGAGACCCCATTTCAAAATAAAAAAATAAAAAGATCTGGAAATGTGGCTCAATGGTTCAGTGTCCCTTGGTTCAACCCCTGGCACCAAAAAAAAGTAAGTACCACATAGGCTTTTATAAGAATAAAATGACATAATATATGTAAAATGCTAGGAAGATGTCTAGCACAAGTCAAACTCTCAATAAATGTTGCAGAGTTTATTATCTTTTATCTCATACATTGTACTTTTCAGTTATTTTAATTAAAGTAAGATATAATTACATTAAGTATTTAAATTAGATTAAGAATTTGATTTTAAATTCAAAAGCATCTCAAAGAAATAAAAATAACCTGAAAAAAGTTTCATCACAGGAAAATGCAGATATTCTTCTTGCTGATAGGACATAATTTCCTGTTTTTCTGACTCATCCATTTGACTATTAACCCCCAAAGGCATGGGCAATATCATTTTTATCTTTACACCCCTGATATCTAGCACTGTCACTATTATTCTGAAAAAGAATATCCAGGTGTTCACTATTAGTCTCAAGAGAGTGTGAAGTTCATCACATGTTGAAGCAGTAAATTGCAGATGGGAAAGGCATCAAGAGCTCCCTGCAAACAGAGAAAGAGGTGTCTGTGGCCCTTGTTCTTCACAAATCTTTAACAAATCTAGTCCACGTGACTCCAAAGAAACTAATGAGAAATGGTAGCTAGTCCACGTGACTCCAAAGAAACTAATGAGAAATGGTAGAGAATAATACCCCAGGAGTTCTTTGGATTTCAAAAGAATCCACACCAATCTTATTGTGGATAAAAAACATATGTGCATTGGGCTACTTATCTCCACTGTGGCTGTCAATTCATTTTTCTCTGATTTCATCTGATGACACTGCCCACCCCACTTCTTCTTCTCTCATAGGGTCTGCAGATACAGTGAAAGAAATATCTACATTCACACTCACTCAAAAAGTTACATTTGACATTTTAAGAAGAAAAAAAATGGACTAACAACTATTATAGCATTGTCATGAGAATATGTTTGGATCCAAAAAGAGAGAGAGAGAATTGGTCTCTTGGTCTCTTTAGGAATTCAATTCAGCAAACATTGACTGTTCTTAGCCCAGCTGTAGAGAATCTGGACTCTGCAGTGACACAATCTGACCTTGAAGTTCAGCTCCAGTGTTTGTTACCTGTGCCTCTTTTTTCATAAGTCGCTCTCCTGAGTATGTGTATATTCCTTTCTTGCTGGCTGATTGTCAGGATTAAGTGAGATAATTAGGTAAAGCATTTTCACAATATGTATGATAAAGTAATCTGCTATTAATATAATTCTCTCTATGTCTGGCCTTGAAAATATTTATAGAGGCCAAACAAGGCACTTTCATGGAAATATTCAAATGGAACAGGAGAAATGTAGACAAGAGAACAAGGAAAAATGAAGTCAACATTATTATCATTCTTATTTTACAGATATGGAAACTGGGGTTTACCAATGTTAGTGACTGACAGGAGGTGTATTTCCTGAAAATCACTTGAGCAAAATCCAACTTCCTAAATGTGTAATTTGTTCCATTTATCAAGTGTATTGGTTTAATGAAAGTGGTCTCTATCACTTTAATTTATGAGGAAACTAAAAACCAAACAGGAATATTTTCATACCTTAAAAGGAATGTTAAAATTTGGTTTCTGCTAATATAACATTTTTTATCAAAACAGAAATGTCAGTATCTATTATGGAAATGTCTAAGTTTTGATTTCTAAACCCATTTCAATAGGATTTCTGTTATGTCAGATTCTCATAATTTTAGAATTTTTTTTAGATATTTTCAAAAATTCTTCCTTTGCTTTTTCTGATTTATGACCAAAAAAATATTAGAGGTGCTAAACATATGATGTACTCTAGGAAAATATTCTAAACAACCCTCTTTCTTTTCATACTGTGAGCCTTTTTAACCCTTTGATGTCCAGTATTTCAATAAACTTATGACACATTGGTAAATCTCAATTATGTCCTATCAGCAAGAAGAATATCTGCATTTTCCTGTGATGAAACTTTTTTTCAGGTTATTTTTATTTCTTTGAGATGCTTTTGAATTTAAAATCAAATTCTTAATCTAATTTAAATACTTAATGTAATTATATCTTACTTTAATTAAAATAACTGAATTTGGACTTAATTTAAAATAATGATTTAATTTCATTTAAAACTGAAACTCAATTTAATTTAAAATTAAAATTTAATTTAATTTAAAATTGTGATTATTTCACATGCTTTTGAATGTCATTTAAATTTTAAATAGCTACAGTTACGACTGAACGCTGATATGCCATTTGAGATGTTGGCAACAAAATATTGAAAGTGCTTGAAGTTTAAAAAAATACAAAGTGACATTCAAAAGCATCCAAGTTCACATTCAAAAGAAGTAATTGAAATAATCTTAATATATATGGAAGTCAAAATGTTGGCTGGAAAATACTATTTCTTATGGAACTTTTTAGCATGTTTTAAATTTCTTTGACAATTTTCTCAGTAAGCATATAAACTTAGTGTAATTCATATCTTTGTTAAATGTACTAATATTTTCATTTAAACTATCAGAAGTAAACTTTGCTAAAAAAAAAAAAAGTGGTTACAGTACCAAAATATGCCTGAAATACCCATGATTCCCTTTACAGTACACCATTTCAGAGAATATGAGCCAAAGATACTCAAATGAAAAAATCCAACATAATTAGTCTGCTTTCATGAGTTTTATATGATCCAGGTGACAGGCTAAGTGAAATTTTGGTTTTGACTACATCATCAGAAAAATTAAGCAATGCTATGTGTTGCTCCCAAACATTTCATATTAAAGGATAAAGTATCATTTAACACCTTCTATGTTCTCAGTTAAATATTATCTCCAAAACATTTTTTGACCAAATAAGGAAGAAGTTCCTTCTTCTGATTTCCCACTATTTTATTAGTTACTTATTCAAGCATCCAGACTTAAAATATGCCATAATATTTTTAATGTTAGTTTTAATCCTTAAAAGCATTATTAAAATTCTTTGAGGAAAGCAAGGTGATATGATATGGAGAAGAAAATAAAAACATTTTGATAGGTACCCAAAGAAAATTAAAAAACAAACAATAGTTGCCTCTTTCCTCTAACAGTTTCTCTTTATTTTGAATATATGCTCACTGTTTAAGAAACTACTGTCACCAATGTTTGTGATAAAACGTTACTAAAATACATATTTATACTATCTCCTTTCAAGCGTTATATAAATTCCTGTTTACTTACTGAAAAGAAATGTCATACTTTTCAATGATTTTAATTCCTAACGGAAGACATGTTAGAAAAAGCCAAGAAAATTAGGAAAAAGCACGTCGTGGTACCACACATTGTGCGTAGGTGTTCAGTAAGTGGTATTTTATGTTGATGAGGATGAGGGAGAGGAAATGCAGGGGGAAGAATAATTCTGAGTACGTAAGTTTTCTTAATTTATGCCACAAGACAGAATTATTTAGTCACACCTCTGTACTTAATGTGAAATCAGAGATGAAGCAATCACTAAAATGTAAATCAGGCAGGAAAGAATAAGAAGTAGGATCTACTTTTTAACCATTTTCTTGGTGTGTAGAGAAGAAAGTATTATTTTGCCTTCCACGAAGGATGTGATTTCGGAATTCAGAGGCTTGGAGATTCATTTTAAGCAGCAGGACACGTCAACAGGATCCTCATTCAGCTACCAATTGTCAAGTGCCTACTACATGAAAGTAACATATTCATTTATTTAATCTTTCAGGTAATAAAAATCACCCCTCTTTTATAGATGAGGAAACAAAATCAGAGATAAGAATTTTCTCCAATGTCTAATGGTGTAGAAACAAAAGAGTCAAGATTGATAGTTGTAATTCTGGAGTCTGAGTGGACGTGGACTATTTTTTAATCCCAAGTGGCAGTTGCTTAGTGACTTAGATTGAACTTCGGCTCCAGACTGTCTGCATTTGAATCCTGACTCTGCCACTTACTACCCTGCATGACCTGGAGCCACTCACTTCTCTGAGCTTCAGTTTCCTCATCTGTAAAGTGATTATTTTGATGATTAAATAACATAATACATATAAGGCAATCAGATAAGCTCTTGGCACCTACTATGCATTTAATTAACTGCCAGCAATTGAATCCATTCCCTGTTCTTCTGGAAACAATAATTCACTTTTCCCCTGTAGGAATAGCTCCTTCACCTTCTGTTCCATGTGGTTTGTTTGGTATGACTTCACCTTTTCTCACATAGATGGGTGTTCCAAACCTGCTCCATCACACATGAACCCTGCTATGATTTGGATGTGCTCTCCAAAGTTCATATATTGGACACTTAATCCCCAGTGCTGAGTTTCTGGAGGGGGCCTTGTGGGAGGTGTTTGGTGGAGACAGCACCAGCATTCTAAATGGACTAATGCTATTACTGCAGGACTCGGCTCCTTATAAACAGATGAGTTTGACCCCCTTTTCTTTTTCCCTCTCACCCTCTCTTTGTCTGCCTGTAATGGGATGATGCAGCTTTAAGGTTCTGACCAGATGTAGCCCCACGATCTTGGACTTTCCTGTCTCCAGGACTGTAAGCCAATAAAGTTCTGTTTATTATAAGTTACCCAGTCTGTGTTATTCCGTTATAGCAGCATAAAATGGACTAAGACAAATCCCATCCCCAAGGTTGACAGTTCCCAGTTCAAGAGCAAACTTAGGACATAAGCCGATCTGATGGAACTTACTTTGGGGACTTTTAGAGAATGGATAGAAAAAGAAAAGCCTCTTTTTCTATTGGATTGAAAATCATCAGAATGTAAATGTGGAGTTTCTAGGCACCAGTTTATAGAAGAAGTGCTTTGAAATGAATTTTATTTATACTATGTGGGACAACGCATATAAATGATAGAATAAAGAAAGAATCAAACCTAAAGGCTTATAGTAGTGTTAACTGGAATTATGTACTTATCTCCTCTTCACAAAAAAAGGCAAATGGGGTCATGAGATTAATTAGACTTTGAGTTCTTATATCTATCTATTGGTTTATTTATTTTTTAAATTATCTTCTCCAAATAGAAATCAAATTAAGGAAAATTTTCTATACCCTTTTGAATTTTCTTAACCTGCTAATGATTGCATCCCCTATCCTTCTCTTAAAAAAGAAAAGAAATATTCTTACAGAGTTTGGCCTGACCATCAAATGTTATCATAAAATTCACAGTATCATTCCCCCACTTTCTCCTTCAAGCTGCCAATCCATTGGGTCCCTCTCTTCCTATATTGTGTCCATTAAATGAAAACAGATCATAGGACACAGAGAGATTTACTACCAAGGGTCAGCACACACTTGGCATTTGGCCTTCATGTCTACACTCTCTGACTCTACAGAAATAAGGCTTTTGAAAGCATAATTTTAGATGCCAATTTAAAATTCCAAATGCTATTGAGGCAAAAAAAAAGAAAAAAAGAAAAGAAAAAAATATTATTCTTTAGTGTTGCTAGATGAAAGAAAGATAAGTTAAATGTGAATGGTCTGACTCCTGGTCAGACTGTAAGCCTGTGATGGGCCATGAAGTGTGTGGATTCCACTATCTCCAAGAACAAAACTTATTTCTTTTACAATCTGGGAACTATCTCCAGGTCTATATGTTAATAAAATGATGACTCTTTCTTCATCCAAAAATATCTAATACAATTCATGGGACAATGCACATACTCGGCACCCTATGAAAAATAATTTCTTATTACTTCAAATTAAGTCAACCAATATTAATTAATTTCTTAGCATCTACCAAATGCCACAATCTCCCAAGCCATGTCCATGCCAGAATAAAAATGCTGGAAAAAAAGAATGGAAAATAGGGATGACAAACTAAGAGAAATAAGAAGGTTATTAATAGCTGCAGAATTAGACAGCGTTGCTAAATGAAAAGCATGGAGCTGGCAGTTTCATAATTGCCTCTGATTGATTGATATGACAAATGTAACAATAGTGGATGATGTACAGCACAGCTCCAAACAGCAATACATCACACACATCAAAACATAACAGCAGACACTTTTATTATTTAATTTTGATTTAATATTTGAAAGTTAACCTTGTTCACTGACTCCAGTGTTTGATTTTTATTCTCTAGATATTTGGGGTTGGCTTAAGCCATGGGATTAGTACAAGACCTTGGCTGATGGCATTCAGGATTTTGCCCACAGCAATGAGTGCTACCATTGCCAAGAATCCCATAGAATCAACAGGTAGGATATTAGAAGGAGAGAGTCAAAGTCAATGAGCTGGAAAAATAAAGACACTGTATTAGTCAGCTTTTCATCACTATAGGAAAATGCTTGTGGCCGTTAACTTTCAAAGATGAAACATTTGACTCAGTTTTCTGGAGTTTCCAGTCTAAGTTCAGGTGGTCTGATTGCTCTGGGCCTCTGTTAGGAGGGCACATCTTGGTGGGAGCTCACCACAGAGCAAACTACTCATCTCAGAAGCCAGAAAGCAGAGTGATGGAGGACAAGGCACAGCCCCACAGCCCCACTGAAGGTATGCCTCTAATGTACTGAGGACCTCCCACAAGTCCCTATCTCCTAAAGGTCCCACTACCTCCCAACAATGTTACTCTGAAAACCAAGCTTTTAATAAATGGATCTTTGGAAGACAATACCCATATTCAAACCATACCAGGAATTAAGTGAGTTTGTACTGAGAACAGAAAATCTGAAACAGAAGTTGAGCCTTCCAGGAGAGATAGGATAGGGAGGTAAGAGAAGAGGTGAGCCAGGATTCAATGCAAGTGATTTCTGAAACAGGAACCATTAACCTGTGCCGTCTCAAAGACCTGAGACCATCATGGCAGGGCAGTTAAAAAGACTAGAGTCAGAGGATACAACCTGGAACTAATGATGTCTGTAATCCCTCAGCTGCAGTGCTAATGGATTCTCTTTCATAGAAAAGAAAATTTCAAATAATTACCAAAATGAATTTCTCAGTTATTCATCCATGAATGTAAACTAGTGGGTGGAGAATGTACTTTGGAATTCTGCAAGACTCAGGTTGAGGTCTAGGCTTTGGTTATTTTCTTTTCTAAAACTCAGTTTCCAGAGGATTATAATAGTGCTTCCCTCAGAAGATTTTATGAAGACAAGATGATACAGTGCTTAGCATATTAACTATTACACAGAAAGTACTGTGGACCTTCATCTAAAAGAGCAACTGCATTCGGGAATAACTGACCTATAAAAAACAGCACATATGAAGTTGTGCAATTGGATGTTTTAACCTATAGCAAAAAAAAAAAAAAAAATCATGTCCACAATTGGGAAAATAAACACACTCATTATCCCAAAAGTTTTTTCCTGTCACTTTTTCTTTCATTCCCACTAACACCACAAACTCCAGCATCCTAAGAAACAACCGATTTTCTTTCTGTCACTATAAATTATTCTTACGTTTTAGAATTTTATTTATATGGAATCACACAGCACATACTGTTTGAAGGAGAAGGAGTTATCTAGCTTTTTTCAACAATAATATTTTGGGGGCTTATTTTCTCAAGAGTCCCAAAGTCACCCTTAGGTTCTAGGACAATTCATAAGACTTAGCACATAGTCATGTCCATGGCTATGAGTTATTACAGCAAAAAGACACAAGGCACAATAAGCAAAGGGGAAAAGTGAATGAGGCAAATCCAAAGGAAATCACAGGCAGGCTTCCAAGAGTCCTCTGCTATGATTTAAATATGGTTTGTCTTTCAAAGTCCATGTGCTAAAAGTTGGTCCTCAACATAGCAGTATTGAAAAATCATGGAACCCTTAAGAAGTGATCCTAGTGATTGAGTCATTACTATCCCCACAAGGGGATTAATGCTGGTCTCACAGAGCACGTTAGGTCTCAGGAATGAATTAGTTCCTGCAAGCTTGGGTTATTATTAAAGTGTGAGATTGGTTCCTCCTGAGTCTCTTGCTCCTTTCTCACTTTGTGACCCTTTTCTTTGTATGTATCTGCTTCTTCTTTGACTTCTCTCCCATGTTGTGACACAACCTGGGGGGACCCTCACCAAACACTGGTGAGTTCTGTTTGGACTGTCCAACCACCCAAACCTGTGAGCTAAATAAACCCCTTTCCCTTATGAAATGCCCAGCCTCAAGTATTTTGTTAGAGCCATACAAATGGACTAAGTCCTCCTCTCACTGTGAAATCAGATGGGACATACTTAAATCCTCCAGCAATGAGTAATAACAACAAATAAAAAAAACATGATTGATGAAGGAAGTTTATTAGAGATTGTGTTTCAGGTTTTTATCAGGGAATGAGGCCATGTAGGCTTTGTGTGGCCACATTACAAAATTCTAGAGTCCCAGAAGGAAATTGGGTACAAAGCATAAAAATATTGTTTCCACAAACAATTAGGCACACTAAGCCTTTTTTTTTTAATGGTGGGAACCCTAGTATCCATATGCTAGCCAAAGACCAAGTTTTAAGCAGGACTTTTTAAGAATAGCAGTTAGGTATGCTATGTTAACTCTTCCCTGAACTCTTGTTGTCACAGATGTAAATAATCCATCCCTTCATAACAACTCACTGTATCCATGTACAGCACCTGTTGATTCAGATGTAGATGTTGATTTCTTATAGAGGTGTTTTCAGTTTGAAGCTATTACAAATAAGGCTACCTATGAACACCCATGACCAGTCTTTGCATGGATGTATGTTTTTATTACTCTTGAGGAAGTACTTGTTGAGTGGAATGGAAGGATCATTAGGCAGGCATATGTTGAATTATGAAAGAAATGGCCAACTGTTTTCCAAACTGGCTACACCACTTCACA
Source organism: Callospermophilus lateralis (assembly GCF_048772815.1). Lineage (NCBI taxonomy): Eukaryota > Metazoa > Chordata > Mammalia > Rodentia > Sciuridae > Callospermophilus > Callospermophilus lateralis. Next base: position 22,863,184 of record NC_135307.1, read on the forward strand.
TTACCACCAACAATTTATACAAGTTCCATTTGCTCCACCTCTCACTAAAAATTAATATCTTCATTTTTTCGCTTTCAGGTATTCTAAAAGGTATGCAATGTATCTCACTGTGATTTAAATTGACACTTCCCTAATAAGTCATGGAGTTGCACATCCTTTTAAATGCTTATTTGCTATTCTTATTCTGCATGTGTACGTGTATGTGTGAAGTATCTATTCAAATATTTTGTCCATTTGCTAAAAAATGGTTGTTTCTTCATATTGAATTTTGACAATATGTATATATTATGGGTAAAATATTTTCATCCTATTTACAACCTGACAATTTTTTCCCAGTATATATTTTGTGTCTTGTCTTTTCTAAAAGAACATCAACTTCTCAAATGTTTTCTGTAAGCATCATGCTTTTGAATCCTTTCTAAGAGATGTTTGCCTAAACCAAAAGACATACAGATTTTTCTCCCATATGTTCTTATAGACATATTATGATTTGGGTCTTAAATTTATATCCATGATATGTGTTTTAGCTAATATTTGAGTATTATGCACAGTCTAGATAGAAGTTAAGGTTTTTGCATATGAATACCCATTTTTCAGCTTCATCTGTTGAAAAACTTTTATTTATTGAATTATCTTATAAAAATGGAATACACATATATACATAAATATATATATTCTACTTTTGGACCTTGTATTCTGTTTAATCAAACTGATGTTACTTTCCAAGTCTTCTTTTAATACTTCTCGTATTTATATTTCAGGTATATTAATGAATTATTTCAACTTCAAAGACTTAAAATATATTTGCATTCATTTTTGAAAGACATTGGTATGTACATATCCTAGTCAGTTTGGGTTACTACAACAGAATACCATATAATGATCCCTTGTAAATAACAGAAATTTATTTTTCACATATCTGGAGGCTAAGGACCAATTCATTTGGTGTCTGGTGAAGGTCCTCTTCCTGATTCATAAATGCCCATTTACTTGTGCATCCTCTCATAGTAAATGGGGTCTGAGATGCTCTTGCATCTCTTTCACAAAGGCACTAATTCCATTTATAATGTATCCACCCTTATGACCTAATCATCTCACAAAGACCTCATCTTCAAACACATCACATTGGGGATTAGGTTTCAACCTACAAATTTTGGAAAGGACACAAATATTATACTTGCAATATAGTATTCCACGTTAGGGTTTACTTTCCTTTAGTTCTTTACAAATATCAATCTACCACTTTTGGTTTACATTTGTACCTGACTCTGGATATAAAGCATCTTTTTCTCTTGTCTTAAATGTTTTTCTCTATGTGAGTTATTGAAACATTTTAACCCTGATGTGCTTGGGATTTCTTATGTTTTGATCTTCTTGAACCCATGGTCATATAGTTTTCCTCAAATTTTAAAAATTATCAGACATTATTTCATCAACATTTTTTCTGTCTCAATTATCTCTCCTCTCTTTTGATGACATTGATTAGACATGTATTGAGCCATCAAAGCTGTTCCACAGCTCACATTCTAGACTTTCTCTGTCTTTACCCCACACTACCTACCTCCTTTCCTTTTCTCTCTCTTTCTCTCTCTCTCTCTCTCTCTCTCTATCTCTCTCTCTCTCTCTCTCTCGTTTGGATACTGTCTATTACTATGTCTTCAAATTCACTCATCTTTTTCTCTGCAGTGTTTAATTTACTGTTGATGAAATCCAGGGCAGTTTTTCACCTTAGACACTGCAGTTAACATTATTAGCAATTTGATTTTGGATTTTTTATGTCTTCCACTATATCGCTACTGCACATATTTGACCTTACCTCTAAGTTCTTGAAAACATGAAATATACAGGACTACTCCTGCCTACCAGCAGACCCATGCCAGAGTGCAGTCTTAGGCCTAGGTACACCCCACCAACTTGTGTGGAAGCCTAGGCCAAGGTTAGGCCCAGGACCACCCTGCCAACCAGAAGACCCACTGCAGAGCCTAGCCCTAGCCCACCTCTATCTTGGGACATTGCAGCCATTGCCATAGCCCTCCCCATGCAGTAGCCTCCACCTTTGGACAATAGATAGCGCCTGGAGGCAGCTGCATCTCTGAAAAGGCAGCTCACCCTTTCGCTCCATTTCTGAAAGTGCTTGTATCCATGTTGGGACACCCCTCACTACTATCTTGAGTTACCTCTGCTATTGCCACCACCACCTTCAGTTGCAGTAGCATCCATTTTTCTGGGGGACACTTGCTGGGGACAGGAAGCCAAATACCAAAGTGAGGTACAGGTATCTTCAGGGACACTACAAGATTATAGGGTAGAAACTGTAATACCTCAGATCTGCACTGCAAGAAAAGAAGACACATAGACAACATGAAAAAACAAGGAAAGAAAGTTTTCCAAACAAACCAAGATGCTACAATAATACAGTCCATGGACAGTGCAGTTGATGAAATGTCAGAGAAGGAGTTCAGAATGTACATAATTAAAATGTTCTACAAATTAAAGAATGACCTAACTGAACGAATACAGGCAAAAATTGATCACTCCAACTAAGAGATAAGGGAGCAGGTAGCAAAAGATTACTTCAAGAAAGAGATAGAGATTCTGAAAAAAAATCAGAAATCCTTGAAATGAAGGAAACAATAAACAAAATTTAAAAAACTCAACAGAAAGCATCATTAACAGATTAGATCACTTAGAAAACAGAACATCAGATAATGAAGACAAAGTATACACTCTTGAAAATAAAGTTGACCACACAGTGAAGATGGTAAGAAACCATGAACAGAATATCCAAGAATTATGGGATAGCATCAAAAGACCAAATCTAATAGTTATTGGGATAGAGGAAGACACAGACTTTCAAACCAAAGGAATGCACAATCTCTTTGATGAAATAACATCAGAAAATTTTCCAAACATGAAAAATGAATTGGAAAACCAAATACAAGAGGCTTACAGGACACCAAATGTACCAAATTACAACAGATCTACACCAAGGCACATTATAATGAAAATGCCTATATACAGAACGAGGATAGAATTAAAGCTACAAGAGAGAGGAATCAGATCACATATAGGGGGAGATCAATTTGTATCTCAGGAGATTTTTCACCCAGATCCTCAAAGCCAGGAGAACTTGGAACAACATATATCAAGCTCTGAAAGAAAATGAATGCCAACCAGGAATCTTATATCCAGAAAAATTAAGCTTCAGATTTGATAACTAAATAAAAACTTCCATGATAAACAAAAGTTAAAAGAATTTACCGTGAGAAAGCCTGCACTACAGAACATCCTTAGCAAAACATTCCAGGAGGAGGAAATGAAAAACAACAACGAAAACCAGCAAAGAGAGGAACTACACTAAAGGAAAGGCCAAACAAAGGAGAAACAGAGTTAAGTTAAAAACCAAAAATAAACCAAAAGATTTGGGAATACAAATCATATTTCAATAATAACCCTGAGTGTGAATGGCCTAAACTCATCAATTAAAAGACACAGATCGACACATTGGATTTCAAAAAAAAAAAAAATACGCTGCCTTCAAGAGACTCACTTCACAGGAAAAGATATCCACAAACTGAAGGTGAAAGGGTGGGAAAAAAACATACCACTCACATGAACCATGAAAACAAGCAGGGGTTTCCATCCTCATAAAGATAAAGTGAACTTCAAACCAAAGCTAGTGAAAAGGGATGAAGAAGGATACTCCATACTGCTTAAGGGAACTATACATCAACAAGACATATCAATCATAGATATCTATGCCCCAAACAATGAGTCATCTATGTATATCTCAACTCCAAGAACCAAATATACCACAACACTATAATACTGGATGACTTTAATACACCTCTCTCACCACTGGATAGATCTTCCAAACAAAGACTAAACAAAGAAACTATAGAACTCAATAATACAATCAATAATTTGGACTTAACAGACATCTATAGAATATTCCATCCATAAATGAGTAAATCCACTTTCTTCTCAGCAGCACATGGATCCTTCTCCAAAATAGACATATGTTATGCCATAAAGCGAGTCTTATCAAATACAAAAAAAAAAAAAAATAGAGATACTACATGGCATTCTACCTGACCATAATGGAATGAAATTAGAAATCAATGATAAAATAAAAAATAGAAGCTATTCCAACACTTGGAGACTAAACAATACACTATTGAATGATGCAGGCATAACAGGAGACATCAGGGAGGGAGGAGATAAAAACAATTCTTAGAGATAAATGAGATCTTTGATACAAATTATCAAAGAAGACAGTTATTAACTATGAAGGCAGTGCTAAGAAAAAAGTTCATTGCATGGATTTCACTCATCAAAAGAAGAAAAAGTCAACAAATAAACAAATAAACCTGGCATTACATCTCAAAGTCCTAGAAAAAGAACAAACTAACACCAAAAGTAGTAGAAGACAGGATATAATTAAAGTCAGGGCACAAATTAATAAAGTGAAAATAAAAAAATTTTAAAAATTGACAAAACAAAAAGCTGGTTCTTTGAAAAAATAAATAAAATTGACAAACACTTAATCACCCTAATGAAAGAATGAGAAAAAAACTCAAATTACTGAAATTTGTAATGAAAAAGGAAATATCACAACAGATACTATTAAATACAGGAGACAATTAGAAACTATTTTGAAAATTTATACTCCAGTAAAATAGAAAACCTCGAAAACACTGACAAATTTTCAGAGGCATATGATCTCCCCAAACTGAGTCAAGAGGACATACACAATTTAAATAGATCAATTTAAAGCAAGGACATAGAAGATGCCATCAAAAGCCTACCAACCAAGAAAAGCCTGGGACCAGACAGATTCTCAGCTGAGTTCTACAAGACCTACAAAGAAGAATTAATACCAATACTCCTGAAATTATTCCATGAAACAGAAAAGGAGGGAACCCTTCCAAACTCATTCTATGAAGCTAGTATCACATCACCTTGATACAAAAATCTGGCAGAGACACATCAAGGAAAAAAATTTTCACACCAATATCCTTGATGAACATTGATGCAAAAATTCAATAAAATTCTGGCAAATAGCATACCAAAACATACTTTAAAAATAGTGCACCATGATCAAGTGAGGTTCATTCCAGAGATGCAAGTTTGGTTCAACATACAGAAATCAATAAATACAATTCATTACATCAATAGACTTAAAAATATGAATCATGTGATTTTTAAAAATTGACACAGAGGAAGCATTTGACAAAATACAGCACCCTTTCTTGTTCAAAACACAAGAAAAACTAGGGATAGTAGGAACATACCTTATCCCAAGGCCATCATCATTCTAAATGGAGAAAAATTGGAAGCATTCCCTCTAAAAACTGGAACAAGACAGGGATGCCCTCTTTCACCACTTCTATTCAACATAGTCCTTGAAACTCTAGCCAGAGCAATTATATTAAAGAAATTAAAGGGATACAGATAGGAAAAGAAGAATTCAAGCTATCATTATTTACTGATGACATAATTCTATAATTAGAGGATGCAAAAACCTCCACCAAACAACTTCTAGAATTAATGAATGAATTCAGAAAAGTAGCAGGATATAAAATCTATACTCATAAATTAAATGCATTTCTATACAGCAGTATGAATCATTTGAAAGAGAAATTAGGAAAACTACCCCATTCACAATAGTCTCAAAAAAATAGAATAAAATACTTGGGAATCAACTTAACAAAAGAGATAAAAGAAAACAAAAGAGAGAAAACAAAAGTTTTCTACAATGAAAACTGCAGAACACTGAAGAAATAAATTGAAGAAGACCTTAGAAGATGGAAAGATCTCCCATGCTCTTGGCTAGGCAAAATTAATATTGTCAAAATGGCTGTACTATCCAAAGTGCTATTCAGATTCAATGTGATTCCAATTAAAATCCCAATGTTATTCCTTATAGAAATAGAAAAAGTAATGGTGAAATTCATTTGGAAAAATAAGAGACCCAGAATAGCCAAAGCAATCCTTACTGAGAAGAGAAAAGCAGGAGGCATCACAATACCAGACCTTAAACTATACTACAAAACTATAGTAACAAAAATGTCATGGTATTGGCACCAAACAGATATGTAGAACAATGGTACAAAATAGAAGACACAAGGACAAACTCACATAAATACGGTTATCTTATATAAGACAAAGGCACCAAAAACATACATTAGAGAAAAGAGAGCCTCTTCAACAAATGGTTTTGGAGAACTGAAAAACCATATGCAGCAAAATAAAACTAAACTCCCCTCTGTCACCATGCACAAAACTCAACTCAAAGTGGATCAAGGATCTAGGAATTAGACCAGAGATCCTGTGTCTACTAGAAGAAAAAGTAGGCCCCAATCTCCATTATATTGGTTTAGGCCCCTACTTCCTTAACAAGACTCCTATAGCGCAAGAATTAAAATCAAGAATTCATAAATGGGATGGATTCAAACTAAAAAGCTTCTTCTCAGCAAAAGAAACAATCATTGAGGTGAATAGAGAGCCTGCAGCTTGGGGAGCAAATTTTTACCACTTGCACATCAGATCTCTAGGGTGTATGAAGAACTCAAAAAGCTAACTGCAAAACAACAAATAACCCAATAAATAAATGGGCCAAGGAACTGAACTGACACTTCTCAGAAGAGGATATACAATCAACCAACAAATATATGAAAAAATGTTCAACATCTCTAGCAATTAGAGAAATGAAAATCAAAACTATTCTAATATTTCACCTCACTCCAGTCAGAATGGCAGCTATTATGAAGACAAACAACAATAAGTGTTGGCGAGGATGTGGAAGAAAAGGCACACTCATACATTGCTGGTGGGAATGCAAAATGGTACAGCCAATATGGAAAGCAATATGGAAATTCCTTGGAAAAGTGGGAATGGAACCACCTTTTGATCCAGCTATCCCACTCCTTCGTCTCTATCCCACTCCTCAGTCTATATCGAAAGGACTTAAAATCAGCATACTATAGTAATGCAGCCACATTAATGTTTATAGCAGCTCAATTCAAAGTAGTGAAACTGTGGAAGCAACCTAGATGCCCTTTAATAGATGAATGGATAAAGAAACTATGGTGTATATATACAAAATGGAATATTACTCCAAATTAAAAGAGAATAAAATTATGGTATTTGCAGGTAAGCCAATCCCCAAAACCAAAGGCCGAATGTTCTCTCTGATAAGTGGATGCTGATCCATAAGTAGGGACAGGGGATGGGAAAAATGGAGGAACTTGATTAGGCAAAGGGCAGGGAAGAGAAGGGAGAAGGTATGGGGCCAGGAAAGATGATGGACTGAGATAGACATCATTACCCTAGTTTACATATATGACTGCACATATGGTGGGATGCTACATCATGTACAACCAGAGAAATGAAAAGTTGTACTGCAATTGTGTACAGTGAATCAAAATGCACTCTGCTGTCATGTATACCTAATTAAAACAAAGAAAGAAAGAAAAGAAAAAAATTTAAAACATGAAATATAGTTCAAATAAATGTTTTAACTAATTCATTCTTCTGTGACAATTTTGGAGTTGATTTTTATTTATTTTTTTCCTCAGTACATGTTGTTTTCTTGCTTCTTTGAATGCTTGATAATTTTTTATAGCATGCCAGACATTGTGAATTTTAGTTTGTTGAGTCCTGGATACTTTGGTATTTCTGTAAATATTCTTGTAAATATGCTTTGTTTTGTGACAAAGTTAGATTTCTGGAAAACAAGTTTCAGGTTCTGCTTTCAAGCTTTGTTATATAGTAACACCGCAGCATTTAGGATAGGTCTAATTTTAACCCACCACGGAAGAAAAAAATCTTCCAGATATTCTATCCAATTATGAAGTTTTCTGCTCAGGCTAATGGGGCAGAAACTGCTTCTGGTGCCAAGCCAGTCCTGAGCACCCTTCCCTCTAGTCGTCTTAATGGTTATTTCCCCAGCCTTGGGTCCTTCCCTCACACATGCACTATTTGATACTTAAGTGGAGACCTAGTGGAGAGCCTCTAGATTTCACAAGTGCCTTTTTCTGCAGCTTTCAGTTCTCTATGGTTCTGCTAGCCTCCCTGGACTTCAGCTCCAACTCCTCAACCCAGGGAAACCACTGGACCCCTCAGATTCCCCTTCTCTGAGATGCAGGCCTGAGGTTTTCAACACGCAGTAATCTCAGGCAATCTTAGTGCTCATCTTGTTTGTCTCAGAGGTCGCCACATCTCAGAGGTCGCCACATCTCGGAGGTCGCCACGTCTCGGAGGTCGCCACGTCTCGGAGGTCGCCACGTCTCGGAGGTCGCCACGTCTCGGAGATCACCATGTCTCAGAGATCACCATGTCTCAGAGATCACCATTACCCAATGTTTCAATAACAGTTTATAAATTTTCTGGTTTTTAATTATTTCAAGTGGGAGAGAGAATTTGGTTTCTTTATCTTCATCTTGTCTTGAAGCCCCATGAAATTATTTTAAATGTATACATCAATCCATTTATATCAACATCTTTCATTACTTAGTTAGATAGACTTAACTGTAATTTTCTATGTTGCCTTCAATAAACCATTAAAAGAAAGGCATATATTTATATATGTATATGTGTTTTAAAACAGAGGATGATACTAGAGACCTTTGGTCCAAGGCTTCAGATGTTATTTTTTAAACTGTAAGCTGTATGATCAAATGTCCACATGTGTATGGAATATGTTAAGCCTTATGTTGTTGATAATATGAATAAATACAAAAAAATTCACATCTAGAATATAAGAAAGGACATAATATGTGCATTAATGCACATAAAGAGAAAAAAATGGTATGAATAAAGCTATTATCAGTTTCATAGTGTCCCAGTTTCTTGATATAATTTTGATGGAATGCAACCTGGATATAGCTCAACAATATATAATTAAATATATTCAGCTTTAATTAAAAATTATAATTGATTCAAAGCCGTTAACATGACACCTGGTAATAGTAACACAGGAGAACAAATAGTAAATTATTTAAAGATGGGGGAAGGGAGATGTTCAAGTGAAACATTTTTCATAGAACATATTCAAGCAGGAAGACAGAAACAGCCTGTGTGCAGCACAATGTCCTCCTTTTATGGATGAGGAAACTGGAGCCCAAATTAAATAGCAACCAGAGTCACATAGATTAAATATGGAGATTTATGCAAACTAATATTAATATTCTTAATATTAATTATTAACACATCTATTTTTTCCAGAATGGAAATTTCTTTTTGTGTGGAATCATTTATCCATATCAGAATATAGAAACCAAAAAGACACGACTGATAAGTCCCAACCCACCAATCCTTCACACCATCATAGGACATCCAACTCACAATTCATTAATTAATTTAACTATGCTTTATGAGCTTCTTCTGCACACCATTCATCAGTGTAGAACCTAGAGACACAGAGGTGAACAGGACAGACAAGATACTGACCTGAAGGATCTCCCCTTTCAGAAGGGATTTGAGAAGTGAAGACAAATTCCAAGTATGGGGTGACTTTCATTAGTGATGACTGTCCTACACATCACAGTGAGAGAAATGGTGGTTATGAAGAAGGACACAAAGGAATGATCTGTAGCATACATTACAGACAGGTCATATTGGGCTCTGATGGGGGAATGGAGGAAAGAAAAGAATGTGTGCAGAGAGGAGAGAAGTACACCCAGAAGGAATAGGAACAGGACAGGGAAAGGAGTCAAAAATTCTTTCTCGGCCTAGTCAAGCATGAGGTGCCTATTAGAAGAGTCTATTAAAATGCATATTCTTTAAAACGAAGGTTCTGATTCTGTAAGTCTGAGGTGGGCCCAAGAGTAACATTTCTAAAATCATGTCCATAATGCTGACACCCAAACCATATTTTGAGCATCAAGTTCTTAGCTAACCAAGTGGAGTACAGGTAGAGTAGAGATCTGGAACTGTGTATAAAGGTAAGGATTGATTTATAACATTTGACAATGTTAGACATATTCATTAAAGAAAGTCCAGATTGGGAATGCATAGAAGATCTAGCAAATCAGAAGGTTTCGAGGAAGGTGCTACAACATTTAGTAGAGAATGTCTCTTGTATGCTACAAAATATGAGTTCAAAAGAAGTTATAAAGTAAAAACAGGGATAAATGTAGGATTTGGGGGATCAGAAATGTGATGTGAACTAAGTATTGCAGCATCGATCCACCAGGCAGTTAAGACTAAAAACATTCCCAACTGATTCCCTTTTTGCTAATCCTATCCTGACCCATCCTATAAGAACCTATGGTAATTTTAGAATTAGGAAAAATAAATCTGTAACAGCTTGGAGTCAAAGATAAAAGACAAAGCCCATAAGTCCTTGGCATCTTAAGTGATGAATTTTAAATGAAAAACTAACAGCTTAAAAATTAATCCTCAGACTAATGACTCACTGGGCCTTTCCTGAGAACAGTGGAGAAATCTGAGCACATCTAGGGACTGAAAAAGTTAAAACTATGGCTCAATTTTGACTGAACTGTAAGTTTAAAAAAGGAGGAAGATCCCCTGAAGGGTCATTCAAAGCATTTAAATTTGCGCTCACCAAAGTGTGTACTGATGTTTTAACAGCTGGAGTGGTCACGCATTCTTCTGTTTTAGCAGTTTTAATAGCTGATGACAAGAGGGCAAGGTTAGACACCCAAAGAGATCTGCAGCCCCCAGGGCAACACCTGAAGTCAGGGGAGTCTGTTTGAATAGGATGGAACAGTGCCTTCTGAAGAACAGAATGTTTAATAGACTGTACCATACATTTAAATTAAAGTAGATTTGTCCTTTACTTAAACTTGACCAGCAGACCTCAGGCAATATAGTACTGCACTTACTAGGATGCAGAAGAGGAAGCAGATCATTGTCAGCGAACACATCTCATGACTACTGCAAGGGAGCTTATGGATTCTGTGCTCAGGCTGACACCATATTAAGCAAAACAAGAATTTGGCCATAAAGTTTAATAGAGAAATAGTAATTATCCAGTCCGTTCAAAGAAGGCAATGTGGAAAACTGAAGAACTGGATTTGGATCCACTATTTTCCTGTCTCTTCCTTAGGTAAACTCTAAACCCTATTTTGCCCAATTGTCTATAAACTTCCAGGTTTCGATGTCTTTTATCATTTATGGGGATCTGAAAAGCAAACATATGCACACATCTAGCAGGACAGATGTAATACATCTCCCATATAAGTATGAGACAGAATGTTAAGTTTTAGAGACAAAGTACTCAAAATTTGAATGCACATCAGAATCACCTGGAGGGCTCATTAAACCACAGATTGTAGAGAACACCTCCAAAGTTTCTGCTTCAGCAGGCATTATGACTAGAAGTGAAGTGTCCCCCAGAAGCTCACTGTGAGACAATGTAAGAAAGTTTAAAGGTGAAAGGATTGAGTTAGAGAGTTTTAACCTAATCAGTGCATTCATCTCCTGATAGGGATTCACTGGATGGTAATTGTTTGCAGGTAGTATGTGGCTGGGGGAGGTGGGTCCCTGAGGGCATGCCCTTGGGATATATATTTTGTCCTTGTTGAATGGAGCTCCCTCTCTGCTTCTTGGTACCATGTCCTAAGCTGATTTCCTCTGCCACATTCTGCCACCATGTTCTGGCCTCACCTTAAGCCTCAGTAACGGAGTCATCCATCTATGGAATAAAACCTCTGAAACCATGAGCCCCCAGATAAAATTTTCCTCCTCTAATTCTTCTTGTCAGATCTTCTGGTCACAGCAGTGAAAGAGCTGACTTAAACAGCAGATCTAGAGGTGTGCTCAAGAAGTCATATCTTTAAAAAGCGCCCAGATGTTGCTGTTGCCGCTGCTCCAATGACCACACTTTGAGAACAACTACTTTAGAGAATGGCAGATAGTACTTTCCTCCAAGGCACTCACAGATAGCTTTATTGAGGGAGTTAACCACAAGTTGGTTTTTGAAGAACTGGAAATTGCAACATGAGAAATAAGAGAAAGAATATTAGAAATAAAAGTAAACTACTAATCAATAAGCTAAAACTACTAGAACAGTTCCTTGTTCCCATGCTAGTATAGTCCTTAATGATCCAAGAATAAAACACAGGAAAATAAAGATGTTATCATTTTTAAATTTCTTTAAAATTAAAAAAAAAACTTAAAGAAATTTCTCCAAATCCTAATTTCATAATATCTTCATTGAATCTTCTACCTCTTTTGCTGTTGCTTCTATCACAATGCCAACCACACTAAAAAATTAACTATTGGCATCATCTCCCCAAAAGGGTAGAGAAGGTGCTAGGGGGTTTTGTGGTCCAGGGCCTGATTTTTGTATTTAAGATATTCAGGGTCGAATAAATGAGATTTATTCCAGTCTCCTCTGAAAACATAAAAGTTTAAACACTTGTGTTTCTCTTACTGCCGTCCAGATATTTACATTGAAAAAGAAGACATAAAAATACTTTTAAAAAGAAATTAATTAGAAATTAGTTAATTTAACTACAACAAATAGATGAAGTGCAGAATATAACCAATTTATTGGAATCACAACAATGACCAAAAAGAAAACACAGGAAAAGGACATTACTTGAATGCTATTCAGGGTTGTTGCATCTTGAAAAAAAAAAAAAAAATTAACTCTTCTTTCAGTTTGAGAAATCAAGAAAGGAAAGCGGTTTTTAAAATTTCCATTCTTCAGTTTGGGAAGGCATAGTTCACCCTAATTCTAACAATCAAGGACTCTCAAAATAAAGCCATGGAGAAGGAATATGTGGAGAATAATGCCGGGTTGGGTTTGACTATAGCTTAGATGCAACTTTGGTGACATTAGAAAATTAAGTCAAAAAGCAAGTTGAGATCAGATTATATATACCATTTGGGATGTCTAGAGAGGAAAACCAAGCTATATTCCTACAGAGAGGAGGTTGTCCACCTAAAAGACTGCCAGATAATTAAAGTCCTAGACACCTATTAATCTCTATCAGGGACTATTTGTCTACTCAGTACTACTCTTTCCTTTGGAAACTGTCCTTTCTTGTTCCCTGTAATTCCTGCAAGACTGTGAGTCACCTGCTTCTCCTACATACTGGCCGTAAAAATGAACTGAAGATCTGGCCCGTCACCATCCCCCCATTCCCTAAACTACATGGAGCATGTTACTCAGTCAGGCTACCAGCTCACTCCCAAAAGAATGCTACATACATTTGGGGAACACTTCCATGATGTCTTTACTGCAAGAGATGAAATCACTGCTGCCATCAGCCCATCATCATGAAAACCACAAAGAGAAGCAGAGTCCAGAGATGATGGCGCAGAGAAAGCCCTGACGCCATACTTTGAGACCCTTAATCTGACAGAGGTAACCCTGGAGATACCCTTGAACTTCTTCACATTTATAAACCAATTGTTTTAGTCATATTTTTCATCGCTATGACCTAAAGACCTGACAAAAACAGTTTTAGAGGGGGAAAGGTTTTTTTTTGGCACACAGGACTTCAGAGGTCTCAATCCATAGATGGCCAACTCCATTGCTCTGGCCTGGAGGTAAGGCAGAATATCATGGCCAAAGAGGCTGGAGGAGGAAGGAGGCTCAGGACATGGTAATCTGTAAAGAGAAATACAGTTCTTCTCACCAGAGACAAAATATAAACCCCAAAGGCCTGCCCCCAGGGACCCACCTCCTCCAGCCACATCTACCTGCCTACAGTTACCACCCAGTTAATGTCTGTCAAGGACTAAAAAACTGATTAGGTTAAGGTTCTCATATTCCAATCATTTCACCTTTAAGCTTTCTTGCATTGTCTCACAGGTGAGGTCTGGGGGCACATCTCATATCTAAATCATGACACCAATAACTCTCCCTTTGTCTTCCCTAAGTTAATTTGTGTTGGTACTAGTCATTGAAAATGACAAGAATTAGTAGGTAATAATAAATGTATGCCTGGTTTTGAATGGTCCAGAAAGAAACATCATATTAATTTTGAATCTGTGAGAATCTCATTTGAGGGGAAAATCACATCTCAGCTTCTTGAGTTGTGGGGTACACAAGGATTCTTTGGATATTCTTAATATATCCTTATTTCTTTTAGTATGGTTTGAAGGGGCTACTGATGTTATAAATAGATAAGAAAGGAGGAGAAAGATGAAAGGACAGAGAGAGGGAGAAAATGAAAGAAGAAATAAAAAATGATGAATTAAAATCAAGATCCCAAGCATAATTCCAGGCGGTGGGTGCTAAAGGCCTTCTGTCTGGATCTGATTTTCCACAAAGATTAACTCTTACATGCAAAGAATATTAGAGATAAAAAGGTGTCACCCAACCAGCTTGCATGTTTATCAACCTATGTTTCAATTTAAAAGGCTGATACATCCATTATAGTCAAACCAGACCCACAAATTGATGGCTTGTTTACAAATCGCACCTTATAGGAAAGGACCTCTGTGCCAACTCAGAGCAAAAAAAAAATCACCCCACAACCCTGTTCCAGCCCACCATCCTGTGACTGACCTTGTATCCATTATAGTTCAAATTAATTTCCCTTTCAACTTTTCTCCCAATTCCTTTGCAAGTCCAGTAAACACCAAGACTCCTCAGTCTCAAAATACTTCAGCATAAGAGTGTGGCTCCATCAAGCCCTGATAACCTTTCTCTCTGCAAGAATAATAGAATGGTGGCCTTCTTGGGCCACTTCCATCAATTTCTATTAAATTTATCCTTCAAATCTGTCAAGCCACTCATTTCTCCTTCCTCCTATAGAGAGAGTGCCTGTGGATTGGGGGCAGCGCGGAAGAGGTGAAAAGTGTGGGGTAGACCCGAATCGTGGAAGGAAACAGCAAATACAGGCTGATTCAGGGTCGGGGGTGGGGGTTGCAATCCTCCATGACCTGTGTGTGACGACCACAATCACAGGCACTTCAGTTAATCTCACCAAGGCTATTAGAAGCTACATTTCCAGGTTGCATCTAGCTGCTCAGAAAGATAACTGCCTTGCAGACTTCAATATACCTTGAGAGAATTAGATTTTTCTAAGCCAAAGATTGAATTCCTCCCGCTTCCCCCCTTCATCACTGTAACCGGGGCCTCATGCATGCAATTCTA
Source organism: Callospermophilus lateralis (assembly GCF_048772815.1). Taxonomy (NCBI): domain Eukaryota; kingdom Metazoa; phylum Chordata; class Mammalia; order Rodentia; family Sciuridae; genus Callospermophilus; species Callospermophilus lateralis. Next base: position 22,878,266 of record NC_135307.1, read on the forward strand.
TTTTCTTTGTGCACCAGGCAGATGACATCCTGCTAAGCCTGCCAGGAACAGGCAACACTGAAATACTAGGATCTCTGATGTTGCTTGCCAGGCTTCTGGCTTTGCTTACCTATTTCTACTAAAAGGACTGTTAGAAAAAGCCTTCATCCAAAAATCTACACAATGAAGTGCTCTCTTCAGCTCACAGGAGCTAACCTCGGTCAGCAAAGGGTGGCTTTTACTTTTAACCCTAAACAACTTGCCTCGATGCATTTCATCTCATTGTAATTTTTTGCTGGGCAGACGGTGCACAGAGAAGGGGGAAGATTTGTTGCTAAGCCCTTAAGTAGTCAAATGTCATCTCAAGGTTAGAGAAATAATATTCAAATCAAGTTCTACCTTCTGCAGGTTGGATATTCTCCATAAATTTCAGTTAATTTCCCAAACAGAGCCTGCTTCACCCCTGTCTATGTGCTTCCATAACACTCTTGCCACCTCCACTATATCATCTGTAACTTCCTATTACAGTTACCTGTTTACATATCTCTCTCCTCTCCTCTATACCAAGAGTTCCTCAAGAGTACAGGCTGTAATTTTTGTTTTTATCTCTAACTCCTGTATAATGTCTACATGTGGCTGATGCTCTACATCTCTGGGTTGAATGAATGAGAAGACCTAAATCAATTTCTCATATGTTCCTTCCTGAAAGGCTACCAATTTGTTTGCAAAGATGCCCCTCACTGAAACTAAATCAAATGAGTGCATGCATGCACACACACACACACATACACACAGGGATGCAGGTATAATCAATGAATGCATATGTGACACATATTAATAATTTATAAAATAAAATAGTAAGATAGTGATGACATTCAGATCAGCATTGCCAGCCCAGAAGTTTAAGAAGTGCCCTCTAGCAAATCCCAAAATAGTACATTAGGGTAGGTGTACTTGTTCCCTCACCTTCCCCAGGGAAAACAGTGTGCTGCTTTGGAAGGTCTCAGGATGGGCTGGTAATGGGGCACCACTAGGCGCTAAGGCTGCTCCTCAAACTCAAAAGCACCACTGACCAGGGTGAAAGACCCTGGCCAGGAAGGAGAGCTCTGACTGGCTAAATCTGTACACTACCCATTTAGCCCTCAGGAGGTCTCTGCAGAGTGACCAAAAGACCTGACAAGAACAACTTAGAAAAGGAAAAGTTCATTTTGGCTCTTGGTTTTAGAGTTTCAGTCCATTATCAGCCAGCTCCATAGCTCTGGGCAGAAGAGCGTGGCAGAAGAACAGTGCTCAGTTCATAATAGCCAAAAGGTGAAAGAGAAAGATCCACTTACCAGGGACAAAATATAAACCCCAAAATCATGCCCCCAGTGACCTACTTCCTCCAGAGATAAATATTTTATCTCTGAATGTTTTTGCATTGTCTCACACATGAATTAGGGGTGGGGGAACACAACATATCCAAACCATAACACCTCTGAACAAAAGGAAACTAAAAGACTCCAATCTATGCCTTTACATATTAGGAAATAAGGAATCAGAAAGGGTACAGCCTTTGTTGCCTTGGAAAAACTAGTGCTGCAGAGGGAAAAACTGGTATTCAGGGTATACCCTGCAATTCACTAATGCCATTCCTCTTAAATTCTCCTGGCATGATATCTCAGATGGCTCGGCCTCCATTTTCCCTCATCCTTCATCCCCTATCACTTAGATCCTGAGTATTTAGGGTCCTTATATTTTTCTGCTCTCCACAGAGATTAGTTCTTGATCTAACACTGACATTAATGTTCAAAGAACTAAACATAAAATTTTAACCTAAAGCCTGACGCTATGGCTCTGAAATTCCCAGGAGAAGTAAGAGTTTACAAGGCTTTCTCAGAATCCCTGAAACAGTAACTCAGGACCATCAGGGAATGACATTACTAGATTTGGCCTTAGTCCTCCATGCAAATTACCATTTAAAATAATAGGACACAGGGCTGGGGTTGTGGCTCAGTGGTAGAGTGCTTGCCTTGATTTGTGTGAGGCACTGGGTTCAAGCCTCAGCACCACATGAAAAAATAAATAAAATAAAGGTATTGTGTCTACCTACAACTAAAAAAATAAAAATAAAACAACAGGACAAAAATAAAAACTGAAAATTGAGCAGAACTGTAGGACATCTGCAGTAACATGTAGGTCATAGCTAAAGAAGAGCAGAAAGGGGAGACTGAAGGACGATTAGGGATGCCAAGAAAATACCAGCAGCCCCATGGGAAATATCCATTCTGCTGGATGTTTCCTCTCCCCTTGGTGTTATGAAGAGTGCATGCTATTTTATCAGGGATACTGAGACCTTTCCATTCATGTCTACATTTATTCAACAAATATTTCTCAAGTGCTCCCTATTTACCAGGCACTATGCTAAGTTTGACTTCTCTTATTTAGTAAGATAATTTTATATTTTAGATGTCAAAGTGCTTGGATGAAAAAAATAAATTAGAGCTTGGAATTGCAAAAGTAGTGCCTGTTGTGGTTCATGTTTACATTCTGAAATGAGCTGAATCTGGATTCAGGTCCAGGCTCTGACATGTCATTACTTGATCTCTTTCTGGCTCAGTCTCCTCTTCTATAAAATGGAGATGATTATCATTATAACTTCATACCACCGTTGTATGCTTGAAATGAGATAATGACTGCAAAACTCTTAACACACATTTGAGGTCAGAACAAGCATGTCATACATATTAGCAATTATTCTTTGAAAACAGGGAGGAAAAATCTGACCTGAAAGCTCTTTCTGATCAAAGACAAGAGTAGAAGAGAAAAGATAAATTTCAATATCATTTTATTTTAGAGCAGCAGAAAGTGCCTGTAAGTTGAGTGAAGGAGAAAAAAAGAGAGAAATGAGAAATCAACATGTATAATGAATGTTTTGAATTATCTTTGGACTCTAAATGACTATTCTTCATTAACACAGAAAACAAGGAATTGTTAGAACAGTGCTTCTCAAACTGAATGCATACAAATTACCTGAGTAGCTGAGGATGCTATTTGAAATGCAGGTTCTGATTCAGTATGTTTGGTGTAATATTCTACATGTCTAACAAGCTTCTGGTGATGATGATGATGATGATGATGATGATGATGATGGTGGTGGTCTTCAGACCATATTTGAAGCTGGATAAAATTGGAAATCAAGTTATGTTTCTATACATATATGTAATTGTGTACAGTTAGTATATTGGTAATGTATGATAATATATAACACGTTATAGGCAGGCATACATTCATGTATTTTGTATGTTTATATACACATATGTTCCCTCTTATTAATAGTAAATCAATAACTGGTGTTTTTTATTGTGCTACAAATTAATGGCATGTCCTGGTTTCTTCTTCTGCTTAGTGTTTTTGTTTTAGAAAATGAAAGTCTAAAACAACAAGTTTTATACATTTCCTTCCAGCATTAGCTTCTTATTTGAATATTTTTTCATTGGGGGAAAAAAGAATTTTTCTTGCAATTATATGGGATGTAAGAGACATAGAGAAAGTCATTTTTGATCCTGAGATATTTTGTTCACCTAGCCCTCAGGAAAATCCTTATGGAGACCACTGCTCTGGAGTCATTTGAAATGTAGAAAATGTAACAATTTTTTTCTCATAACCAAAATATGAATGTCAATGAAGAGACTGTACATGGGTTTATTTAGAAAAACAGCATTAAACTTTCATTTAAAAGAATTAAGTTCAGCTCAATGTCATAAACAAAGGCAAAATCATTCAGCTTCATATCTTTAATAATTCCAAGCAAATGTGTGTATGGTGGGGGGGAATGCAGGAAATACAGCGAGAACTTTTAAAAGCACCATGGAGTGAAAAGTCACCTTGGCATACAGTCCAACTTCAAGTGCCTCTCTAGCCAGCATAAACACTTGGACACCTTGTTTTTGCAACATGAGCTATGCAAATTTTGCTGCATTTTCTTCATACAAGTTCTGTCAAGTTGGTATTATTTATAAGCTAACCAGCTTCACAGCTAGCATTTCACCTTGTCATATTTTTCTGCAGTTTCAGAGCTAACCCAGTCAACCTAGCATCTTTCCTGCATTGTTTAACGTGAAACTGGAGCCATAACAGCTTCCAGTCTCTGAAAGGAAGAGAATCCATAATTAAGGAAAGGCTTATGATGGGAGTTAATGATGAAAGAGAATCGAGACTCTTCTAAAATCCATTCACCACCCTGCTTCTTTTCTAAAATAACCTTTTTTCTTTTTCAGAATCTGGGAAAAGTATGAGGTGCAAATAACAACAATTTTTTGATGGTTTAAATATTTCACATAGATTTTTTTAATCCGGGAAAAAAGACTTAAAAGTCACAGGAGGTGACCTGGCCCAGATGATCTATACAGTCCCTTACCTTGATTCTAAAATGCCTTTTTAAGCACACTGTTAATATTGACCAGATACATGGAGCTGGATGAAGTTGCATGGAGATAACATGTCTATTTCAAGGGCTGTGTTACAAATCATGTGTTAATAGTAATAATAAGTATATAAGGATTAGATTTTTTCTTTTCCATGACATTAACAGTAGATATTTATTCCAAAATTTACATGAATTCTTCTTTAAGAACATTGAACTATTTTCACACTTAAAATTTGAGTCATTAAAAAAAACTAATGATAAATGGGACTAAATGAAATGTATGACTAAATTAAGCTATATATACATGTGCACATAATTACACAGAATATCTATGTATGATTTGCTTTTAGCGGTATTTCCACATATACCTGAAATTCCCAAGTGTCCTTGAACAGGGACAGTTTTGTGATAGCATCCCATTAATGGATCCCTGTTTCCATGGGGACATCAGAGCTCCTTCTCAAAATAACATTTAGTTATGACAATTGAAGCTGCAGGATTTCAATTGTTATAAACTGTACTTTCCAGAACCTACAAATTTGAAAGTTACCAAGTTCTGAAGTATTTCCATTTGACTGTGAAGGTGTTGTCTTCCAGCTATATTAGAAAGAAAGAAAGAAAGAAAGAAAGAAAGAAAGAAAGAAAGAAAGAAAGAAAGAAAGAAAGAAAGAAAAACGTTCTTGTACAAAAAAATAGTAGATCTCTATTCAATTCTTTATTTTCCTATACTCTGTACATGGGAGTATATACTGCTAGGTTCTCTCCATATAAGAACAATTGAGTAAAATTTATTCACTCATTCCTTGGTTCATCATTCAGTATGTAGATATTCGATGCCTTGTAACTACCTCCATGTCCAGCGTAGCCCTGGACAGCTTCTAAAATATATATGCATATACATGTTTCAAAGATGGGAAGGATTTCCTGGTTGTTCCCAGTATTCAGTGTTTGCCATAGAGGGCAAGAAGCTGCAGAAAGACAAGCATCTCTCAATTCCTCAAAAAAGTAGGTCAGTCTTGTTGTTTAATAGGGTCAAGTTGAATGAACTTAGTAGGCTAAGATCACCTTGTCAGTGTCCATGCACCCCACTGAGTGTTTTTTTAATATCACATTCCCTATTCGCTAGATTTCCCTACAGACTTAGTGATACACTTATCCTGTATTTTGAACATTTCCAAAGATTTCTGAGACTAAGAAAGCAAGTCAGGATTGTTAGGAGGAGGAATGATAATCTTTTAAAATGTCTTCTTATCCTGACATCCAAAGCTGTGGTGATTTTAGCAAAGTGAGCCCACAGTGCAAGCAAACAAATATTCAAATGTCCATTGTTTTTGTTAGTCTACTTTGTAAAAAGTTTTAACTGCAATCTCTCCCCTGTGTTGTACTTTCCCTAGCTTAAGACTTTGATAAACAAAGAATCTGGTTCCAACAATGGTACTTTCTAATTTAACCACTAGGTGGTCTTGAACTCTAATCTGCCTAGGCCACAGTTTCTTCATCTAAAAATTAGGCTAATAAAAATAGCATATGTATATTGAGTGTTTTCTCTGTGCCTGGCACTATGATACTTTTAAACAGTTCAACTTACTTTAAAAATTTACTTAACTCTTGCCACATCCAATAAGAAAGATTCAATTACTATTCCCAGTTGGCAGGAAGTACAATTTAATGCACAGAGAGATTGAGAACTTGCCCAGGGTTGTATAGGTAGTAAGTGGTTAGACTGGGATTTGAGATCAGACAGCTGGAATCTAAAACCTGAACTGTTAATCACTGTACAGAATTTCTAAAATAATACCACCTTTCTCATTAAGAAGCTTATTTAAGCTCACTGAATGTTCGAGTCTACTGTTCCACCCCTGGATGGCCACAAAGAGCATCTGCCTGAGGGATTGGATAAATGAAGCTGAAACCCAGTCAGGGATTTGCTCACCAACTTGAGCATCCTGGCTTGAGGCTTCTCCCTCTGGAAGAAAAGCACTTCTTATTTGCACAAAGGTACCATAGAGACTAAGGGGACCCTGTTTCAACCACATAGGTCTATGAATTTAGATTTTGTTCACCTCACTTTTAAATTTGTTATAACAGCCATTCCATTATACAATAATTTAATGAGTATCATTATTCTCTATGATCAGTGTCCCCCATTCTCCCTGAAATATGTGAAATCATCAGTGCTATTTAGGAACTCTGATTGGTGGCATCATTGGAAACTAGAGACTAATGATCCCTGTGCCTATGGCTTAGGAGTGAGGACAGTTTATAGCATTAAATTAAATATAGTTGAGTCATCAAAAGCATTGTGAACTAAGGTATATTTAGAGATCTGAACCTTGACATTATGACACTGTGTGCCTTTATTATATATTTTTGAGTTCTTGCCACTCTATTTCTTGCCTAAGTACTATCATCTTAAATTAGCCCCTTGGTGAGGAATCAGAACACCTGAATTCAAGCACTGGCTTTACAACTTGACTCACTTTTTGACCTTGAATGCAAGACACTTGTGATAGCAGGGCATTGCCTTTTCTCTGAGCAGCGTGGACAGTGAAAGAAAAACCAGCTTCTGACTCCACAGGGATGTTGTGAAAATAAATGAGATGTAGGTCTACAGAGTCCCTTTAAGCTCTTAGGAATGAAAGAGCTTAACAGGACACAAGGTTTCAGTAGTTATTCTTTCCTTTTGCAGACTCACAAGTGAGAGAGAAAGGTTCCACCTTGGTAAGTTTTGTAGAATATGGCCTCGCCGATTACTTTCCCTGATCTTTAGCTTTGCCTCTTCTACATTCACAAAGTCTATTGTAATTCTGACTGTTGACTCAGTGAAATTAATAAGGATCTGCCATATCCTCAGGCAACAGTGAAGAGCGGTCACGCTCTGTGTGGGGGGAATTATCTGCCACCAGTTGGGCATCACACAATACATGCCCCTACAGTGACTGTGAAAAAATATCTCTAATGAAACAAAGAAAGTGTTACATTGCATAAAAAAAAAGGAAGTTGCTAGCATAAAGTCCCCAGCTAGGATATTGATTTAATAGTCTAAAAGTCCAGAGGTAGAAAACTTCCAGCACTTTCTTTTAGGAGAATGAACACATATTTTGCCAGTGTCAGAGACACTCTCTTCCACTGCCAAGGCAGTTCTGAAAGAGAATCACAAATAACCAGCTGATACTCTGCCCTGACTCAGAATGAAGAGCCCCTGACAGGTGATATAGATAAGTACCATATAACCTGTCACTTTATCTTCCTAAAGAGGGCAGCATAATCCATGGGGTTCACATGAACTCTTCTGTGGCTTCGATCCCATTCTGACATTCAGGAGAAGAGTTGACAGCCATAGATTAAAGGAGAACACTATACGGAAAAAATACTTACAATAGGTAGCTCTGACTAAAGATGTATTTTGGCAAGAATTAGCTAGAAAGACACATTGGCATACTGACATGTATTTCTAAGCTCTGGGATAAAACTAACATCTTTGTCTTAGTCTCATTGGTGCCCACATTTACTATAGAGGCTTTGATTTTCTTCATTTCCTCGTTCAATAAATATTCATGAGCCCTGTAATTAATGGGAATCACTGACGGTGTCCCCAATTCTCTTCTCCCTTATTTCTTGAGCAAATGGCTTTTCAACTACACTCTAAATTTTCCAGCTGATCTTACAAGGAATTGTAGTGGCCTATGTTTATGGTAATAGAAATCATGTGGAAGTGATAGGGACAACTTCAGCATTGCTTACTTTTAATAATAATCCTTGACCTAAATGTCCACTGTCTCCACCTTCTACCAAAAATGGCCTCCATCTTTAAAATTTAAGTGCCTTCTGGGTATTAGAGCCAGTGTAATATGCTGAGATTCATCTTAGCAAAATACAAATGGTATGTGTCCTCATGGAACACATAATATATTATTCATCCTCATCTTCTGTCCGGGAATTAAAACCTATAGGACAAGTACCTACTATACTAAACAATCAAAATACAACAGAGCAGGAGCAAGGAATGGACAAAGACCTGGACTCCAGGGCCAACACAGAACCAAGGTCAACCTCTCACTCTATTCATTACTGACCACATCCTTGGACAAATCACTTAAACCTTCTATAAGCCCCATTTTAATTCTTGTGAATCAAGGATAATACAAATAATAATATGTACCTATTTGGATTGTAAAGGATATCAGAAGGATCAGGCATATAAATAGTTTAAGTGGCCACATGAATTTGCCAAGTGCGATCATCAGAGTTTAGTCCCTATGCTACCATTCTTACCTCTAAATTGAGAGAAGCTGAAGAAAAATATAAACATCCCTATCTTATTCAAGCCATATTGCATGCAGCAGGTATTGTAATCCCCATTTTGTAGTTGAGAAAACTAATCTCAGAGGGAATACCACCCAGTAAGTGCTAAGCCAGAATTTGTTTTCAGATTCTGATTCCAAAGCACCTTCTACTATATAAGATGTGTCACAATAAGGGCCAGTAATCACTACTGCTCAGCTATTATTCCAGTGAGAGCAATTCTTCAAGGTCAGATTACAAACGTCAGTTTCTTCCAGCTCTGGACTCTAATGGATGATTTGGTAACATTTCCCATGTCCCCCTAGCACTTTGTATCTATGCCATTATTCAGTTGATACTGTCTTGTAATTGTTTGCTCAACTGGTATCCCCCAACAAACTGTGAGTACTTAAAATAAGAAATATCTCTGTCCCTGGACTTATTAAGATGCCTGGTATGAACTAGGTACTCTATGAATAATTCTCATGAATAATTCTCATGTGAATAAATGAATGGATATTAAAAACTGGAGTATAAATAAAAACCTACTAAGGTGGTTATTTATTTGAGGTAAAGGAAATGGAGGCATTCCGTTTTGAAAATAAATAAATAGCAGTGAAATATTTAATAAAATTCATCAAGCATAAGAAATTTATACATAGTAGCCCCATGGTGGAAATAAAGTATTTTCCAAAAGTTATATGCCAATTGCTTTGACCTCAAAGACATAATGAAATGTTATACATCATTTGTAGGAGTCCAGTTCACAAAAGCTATTTTCAGCCTCAATTGAAATTGAAATATTGTACAATTGTGTTAGAAAAATTGCAGCAAACAATATGGTTGAAATGCCAAAAAGAAAAAAATATTTTTTTGTTCTTTATTGACAGTACGTTTAGTGAAAGAAAGATAAGGAAGTAAATGTGGAATTTTAAAGAATCTAAATTCATTTACTATGCATGTTCAGTGAGTTTGGAGGGTTCTTTATTCTGCCTAATTCCACATGAAAGCTTCCAACTTTCATTCTTTTCACTCTGGAGATATTACCAGCATTTCTATACCAAATAGTCCGGATTAGCCCCTTTTTTCTCACAAGTGAAAGAGAGGGAGACAAATCTTCCTAAGATAACTGGAAAAAAGTTGGAAACAGAAGATAATATGAGTTATATAAGGAAGGTTAAAGGGAAATAAAGTAAACTTCCTGATAGCCTCTGGTGTGAAATTCACTGACCTGCAATCAGTGAAATGTTAAGAAAAGAAACTGATAAGGCAAAAGCTTCATAATTCTTTTTTTTTTTTAAGAAACAAAAGGTAGGATGAGGGGTAATGACTCATATCATTCTTCCATGCTGACCAACAAATAACATTATCAGTCAAGAAATTGTGCTTTTTATAAACAAACAAGAGGAGCATATACATTTCAAGGAGGAAAGAAGGTATGGAAGAAATCTTTCCATTTACATAAATAAGTTAATTGCAACTTGATTTACTTTTAAACGTAGAGAAGCTAAACTGATGTGCTCCTTGTTTATGAAAAAAATGAATAATGTGAGATGGGTATTTAAATTTTTTTGGAATTATAAAGAATAAATTTCCTGACATGATACATTTGTGGCATGGGCAATGCTAAGAAGGCAATATAAAAAAATACCAAATTAAAGGGGAAACTACTTTGAACACTTATGTAAACACTTAGTCACTATTAAAAGTTGTAAATTTGATTAATAAATGAAGAATCTCGGAATAATCTTCAAAGCTATTTATATGGGCTTAGCAGAGTAAAATCAATGCTTACTGATTAAGAGAGAGAGGATTTTTTGGCATCTTGGATAATGCTCAGATTCTTCCCATCTTCTCTCCCCCACCCACCCCTCCTCCCTTCCCTATTCCCTCTCCCTATTGCTCTCTAAAAATCTCAATCAGTACCAAGGACAGCAGCTCTCAATTTCACATCCCTGCTGGTAACCAATAGAAACTGGACATACTCTAAGTGCCTGATCTACGACTTTCTAATTCAAAATATGATTATTCATATCTATTTATATCTATTAAAACAATAATTCACTAAGTTCCCATACTAAATCATTAACAAAGCTGAGTACCAAAGATTACTAGAACTGTAAAGATTCTGTTTTCAACACAACTTCCTCTTTGTAAAGAGGAGAAGAATAAGTATAAGAGGTCAAGAAATATGGGTTTATTGGAAACTGAGTCTGAATATTATGAAAATGATAGTGATTTTATATCCTTAGAATTCATTTTAAATCTGAGGATTTTTTTCCTGGTTAATATTATTCAGATATCTCCATGCACCAATTTAATTTCTAATTTGAAAAATTCCAAAAGCAAGATATGAAAACCAAGCCCTTGACTCTAACATATTACCATTTATTAATAGCAATTTGACTTATGTTACCTTATTTTTACAAAAACATAACCAATATTTCCATCAGTCATGTGCTAAGTTTTCAAAAATATAATGGAAATCTATCCTAAATCTTTTGTCATGAGGAGTATATTTCCTGAAGTGCTCCCAGATGCAAATTTAGTAGAAAGCCATCTAGCAAGTTAGTGCATCCATATTTAATTTGGGTGTCACTTCTTTTTTTAATATTTTTTTAGTTGTAGATGGACACAATACTTATTTATTTATTTATATGTGGTGTTGAGGATCGAACCTAGTGTCTCACACATGGGAGGCAAGCTCTTTGCCACTGAGCCACAATCCCAGTCCCTGGGTATCACTTCTTTCAGGAAGCCAGGCACTTGAAATCTGACTCTGTGTCCCTCTTCATTCCCCTGCCTTTCTATAACAATGCATCAATTACAATGTATCAACTATCCTGTCAAGCTGAACAGTGGTACCTGCTTGTAGTTGCCACTATTCAGGGTACTCAAGAGCAAGTACCAGGAAGGCCAGCCTGGACAATATAGCAAGACTCAATCCGAATTTTTTTTTTCCTTTCTGGTGTCTTCTCTCCAGTTCTATGAACAACTTAAAGTCAGATGCAAAATCCTCACAAATGATTCATTGTGTATTTTCTCAAAATACATGAAAGTCACAGTGCTCTAAAAATGTACTATAATTTCTAAATTATTCCTTACCTGAAAAAGTTGAATGTGAATTAAGTGAACAAGAGAGAAGAAGGAACGTATAATTCTATATAATAAGAGGCAATAAACAAGCTCTGATGTCTTACAGGTCAGGTTTTAAATCTTAGTTCTGCTGTTCCTAAAACACCCTGAGAAAATTAATTAAATGTAGTTGAAAATGCAACAATAGTAATAACATCTGCTTCTAAGAATTGTTTTAAGTATAAAATGATGATAGGTGAAAAACTATTCCCGGCCACAGTGAGTGCTAATATGAGGATATGCCCAAAGCTACAATAAAATATTGGTGACATGTGCACAAATTCTGATAAAACAAAGAGAAGAGCACATGGTTTATGTAACAAGAGATGGTTACCTCATTACACCAGTGTGGGCTGCAGCAATAAAGAAGGAAAATTTCAGGAGACTTCCTGGAGGAAGTGACATTTCAATTAAGGCAGAAAAGATGAGTCAATTTAACTACTCAAAGAGGAGGAGAAGGCAATCCAGGTTGGGGGAATACTTCTTGCAAAGTATTCTTCCCTAGAAGATAAGAAAACACATAGTGATTTCAGGTAAAAACAAATGGTTCTGATTAACTGTGGCATCAAATCAGAGTAACACTGAAGTTGTCTGAATATGAAGGTAGAGTACAAACAATAGCCAGCTCATGAAAATCTCAGATGTCCTGCCAAGGAACTAGCACCAAATCCTGAGAGCAACTAATGGCCACTAAAGGTCAGTATTCACTGAAGTTGTGCAATAGAATTTGCACTGTAGAAGGATAACCTCAAACTGTAACGCAAAGAGCAAATTGAGAGAAGGTGGAATGGTGAAGTGGTGAGATCAGAAGCAAAATCCTTGGCTAAAACATTAATGGTATGATCTAAGAAACAGCCCATTAGAGCCTAAATATTTAGTATCCCAAATTCTCACCAAATATTCAATGAATACTGACCTTTAGTGGCCATTAGTTGCTCTCAGGATTTGGTGCTAGTTCCTTGGCAGGACATCTAAGATTTTCATGAGCTGGCCAAATGGATGCCCAATAGACATTTGTTGAACTAACTGAACAGTAGGGAAAATATGAACACACCTTAGAGACTGAGCATCTCTGCTGTCTACACAAGAGTCATCTCTATCCATTCCTCATTTCTGCATTTCATGCTGTCCTATAAAATAAAAAGGTTTGGAGTCATTTATGAGTGGTAGGTAGGAAGATAAAATAAGAAAAATGTGATTACAAAGTGTAATCACTTTATATTACTGGTGTTTAACAGGATTAACACCCACTTATGCTAATTGTGGTGTCTTAGGTTTTATATGTGCGCAAAATTTATATTTCTTAGGACATGATTTGACTTACAATCTGCCCAAACCCATGAAATAGCAGAAGATATTAGTGTGCATAAGTCTATTTATTTATACTAAAACAAACAAATATATACATTTCTACCTCCATCTTTGAATAACACAACGAACAGTAAAAGACAAAGCTGTAACATATATTATACTGATTACTTAGATCATCCATTCTTTTGACAGCATCTATTTATGGCTCCATAAATTTTTTTTTTCTTCAATGTTCATTTTGTTCAGATTGGTGCTTAATGTGGGATACTCAACACTCCTGACCCAGCCAAATGCATCTACATAGGGCATCTCCTCCTTCTCCAATCTATTACAATTCCAAAGGACTTTCAAAAGACCCTGTGGCTTCCCAAAGGCTCTGTGTGTCTAATTTCCTCCTGACCCCCTATTTCTTGGCATCCGTTTTGGAACAGGTGTGAGCAGACACAAGCAGGTCCAGGGAGCCCACGGTTCAGTGCTGGCACAAGATAAGGGTTATCTTCCTGCAGTAAATGACTCCAACATTGTTTTCCAGGATGCCAACTTCCAATTAGTGTCATCTTTTGCTCCATGTCCTAGGGCAAAAGTTCTGTTTATAGAGAATAGACCAGGGTGTTCTGAGAGATGGGCCTTAATGCCAGAAAAGAGAGTATGACAGATTCCTTCCCATAGTCAAGCAAGACTGGTCTGTTAGTTGAAGGCGCAGTCACTGTTACCCAGTGCAAGGTCAGCCCCTCATTTATGAATGGGGATACTAATTGACTTTCCAACAATGAAGCCAAATGTGCTTCCAGATGTTGAGCTAGGAAGCAATTGAGATTGCTGCAAGCACATTTAAAAAATAATAATCAAAATGAAATCCCACAGTTAAGACTCATGAATTATCCTTGGGAGGAGTATGTTGATACAAACAGAAAGGCAAAATCTTTGGTCAACTAGACTCCAAATTGTTACAAAAATCATATTTTGCTATATGATAAATGTCCTATAGACCTTAGATTCTCTACAGATAATATGAATGGGGAAAGTGAGGGGAAATAGGTGGATAATTTTCCTAACACTTCACACAATGACATAGCACGGTTGATTGAACCAGTTCAATGACAAATACATTTAAAAAGTTATTGGGTCAAGTCAACCAGATTTTGTTTTGTTGGTTGTGGGCCGTTTTGTTGTTGTTTGGTGTTTTCTTTGTTTGCCTGTTTATTTGTTGCTTTTCCTGAATGAATACGATAAATAATCACCAGATGGGTTACCCTGTGTAGACAGAGAGGTTTCGCAAAAGCCTCTTTTTTACAATTCCTGGCAATCCTGAGGACAGGCCTGACACATGAGTTCAGTAGTAGAACCTGATCCAGGAACAAGTGAAGACAGTCCTGCCTGCCCGACCTCCTTAACCGGCCTGATCCATCTACACAGAAGCCCACCTCAGACAAGTCTTTTTTGGTCCCGTCCACAGGCCAGCTTTTGGTTCATGTCCTCATATGTAACTCTGAGGACTTTATCTGCTTATTTGCCATTAACCCTTGGTAAACTCTCTCAAATATAATTTTGTACACACATTATGTTCCTATATGACCATCAACTTATGCACCTCTCCATTTTTCCCAAATCCTTATATAAGGATCTAAGGTGGCCATCATCCTGCTTTGCCCTCTCCAGTTCAAGAAAAGAGAATAGATGTGAACAGTCAACTCTTGTGCAAAGACTAATCTTAGACATGGAGTTACTTCAGGTGTAGAAATGTTTGCAAACTCTCCTTTTTCAGTCCCACCTAAAATCTCATCTGAATATGTCCCTGTTTCTGCAAGAGATAAGACATGGGAAGAGAACCTTGGGAGGGACTCTCATTGTACACTCTCCTGATATGAGGGCTTCTTCAAGTCACCTGAACTCCTCCTGCTTCAGTTCCCTCATCTTTAAAAAATGAAGAGTAAATGAGGTAGGACATTAAGAAGACACTTCAGGATATAGAATCACTCTATTAGGTTTCTTTTTTGATTTTTGATAAGAAAACTGGAGTTCTAAGCAGTAGTATTAGTTCTATTCAAAAATAAGCACTTCTTATATCCTGATTATGACAGGCTGTATTTAAAAAACAATGGCCACAGCAATCATTTCAGTACCACTTGATTTTCTAGCACATGTCCACTGTCATCAAGAGGTGAAATCTGTTTTATTCCATATGATTCTCTAGGTCTCCATGACTTCCTGCAAATAGCACATGGTAGGGGGGACTCCAAATGACTTCCAAGATTAGCTCACAAAAAGCAATTATTTCTTGCTGGTTGTATGTAGATGCTTGCCCTTGGGACCCAACTGCCATGTGGTAAGGAAACATAGTACTTTCACATTTAGATATTCCTACCATCAGTCCCAGCAAATGTTCCAGACAGCAACAAAAATCAAGCACCAAGTGCATGAACAAATAAAATGATTTAATCAGGTAGGGAGTAATGAACAGAAAAGGGCATAGATAATTCCAGCCCCTAGATCTGAGCTGCCTTAGCTAAATCTAGAATAAAGATGACTGTCCTCGCAAGTTCTCATTCAAAGTGCAGATTTGTAAGCAAAATATATGCCATCATTGTTTTAAGCCACAAAATTGGGTGGGGGGATTTGTTAGAAAATCAATAATCAAAAAATAGAACACTAAATCTAAGGAAATCAACTATTACTAAGTTTAGAGTTGAAAAGGATTTTCAAATTATGTCATCTGAGATTTTTGAAATATAAAATTGAAATGTGTCCTCAAAAATTTCCCATCCACTTTTCTTGTTCTGTAAAAACCTTGCTACGGATCTTATAAGTAATTTAGGGGTAGAAACAAGTCCAGTTCAATACTGCCCTTTCTATCATATGACTGTGAAAACTACACAAGGTCATTAGGTTCAAGGTACCAAGGGTCAATTTAGTGCAACCCTTCTTCAAGGCTACCAGAGCTCACTACAATGCTTCTATGCCCTTTTCTGTTCATTTCTTCCTTCCTGATTAAAAAAGAGCCTGATCTGAATTTGTCTGTTTTAGCATGCAAGGTCAGGAGGCCAGATGGGCTCCAATAGGTTCAACTAACAAGAAAGAATTAAAAAAAAAATGTGTCAAACTATGAAATCAGCAGATGTGACTCCAAACAAGGGACAGAAAGGCAAAGAGACTTGAGTGTAAAACTGCAATTTTTCTACAGCCACTTTTCTGCATGTAAAAGCCTGCACATGCTATAACATTGAGCAGGTGGATTGGCAGAAGCCTCTCTTTGGCAGGTGAAATTCTATATGATTATTTTATCTTTTTAGGAGCTTGCTATTATGGTAGACTTGTATACACACAAAGCCCATTAATTAGAAAATGTTACATCACATAATGAATGGCGGGTTCTTTAGTCATAGAAAGGGCAATAAGAAAGAGTATTGACACAAGAATCTGTCTTTGTTCCAGCTAGACATGCAAACTGCTTAAATTAGCCAACAAAAACTTGGTTTTTTTAACGCTCACTTATTCCCCTTTCTAAATGAAATCAAACCTGAACCAAATGTTGACTCCCTATCAAAATATCCCAAGCATGCTCATGGATGCATACATGAATGTGAGACATAAACAAATCTAAAAAAATGGTTAAAACAATAAAGAAAAAATTGAAATGAGAAGAAAAAAAAGAATGACATAAAGGAAGAAATACCAGAAGAAAGGAGTAGAGAATTAAGGCTAGCTACATTCATCATAATTATGGTTCAACGCATTGCATTCCTCTTGTTCCAAAAAATACTTCTCAGGTAAAGAATAGGTTATAGATTCTGTTAATTAAAATAATGGAGCACTTGGCTGGCACATGTGAGGCCCTGGGTTCGATCCTGAGCACCACATAAAAATAAATGCACAAAATATATTTTTTGAATGTCAATAACTTTTTTCTGAAGTCTTAATAGTTCACAGTAGATCAAAGATGTTTTTCTCTCTATTCTCCCTAAATGCTTCATATTCATGTTTAATTCAGGGGTCAGCAAACTACATCCCTCAAGTTAACATCTGTTTTGTAAAGGAAACTGTTTTGGAATACAGCCAGATCCATTTGCTTAGTACTTTCTGTGGCTTCTGTGGAGCCACAATGGTAGAGTTACAACAGAAATGTTGTGGCCACAAAGTTGAAAAATATTTACTTTCTGGACCTGAAACAAAGTTTTGCAGACACCCAGTTTGAATACTGCGAAGTACTCCTAGTTTATGGGTGCCTGCCCTTACTTCTGAAATTTTGTGGGATTTCTCAGCCTCAGCAGGGTGGTTCTCTTTTTCTGCTAGCTGATGGGGTGGGAGACCTGATTTTTAAAGACAAAACTGATAGGACCACTAATTCTAAAATGTCAATGAACATGAGCATGTGCTTCATGGAACTTTCCACAAAGATCCACTATAGAATCTCCTTATCAAGAGCACAGTTCAGATTTTTTCTATAATTTTATTTTCTTTATTTTAAAATATTTACAGTATTTTATTGCGACCTTGTTTAACAAAAAGCGGAGGGAGTACCTTCTGTGAACTTGACTATCTGTATCCACTGACTACACACAAGCAAAGGCTGCTGCTTCTGTTTGAACAAAGTCTATTTCAATAACAAAGTCTTTCTCATTTAGCCACAAACCACTGGTTTTCTTGTTCTAGAGTAAGAAAAATCAGATGAAATGCATGTCTCTTGGTACTAGATCTGCTTAGCTACAAAAATCCTGAGAAGAAACTTAGAAGGGAAAAAATTGGAGTTGGGAGGGGGGATGATGAAGAAAAGAAAGGAGTACAAAAATCACAGGAGAAAAGCTGCTAATCACTTTTATTGTTCTTACCCGGGGTCTTCTAAAGAGTCAAATTAAATGGTTGTCTAAACAAAGTGAATACTTTTATATGTTTAAAACAAAGTGAAATGTTGATACTGGCTAATGTCCTGGGGTATCCGAAATTGCCCTGAGGGTGATAAAATGCATCTGAGCAAAGACCCAGGAGAAGTAGCAGCACTGTTGGCATCTGACACCCAGACTCAAAAGAAAATGGCTTGAGAATGAGAATGAAGCCAGGAAATGAAGACAGGCAAGTTGTAACAAGAAGGATAAGAAATGAGGAAGCATAGAGGCTGAATTTTTTTTGTGTTGTTTTGCTTTGTCTGAATTTATAGTGTAGCTTTATGCATTTCTCTGAAAGAAAAAAACAAATTGGAAAACCATTTGAAAGCATCTCCATGCATACCTCAGTATTCTGACAGCTTTCCAGCTCACGCAAGCCGGGTGCTAATGGCTCATTATAGCATGCAAGATGCATGCATGTTCTCATAATTCACAGTCAGTTTCTCTGTATTTGTCTATAGATAGTGAACTTCCATCATGTTTAATCACCAGTTTTGTCAACCTAGGGTGCTTACATTCCCAGATGTTGACTAACTGTAAGGATTGATGGTTTTCCAGATGGGTCAGGATTTCTCACACCTCTGTCAACTCCAAGAGAGTTACATGAACTCCTGTCTGAATCAATGACCACTTATGGATCTCTCCCACATGTCTCTTTGGCAAAAGCACCCCCTTTCTGAAGAAATCAAATTGAGCAGTGGATTCTATAAACATAAAACCACATGAAACACCCCCCACCAATGTCACCAGTTGTTTTAGAAAAATGAAAAACAGATGCAAATTAGGTGCGAGTAACAACTTGGTCCTACCATTTCTGTATCCTGTGTAAACAATAACTTTGTGATATTATAAACTAATGAATTATCATGACCCAGAATTAAATCCAATTGAATTAATTTGGCCATCAAAGATAGGCATAGTGAATTGAATAAAAGAAGCTTCTCAAAACGGTGAAGCTAGGCAAGGTAGCTCGTGCCTGTGGTCCCAGCTAGTCTGGAAGCTGAAGCAGGAGGATTGCTTGAGATCTTGAGGAGGAGAAAAAAAAACTATGTGGAATTAGCTTGGACCTGGACAGTTCATAAAGTGTTGATCACAGTTTGTTTAATGATCAATTTTTAATTTCCATTTCCCTTTGAATTTCTTGACTGTGGGCAAAAATGCCAATAGATATGCCTTAATAGATGAGGCTTTCAAAATTCCAAAATAGACAAAAAGTTTGGACAATTTTCAGCCAGGCACCCAAGCATCTGCATATTCATTAAAACTTAGTTAGAACTCTGGGCTTTTGCAAATCCTCCATTTTTTATAAATATGATAATGTACCCGCCACGACAACACAAATAATCTAATAAGAATAATGATAATTTTGGAAATTATCCCAAAGCAAGTTATCATGAGTTTTTATTTTACATTATAGGAAGACATTTGTCTTTTTTTCCCCCTCTGTTACAGAATCTTTCAACCATGTTGAAAATGAAGGCCCTGGAAATTTATTTGGTGATTACAGTTACAGATCATTAATATAGACTCAAGGAATTATACTCCAACCAGTTTTCCACTTTAACAAATAAACTACATTTACTCTGTGAGGCAAAACATCTGGATGGACTAAGAGCACCCCAATCAATTATTAAACCCTAATAACATTCTGGATATGTGGATAATTGATCAATTTCTCACACCTCTGTCAACTGCCTATCTGAATCAATGACCACTGATGGATCTCTCCCATGTCTCTTTGGCAAAAGCACCCTCTTTCTGAAGAAATCAAATTTAGCAGTGGATTCTATAACCATAAAAACACATGAAACACCACTCCCCCAATCAATATCACCAGTTGGTTTTAGAAAAATGAAAAACAGATGCAAATTAGATATGGGTGACAACTTGGTCCCATCATTTCTGTATATTTTTCCATTTCATCATGATAATAAGTATCAAATGGAAAGTAAGTACTGTGAACTAACTTCAGATAACACTCAAGGAAAGAGTTTTATATCTGTTTTAGACCCAAAGAATTTTTCTCTCTGATATTTACTAGCAGAGTTAAAGGAATCTCTATGAGGGGGACTAACACCTATATATCTTGTATAAAAATGCCACAATTTGACCGAATAAAGAATAGAAAAGCAAAGATCTAGAAGAGGATGTCCAAAAACAGAAATTTTTTGAAAAGCAAAAATTAAAACTCAAGCCCACATATTCTTTGCCAAATTTTGCCTACTGATCTACTGAGGGTCCTCTAAAATCATGTACCAAGCTTTTTCCCCAAGCAGTTTGATTTAATTCAGAGAGAGACATGAGGGGAGGGCAAGAGAGAAAATTAACAAAATTGTGGAAATAGGTGTTGTTCTAGATTTGTGATTCCCATTAAGGTATGATTCCATAAAGGTGTCTCAGGAGCCACCATTGGGTAAGAGCATAGACCAGGGAGACACCAGGTATTCCTTGGAGTCAACTCCACTTTACACCATTTCACATGTGAACACTCCATAAAAGATTCCACATAAGAAATGGGAGGTCTTCAGCTAAAACCACTGCTCCTCAAAGTATTATGCTAGACCAACAGCACCACATCACCTGGGAACTTGTTAGAAAATAACATGTTCAAGCTCCATTTCAGGTCTACAGAAACAGAACTCTAGGTAAGGCCTAGCCATTTGTGTTTTATTAAGCTCTGCAGACATTTCCCCACTTGCTAATGTTTGAGAACTACTACATAATATGATTCCAAACATCACCTCCTCCCAGAAGTCATCTGTGGCTAAACCTTTGTTCCCTCCCTCAAATCCAGCACAGTCTCACACCCACACAAATAGTGGGTTTGGTGTCCTTCTGGATTTACATACACCAGTGGGCACTGCATTTTTGTGTTAGTATTTCTTTGTGTGTCTGCCTTGCCCATAACCATATAAATTTGTCAAAAATAAATCACAGAGGGCTGTGGATGTGGCTCAAGCGGTAGCGCGCTCACCTGGCATGCATGCGGCCCGGGTTCCATCCTCAGCACCACATACAAACAAAGATGTTGTGTCCGCAGAAAACTAAAAAATAAAAATCTCTCTCTCTCTCTCTCTCTCTCTCTCTCTCTCTCTCTCTCTCTCCTCTCTCTCTCTTTTAAAAAAAAATAAAAATAAAAAATAAATCACAGGATACCCTGGGTTTGGCAGTTTTGGGGGGTTTTTTGTTTGTTTCTAATTCCAGCATTTTAGTATAGCTACTGGCAAAGACAGGTGCTCTATACATATTTGTTAAATTAATTATGGGGACTTTGATATTTATGTATTTTGTTTAATTATATTATATCTTCTTCAAATAAACTCTTCAATATGACATAACATATAGTATAACATAAGCAGATTCACATAAGCAGAATGCAACCAAAATTAAACTAAATAACCAATACAAAGAGAATCAAAATCCAAGGGATTTGTTTCCTCATCCTAGGAGACATTTGTTTTTACTAAGGTCTGAAGCACCCAGTGGTCACTGCTCACCATCATTTAGTGCTTCCCCCAAAATTCTCAGACCTACAGGATCCTCATGAACGGAGACTACACTTCAGGCTCCTGTACTACAGCACATGTGGAAATGAGTGCTTCTTTAAAGGTGGTAGAAGAGCAAGGGGCCGTGGGTATAGCTCAGTAGTAAAGCACTTGCCAATCATGTGCAAGGCCCTGCGTTCAATTCCCAGAACTAGATAGAAAATAAAGTAATTTTTCTGAAGATGCATAGGTTAGGGCCAGTGTTATTAAGGAAATCCCTTATATGTTTGTCATATTCTTTTCATCACAAAACAGAGAAATAATGATTTTCCCTTGTGGCCCAGTACATACAAACATAGACAAGTACACACCTTTTCAGAAGCCCCTCATTCTCATGCCATAGATTACCCTTTAGCATTTTTTTCCTTCTAGTTTATGTTATTTCATTATGCTCAGATTAAAGTATTTGAGATGTACTAAATAAATTTCATGACCCACCATTTAGTTGCAAATTATATTTTTAAAAGTACCATACCATATAATGTATCCAAAAGATTTTGATGTAATCAAGTGGAATTCATGTACATTTTCATTTGTTTTTAACTAAATTGATTTTTTTTAATTCTTCTTCTGGAAGTTAATCTACCCCCATACCCATCCCCGACCTCTGCTCTATCTTTGACAAGCAGAGAGCATTAATGTATTCCTCCACCAACAACTTTGCAGTTGAGTTTTCTAGAAATCCCTGTTCTGCTGCTGAGTAGTTATGAGACTTTTGGACAAGTTACTTTTCCATCCTAAGTGTCCCTTTCCTTTAATGTAAAACAAGAGTCCTAATCTACATTTTGTAGGATTGGAATAAAGATTAGAGAATTACATTACAAAGCACCTGGCAATAGCTACTCAACCAATGGTAACATTTGCTACCATCTTAGACCACTGGGAAGACCATCCATTAATATTTTTAAGGCATCTCAGGTGTCCATGTAAAAGAGGGCATCAAAATTCAATGCTACATGAACTATACAATCCAAAAAGTAATTTCAAAGACCACAGAATAAGTTATTGGCTTGCTATAGGCCTGAAATAATGAATTTGTCAATGATTTTTTTTACTTGAGTGAAATAAATAGCCTTTAATGAAAAAAAAAAAAGGTGGTGGAAGGAAAGAAAGAAAACTTCAATGCTCCAAATCAAACTGTGTGGAAACAAAACTTCCTACACAAATTTTTTAAGAACAACCCCTACAACTCCAAATAAAGTTGCACCTTTGGGGAGCTGGCAAGTCTCTTGTGATGAATGGGAATTGGGTCTCTAAGATCTTTCCAACTATCACCTTGCAGCATCAAAAAATGCACCATGCCCTCCCTCTCGAGAGATTATTTGGATTTTAATGACCCATATGCTGCCTACTCATTTGCTACAACAAAGTGCAAATTCCATGTCCTTATTGGATGATCAAACCTGTTACCTGAAGATTACTGTTACATTTCATTTGCAGAAAGATAGCTCTGAAATAAATGGTAATAAAAAAATTTGAGGTTATATCTGCTCGTGTGATCCTGAGATATTGGATATTTAATAACTGAGCAGAATTTAACATGCCTCCTGTTAAGCAGAAAAAAATAAACAGGAAACAAACTGCAGCACACACAGGTTCTTAGCTTTAAAACTCAGAACTTACAATATCCTTTGAAAATAGACACCAGCCACCACTCCAGGCCTAGGTGTTAAATACCCCATCCTTTCCAGTTTCCTCATATCTTCAGAGCCACTTTGATGATAATGAAGTAGAAAAAAAAATGTGTGCTCAAAAACTGAAGGAATAGAAGAAGCTAAAAGCAAGAATAATTTAGAGCAACCTACTGCTGGGGCTGAGCCCTTAGGCAAAAAATTACCTAATAACCCAGAAAACATATTGCCCAAATATATTTTCCCTACATCTTCAGTCATATTCATTCCCTTTTGTTATTTCTCTTGAAATTTCACCACTCAGAGACTTTATTAGCTTCAACAGCAACATTTATAAAGAGATGCAGAATTGCTGAGCTATTTGATAGGCACACATTGGGGTGAATCAATTCAACAAGATTATGTTCCTCATAAAATCAGAAGAGGAATTTAGGAAATGATGGAGCATGGCATGCCCAAAGAGTTTCTAACATTAACGTTCCCACAGCATTAAAAAACCATAAAGTGAACTTTCTTTCCTAGATTCCCAAAGCTGTACTTGGGGTACAATGATGGGGTGGTGACAAGTTAAACAAGTTGACTCTCTAAAGCTAGGAAGGTGAGGGAAGGAGTTAGCCAGTGGGAAGTGGCTTTCATGAAACCAAGAACCCTCCAAGACAAAACTGAGTTCTGAGTACACTCAGATTTTTGGATAGCTCCCATTTTTCCCAGTTTCCTGCTTATCATTAGCAACAAAAAATAGTCAACCTTAATTACACACATTCTATGTGCAAGAGCCCCCTGTACTAAGAAAATGATGTGTGATACCTCATTTTCTCCTACCACAGCCCTGTGCATAGGCACCTTTATGACTTCCACCTTACACATGAAGAAACTGAGGCTTTGAAAGGTTAAGTAACTTATCCATAGTTACCCTAGCAATTGAATCCAGAACCCATTAAGCTATATCTACCAATTCTGCCTCCATTACATTCACTGAAGGGATTCAGACCAGACTGTGTCACAGAAAGATCTAGAGGAGGAGAGAGGATGTAGAGGGACCAGCTCTCAAGAGAACACATGAGTACCTTGGTAGGCTGAATAACATACCCCCCCCCCCGGAAGGTATCCATCCTGTAAAACCCCAAATCTGCAAAGTGTTCCTCATGTGGCAAAAAGACATTTTGCAAATGTGATTAAATTGAGCATATTGAGATGGGACATATCCTGCTTTATCAGAGTGTTCACAAGGGTTCTCATTATTATTCCTCTTGAATAATAATTGAGGGATGCAGAAGAGTGAGGGAGAAAGAGAGACTGGAAGATGCTACATTACAGCCCTGAAGACAGAGGAATGGAGCCACAACTAAAGAGAAGCAAGGAGACTCTTGAAGCCAGACACTCAAAGAAATGAATTCCTCCTCCAATTTCCAAAAGGAGTGGGCTCACCCTTTCTGATAATTTGATTGGGGGACTTCTGGCCAGACAATACATATGTGAAAGTTTTTAGCTACAAAATTTATAGAATATTTTTTGCAACAGAAAACGTATATGGGCACCTTTACAAAGAAAATGCATGGACCCTCTTTTCTATTCAAATAACACAGAGATTAGTTTTCTCTTCAGTCCCTAAAAGAGGCATCTCAACTGAATGTACCTCAGTTTCTAGATGGGGAGGCACCTAGCCTGGCTCAGGTCAACTGCATCTCTGCACTGTTCCACAAAGCTTTAGCACAAGCTTGGCACCCAGACATTCTTTCCAATTTGCTGAGGCCCTTACTTAGAGCTCCAAGTTTTCACAGCACTTATCTATTCACACCTATTGTAGCAACCAGAAAGAATGGTTCTGATTTCGTGTCTCCTCTTCCACTGCCCTAGTCTCCTCTAGAAGAGATCTTTTTTTCCCATTTCCATCTCTTCAGCACCTAGTTACAGTGCTTGTCCTGTAGCCGTATCCAAGGCCAGAGAAATGAGGAGGAAGGAGAGAGAAAACGAGCTGGAGAAGATGGCCTAAACTTAATACATACCTAAAGGATAAACTCCTAGAGCTAAGTATATGAACCCTTGTCACATAATCTACCTAAAGAATACAAATTATCACAGGGCGCTGGCACACACCTGTAATTCCAATGGCTTGGGAGGTTGAGACAGGAGAATTTCGAGTTCAAAGCCAGCCTCATCAATGGTGAGGTGCTAAGGAACTCAGTGAGACCCTATCTCTAAATAAAATACAAAATAGGGCTAGGATGTGGCTCAGTGGTCCAGTGCCCCTGAGTCAATCCCCGGTACCAAAAAAAAAAAAAAAGAAAGAAAGAATACAAATTATCCTCAGCTTACAATGGGGGTATGTCCTGAAAATATGATGTCAAAAATACATTTAATACACCCAGCTTACAAAACATCATAGCTTAGAGTATGGGGTATGCTTCAGAATATGTTTATTTCCCCTTGTGATCATACCACTGGGAACTGTGGCTGTCCCACATAGCAAGACTATCATACTGAATATAATGAGCCCAGGGAAAAAAAAATCAAAATTCAAACTACAACTATTGTAATATTGAAAAACCATAAGTCAAACCATCATAAGTCTGGAACTATCTGTGAACTTATCATTACTCCTGTACAGAAAATATTTGCTGTTTTTCCTCAACAGCCCTGAAACTTACATCTTCAAATAGATTATGTGACCCATTCTGTATACAAATCAAGTCTGCAAAGTCCTGAATTAGGGTTTTTTTGTGTGTGTGTGTGTGTTGGTAAGAGATCAGACAAACAAGACAAGATTTGTACTATCTTTTTATTTCAGCTTGGAAACTGATTTCTACCAAAAGAATCCAAAAGAAATTGACCCAGTATTTAGCACTATAAGGTAAATCTCCACTTCTCTGTGGGAAATGTTCACACCATTTCTGCCCAACAGAGCCAGCTCCTCAGAAGTTCTAGAACACTTACATTTCCCTCAACAGTGCCTAGCACACAGAAAGTGCAAAATATATTTATGTTCATTGATTGGCTTCTTGACCAAAACAAATAATAGGAAGTTTAATCATAGGTATATCCGCCTTACAATTTAGCTAGAACCTCAAATTATACATCATCTAGCTCAAATCTTTGGTTGTATGGATAAAGACTTGGAGGCACAAATAAACAAAGTCATATGGCAGGTTATAAAACTGGGTATAGAGTTAAATTTACATCCCTGCCTTCTGCCTCCTAATCTGGTGTCCCTTCTAATTGGACCCAGAGGTGATAGCTAAACTAAATTCTAGGGAAGGCTCAGGTTGACTCAGTCTGAACTCATTGCAAATGCCCAGGCCCACTAAGCTGTGTTTATCTGACCAAACTCTTTAAGTCCTCACCTCTCTCTCTTATTTCCCCAGGCTGTCATTCTCTAGCAGCAGCATGATGCTGCAGCTGGTACCAATGACCTTCAGGGTCACTTGGAAGCAATTTATTTCTCTTTTTTAAAAATAAAGTAAATGTTAATATCACAAGATCTATGTCTAAAATGCCCCTGGGCAAGTTTTCTCCCTGACTTTCTTCTCTCTCATTTTCAACTTCCTTTCTTTTCACCCCTTTATCCATGTCAAGTTGTCAGGATGACTTTGATCCCAGAGCCATGCTTCCTCTCCTTGCCTGACTCCCACCTGTCACGGTGAAATCATTCTGTAGAAGCCCATTAATTCTTTCAAGTGCAAGAGCAGTTCTTTTCTGTCCATGGGAGCAGCGAGGGTCCTCAGCACAGAAGACAGATGTAACTCGAAAGAAAAGTACAAGTCCATAAAAACCTAAAGCAGTTTGTCTTCATTGGAGGTGGAGACCACAGTTTTCCGGACTTTTTATATGAAGCCAGCCTCTGGAAGCTAATTTTTATGCAAAAATGAAAACATACAGTAAATAGAGCTCCCTGTGATATTCAAAATGGTGGTTGCATATCTGAACTGTGCCCAATTACTTTCTTCCCATTGATAAGAATTGCATTTCAAACAGGGGAGATGCTTTCGGTTATAGTGAAATAGAATAGCTCACAGAGAAATTGTCCCTTTCCACCTTCCATTTTCATAAACATTAGAGTTAATTCTGGGTAATGAAAACATGAAGTTTAATCAATGACAAAGAAACATTTGGCAGGAAAACTGGAAATGGTTTATTGGTAAGAAATAAACAGAAGGGCATATGTGTTTAAAAACTGGTGCCAATTTTTCTTTGCACTTTGATTTTTCTACCTCTCCCCCACCCAATGTGTCTGTTCCCAAGGGCAAGTGAGGACAGGAGAAGACAGAAGAGAGATGCAAATTCAGACAGAGAACTAAAGGAACTACATGATTGCCTTATGAATAATAAACTGCCATTTGTAAATTACCTACCTTTTGAGAAAATTCAGTTCATTTAAAATGTTTAATAGATGCGAAGAGCTCTGAGTTCTCTAGAATAAAAGCAACTAAGTCAAAATATCTTTGAAAACAAACAAGAGAGGAGAAACATCCATCTCACATCCTCACCCTTTCTGTCTTCCAAGAAGTAGCAATCTGGGGCCCTGGGAGGGGAACCATAATTTTTATTTGAAAACCTCTCAGGGCGGTCCTTTTGTATTTCCCTTTCTTTCTTCAAAGATCACAGCAGCAATTTTCTTTTATCGTCAGCTATTTATAGTTTTCTTTTCTCAAATCCTTGGCCAGAAAGAAACTGGGCAAAAAGCGTTTCAACAGCTACATTATTTTGTAGCACTCTTCAAAACTTAAATACAATCAAAGGAGGGGAAAAAAAAAAAAAAGAAAAACCCAAACTTGTTCAACTCATTATTTTCTGTACTTGGTCTGTTCTACTTAAAGCAGTGAAAGCCAAACAAATATTCTCCTCCTGGCCCCAGCATGGTGGGAGCCTGGGGAAGAAGGGCCAATCTCATGCTTTTTCCTATTCAGAAATGAAAACATGGCAGTAAAGGAAGAATATTGGTATAATGGAGCTGGCATAAATCTCAGTTCTGTTTCCAGTGTCTCAGACTTTTTTAGAGAAGCCCCTGGAGAGGTTGGGGTGTATACAGTCAAAATTTAGATGGGCTGGGGTCGTGGCTCAGTGGTAGAATGCTTGCCTAGCATGTGTGAGGTACTGGGTTCGATTCTCAGCACCACATATATAAATAAAGGTCCATCAATAACTAATAAAAATATTAAAAAAAAAAAAAAGATTTAGAGACAGGGGCTGGGGATATAGCTCAGTTGGTAGAGTGCTTGCCTTGCATGCAAAAGGCCCAGAGTTCTAATCCCCAGAACCCCCTTCCCCCGCAAAAAAAAAAAAAAAAAAGATTTAGAGACAGGCCGGCCACCAACAACCTTTCCCTGGCATTTTGAAAGCATTGTAGAGTGGTAAAAGGTATGATTTGTAGTGAGACACACATAAGTTTAAATTCTGATTCTATCTCTTACTAATCTTTTGACCTTGGGGAAAATGACTAGCATCTCTCAGCCTCAATTTCCTATTCATAAAATAGGGATGATTTGGCACTGTAGCAAATGGTGACACTAAAGGCAAAAGTGAAGCTTAGTCTCCCAATGCGTTGCCCCTCTTAGTACACAAGAAGATGGTATTTCACACGTTACCTTGAGTTGAGATGATGTAACTGAGTTCTGGACAATGTGACGTTGGCAAAGGTCACATGACTATAAAGACTCTCTCTTTCTCATATCATCATAGCCAGGCTTGAAGTCAGGCAGCTGCAGCTTGGGGACCTACAAAGAGCAGAGCGCCTCTCCCATTAACCTGCATTGAATATGGAACATAGAAGAAGTCGACTACTTTGTATTAAGTTACTGTGATTTCTTTTACATATTTTTTTAGTTGTCAATGAACCTTTATTTATTTTTTTTTATTTATGTGCAGTGCTGAGAATCAAACCCAGCGCCTCACACATGCTAGGCAAGCGCTCTACCACTGAGCAACACAACCCCAGCCCAAGTTATTGTGATTTTGAGATTAACTTTCATATGCAGCATAATTAAGCCTGTCCTGACAAATGCTCCCATGAGCCAGTCCTCAAAAAAAAAAAAAAAAAAAAAAAAGCAAGGCACAACAAGATGCACAAGAGACTTGTTGGAGGAAATCCTTACAACAGATGAAGAGCAGGAGTAAGCAGGCAGAGCCTTCAGACTGGTAGGTACATTGGGTGAAGAGAAGGCAGGCATATCAGGTGGCAAGACTCTCAAGCTACAGTGCAGTTCCGATAAAGTCCAGGCCAGGAGCTCCAAAGCAGAGTTCCCATGGTGGAGGTCCCACATTGGGCCGTGATATCCCATCTTTGCTTTTCACCTGTCCTCAGTCACCAGCGGGGAACAACTTGGGGAGAATCTGCCCTCAATGTGAACAATGCAGCAGAGTTCAAAGCTGTTAGTGAGGGCTGTCAGCTAAGTACACTTCTCCTTGGGTCCCTTTTGAAGGGAGGTCTGAGCATCTGAATATCTGAGCAGTGTGCTTCCAAGGCTACACAACCACTCAGTAAATAATAATTATGTTTTTATCATCCTCCCCCTCTCCCCCTCCCCCTCTCCTCCTCCCTCTATCCCCCTCTACTTCCCTCTCCCTCCCCTCTCCTCCCCAACTCCCCCTGCCCTCACCCTCTTAGGGAGCATTAATTTAGTTGTTTCTCTTGTATCCACAGGAGAGTGATTTAAAGCATTATTTACACTCAGACACACATGAGAGTATCTCCCTTAGTCACCAAGGGCATCCTCAATGGCTTCCTCACCACTCCATTTCAGTGTCTGGTTGGTATGAAATAAGAACTTAATAAATGCCAGTGGAGTAAGTGACTGAGTGACCGAATATGAGTCTTTGGAGGAGCAGAACTGACTCCTTAGGAAGTGACTGTTGAGAGAAACTAATCCTGAGAAGAGTGGGCTGCTTCTTTCCAGCTAAAGTTATCCCCCTTTTCACACCTACAGTTGTCATTTCAGAACTGGGCACAGAGAGGGAATTTCTATGGTCCAAAGTACCAAAGTACTCAGGCAGCAGAGAAAAGGACCTGCATGGAAGGTTTCCATCTCCTCACTCTGAGACCTTCCACATGGCTCCCCAGGAGCTTTCAATGTACCTCATTGTGGTAGGGATGATGCTGCTCCAACAGCTTAGTATCCTGGTCAGAGTGTAGGGACTATTTTGGAGGCAGGTAGGTACCCTATTATTATACCCTTTAATAATGTGGCTTTTTTGAGTATCCTCACTGTAAACTTCAACCCTGAATGGCTATGTGACCATGTACAATTCATTTAACCTCTTTTTCACAAGAAAGCACATTCCATGAAGGCAGGGATCCTTTCTACCTTGTCTATTCTCTGTCTCAAGTGTCCAAGATGGTTCTGAGAACATGAGTGACATTCAGTTATATCACGGTGAAGGTCTAGGATTTGGAATTAGACTCTGGTTTTAAACTTTGGTCTGACATTTACCAACTGTGGGGTCTGGAGTGGGTTACTTAAACTGGTTCTGTGTGGCTTCCTCATCTATAAAGTGGTTTGTACAAATAACTTTCATGGAGTCATAATGAGTATTAAATAAAATAACCCATGTACCCCTTAGAATCATATCGGGAACATGCCATATTCCCAATAAGTGTTTGCAGCTGCTATAACTATTCTTGTTTGTTGAATGAGTGAATCTCTCAAAACTAAAGTTGTCTCACCTGTAGAAGTGCACTAAATACCTACCCCACATATTTGTTCTGAGGATTAAATGAGATAATCCAAGTAAAATGCTTAGTTCAATGCCTGTAAAAAAAAAAAAAAAAAAACTGCTCTGAAGAAGAGGTCATTTATTCCCTGCCCTGCTACCCTAAAATTTGACACAAACATCACCCTGGGTCTAATTCTCCCCACTTAAGGTTTTTGTTCAAATCTGCCTTCATCCTTCTTAGAGCCTAGAATGTATATCTAGGGGCCTTTGTAGCAAAGCAGTTGGGAGGAGTAAAACCCCAAGTCAGGAGCCTTGAGCTCAGAATGACTCCCATTCACTTCATTCTATTTACCTGCCACCCTAATCCCACCCCACCCAGCCATCAGAACATCCCTCTCTCCTGCACTTCTCACATAAGAGTTGCTGACTATCATGGTTCATTTTACCAAAGTTGGGAGAAACGTCTCAGCAAACGTATCTTTCCCCTCCACTCAGGGCCCTCATATACTAGCTTCCACCCTTCCTCGAGGCCATACTCAAGCTTCCTTCTACGTTGTGTTCTCCATGGGTCTCTGCTGACAGCAGAAGCACTTTTGTGACATAGCTTCTATGAAGAACATGACACAAACTGACATTGCATTCTAACCTGTTCTAAATCTCTAACTTCTAGTCATTCTTCTAGAAGGTTAGAAATTCCAGAGTCAATGGAAATCACCACAGTCATGGGTATCATCAACTGTTTTCCATTGCAGAGCAGGAAAACCCCTGCCAACGCAGCACCTCCAGTGTAGACGAGATTATGTTTAATGTTTTAGCATACACCAGAGAAGAAGAGCAAAGATTAGGTGAGAGTTATGTGGCTCAAAACACTGGCACCAAAGGTAGAGGACACAGAGACCATCAACATGTCTCTAAGAAAGGAAACACACACTCTCTCCATGTGGGTGCCATATTATACAACGACACTCCCAGGGCACATAGTCTAATGGGTACAAACATATACCACAGGGACAGTGAGTCCAAATGTGCAGTGTTGGAGTTTGAAACTGATAAATCAGCCACACTGAAAGCACTCCCTGTCAGAGGGTCTTTCTGGCAGGGAAGGACACATGAGAACCAGGCAGTGGGTCTGAAAGACCTTGCATTCTTTTATGGATTAATTCCTTTGCTTTTTTTTTTTAAATTTTCCCATATACAAATATGAAAGATGAAGTTGGAGAATGATAGGCAGAGATTTCTCTAAATCTAGTAAGATGAAAATTTTTTAAAAAATAAAGATAAAACTGAAAATTACCAGGAAAGTAAGATTCATAAATGAACATTGCCTATCTATGCATACATGGGTGTGGGGACAAGGGGAGCTGGATCAATCAAATATCCGCTTGATAAATGTCTACCAAGACCATCAATATGAAACCACCCAACTCAGGCACTTAGGGTAGCTTTTTTTTTTTTTTTTTTAATAGTAATGTGAAAGGTTCAAAGAAAGAAATGAGCATAGGCCACAAACTGTCCTTTAGCTCAAGCTATCTCAAGTTGGGTTCTTTCACTAGCAACAAAAAGTATTATACATCATGAATCAATAACTTTCCGTTTTTTATTGATTAAACAGTAATAATAATAATAATAATAATAATATCCTCCCTGCCATTTATGAGGAATAAATGAAACTTCTCTTCTCCTATTCATGCTCAGAGTCAAAACTCATGTAAATTAAGTTTACATTTACTTTCTTCACTTCTTCCTCTTCTGGATACTCAACAAAAGTATCCAAACAAGCTACAACTCACTTTGCCCTGTGGACAGAACAGTCTCTGAAGAGACACTCATCTTCTCGCCATTCAGTCCAGTGGGTGTCATCAGCTCTCACTTTACACTTAGAATGCTTCAAAAAGTTCATTCTCAAATGGTATTCTCTTATCTCTACTTGGCAACAAAGTGATTTTGTCCGTTTTATGACTTCAAAAATCATGTATATGCCAATGAAAACTACCACTCCTGTACAGGCTTGCCCCTAAGCTCAGACCCATTTATCCCTCCACCTGGCATATCAGAGGAATGTCTGCTCAGTGTGTCCTATGCCATGCTCAAGATAGTCATGCTGCTGCCACTACCCAGCCTCATTCTGCTTCTGCCCTCCATGAGCTACATAAGCCACAACATAGTGCCATTAAACAGCTATACTGTTTAATTCTTTTGCCACTACATAGATATATACATGCATTTTTATTTAATCCATGTTCATTTTTCTTATTAGATCCACAGAGGCATGGACTATGGAATTTATATCAGGAGCTTTGTTGGTGCCAGTAGTACAGTTCCAGGCATATAGTAGGTCTCAATCAATATTCATGGAATAAGATTAAGCAAAAGAAATAATATATGCAAAATGCCTAGCACATTTATTTCCCTACCAAATAGTTCTCTCCTTCCTCCAGGCTCAATGATTCACACTAATGGAAAGAGACAGAAAGTGTGAGTGATGCAAAACAATAAAAACCTCATAATAATTTATATTTACTTATGTGATATTTATCCCCAGAATTTTATCATTCTTTTCAAAATCAGCAAATGAAGCTACACTATGAGTATCTGCATTTAGACCCTAACTCACTCCCCCACATGTTCTAGGGAAAAATAATAATAATAATAATTCTTTGCTTCCAAATCCAAGAAAATCCCTCTCTTCTGGTTTTGATGCAAATCATCTTCTGTTCCTCCGCAAAGGAATCTTCGGAGTTTGTAACCCTTCTGCAGAGAATGCAATTACTGTATGCAACTGGCAAAATATAGACTTTGTATAAAGTCACTAGTTTCACCCAACAAAGGGTAAAAATGTGTGGAAAATCTTCCCTTTAGTGAGAAATCATGTGTTCTCTGCCCTTTTCCTGTTTTGCCCAACCAAATGCCCTAACTCAACTCTGACACCTGAGTCTTGGTGGTTTAACTGTTTCATTACCATTTGTCTATATTCTGTACATCTGCCAGTAAACATTAAGAAGCTTTTGCTTTCTGCTGTACTATAGTTACCTTTGTAAGTTTGTGACACAGATCTTGAACTGGACATTTACTCAAAAGAAATGGGGCGGGGGAATCTTGATTTGATTGAAGATTCTTGTTTTGCTTCCAAGGAAATAAAGAATGAAAATGGAACTGGAGATAATTTTTTTCTGTTCCCAATTCCCTTAAGCCCAGGCACCTGATACCCAAGTGCGGTTCAGAGTTCATCCCACCCACAGTCTTTCCAAGCTCAGAGAGCTGCTGTGCTTTGGATGATTACTGACTACAAAGTAAATCTAAAAGTGTGGTTCTTCTCCTTAGGGTGGTCTCACTGCCCCCTTGTATGTGTTATTTCTTTCCTCTCTTTGTGTGAAACCATTGACCAATGTAAGCACTGTTCACTCTTGTAACTCCTCAGCCTCTGCAGTAGGCCACCAAATATTATTTCAGGTGGCCTGAGGGTCATGTAGGAGCTCCTGCTTGTCGTAAATGACATGGAAGAAGCAGGCTCTGAAACTACAAATGCCTGGTGTTCACTAAACTAGGTGATCTCGCCTCAGAGAGCTCACAGATGTTGTTAACCTAAGATAACATTTTTTTCTTCCACTTTTTTAAGCAGAGCAGATCTGTATTTTAACCCTAAGCATGCCATCCTCTACCTCTTTCTTTTATCTAGAGGGTAAAATATAATTCTTTGGTAAATGTAAGTTCTTACAAGAAGATTAGATGCTTTGTAGGAAGGAGGGAAGAGAATGCTGGAGCTGGATCCCAAGACCAAAATTTCAGAACTGTTCTGACAATAACTAAGTAGGCTAATTGGGCAAGTCCCTCGACAACTCTGTGTATAGTTAATTCCATACTAAAACAGACGGAAAAAAAGTCCTTTCCCCATCTCCCATGTATATTGTAAGTGTCAATGAGAAAACAAATAAAATTGCATTAGAATAAAATCAGCTTATAAATCCGGTGCTCTATGCACCATTCATCATCGTCATCACCATCTTTATTCCATTTAGTGCCTTAAAGCTTTTCATGTTGTATTGCTGCCACCTAATGGCAGAGCTGAATAAACTTGAAGCTTTCTGAAATACTACGGTTTTGCATTTGCTTAAATTTGTATTCGCTTGGACTAAAATCAGAAAATGTGCACGATCCCCCCCCCAAAAAAAAATTAAACAGAAATGATTGCACTTGTTATATTTGGCAAGCCGAATTCATCCCCAACCTTGAATAAATGGGGCAGAAATGAGCCCAAGGTCTAGATTAAGAGAAATCCCACCAGGTGGTCTTATCCATTTTTTATTAGTCCAAATGTGTTTTGCATGTAACAAACCATGCTCCCATTAACTTCCAGACATAAAATGGAAGCATTTAGGGCAAGATGTGGACTTTTTGTCCGAATCAGAGAAAGTGTGGCATTTCAAAACATTCAGGACAGAAAACTGGGTCTACTGGTGTAAGAAATTGTTAGCAACTGGTTGTAGGAATCGTGCACATGGTCTGGCAGAATATTTTTCTGAGGAGTCTTAGACTCTACAGTTACTCTCAAAGGGACAAGAATTTTTCCTCACCAACTTTATGAAGAGACAAGTGTTCTTACTCCTCTTTGGTCTCATTCTCCAAACATTCTAGTTAGACGTTCCACAAGGCAATAAAAAGTAATAACTAGCCATTTGCACTTTTCATTTCCATGGTAATTTTCCTATGGAGATATTCCAAAATTCTTACAAAAACAGGGAATGCTGATTGAGCTACATCCAGGAAATGAGGCGATGGTTTTATTTCAGAACCATAAGCCGAAACCTGCTCATTTCAATGAGAGTATCTGTCTGCAGGATGTCCATGGAGCTCCAAGGGCAAGGACAACATGCGCTGCACACTTGGACAAAAATAAATCTTGTTAAGACAGTGAAGGGAGACGGCGTAACTCAGACTTCCCTCTAAAAGTGAGGAAAGTCCAACCCAGCAGGGTGAAAGATCTCTCTATTACAATGTAACTTGGGACTTTATGAAGATGGCAGAAGAGTTTGGGGAATACTTGGATTTATTACCCTTTGGAATAAGAACTAGATAGATATCAATATGCATTAAACTAAGAATACATTTTCAATATGACAGAAAGTCTTCATGAAGAATGAAAACCCATATGTGAAGAAGAGTAGAACACAGAAATATAATTTGTTTAATTGGAAGAATCACTTTGAACTCATAATTTTAAACAAAAAAATGTATTCCAGCTCTATCAATAATCAAAAGCAACAGCTTCACCTTTCCCAAATAATAAGGTATAATCCCATGCAACCAATAGATCAGCAACCCAGAGCCTCTACCTTTACTAGTATGGGAGGGCATTCCTTTTCAATTAAACCTGGTAAGAGTCTCATGAGCCTAGGATAAAAATAGAGTACCGTACATGGTGAAAATTTGCTATAAGCCTAGAAAGGTAACTGGGAAGGAACTAAAACTAAGGTAAGAATAAAAATAGAAATAAGAGTAGAAAGGAAAAATGGGAATAGAGGCAGGAAAAAAAACACATTCCAATTCACACTATTTGGATTATGGTAATATGTTTTATTGTAAGTGCAATAATTGATTTATCATTGAGATATTTAGTGTTTCTTCTATCTGATCCCAGCACAATTAAAGCATTTTTTAAACTTCTAGATATTTGTGCTTTTAATTAAATCATCAGAAGAGTTTGAGGAAACAAGTTGAAGTTCACAGTCAATGACTGAGTATTTGGAGAAATTTGGTTTTATTAAATGTATATGTTTTACCATGATCTACTAGTAACGTAAATATTTAGAAGAATGTTTATTATCGGTTCCTTAAAATTCATTGGTAACTTCATAATACTTTTAATTAAGACATTAAACAGGCATTAAAGAGTTGCTAAAAAGGCTTTGCTACATGTTAGAACCCTTCAGGTACTAAGAATCTTTCCACAGTTATACAATAGCATTGATACACAGAAAGTTTTTTGAACACTCAGCAACCTTTCTCGTGGGACTCGTGGGACCCTTACATGGCCTATGGGTTGGAGCAAGTAGTCCTCATTTCTGCTTGCCATCTGCAGGGAGGTGTTGCTTTCTATTCTCTGGCCTTTGTTATTTTTGTAATATGCCCATAGTTTTATATCCCTATGTCTAACTGAATCTGTGTTTCACTTTGCCTGTCCTAATAGATGTTTTCCACTCGGATGACCTCAGAGGAAGAATATAACAACCATTGTCTCTACTAGGACTTTAGTGTAAATTGGGGTTTATGATAGTGAAGGACTCCTTGATGGCTTGTCAGAAGTCTCTATTCAAACTACCTTCAATAAAATAAACACAAAATATTGGCTCAGGGTCCCTGCACAGGTAGACTGATATGACCAAGCAAGGCACTCCGGTGTTGCTGGATCTCTTATCTCTGCTTCTCTCTGTACACTAGCTCTTGATTTTTCTGTGAAAGATTTCTTCTACACTGTGGAAAATATGAATGCTTGGATCAGTGGACTCATGTTCTATCACTTTCCTGACTCAAGAACATGAGTATTCTCTTTCCTAGATTGACTTTTGAAAAATCTCATGGAAGGACTCAAAAGATCCAGTCTCTGATAGTAACCAGCCAATGGCCAGAGGAGGTGGAGAACTATCATCCGCTCACTTTGGCTTACATATCAAAACAGTTGGAGTCTGTTTCCAAAAGCATTAAAAAAGATTTGGGAGAATTGTGATGATCTAGAAAATTATCATGAACAACCAATTTGTAACCAAAATGAACCAGAAAGTACATAAATGGCACTGTTAGAGATCCCAACACTGCTGGTGTCTGCCAATGGATACCCCCCCAACTAATAAAGTCCAGTGTTTAAATGCTCAGTATCTACACACTATTTAAGACCATTCTGATGGAAAACCAATAATAATGTTAATATTATAATTCTGATTTGAGTTCATCAAAACCAAAATACTTTTGACAAGTGTGTGGCTCATCTAAGAGGCTGTGTATATGTGCTATGCATGTAAACAAATAAATTTCTATTTCTGAGCTACAATTTATATAGCCAAAGTCACAAGTGTCTGAAAGACTAAGAAGTTAAAACAAACTTTTTGAGCTTCTGACACTGCCAAGGCCTAAAGATGAATTACAATGAGTTAAATTAAGGTTTTTAGCCATATCTGTTTCTCCTATGCCATAATAAAACCTAAATTTAGACTTAAATGTAATAATACAAAGATACAACTTAAATTACAAGAAGTCTTCAGGCTCCTTCCTGGATTAAGACTAAGAGAGAGAATTTCAAAAATATAAATATATTAAAATTCCAAGTGAGTTGTAAGAAGCCCCAGAAATACCAATAAAGTGACTACAAACACTCAGTTCACTACTTGATCAGAAGCTAAAGTGAATGCCTTGCAGATATTTTGGTACAAGAGAGTTGGAAACCTTGGAAAAGTTAAAACAAAAACTTTATCCTCTTTGGTAAAAAAAAAAAAAAAAAAAAATGTCCCTGGTCTCCTCAGCAAATGGGAAATTTTAATATTCACTTCTTAATGTCTGAATTGTTTTTCCAACAGGAAAGTCCCATTGAGTCCATGTTTTTCCAAATCTCTGCTTTTGATCAGTGTCACACTTTAAAAAAAAAAAAAAAAAAAAAAAAAAAAAAAACTCTTGATAGGATTTCTTGATACCTTGTCACTCTAAATCCAATTCAGATACTAGAGGAGAAATATCAGTTTTAAGAGCATTTACTTCTAGTCTGTACCTAAAATTAAAAGTTGAAATACTCAGCCTCAAGGTCCCAAATACTTATTACCTCACTCCTAAAGATATCTTCATTCTGCTTTTGGTAAGCCATAAGCCATAAGAAAAGGGCCAATAAAAGATGGATTTCCATGAAAAATTAATGTGGGCCTCCATTTGGTCCCAGACCACAGCCCTCTAGGTAATTTGCTTTAAATCTAGTAACAAGGACTCAGTCACATAAAAATGACATTTCAGATGATCTAAAAAGCATATTCAAGTCCAGTTTTCCAAAGTCAGGTTGAGAGGTACAAATTCAGATGCCACCCTGTGAATTTCCCATCAACTTGGCTCTTACCTTTAGTTCAAGAACCATGATGAGAACTGTTTAGGGCAGTGGGCAGTTGCCAATAACAGCAGGAACAGCAAAATGAATTCCGTCTATGAATTCCATGTATGAATTCCTATGAATTGCAGATATTTTGAATTCCTTCAGTCTGTAATGAAGGATTCCTTTATTCTATAATCTCTGATTGGCA
Source organism: Callospermophilus lateralis (assembly GCF_048772815.1). Classification (NCBI taxonomy): domain Eukaryota; kingdom Metazoa; phylum Chordata; class Mammalia; order Rodentia; family Sciuridae; genus Callospermophilus; species Callospermophilus lateralis. The sequence continues at coordinate 22,917,356 of NC_135307.1, forward strand.
TCTCCCCATTACCATCCATTCCCCCACATATTTATTGAGCATGTTCTATGTCACAGCCATGATTCTAATCCTTGAGAACACAACTATGGACAAAAACAGACATAGCTCCTGTTCTCATGACATTTACTTCCTGGTGGGAAGAGCCAGAAAATAAAATATAAACCCATAAATTAATATATTCTTGCAATTATCTACAGTGTAAGTAAAACTAAGTGGTAAAAATAATAATAATAACAATAAAATGAGGGTTAAAAGATGGGGCCTTTTTGATTGGATGGTGATGCAAAAGTCTCCTAGAGGATAATGTTTAAGCTAAAACCTAAATGCTGAAAAAGATCCAGCAGGTAAGAGCTTGAGAGAAGAGCTAACAGGCAGAGGAAATGGAGTAAATGAAGAGACTTAGCTAAGAAGGGCTTGGGTGTCTGTGATACCCGGGAGAGGAGGAGGGTAGACTGGAGTAGTGGGAGACAGAGAAGTGGGTGGCAAAGAGAACACATAGAGCCCTAGGGAGTATACCCCATTACCACCTACATTCTTCCATTATTTTATATATAACAATATGTTATAAAAGTTAATTTACTCTTCTCAGTCTTTAAGTAGACGGTTAGCTCCTTAAGTACACTATATCTTATTCATGATAATAATTATAGCTCCCATTTATTGAGCTATACCAGGCACTAAGCTAGCTACTTTGCATACATTATCTCCAATCTTCACAACAACGCTGCAAGGTAAGTATTATTAGCATAATTTTACAGATGAAAAAACCAACTAAGTGATTTACCCAAGGCCAAAAAGCTAGCGTGTGGTAAAGCAGGCATTTGAATCTATGGCTTGTCTGGCTCTGAAATCTGGCCTCTTTTTACTACCCCACATCATCTTAACCTCATGGTACCTATGCATCTTGGTTGTCCCGGCTCCCAGCACAATGCCTGGCACACAGGTAGATTTGGATGTGCAATACATGCATCTAGTATTAAATTGGAGTGAACTGAATGTCCACACTGAACGTACCAGACCACAGTGTTGGGGAGACTTTACAGGAGCATATGTGATAGTGATGGTAGCCTTCTGTCTCAGGATGAATTCAAAGCATGGTGGAAACTGGTGGAGAGGAGACTGCACTTAATAAAACTAAATGAAAGCTATGGGGCTTCCTGAGAGCTAATGTATGACACACTGACACAGCTGCATATCGTGTTCTGAAAAAATTAATGGGATTTTAAAGAGAGAGGCTGCTCAATGTGCTTGCAAAATGGAGATACAGAAGAATGCACCCCGATGATGAGAAAAGAGCATCGAGAGAGGAGGATGGCACTGTTGTAATTGCCTGTAATTTTCCCCCCTCCTCCTCCTGACTTTAATTAGGACACTTGCGAGACACACACATTTGTAAGAGTGACAGAGCTAATTGAAGAAAACCACATGTCTCATCAACAACCAAATCAGGAATAATAATCAAAGCAGCAGAAGCAAAATTGGAAGCCATGGAGCTGTCAAATGCAGGAGGAACTCAAATACAATGAGGCATGTAATTTAGAAAAAGCGAGATGACTATATGGAAACATTAAAAAATGGGACATGAAATAAAACAGTTAACTTGACTCGAACTGAAACTTTCACTCCCACAATCTGGTCACAATTAAATCTGGTCAAAATTCATCTAATCCTTTCAGCCTGTGTTCTGGGGATGCCTGCATTATTCCATTTCATTGCCTAGAATGACCCAGTTAAGTGAAATGTCATCTACGCCCTCCCTCAGCTTTTCATTAATTCACAGTGCTCTCCTGTCACCACATTGGTCAGGTCTGTCCTCAGTGGAGATGGGAAATGACAGGCTCTCATCCCTAATTTTTAATATTGCTTACTTTCAGAGGTCATTATTAGGTTCTCTCTCCATTGTCTGTTTGCAAACTTACAATAAAGAATGGACTAGGAAGTTCAACTGGGGAAGAATTCTCCTTACTCTTCCAGCTTCTTGACTGACTGAATCTTTGGTGTCTGCTCCCCAGGGTTCATTGTCCCTTCTGTCAACAGCTCTGCCCCACACTCAGCCAGTGCCGTCAAGGTGGGACTCCATCCCAAGATTTAACCCAGTGATGGGGTGTCATTTGCTTCAGGGGTGTGCAAGTGTCCCAAGTTGGCCAGGAAGAATCTCAGCACATAGAGGCCTGGTGGGGAAAGAATATTCATCTTTCTCGTGATGTGAGTCTTGGAACCACATGAACAATCTTGCCATCACATGGAAACTGAAACTAAAGTTATTATAGTTCAAGAAGAAAAGAAGGAAGAAACACATTCATGTCACATTATATATGAATCCCAAGCTAACCACTCCTAAAATTTGATCCATTTGTAAGCTTTCTAGGCACACAAGCTAATACATTTTTCTCTTCTCTTTTTTTTTGTTTTTGTGCTTAAGTTGAGTGAGTTTTTATTTTCCATTTTTTCCAGACAAGTATTCTAACCACAATTAATTAATGGAACAGTGAAAACAATGATAAAGGAGAAACAATAATACTTGGTACTGATGAGTGCCATTAAGTACCAGACAGAGGGTCCTCTTAATTATTTCAATATTCAGCATGTATTGTTATTCCAATTTTACCAACATAGAAATTGAGATTAAAGAGTTTAAATAATTACTCATATGCTAACAGATATTTAATTGGAAGCCCATGTTCTCAAAAATTGCAATGGCAATAAAGAAAGGAATAGGTCATAATTTCAATTCTAAACTTCTTGTATTGAACAAATACAAATACAATTGATCTGAATAAACAGAGAAAAAGTGGCATGCTTTCCTTCTTCTTTTTCTCAGGATACCTCTAAATGTTCCTGTTAAGTTCATTTAGGCTTTCTCATCATGCCCATTTCCTCACATATGATATCACATATTTGCAGATGTTTTCCATAAGCCCAGCTCCATAGCAGAAGCACACAACTGAATCTAAAACACTTGGAACTATTTGGGTTCTCAACCACTTGAACGGACGTGCATAGGGAAGGAATAGCCACATGCAAAGAGGCACAGCTACTCAATAAAATTAGAGAATTATCCATTGAAGTGGATAAAAGTTACCAGAAACTAACCACAAAGTCATAATAGAGTGCTACTTTATGGATTGGGTATGATAACCAGGGCTCCACAGTCATGTCCTAATTCTATTACTAGAGTCAGAAGGTACCAGGTGGTTCTTATGCTTCTTTTCCTGATCTTTAGTAACCATCCATAAATCTGTCCTTGTACTTGTTTCAAAACATACATAATAACTTCCTTCCCATTTCCTTCCTCACTACAGATTTGTCAGTCCTTGCTAAATGCCATCTGTCACTCTTCATATATGAGGCACCGTGAAGGTAAGAACAAGAGACCAGAACAAGAACATGGATGGGTCTTATTTTCCTCTTTGTAATTCTTACTAAAATTTTTGAGTTAATTTAGAATTAATAGAAAAGTCAATTAGCATAGGAAGATGGAGAAGGTATCATGCCAGAAAGTTGAACTATTAAACTAATTTGAAAGACAACAAAGAGAACTTGACCTCCATGAGAAGTGAGGCACCCAGGAAAATAGATGGGGAAGATTCCAGACTCCACCTCATTCGCAGTGTGGAAATGCTGTAGGGAAACATAGGAGACTGTGGGAAAGACAAGGGATGTTCCTTTAATATTCCTTCAGTCCCTCTAGCTCAGCATCATGAGGGTAGCTGTGAGGCAGGCTTCACCCAATTTACTGCCAAGAGAAGCATTAAAGGCCCTTCTTTTGAGTACCATCAGTCTTGCCTGATAAGGCAGACACAGCACCAAAAGGAAATTGGAACACAAAAGAACTCGTTAGCGTTACCTAATCACCAAGGATAAGTAGAACGTAGGTAAAGGAAATTAACAGCACCCCTAAGGGAACCAGCTCAGCAATCCAAGAGTAGAAAGAAGCATGGAAATGCCTGACTATGTTCCTTCGAGAGAGAGCATTTCTGAAGGAGATGGCTAATTTTTTTTTTTTTTTTAATTAATTTTTATTGTAGGTTGTTCAAGTGAGATGGCTAATTTTTAAAAAAAAAAAAGAATTCAATGACATTGCATTAAAGCAAGTCAGCTTTCACATAATAAAAATATTCTACAAACAGAAAACATGCATTTCAAATTTGTGTGTTGAATATATTGATTGAAGGAGAGGATTGTCATTATTGAAAATCAGTGACCTAAAAGACTAATTGAAAGGAATTCTTACAATAGAGAGGAAATGCACCTGGAGAGGGAAATAACAAAGAAAAGGTAAGTCTTAAAAGATGAACAGGAATGAGGGTTTCAGAAATAGAAAGAGAAATATGAGGTGAATAGGAAAAAAATATATATAAAAATAAAATAACAAAGAAAAAGCTATTGTTTTGCCTGAATCTGTACATTAAAAGAACTGAGTCCCAGAGTAATGAGAAAGAGGATGGAAAAGAAGGAGGGAAAGAGAGGTATATTTACAAAAGAAAAGGAATAATGGTTAGGGATGAAATTCTGTTTCCTCAAAATTCACATGTGGAAGACCTGACCCCCAATACTGTCACTGTATTTGGAGATGGAACAGTTAAAATAGAAAATTAAATAGAGTCATTAGGGTAGGCTCTCATCCAATATAAGAGTGAGAGGAGATTTGGACACAGACACCAGGGGAAAACCCATAAGGACACAGGAGGAAGATGACCATCTACAAGACTAGAAAAGAGGAAATCAACCCTGGGACATCTTGATCTCAGACTTCTAGTCTCCAGGACTGTGAGAAATAAATTTCTATTAAGTAAACACCCAGTTGATAGTATTTCAGTGTATCAACCTTAGAAAACGAATACAAAAACTAACATTAAATTTCTTAACCGTAATTTTAGATGCTAGAAAACAGGAGAATTACTTGTTTAATGAGGGGAAACTGTTATGTTATCACAAAATACTCTCACACCCAGAGAGAAGTACATTTACAGACACATAAGGGATTCTGAAAGCACATCACCCCCAGAACCCAACTGAGGAAATCCTTAGAAAAGGACTCTTACCGAATAAGTGAACACAACAGGTGACAAGACAAGGGACAATGATGAGAAGAGAAAACAGCAGCAGGCAAACAACCTTGAATCCATGATGATAGACTCATCAGGAACTTGTAATATTAAGAGCACTTGAACCAGGAGAGTCTCATTGCAAAGCTGAAACTAACAACAGCACGGAACTGAATGTCATAAATCACTGGTGACTTGAAAGGGAGCAGGGAATCATGGCCAGACATGCTGTGGCAGGTGATATGAACGGTATAGCCACTGCTCTAGTCACTTTATCCAATTAAATCATCACAGCCTCCCTATGAACAAGTGACACTTTTATCCCCGTTTTACAGAGGAGGAAACCAAGGCAAAGTGAGCAGCTTCCCCAAGATTATGCAGCTAGTACATGGCTCCAGAGTTTGCTTTTAAATATAGCACTGTGCTGCAAACAGGAGAGAACTAAAGACATTTTTGTGGATGTATATATAAGAGAAGTTTGGGCAGGAAAAGGTGATCTAAAATGTTTAATTTATTGTGTACATTTTATTGTACACGTAAAAGTTAGTGTACAAACTAGGGCAGTTTCAGATTAAAAGGGGAATGGTTACCAATTATGCCAGGAAAGCAGAAATAAACCAGGATTTGCAAAGCAAACCAAGCTATATAATCACCCTGTATCTATAAGTCTGAACTTAATTGGCAGCAGTAGATAGCCTTGGTTGAGGGATGTGGTGAATATCTTTATTTCATATAATAGTACAGAAATATATACTCAATTATGCATGGTGAGAATACAAAGATTCCAAAAGACAGGAGGGAAAGGTATCAGGAAACTACTAAATGAATACAAGTAGGAAAGGAAAGAGTGATCATTAACTTGATCAAACGAAGAAAAAAAAAGAAAAAAGAAAACAAAAAAGGTGAAGAAAATAAAACTAAGTCTTCTAAGTCTCAAGCTAAATTTACACCATCTAAATTTTCTGTTAAAAGAAAAACTGTCAGGGCTGGGGGTGTGGCTCAAGTGGTAACGCGCTCGCCTGGCATGCGTGCGGCCCAGGTTCAATCCTCAGCACCACATACAAACAAGATGTTGTGTCCACCGAGAACTAAAAAATAAATATTAAAAAAATTCTCTCTCTCTCTCTCTCTCTCTCTCTCTCTCTCTCTCTCACTCTCTCTCTTTAAAAAAAAAGAAAAAGAAAAACTGTCAGATTAAATTCAAAAACAATAAAACATCTTAGATATTTTATAAGGAAAAAACATTTTTATAAAAGTTAAAAAAAGAAATATTTTAAATAAAGGCATAGCACTAATCAAGAAAGAAAAATTGGCAAAATGGACATTGACAAAATTTAGATCTTCTGTTTATGAAAAGACACCATTAAAAAACTAATGAGCAGGTCATAGATCAAGAGAAAATATTTGCAAAATATATATCTGATAAAGAACTATTATCCAGAATACAATATAAACCCAACCCTGAAAGTTCAATAAAATAGAAAAAAAGCCTGGTTTTATTAAGGGACATAAGATTAGACACTCCACAAAGGAAGATATACAAATTGCCAATAAGCACAGGAAAATATGCCCATCAGTATTAATCATCAGAAAAATCTAAATTAAATCTTCCAGGAGATACTGCCACCTGCTAAAATGGTTGAAATTTTTAAAAAGACAGATAAAATCAAATAATAGTGAGATTGTGGAGTGACGAAACTCATAAAATGGGGGTAAAAAATGGTACAACTAGTTTATGAGTCATTTTGGAAGTTTCCGATAAAGCTAAATGTATACCTACCTTATAACACAGCATCTCCATTCCTGGTTATTGACCAAAGCAAAAGGATCAGACATGGATGTTCATGACAGCTTTATTTATAATGGCTAAAACCTGGTAAAATACCAAATGTCCAACCATGGAAGAATTGACAAATGATGGCATAGTTACACATGGAATTCTACTAAGCAAAGAAAAGCAGTACATTACTGATGCACACAATATGGATGAACTTTCTAAGAAAAACCAGTCCTATGCACCAGAGTGCACTGTGCATGTTCCAATTGCATTTTAGAAGAGAAACTTCTCCATGATCACAGAAATCGGGACATTAGTTGTATCTGGGAGGAGAGGGGATTGATTGGAAAAGGGCACACAGTATCTTTCTGAGATGATAAGGCATATGTTCCAGAGTTTGTCAGAGGTATATATACTTATTAAACACATCAAGCTATATGCTTAAGATCTACTCATTTCTCTGTACATAAATATTAAAATTCTATGAAATTACACCTTATGAAATAAAGTCATAAGGAAAGGGTTTTTAGGCAATTAAACCCAAGTGGAAGCAGTAATGCTAATAACAACATAAATCTAAGTTTTAAAGTACTAAACAAGAAAAATTATCCAAGAAACTAGGCCTATGTTATATCACACAACCTAGCAGGTCTGAGGTTACAGCAATAAGGAGGAATAAAACTATATGTTTCATTATCTTCTATAGAATTTAGTAATCTCATTATTACATTAATAGGGCAAAATATATTCACCCTATAGATCTTAAAAGACACCACCAGCAGAAACATACTGCTTTCATATTTATGAAGATAAGCAATTTAAGTCCAGAAAACTCAAGTATTAAAAACAGAAAGCATGAAATAATATGATAGGGCTAGGATGTGGTAGTGATGATGTCAAGTGTAAACAGGCTTTACTATATGACCCAGGAATCCATTAGTTTGGTATATACCCTTAGGACATGAAATAAGCACATCATAGAGATACCTGCATTCCCACACTCATTACAGCATCATTCACAATAGCCAAGACATGGAAACATTAAGTATCTATCAACTGAGGACTGAATAAAGAAATTGTCACACCACACACATGGAATATTATTTATTCTTTCAAAATCGTGTGGCATCATGGATGGACCTATGGGACATTGTACAGGTGGAATAAGGAAAATAGAATGGTGGTTACCAGGGATGGGGTAGGAAAGGAAATACAGAGATCTTTGTTAAAGTGCACATTAGGTTATATATCTTAAACATATACAGTAAAAAATGTAAATGGGTTTTTGATGTGGGTAATTAGAAAAGGAGACTGAAGATAATGAAACAGACCTTTTCTGGCCTTGACTAGTTAATAGGGGAAATGGAAATGCTAATGACCATGATTTGATCATTATACATTGTATACAAGTATCAAATTTTTATATGGTTCCCCATAAGTATGTTTGATTATTTTGTGTGAAGTTTTTAAAAAATAGAAAATAACTCATCAATGCAACCTGAAAATGAAAGTAGTAATAATTGTTAGAATCAACCCCACAAATAATTCTATTTTTCTAAGGGAAAATATTAAAATTTTACAAATTGTCCTTACCTCAAAATAAAAGAGACAAAAAATAGGCAAAATTGGAAATAAGAAATTATTCCTAAAAGATCATGCCTTTTTGTAGAGCTTCAGGTCTGCGTTCATCTTCTCCATCTAGTGTCAGATGACAAAATCCCAGAGGCAGAGGTGGGAGGAGAGGCTAAGCATGGCAGGGGCCTGCCTTCCATATCAAGCCGTATCTCCACAGCTGATGGTATTGTCCAGTGATCACGGCTAAACCATACAATGATTGTCTGAGTAGCTTCCTCTGTAGTATGACCTCAGGGTCTATAAGCAGGTGTGAATGCTCATGCTCGTGCACATACACACACACACACACACACACACACACACACACACATATACACACAAAAAAAATGGAACAACGCATAAGTCCTCCTAAACTTGGACCTGAGACCTGGGAAACCAGGGTAAGAGAATTAGGAAAAACACAAATTGTCACATTACAGAAGGCTAATGAAGTAATATTCCTTGCACATCTGATCTTGTGCTCCACAAGTCTTTCAGCTTCTTATCAATGCATTCCACTTCTAAAAGTTTGTTTGGGACAATATTATTTCAATTTAGTCTAACTCCCTTGCCAGCAAAAGAGTTACAACTTCTGTATAATTAAAATATCTAATACTGCATTTCTTCCTCCCAGGATGGTTTTAGTAGGAAGGACAAAAGTGAGAGAGAGAGAGAAGTGTTGCACTTTAGCTGGTGGCTAAGGTCTTCCTAAGGGACAATTCTATTCAGTTTTAGCATCTTATTAACAGGAGGGAATAATTGAGACAGGGGAGAGGCTTCAGGGAATAGAGAACAGACCTAATAGACTGGTAATCAGATCATCTCAAAGTCAATTCTTAATTTTTTCCTGAAGAATTATAAATTTCCACTTATAATATGCACATTTTAAAATTAGAAAGTCTGTACTTTTGTTCCAGTTGACTTCGACTTCTTAAAGCCACAAGTAAGTTGCCAGTCCTTATTTTAAATCCAAATGCCAGATTAATACTAAGCCAAAAGCTAAAATTATTGTTTAGTATAATTAATACACAATGGACTATGCATATCTGGTTGATCAAATCCAGGAAAAGTCCAACAAAATGTTCACCCTTGATTTGCAGATACAATTTTGGTTTGTACTAAAAGTACATATTTTACAAATCAAAAAGTATAGTTTAATGATGTAAGATTTTTTCACCATCAATCACCTGGATACCTCATTCATAGAAATGCAGTCTGTTCCCTGATTTCTTGTTGAAATTCACTTTTAAGGTTTTTATAACCATACATGTAGCTAACTGTTCATCACAGAACAGAGCTATTTGTTGCTCTACTGCCTCTAACTAACAAAATGAATATTTTTATAAAGTAAATTTCTTTGAAACACAGGACTATAAATAAATAACAAAAAAATCTCTGAGAAAATTGGAAAAAAATATATATAATAGGCTCACTTAGGCATGCCTCCAAGCCATTGTGTCAGACCAAGATGCAAACTATAACTTGATGCTTAAAATAATTACTGGACCAAGGTTATGGTCACCAACTCCAGGCACCACCTCTGAACTACTGATTCGAAAATCTAGCAGTGATGAGAAGAAGTTGAGAGGCTTTTAACTCATACATTGAAAAGAATCAGGAGAATTCTGGGTTGGCATTAAAATACAGTTAGCTGCATAAGTGAAAGTTTTGCAGGAGGGGCTTTTAAAGATAATTGTCATTAGAATCCTAACCAATGGACAATAAAAAGAGGTCATAGGGAAAAGCAAAAGAGAAATGAAAGAAAACACTTTCAACCTGTTTTCCATAAAAATATACATAGAGGCTATTTGTGGTTCCATAGAATACCACAGCAACCACAAACAGCCAGCAAGTAGAGATCCATCCTTATCTGACCCAAGGCTCTGTGTAAATATCTTTGCTGGGTAGTTGGATAACCCCACCAGGGCCAAAGATATGAAGGAAGATAAACAATCAAAAAATAACAAGCCAAAGTCAGCCACCCACAAGCACAATTCCTGATGAAGTGAGCCTGCTTTAGGGCAAAAAGTAATGACACCCCATCCAGTAAAAACTCCAGGGGAAATTGAGACCAACAAATGTGATTATTGGACTTGAGCTGTTATTTGGCAAAGCAACTCTCAAATTTAATGTTTTTATACACATGTGAATGAAGAGAAGCCACTAGGGACACAACCATTTTCCTGTTTCATCCCAAATGGAAGTGCCAGAATCTTAAGACTTGCAATTTGTTTAAAACCAACATAAAATATGAGAGACTCTTGTTCACATTTACCACCTCCTACTTTGGTATACATGACATGGATTATTTGAGAATACTATGGTGGAAATGGAGGGCGGGGAGTATATGTGTTTGGGTATACTAAAAGTCCAGACTAGTAGCATACAACATGCTGGTGTCTAGATATTCTGAATATAGCTTTGTTAAAAAAGAGAATTTCAGCACACTGTTTGACCATTTTCTCAATTCATTGCAATATTAGAGCAAAAAGAAGAAAAACTATGTAAAAAGAATTACTTGCTACAATAGTCATCATTTTCAAAAACATATTCACACATTCTTGGAGGGTCCATATTGGATTCCTGCAGTTCAATATGGGGATCCCTGGCATTCTCATCAAAAGGACAGGTGGATACAGAAATTGCATAATCTTACTAGAATATGAACTCCAAGAAGTTAGGGGGCATTTCTGCATTTCCCACTAGATTGCTAAACCTACCACATGTCAAGGGCTCAATAAATCTTCAGTTGCAAGGTCAACAAAGGGAAGTGTGAAGGCAAAATATATCAAAGTGAATAGCTTCATGTTATCACTTGGACCTTTATTTAATGGATAAACCTGCGTATGTCAAGAAAGGTATGTTAACCTATCCTGAATGTAAGAAGCTAGGATTCAGAAACACTCATGCTCAGAAAGCTCCCCTGATTCAAGTTAAAGTCATCCTAAATATATGAATATGTGGAGATGATATCCAAGAAATTCTGGTACTGAGCAACAAGCAAGATAACTAGTCCCTAGAGCTTTCTTGAACATTGCCAGTTAAGAATGCTTTGAGCTGCAAGAAGGAAACCATCAAACCAAGAGTGAGTCAACCAAAAGACATGCCACTTTCTTACATAATAATAAGTCTGGAGGTAGGTTGTCCAGGTTTGAGATTCTACTTAGGGACACTATCAGGGACCTAGAGTCCTTTCTATCCTCCTGGGAAACTATCCTTAACATATTTGTTCTTACATCTTAAGTTTTTAGCCTTGTCCTTTAAAGGTGGCTACCATACCTCCAATCACAAAATCCTTGGACACCACTCCACAGCAAATTAATAATAATAATAATAATACAGCTTAATCACCATCTGTTGTCCTATCAGGGAGCAAAATCCTTCCCATATTACCAGAACAGATTTTCTTACATGCATTATTATTGCCTGGAGAGTGTTATGCTCGCCCTAAAACTATCACTGGCAAAGGGAATCAGATTCTGCTGCCTGCCTTAGACAAAATATGATGTAGCCCCTTAGGTCATGAAGTAGCTCACGTTCCTGAGGAAGAAAGGGTGAATTTTTTAAAGTAAAGAAGGCTGGAATAGGAATTGAAGTTAGGTAGGCAACTAAAGTGACTGTGTGGATCTTGAACTACGTCTGGGAGCCTTGTATGGCCTGAATATATATCTCGGCTTCTTTTGTGCCCGAAAGATTCCTCTCTAAATCTCATAATTGTCTTTGACATTGCTGAGTGAGTCTCAAGCTCTTATTATAACCAAAAAGCTTAGTGTACCCTTTAGGGATAAGAAAGGAGTCAGTTTTTAATGGTGGGGGGAGAGAGGGCAGGGTGTGAATGTAGGTATGTATGTATTCACGTTGGAATACACATCTATGGGAGAACACACACACAAACACACACCCACACACACACAGGTTTATACCAACATCTGTCTTCACAGCTGAACCTGGAAGATTACATGGAACTCTCTCACAGAATAGGCTTCCCTGATTACACACTTACTCAACAGTGTGGCCATGTGATGGCTTCAGTCTATTTACCCAGGACTTCCCATCAATCAATACTATTGAAAATAATTATAACTCCATTTAAATAAATGCCAAATATCCCAAAGCTAACAAAGGATGGAATTAAATCCAATTCTGACTTTCTGTTCTTTCACTTGCAAAGAGCCTTTTCAACTGGTGTCCAACACCCTGGAAGCTCTCATTTTGGTCTGAAAGTCATTAGACTACAGCTATCAGCTAATGAGGCAGTAAGTATTTGGAAGCAGCTTGAACCACTTCAGCATATCCAAGTTAAAATAAGGCAAATTAGTAGTAAAATCAAATTAGTTTAAACTGTGAAGTGAGTATGAAAACTATTCCCCTGAAAAGTAGGATTGGGTCAAATTGCTGCATTGGGACATTGGAGATGATTTCAACTTGCAAGATAAAAATGTTACTTTCAATGAATCTCATTCTCTAGAAGGTAGTATATCTTAATTATTCTGGAAGTCCAAAGAGTTACTCACAGAAGAAAATAACAAGAAAGAGAAAAATGCATGTTTTCCCCATGAAAGAGACAAAATTTATTTTTCAACTAGAGTATTTTGGGAAATCAAAGAGGTTGGAGTGATGACTACTTATACTGGAATAACATCTATAAACAAGGGTCATCCTTACTATGTGATAATTTAAGAATAATTTCAAAAAATGATGGGAGAAAAAAAATCTCTACCCCTATTCCTCATGAAAATCTAGGAATCTGCTTTTTGTTTCCATTTGAAGGGAGGAAAAGGAAATAAATACTGATTAATTACTTAAATATGATACTAAAATCAAGAAAAATTAAATTTCCCCCTCATCCCCCTCTCCCACCTACATACAAAATGCCCAATCCTTCTCTTAAGCAAAGGGTGAAACAACATAAAACAGAGATTCTAAAACATAAAATTTAATGTCATATGCATAGATTAGAGGGCCAATCTTGTGGCCTTTTAGCTATATCTAACCCAAATTCGTGTTGTTGTTGTTGTTGTTTTTCATATCAGAGATGTTCTCTTAAATTTGAATTATTTGTCATATAGAAATATTTAAATATATCATTTGCATATTCATATCTTTAACTTCTCTTGAAAACAAGCTCTGACAATGGGTCTCCACTCCTGTGCAGGACAACAATCGGTAAAACAGATTGAGATGGGCAGTTGTAGGCAACTCCAGGTTGACTGGAGGTTGCTCTTGGAAATACACTGTGGAAAAAGTGAAGAAGGGAAAATTTGCAGAAGGAAAATCTGGATGAAATATGCTTGCCATGGCTATTCCTGTTTCAAAGTCTTTAACAAGGTTGGCTTCAAGATACCTGCTGGGGCTACATTCTCATTGGAAGACTCAATTGATGGACAATCCCTTTGTAGGCTCACTTGAGTTATTTTTGCAAGATTTGGTTCTTCGTAAGCTATTAAATTTCTTGCTGGCTACTGACAAGAGACTTTCCTAAGTTTCATGTCATATGGCAGCTCACAGCATGGCAACTGGCTCTTATAATTTCAAGCAAATAGGAGAAGGTAGAGAATGCCAGCGACACAAGAATCACGAACTTTTCATTGCTTAATGTGGAGAGTGGCATCCTGACACTTTGCCTTTTTCCATTCATTCAAAAGCAAGTAACTAGGTCACTAGTTACTTGCTTTTGGAGGAAGAAATTTCACAAGGTTATGACTTCCAAGATGCCGGGATCACTCAGAAGTATGTGAAAGGTTGACTACCATGTGGAACTTAATAAGAAGTTTGCAGTCTACTTGAGACATGAGAACAACCATATATATTAAATGCTGGATACATATGCCAATAGTGAAAATACAACAAATTTTGTTTATGAGGCAAAATACATATGAATGCTAAGTGGAGGTAATGCCAATTGGTGCCACTTGAGTAGTTCAGATAAAGAACTCACTGTGATTAATCAGGGAAGCCTGTGTGGAGGTGATATGCCTAGAGAAGGGTCATTTGGGCCAGTGATTATGGTGATGGGGACTGATAACTACAAAGACATTACTCAAGCTGGGGATGTAGCTCAGTGGTAGAGAGCTTGCCTAGCATATGCAAGACCCTGGGTTCAGCTCCCCCAACACACCCTAGGCAGGGGCAGGGCAGGAATAAATACATAAATAAATAAAGGGCCGGGATTGGGGGTATAGCCAATCCTAAGCCTGCCTACTCTGCCTTCCTGCCCAAAAAAGACTCTTGCCCATGTTAAAAAAAAAAAAAAAAAAAAAAGACATTACTCAAGGATCTTCCAACGATAATTGAGAAAATAATATAAAAGTGACACAGACATATAATATGTTATTTAATAAAATTGGGTTAGCTATGCTTCTGATTGCAATCCCCTTTTTCTTAGTAGAAATCCTATGAAGACTCTTCCAGATTCCACTTTTAAGCCAAGGACTAAGGGGTAATGCAAAGAAAAGACATCAGGATGGAAAAGGATAGAAAAAATGGAACAAGAATAATTATTAAGACCCTCAGTTTAAAACATGAGGCACTACCACTTCAGAGCAGGGATTCTGCACATGTATCTCCAAAATGGCATGAACCAAATCTGCCAAAGCTACAAATAAGAATACTAGATACTTATTTTGGGAGCTTGCTATGTGTCTGACTCCATAACAGCCTTCTCTCTCTATAGAAGTAAACCACAAATGAACAGATTTGGCTTGCTCTTTCTGCCCCTTCTCCCTGTTTATCTCTTCCCTCCCATCCAAGACAGAGTCTCTTTCTTCCCTCGGCCATTAAACTTACTCTCAAGAGAGTCCAGTCCAGTCATTCACACCTCAGTGTGTTCTTAAGTCACACCTAAGGTGCTTTCACTGTGAACCTTATTACTGACTGCTCTATGAAAGACATTTTTCCTATAAAATACATTTTAGGCATCAGTGGGCACATAGGAGCTGTATTTGGCATTTGGAAGATCAAGGGAGCGGTATTTCAGTCCCTGAAATGAAACCATATGGGGAGTTGCCTACCCATCAGGCTGGCCTTGGACTTGACCCATGTAATGGGTATTTGGTTAATAAATAAGGTCTTTCAGTCATACACATTGACCTCTTGATCTAGCCCAAAGGGGACACTGTTTTCCAGTCACTAATGAGGTAGACTTTAGCTTCTTCCTGCCCCAGTTAGAAATGTGTGGGTATTTTGTTTCTCTTTAAATCCCTAAAACCGGAGAGAACAAAGTTGTCAGAGATTCCTGCTGGTAAGTAGTGAAGACAATCGGAGCCATTAAAGGAAAGAAAAAATTGTTTTTCCTCCTCCCAGGGAGCCGGTGAGGTTCATATAACAAGCCAACTGGAGGCCAGACTGCTGCTCGAGTCCCGAGCACCCTTTGGCCCCTGGTTTTCACCACGAGGTGTACAGGCTTGAATCACGGCTGACACCAGCTTTTCAAGGCCCCCATTTTTCTTCATTAGGTAGGAGAAGCCCGTTCATGTGCGTCCCTACCCAAGTTGAGCTTTTCGCTCTTCTGTTATAAAATAGGCTTTTTCCAGAAAGGGTTGAAAAGGAATCAAAATGTCGGCTTTTTACCTAAGTTATCTTCAGAGTTCTTACCTTTACACATCTCACTGTCTTCAACAACCTACAAGAGCAAGGGATCTTTATTTTGCACATCTGCATTTGAAGCTTTTTTTAAATTTTATCTTATTCCTGTTTTAAACTGGGTATAAAACTTACAGAAAAAGGAGGGAGTTTTTTTTAATAGAAAGCCTCTCCCACCATACACCTTTTCCTTTTGGGGACATTCCAACAGCACCCAGTATAATGGTTAGGCATTGCTATTCGGTTTTTTTTTTTATTATTGGTTGTTCAAAACATTATAAAGTTCTTGACATATCATATTTTATACATTAGATTCAAGATGGTTATGAACTCCCAATTTTACCCCAAATACAGATTGCAGAATCACATAGGTTACACATCCACATTTTTACATAATGCCCTATTAGTGATTGTTGTATTCTGCTACCTTTCCTGCATTGCTATTCTTAAGTTCTTAAAATTCTGCAAGACTCGAGTCATAAGTCTCGGCTGCTGGTTTAGCCAGAGAAGCTTCCATGGTCTGCTCAGCTTACAAAATGTTATTTTAATTTGATCATGCAATTTTTACGACAGGTAATTTGGAAATGGCTAGCTGCAGCATATATAGAGAATGCCGAGCATAAGTGTACACACAGGGCCTTGTAGGGAGGGTCAAACCATTTTGCAATCTATCACTTTGGATTAATTCCCCTCTGTTAGTCCTTATTTCTCCTTGCTAATATGGTTCCAGAAACCTGGACACACACATTCACACCCACAAACACACATACATGCATCCACGCTGTCATTTGTTAGGAATAATCTTCACCTTGGCTTGTCTAACTTTTCTGGGCTCCCACCCAAGGAAAAAAATTGTACTCCACTTTCAACAGCAGGACTTCTTCACACCTCTGAAGAAATTAAACATCATACAGTTTATAGTTGGAGGCTTTTTTTTTTTAAAGCCTTGTGTTTTCCAAATTAAAGAGAAAGAAAGGTCAATAGAAAAGCTGAGAGAAGAGTTGCTTCTAGCAGCCAGGCAAAATAAGGGAAAGGAATTAGCATTTTCTTAATACTTATGTGTGCTGGGCACTTTTGTTTTTGTTTTCTCATTTCAAGAGAACTTTCCCATTTCCAGAGGATGTTAGCTTGATTGCTTGTTGGTATGCAATAGTCTTCACTGGACCACACCTGAGCACTTATTTTTCTTAGAACAATGCTAATACGTGCACCCACTCAAATTAATATGTCTGCCTCAACTCCCTTACTTGGCAGAAAGAATGAGTTTTAAATGTTAGTGTGAATAGTGAAAGGGAAAAGACATTGTAGAATTGCTCAGGATAAAAGATTTGCAATCACTTTTTTCCTTGGTACCAGGTATTGAATCCAGGGGATCTTAAACACTGAACCACATCCCCCACCCTTTTTTATTTATTTATTTATTTATTTATTTTTGCAGGGTCTCACTAAGTTGCTTAGGGCATCACTAAGCTGCTAAGGCTGGCTTCAAACTTGTGATTCTCCTGTCTCAGCTTCCCAAGTTGCTGGGATTACAGACATGTGCCACCATGCCCAACTATAATCACATTTTAATCATTAAAAGTAACCAATCCTATCCTCTCTAAGCTTAACCGTAAGATAATGCAGTTTCTTGCAGCAAAAATTCACATTTCCATCTCTGATTTAGTTTAAACCAAATTTCTGCTGTAGGAAACTAAGCTATGGAGGAATAGAGGTTAACCAGTGAGAAGACTGAGTTTCTATGATAGTTAGTTTCTTCCAATGAGTGTAAGATTTGTCAAGAAAGACACAACTCAAGGCAATTATTTACAATCCAAAACCAGAAACTAATGAACATTTTAATGGGGCATACTTCTAATTTCTGTATATATCAAACAAAGTATGTCAAAAATATGCCTATTTAATCCTGAAATGGGTAATGATATATTATACCCCATTTACAGATGTGAAAGTAGAGAAAAGAGATGTTTACAAAATTGCCAATGCCTCACAGCTACCGTGTGTCCAAGCTAGGATCAGAAAGATGTACTGAAGCTAAAGAATCCATTCTTTCAACCACTGTGATCTTATCTCTAAGATGCTTGAAAAACACAGAGCAGATCAATCAAAAGCCTTTTATACAATGACCACATAGTACTTAGATATGTCTGTATGTTTGAAAACGACATATAGGCTAAAGGAGAGATCTGAAAACCAGGACACTGACCAAGCTTAAGAGAGAAATCAGACCATCCTACAAGCAAGGTCAAGAGTGAGCCTCTACCATGAACTTAACATCACACAAAGCCATAGAGAATGTGTTTGCTGTTCTGGTTTTCATGCTTCATAAAAAATTATGGACTTGAACAAAGCCTAAGAAGGGCTAAAGGAATTAATGACAAGCAAGGACACTGAGGACGCTTTAGGTCTAGAAAGAAGGAACCAGCAAATCAAACTCACAACTATTTGGGTGAACACATCAGAACAAGTAAATTAAGATTCTCCCTCCCTGGACATACTAGTTTGTTTAATATGTTGACTCAGGAGATGACACCATCTGAAAAATGTAACAAAGGTTTAAAAAGCATAGCCGGCAAGAAGAGTTAAATGGATAGATGACACATAAATGGTGTTGCTGGAAGAAGCTGGTGAACACTGCTACGTTTGCTCTACCATTTGTGATTCTGGAGCTAGGTACCTGGAATTTCATGGCTCCACTCACTGCATGGTTCAAATTCTCTGCTCCTCCAGCAGATCACTATATTTCAAGAACACAGGCTGCCCTACTGACATTCCCCTAAGCCTTCTCAATCACATATGCATTGTGGGCACAAGTATTCATCAAAACTGCAACGAGAGTCTCAACACCAAAGTTAGCATACTGGACTCGACATCCGGAAATATTCAGAACAGTTTTGACTCACCTCCTAACTTACATGCTCATAGCTCTATCATGTGCTATCTCTCCTGAAATCCAGGTTATCCTATTTCCAAATTTATTCAACTAGTGTTTGCCCACACACATTAACTAGTTGGTGACTTATTCAGAAGAATGTGCACGTGAAAAGTTTTCAATTTTGAATGTGCTATAGAAATATGAAGCAGGACCTGAACCTCTGTGTGCCAAAATCTAAAGTTCCTTCTCTATAAGCCATGCCACACTGCCTCTCTCAGAGTCCTCTCTATACTGGCCCTACATCAAGGTTCCAGGTCAAGCCTCTTAGCTCTCATAAATCTGTCTACACGACTTGCACTACATTCCTTGGAGCACCAACAAAGTGCCTCAACCCTCTCTGCAGGGAGATTAAATAGGAGAGAAAAAAGGCTTGAATGATCCGTTCATAATGCCACTTGAGCAGAAAAGAGCTAACATAATTAACGGTATGTGTGTGAGACTGCTGTCATCAGGAAGACCTGCTTACCAGGCTGGCCCTTGACTGACCAGTGGGAACCTAGATTTTGGGAATGTCCCCATCATTTCCAGAACTAATAAGAATGGTTCTAATTGTGCATATAATGTGGTTTATGCTAAATACCTGTGTTTTCTTCTGGAGTCTGGAATTATGGTACCTAATTATGAGACTGCCTGTGTGACCAGTCTTCAATAACAAACTTCAGACACTGAGTCTCTAATTAAGTTTCCCTGGTGAATATTTTACATATGTTGTCATGGCTCTTTGCTGGTAGAATTAGGCACAAAGTGTGGATTAGTACCCTGGGAGAGGTTTATGCCTGGTTTCCTCCAGACTTTACCCCGTGCGCTGTTCCCTTTGCTGACTTTGCTTTCTTGGTAATAAATTGCCATGAGCGCCACTATAGGTTGGGTCCTATGAGCAGCAAGTAAGGGTGTTCTTGGAGGATCCCAATATGCCCCTCATTGCAGCTTTGCTGATAAAAGTGTTTGGGAGAAGAGAAGATTGAAGAAAGAATTGACATTTGGAGACCCTCTGGGGATTCCCAGTGATGTGCTGTTCAGCTTCCAAGGGCTGTTCTGGAACTCTGTTGTGCATACTGTGCTACTTAATGTATTTTAGGGGGGAAATGTGCTATTATCCTCAAAACATTGCCCATTTTTTTCTCTATAGACAAAGGTTTGGCTGGCACTCCAAAATGGTCAGAAAGCATGACGACAGAGCAATCTCCAGGACCTGTCCTTGAGGAGATAGGCAACATGAATTCTCTAAAAACAGCCTCAGAATGTTTACAAGCCACGGGATCCTTTGGGATGGAAAAGCTCTCTCTACACAAAAGGTGATTTGCTTGCATTTCGTTCTCAAAATAAACATTCTTTTGATGAAAATACAGTCTTTCTTGCTGCAAAAATATTTCAGGAGTTTCCCTTTTCCCCACCTCCTATGATTAAAACAAGCATGTATCTGGATTTGTATTTCTAATGACACGGAAGTCACATGGGGCCATCCCCAATATCTCAATCAACAGAACATCTCCAGAAGAGCAAGGCAGAGCAATAAAGGAGAGCGTCAAAGAACTCTACCGAGGATAAAACTACCTTTGCAAGGAACAGGAAATTCTGGAAAAGTTTTCCCATGCAAATATTAAATCGAAAGAAGCCAACACATAGATAAAAGAAAGGTCTATAATCTGAGTTCAATTTTCTTGATGAATGCTGTTGAGTTAGTTGTTTTGTAAAAGCTTTTTTGTTTCTTTTTAAAATCGTTTTCTGCAATGCAATAAGATTTGCATGGATTTTATCCAAACTAGGCTAGGGAACTAGGGCTTTCTGTATCTATTGCCAGATTAGATTCTTGCCTAATAAATGAGTTTTGTGAATCTTGACTGTGGCAATTTACTCCAGAGAATTTCCTGCTGTCAGTTTCTCTGGAGTAGGGAGATTGGGTGAGGGGAGAGGAAGGAAGATGGGGGGCTGGGCTTATTACTCCCAATATGCTCTGTGCTGTTGTGCCTGGCTGTGCATATGTCTGGGACACACGGCATATGGCCCGGGGGCTGCCAGTGGCCCGCTTAGCAGCTGTCTTCAGCATATTTTGACATAAAAGCCATTATATTTTTGGCTGGCTAATTGCTTTTTATTAAACAATTGTTGGAAGTTGGCTGATAACTTTTATGAATTTAAAATGAAAGCCTCACTGAGAACTTCTAAAAGCAAACAGTGTTTGGTCCACCTGGGAAAATTTGAAAGGCCTGGCATTCCATCTGCCAAATAGAACTCATACCAGGCACCGCCACTGAGAACTAGAGGGTGACAGTTTCCATTTCTCACTGTGCTACATTCTCCTAAAATGCTTTAGAAAAGGACAAGGTTTTCTTTCTTTAAGGTCTGTTGGGGAAATATAACAAGCAAAATCTTCTCCCAGCCCAAAAATCATCTCTGCAAAGGTATCTGAGAAAGAAAACACTTTTCTTACTGCATAAGCTTTAAACTAGAATGGGATACCCATCACAGGCAATCCAATAAGAGATTTCAAAGACAGAAAGAAATCCAATACCACTCATTACCATGTTTTTAAGATAAACAATAATGAGTCCTCAAGTACTAATCAAACCACTGTGTCCTAACTTTACCTGGCAACTGGGGCAGGCAGGAGGGGACATCTATTAGTTAATTGGTGTAGGGGCTCTTTAAGACAGAAGGTAGCTTCACTTGGAGCAATACACCAAAGTTGGGCTCCTACCATCCCAAAGAAACAGAAAGATGAGATGTTAGCTCCCTTGATGTTTACACATCAAAGTGACAGCTCCCAGGTAATTGAGAAAGACAGTTCTGGTTCATTCAGCTGACAAAGGCCTTAATTTCTAAAAAGATACATTTCAAAAGGACAGAGAAAGTACCTACATTGACAAGTTTTCTAAGGTAAATGTTCTGACAAAAAAAAAGGAAAGAGAAACAGCTTGTTTTCAACAAGAAGAATGAAGCCCCTTGTTTGTTTTGTTTTTGTTGTTGTTGCTGTTTTGTAGCAGGGATTAAACCCAGGGGTGCTTAATCACTAAACCACATCCCCAGCCCTTTTTGTTTTTATTTAGAGACAAGGTCTCCACTAAATTGCTGAGGCTGGGCTCAAACTCACAATCCTCCTGCCTCAGCCTCCCAAGCTGCTAAGATTATAGGCATGTGCCACCATACCAAGCTTTGTTTTTAGTACTTATTTTTATATACAAGTCTTAGTTTCCAACGAGTTCTCTTAGGGTTGATCAAAAGACTTCGACTTCTCCAGATTCCCAAACCAGGGAAGACAAAATTAAATTATTTAACCTTGTTAATTTTTGTATCTAAGTCATTTTCAGAAGAGAAAGAAAGAAGGAAAGCAGGAAGGGATAATAGAGTGGAAAGGAAGTATAAAGAAAAAGGAAATTACACAGCAATTCACAGATATTTTTCACGTTATTTAGTAGTTATTAAATGGATCTCTATTGTAGAAAGGAGAATTAGCCTTAAAACAGGCCAAGAGTAGTAAAGGTTCAGTCTCCGTTAATTTCATTTTATTCCCAGGCTATTCACGAATTCTTCCCCTAACTCCATGTGAGATACCCCAAATATTGGCCACAGGAGGATGCAGGAAAGAAAATTGAAAAGACTTTGCAGCAATTAATTCCTCACCAACCCAAGAACAGCTCTTTAAATGACTACAGTCCTTTGGGCTCATTATGCCAGACACGCTGGATTCCCCTCTCCTGGTAGACACCAGCCCTCTCCCTTTAGGGTCTCTCACCTGGTCCCCTCTGAAATGCCCCATATCCACCCATCCCCAACTCTTGACCTAGTTAACTCCTCATCTTTTCTGTCTCAGCTTCTGTGTCATTTTCTCTGAAATATGCTGCCCAGGTCCCCTGTGCATCCCCCTCTGCCACACATCACACCTGCACTCACAAGGAAATTCTAGCACGAGGAGCCAGGCCGCTCAAAATGAGCGAGCCTGTCGAGGTTGGAGACCACCGCAGCATGTGCCCATGTAAAGGCATTCAGTAGGCTCTCTTTTAAAACATGCACCAATAAACACACCTGCTGGCCAGATTCCACTAAGTGGTTGTAGAGATGTGGTAAGGGATACAGAGGGCAAATACCAAATCATGGAGCAAGAGTTAAGGAATGGACTTCACTGGGGAAATTTGCAAGCCAGGGTTCATCCAGAAGTGGCATATTGTCCTGCAAGGGTCTCATCATCCCTTTAGAGCATGTGGAGGCCAGGGAAGTGACTGCCCTCCTACTATTCTACCTTCTCATAGTGAAGTCCGAGAACCACCTTCTCAAGGGGATTCACAGCATGCAGGTGCCAGGTAGTTGGCGGGGATGAGAACCAGCTCTGCAGAGAGTTGTCTGAGAGCACCAGCTGTAGCACCTGGCAACTTTGGGAGAAGCAAAATGCAGCTGCTACCCCAGACCATTAAGCAGTCGCATTTGTGTGCAGTACTTTCCACTGGGGAGGAAGGACTGTTTTCCAAGCACCGTGAGCATCTGAGGTTATTCATCAGACAATCCTCCTTATCTCTCTTCCACTGTGGGCCACAAGCCCAGGACCCTGATTGCTCAATCTCTTCCCCCCCCCCATGGAATAGTATATTCTCAAAGCCACAGTGCCTGGCATGTAGTAGGAGCTACAAAATGTATTTTTTAAGTAAAGCATCATCTTTGTAATACAGAGAAATATCCTAGTGCATGGAATTGGAATCTGGATGCCCTGCTGTCTCCCCAAAACTGTCCGGTGAAAATAATAATGTGGGAAGCAGGAAGGGAAGTGCTTATTGTCAGCTGGCTGCTATTATCCCCTCCCACCCTCCTCCTTTTAACCAAACCTCCCTTATTCTCTGGGGCTCGGCTCTACCTCATTAATGTTAATATCTTATCTAACCTTTTCTTGGCTCTCTGTAGTGATGAGACTTCTATTCCACTGCCTAATCGCTCTTACTCTTCATCTTTCAAAATGTCCACCCTAAACTTTTTCCCTCTTTAGCTTCAGGCCATTTCATGCCTCTTCTGAGACTTAATCATCTTTCCCTTTCCCTGGTTCCACTGAGAGAAGTGAACTGAAAAAACGCAGGAGGGCTTTCAAAAATAAGAGAGAAATCCTGCATCAGGCACATTCTTACTAGCAGTAAAAGGTTCATTCATCACGTATCCCGACTTTCCACTGGGAGTTGAGATCCTCCTGGTGGAGGATTCGATGTCAAGTCACAGGCAGGGAGAATAGACCTGCCTGCCAACCCGATTCCGGAATAAAATTAGAGCAGAGCACCTGCAATTTCTTCTAAGTGCTCACACTGCTTGCAAAAAAAAAAAAACAGTAGTTTTCTATCAAGGTCACCCTCTCTTCAGATCAATAAGCAAAGGGGATCTCAGACTTGAGGGGCCCTTTGGGTAGCTAAAACCACAAGGGAAGCATAGGAGGTTAGAGAGTTAAGACTGGAGTTCACAGGTATTTAGATCCCAAATGTGTCTAGACTTAATGTAGAAGCATTTAGCTTCCTCCAGTGGTACCTGTATTCAGGCTATTTGAATCTGGGAAAAACTATAAAGTAAACCATCCAAACAGGACCATGACCAAGGCCACAACCAGGTGCCACCATTACTGAACAGTTTGAGGCACCCAGAGGCACCTGACAATGGGACTGAGCATGGAAAGCAATTGGATGTGAAGCCCTCAGTCGGGGAACAACTTCAGAATGCTCACCCTCTGATGAACCACTCAAAGAACTTTATATTCCATCCCTCACTCCGAGTCATGATTGCCCTGTAAAATGTCCTTCCCATGCATGAGGAGGAAAATTAATAAGTTCAAGGAAGGACTAAGATTAGTTCAGGAAAAGAAAGGAAGCAAAAATACAGTTTTCTCAGATAGAATTATTAAGGTCAGCGCAAGGACTGGACAGCAGATATCAACATACTTATCTTAATTATACTCAAACTGTGTAGCCCCGAGTAGAGAGGGCCAGACTGTAAAAAAGCAATCGAGGTAAGGAGCAGAGAGAACTAATATAATAAAAAGCAAACATTTTTTGTCTAAAAACTCCACATCAATAATCTTGATAACCTGTGAATAAAAGGAAATCATGGGCATATGCTGTGACTATTGTATTTACTCTTGTTTTTTCTCTTTCCCAAAAGAGTACTAAAGGTTGCACTCTGTGCTCACCTTCAAGAAATGCAACATGAAAAGGCAATTTCAGAACAGCGGGGCATGGCTTCTGACATCTGATAGACAGCCTAAATGCACTTTATCTTATCAGTTCCTCTCACTCCCGCTCTCCTCATTTTTCAATATTCCCCAGTGCGGCCATCTTTCGCTCTTCCTCAACTCCCTGATTCCCTCCTCGCTCATGGAAGATTTTAAAAGACAAACATGTTTTTTATTAAAGTCATATACAAAGCATCCCTGTGTCTCTCGCCCTCTGGCAAGGATAAATATTGGTTTGCTTTGTTTGGAAAAAAAAAATCAGTGGCATGTTTTGTTTCATATCTGGATGCTGAGTTAATTAAAGTGGGTATCCTGTCAGTTGATGGTGCTGACACACCATCATGCCAGTTAGAGTGCTGGTTTTTATTCTGAGGTCTCTTTGAATGAAAATGTTCTCAAAATTGTGTTTCCAGAATATGACCTGTGTCTATAGAAAGATATTTTGATATGAACAAAATTCAACTAACCTGAGGGGATAAATGAAAAGGATGATCGAAGAGTCCAGAAGAAAAGTGAAGCAGGGAAATAATGAAATTATCAAAATGATTCAGGATAGAATATGGGGGTGAGATGAGACAGGAAGATAATGTTTCAAGAATGATCTAATCGAGCCATATTCATCAATCAAGTTCAAGGGAGAGAGAGAGACAAAGAGAGACTACCAGCCATTAGCCAATTAATGAACAATGGCGACAAATATATGTATCTTCCTCTCTCTTTCCAACTGAGGGTTAATTGATTTAGTTGGTCTCTGCCATCATGACTAAATGACAGCAAAGTAAAGAAATATTTTATTAACCATGATAAAAAATAGATATTGTTACTATTGTTGACTATTCCCAGAAACAGGAAGCACACAGCACACACATGAACAGCACAGGTTTGGAGTCGAACCTCTAAAACTTGAATCCGAGCACAGCCATTTACTGGATTTGTAGACACACATCTTCATTCCCTGCGTGTAAGATTGAAGAACAATAGTTCTTCCCTCATAAAGTACAGTGAGAATTAAATAATAAATTAACCCCCGACACCTCTTTGCAAAGTTCCTGGTGTGCATATGTGCACATTCAGATGTGTCAGCAAGCCAGACATGATAGCTGCTATTATTACTATTATTAGCACTTCCAAGTTTAAATGTCTTGTTGAAAATAGCATATCAAGGGCAAATTGAATAAACAAGTCATCAGAATGGGAGCAAAACCGTCCTCCTCAACAGAGTCTACATGTTAACTCAAGTTGAAGAGCACTTTTCGGATTTAAGGTGTTAGTATGGAGATTTTTTTTTCTCTCCACAACTTGGTTAGAAAAGAATTATTTCTAACAGATCTACTCTGTATATGAAAAACAGATCACTGAAGCATCATCATCAGGTAATGAACCATTAGTTGTATAAAGGAATTTACTAAATTTGTAAAAGTGAAACAGCCTGAGATAGAAATAGATAGAAATAGAGATACAGGAGGGTGGGAGAGAGAGAGAATAGTTTCAGTGGAAATTATTTTTTAAGGCAATAAGTACTCACATGGGTTTTTAAATGTAACCTTTTCTGAATGACATGTCACTGATATCAATATGAGCTATTTCTCCATGCTGGCTCCTATTTTCCCTAGATAGAAATGTCCTCGTGGCACAGTAGAAAACACTATAAAGAGCTTGCCGATGCTCAGAGCATCCTCTTCCTGCTCTCTGCTTTCAGCTTGTGAGGTTTTCTATGCCTCCGCAGCCTCTTACTCTAGTTTTTTTGCTGATTGAATGGAGTGTTTCAGGGACTATGCAAAGGACACAAAGATGACAGGGCACTGTTAATTGCCCAAAAGGACAATATGCACATTATGGTTATTACATCTTACACTATATAATATGCATACTTCTTTCTCATCCCCCACCCTTTCTGTTTAAGGCAAAAAAAATAGCCAAGCTAGTTAATAATTATATTTTTTGAAATGTTTTTAGTTGGACCTTTATTTTATTTATTTATATGTGGTGCTGAGAATTGACCCCAGGGCTTCCTACATGCTAGGCAAATGCTCTTCCACTGAGCTACAATCCCAGCCCTAAAATTATATTTTTAATAAAACAAGCAGGTTCTGAGACAGGGGTCTTCCTTTTAGAAAAACACATAAAATTTACTTTTAATGACTTTGATGCAGCTAGTTCAGCTGTTTGGAAACCATTTGTTTCAAATTATTATTTCCTCTGTTGTTTCAAACACATGAGATTGTCAGCAAAAATCCTCTGGATAAATGAGAAATTGGTAAAAAGCCAATAAATACAGGAGCCAACACTTCCAAGTGAGACTATATCATAAAGGCTGATTACTAAGTAACGTTTGTGGTATTTCTGTAATAGCATTGGCAACTGAGACTGGTCTTCAAATTCCCTTGGTACTCAACTTTGGAGCAGTCATTTGTCCCAGATCACACAGACACATTTTTAAGCATTAGAATATGGAAAAAAATAAAAGGAAATATTACTTCAAATGCAAATATGTCATAAAATGCATCACCCCTAAGGGGTTGTAATAGGCTGCACATATAAATAGATTAAAGAATGGCCCAGGGAAAAAGGGTAAGATGGTAGTGTGGCGAAGCTTTTTAATCTTTTCAAACACACACACACACAAAAAAAAAAAGACAAAATTTTAAAAAACTGATGAAGCAATTACAAAAAACAAAAAATTTAAAGAAAACCATGGATACCCCCTCATTTTAGAAGTCTTTAAAAGATAGTTATTTAAAGCAAATCTATAAATAATAAATTGTGATGTATATGTAACATACGTAAATAAAATATATGATAAACATAACACAAAAAATAGATAAACCTAGAAGTACATTTCTATAAGATTCTCTACAAGAAGCAGCATAAAATTATTTGAAGGAAGACCTGAGTCAAAGTTTTATATTATAAAAAGGCAGAGAACCTTGTAATAAAATCACAGTAATTCAAAAAAAAGTTTTATATTATAAATCGAAGAGCAATAAGTAAAAATTAAAATAAAAAAGTTGGACTAATAAGCCAATAGTGGAGATAAGATAGTATCACAGAAATATAGTTAATCCATCAAAGACCAGGGCAAGAGATCAAAAGAAACATGGGACAATAGGACAAAGAAAAAACAAATAGCAAGATGCTAGATTTAAGGCAGACCATTTTGACAAGTGATCTAAGAAAATCAAGACTCGATTTTATTGCTACACTGAAGAAATCCACTTTAAATATAAAGACGTGGCTAACTTATAGGTAAAAGAATTAAAAAAGATATACAATGCAAAAATGAAAGAAATCAGTGTGGCATATTAACATGAGACAAAGCAAACTTCAGAACAAGCCATGTACCAAGGATCAACAATGACAAACACTGTAAACATGAAAACATAAGAATCCTAAATGTATATGATCAAATAGCAAAGTGTTAAAATATATGAATAAAAAGAATCGAAAAGACACAAACAAATAATTTTCTTGTATAATACTCCTCCCTCTGTAGTTGATAAGAAGCCCCCCAAAAAATCAGTAAATATATAGAAGACTTAAACAACACTATGAATCAACTTAACCTACTAGCCATTTATGAATCTCAACTCCAAAACAGAAAAACATGTTTGTTTCAAATGTACATGGCACAGTCACGGTGGGAGACTCTAGTTGCATCATAAAATAAGACTCAAATAAATTACTGAAATCATAAATAAGAGTTTATCTGAAGCCAATCAAATAGAACTAAAATGAAAACAAAAAGAAATCTGGAAAATCTCCAAATATGTAGAATAAAACAACAGCACTTAAATGACTCATGAGTGAAAGAAGAAATCACAAGGAAAATGCAAATATATTTGGAAATGAATGAGAAGTAAAACACATGTCAAAATCTGGGGGATGCAGCTAAAACAGTTCTCAGGGAAATTTTTATAGCATGTTTCTTGTTTGGTGTTTGTTTTTGTTTCTTGTTTTCCCTATATAAAATCATACCTGGAACTGATGAGACAAGATCACCAAACCCTAGACCTTCTGTCAAAGCCAAGGTTGATCTTTTTTTCCCCAAGTATTTACTACTGATGCCCAGTGTATCCCCTGCAGGAAAGGGTATTCCCTTGAGGATTACACATACTCATCCATTGCCATGAATCACAGAGCCTCCTAAGAGAGGAGTACGTGTCCCACCAGAACTCAGCCTATAATTGCCTAATTCATTTTGAAAGCCACAGGCTATCCCACTCATTCCAACTGAAGCACAGCACAGTTTTATGTAGCCTGATGCAAATGTAATTTGGGGCCCATAGTTGAATAAAGGTAGACATGAAAATGTCCCAGGTTTTAGTTAACTCTTGAAAGAATTGATATATAAAATATTTTGAGGTTTTGTTTCATTTTGGCTAAGTCTTGTATCTTAACTACATTAATATAATTCCTGCATGATCCTGCTATGTGTGCATGTTGTACAAGTGTGGATTTTATATATAAAACAGTATCAAAATTATGTGAAGAATGTTAGTGTCACCAATATGATAATACAAAACATTTAAAGAATTTCTTTGCAGTCTTTAAGATGTGTTGTACAGGGCATATATATATTAAATTTCTATGGTTTAAAGTCACTTGAAATAATTATTCTTTGTGTGGTGCCTAAAAGTTAGTTTCCTTTGTTTCATTTTCACTTTTTGAATCTTTTCTTTTTTTCTTCTTTTTTTCCCTTGTACTGGGGATTGAATTTAGAGCCTTACATATGTTAAGCACACATTTTACCATCAAGCTACATCCATGCTCCCTTAAGGGATTTTCAATTTTGTTTAATTTTGTTTTAAAACTATAATAAATATTTATATGATTTTAAAATCAAATCTCCAAAACAAAGCGTATTCAATATATTTTATCCTTATTTCCTTACCCTGTTTCTTCTCTTTTATATTTTCCTGAGCTTTGGGTTTATGTTTCCATTTAAAATTTATAAGCTAATATGTATAAATATATTCATATTCTTTCCCATGTTCTTTCTTACATAAAATGTAATATACCATTCATACTATACTACAACTTGCCTTTTAATCTTAACATACTTAGGAGACCACTGCACAGCAGTATAGAGAGATATCGCCATTTATTCTTTAGTGTAGTTGCATGGTATTCCACTTGAGAATGTACTTTATTAAACCAGTCTCTTATTAATGACAGTTAAGTTGCTTCTATTCTTTTTCATATTATAAGTAATTATCTTGCACAAAATTATTCAATAATTTTGCCACTGCATATGTAGAATAGATTTTTTTAAATGAAATTTCTGGTTAAATCAGTAAGAACATTTTCATTAAGGGGAAAATAAATTTAATCACTGCTAGCTGTTCTATCAGTGGAATGCCTTCCAGGAATATCTCTCCTAGTCACTGTGCCAACCCATCCCACATCAGGACACCAGGTTTCAGGATCCAACATGAGACCATGACAACAAGAAAACCAACAACAAATTCATTACTAAGTGCCATAAACCCAAAATATGTATACCTAAGCACTATAAAGAAATTACTCATAAGGGATTGTGACGTTGAAAGAAAATTTTCTAACTATTCAATATCAAAACACAAATTTGGATCGACCAAGTTTCAGAGAAAGCAAAGATTTTTTTCACTCATTATAAACTTTGCTGTAACATTAAATTTGAAATTGAAATATCAGTATATACTTATATTTTCTCTTTAAAAGTTGTTTTTAGCTTCTTTCATTAAAAAAAAATCTAACAAATAACGATCAACAACTACTTCTAATGCCTTACTATATAGCTTACTCTAAGCACAGAGCAGAAAATGTACCTGAAAGCCCAGAAAACTGTGTTGTACCAGAAAGAAAAAAAAAAAGTCATGAAAAATTACTGAGGTTTTATCAATAGGACTCAGAGCCAATTTGATTTAAGCATCAAAAAGAATAAAAGCTGCAATGGGTTGAAATGCAAAAAAAAATGCTTAGAAAAATTATTTCATGATTATATTTGAAAAAACTCATCTGTCATCTTTAGAAAATGCTGGCAAAACAGTTCGTTGGTCTAAACTGATAAATTAAAGGAAGTAGTCCAACATTTATCCTAACTTTCTTGTATGAACTATCCTCCAAATAGACAAACACTGGATATGGGAAAGATTTTTCTGTTTTGGAAATGGCCCAACTAATAAGACAGAATGATAAGGATAAATATCAACATTGTGGAAATCCTAATTTGAAACAATGGGAAGAATCCTAAGGGATTCTTTGCACCAAAACTATCAGGTGCAAAGTCAGTGGAGAACTTCATGATGGATAGATCAAGCTGAAAACAAATCTAACATTACAGAATCACCAACTCATACACCCCACCCTCATGTTTTATGACAGGAAGAACACGGAATCATCTAAGATCTTCACAAAAAAATTGAACCTGAATCTGGTCAAGTCTCTAGATCTAACTTTCATTTTGCCAGAAATGTAAGAGAAGAAGAAAATGTCAAGCAACCTGTAAGAATGCAATCTTCAAAATAAAAAAAAATGTGGGAAATTCATAGGCCAAAGGTAGAGTTTCTTCAAAAAAAACAAATGACTTGCAATAATAAAAAAAAAAAAGAAAGCAATATAAATAGAATAAAAGAATAACAACATAAATCAACCAAGCATAATTTGTAGTTTTTATTTGGATATTGATTTGAACAAAACAATCTTTAAAAGTATTTTTAAATAAATATGCATATTCAAATGTCAACTGGATACTTGCTACTACTAATTTTATTTTTATTGTTCATTTTATTAGATGTGATAATGAAACGGAAATGATGTTGAAAAAGAGAAATTTCTTCACTTTTAATGATACATGCTAAAGTTTTTAATTCTTTTTTTTTAGAGAGAGAGAGAGAAAGAATTTTTAATATTTATTTTTTAGTTTTTGGTGGACCCAACATCTTTATTTTATTTTTTTTTAATGTGGTGCTGAGGATCGAACCCAGCGCCCCAAACATGCCAGGCTTGAGCCACATCCCCAATTCTTGAAATGATTAAAAAAAATTAAATTGTGCCAGGCCTAGGGTTGGTTTTATTAATCATCTTAAATGTGGAAAGAAGAATAAAGTGATGAACATAAAGATGAAGCAGGAATGGTCATGTATGGACATTGGTTAAAGTTATAGACTGGATACTGGTATTTCTTCTCTTGTGTACATGTTTGAAATTTTTCATCACAAAAAAATTAAGTAGTGGGATTTGAGAAGAACATAAACTTTGGCCTTAATATAGTCTTTATCCTACAGATAATCAAATGTATAATTATATATTTATAAAGATGTTAAACACAGCATTGTTTGTAATAGCAAACAAATAGCAAATCAAAGAAAAACTGCAAATGACCTAAATTTCCTTTGATAAAATGCTATATTAATTAATTATGCTACCTACACAGAGTGTAATGTATTCCTTTATGGGGCATGATACTCTGATGAATTTCATCGGTCATCCTACATAGCAAGTAGCTTTTTGGTTAAGAAACCTCATCCTCCATTTTATACACCAGAGTCATGTAGTTCATATGACAGGCTCCAGAGTCATGCCTCATAAACCCATGGATCATAAATTTGTTTACTATAAGTAATTCTAATCCTAATTCAAGGGCATCATACTCAAAACATTCTTTAGCTAAGGACTCACTAGCTAATAGTAATACTAGCCTATTTGTCCAGATGTCTAGTTCTCATGCTTATAAAAAGGTTAGATTGGGTCATCTGCATAATTTTCTTTTTTCTCTGGGTTCATCTCCCCAATGTATCAAGAGAGAAATGAGATATACACATACACCTGCTACCTAAGCATGAAACAATGTGGTAGTTTTATCTGAAAGTAGGCCTAAAGTTGGGCAAAATGTCACACACCTGTAATCCCAGCGGCTAAGGAGGCTGAGAGAGGAGAATCATGAGTTCAAAGCCAGCCTCAGCAAAAGCAAGACGCTAAACAGTGAGACCCTGTCTCTAAATAAAATACAAAATAGAGCTGGGGATCTGGCTCAGTGGTCAAGTGAGTTCAATCCCCAGTACCCCCCCCCCAAAAAAAAATTATGCCTAGGAAGTCTGAAGGATGGGGAAAGGGAAGGAACTTTTTTTATTTTTCACTTATACTCATCTTCACTGTTAAACTTTTTCCTCAACACTGTGAATATTGCCATTAATGTTTTCAAATTTGTTAATTGTCTAAAGGAATAGTTTAGATCATTGAATGAATGATTAAGTCTATGTGTTTTACATAGAGAAGTTGGAGAGAAATCCTCATATTTTAAAGAAAACCAAAATTCCTAGTTATTATGCGTTCTTGGGACAAGGATCATAAATAAGGTCCCAAACTGTAGGACCTCAAGTTTGATCACGGTTGCAATTGGGCTCTTGAAACTTCCTTCCTAATCGTTTTCCACTGAACTGTGTTAGAATGGATTCTTGCTGGCTTTCTCTTGTCTATTGATTGAAAGGTGAATCCCGTTTCTTTGTTCCAGACCATTTAAATTGTGGATCCTCACTCCTGTATCTTTTAAGTATCTAACTCCCAAGGGACGATACCTGTGAATACCATAAATATACTTTTTCCAGAGACTTCAATTGACTTTACAAATCACTATTTACTCCAGTCCCTGCTTGGTATTCTCGGAGGCCCATTATCCAACTAGTGCAAAGGTAAACTCTTGGCTATTCCCATGTCTGCCATTGTCTAACAAATATCCACATTCCAGAGACTACAGTTCTTCCTAAAGGATGGAAAGTACTATTGTTACACACAATGGGAAATCTTGTTGAAAGAGGATTGGACCTCCGAGTCCTGATCCTTGCTACATGACTTTAGGAAATATAATAAACACTCTGAGCCTCAGTTTCCTTACCCATAAAATGGGTAAACCATTACCTACTTCATAGACTTGTTGTGAAGATTTAAAGAAATAATATTTGTAAAACCTAACACAGAGTAAGGTACCCAAAAAAATAGTGTTTATGATCATCAATGATATTCTACCTAAAGCTGGGCAGAAGAGCACAGTGGTCCCATTCCCATTGCTCTCCCAATTAAGGTTATTTCTACAAAGACGAGTGGGCACACAAGTTGGACTGGCCTTTGACCCTCTGAATCTCAGTAGTGAAATTCTATTTAGAGTCTGGGATAAAATTAAACCTGATGGGCTTCATCTCTATTCACCTTCCTTTGTAGCAATAGCCATGACTATGACCTCTCTTCCAAATATTTCAGGATTGACCAAGCAAATTCCTGATGCTCTGGGGGTGAGGGCTTCAGGGCTTTGGAGTTCACGTAGAAGCCTGTGGCCTACTAGGTAGACTCCTAGGCACAGTCATAGCAACTGCCAAAGGTACAGAAAGCAACCACTGGGGGAGCAGGTGTGTTTCTGCATTCATGTCTTCTCTTTTCACTTCAAGAAACACTGACAAAGACAAAAGCAGAGTTTTGCTGCACAGAACACTACTGAACCGAGCTGTAAGCCTCCCTCATGCTGTGTACAGCTACAACCAAGATATTCAACTAGTGGGGCTGGGCAGGGGTACAGGAGCTAGAGAAGGGACTGTGAGGAGAGAAAGCTGGTGCCAGAAGGTTTTAGTCAGCTTTTTTGCCTCTGAGACCAAAGACCTGACAAGAACTATATTCAGGAGGAAAAGTTTATTTGGGGCTCACAGTTTAGAGTTCTTAGTTCATAGACAGTGGACTCCATAGCTCTGGAACCTAGGTAAGGCAGATCACCATGGCAGAAAGGTGTGGTAGAGGAAAGCAGTTCCAGACACGGCAAGAAGAGAGCAGAGAGAGAGAGCACTCTGCTCACCAAAGACAAAATACAAACCCCACAGGCACATTCCCAGTGACCCAGCTGCTGCAGCCACACCCCACCTGCCTACAATTACCATTCAGTTAATCCATTCTAATGGATGAATGCACTGATTAGGTTAAGGCCTTTGTAACCCAATCACTTTACCTCTAAGCTTTCGTGAATTATCTCACACATAAGTTTTGGGGGGACACCTCACATCTAATCTACAACAAGGGGCACTGGATTCTTTCACCTAATGTGCTTTCATTTCCTTTCTGAGAACTGATGGAAGCCTGACCCTACATCACAGCTATTGATCCAGGACCCCTTGGCACCCAGAGTCTTCTCCATTTAAAATACAAAATATTTTGAAACAAAACTTAGTAAGCCCTGAAAGTAAGACTAAGGACTGGTTGAGTGGTTTTCTTTTCAAATAGAGTACTTTCTTTTCTGAAAGCTATAGACTCACCAACCATTACCATCTGTGGGGGAAAAAAAATGAATGAACTCATGTCTTTCTTGTTTTTCTCTAATGAACCTTACCCTCCACTTAACAAAAACATCTCTTCCTTTGTGCTGCTAACCTTTAACACAGAAATACACCAAGAGCAGCTCCACCTTTACTGTCAAAAGTTAATACAAGCCAATAGCATGCTTCTGTAAGAAATTTGGATGCTAAATGTGGAAAATAATATAAGGACAGAAATTTGAGTTCTGTAAATTTTAAAAGGTGGGGGTAGAGGATAGAAAAAGAAGGAATATTTTCAATAGCATATTAAGATCTAGGAGACAGGTTTTAAGGTCAGAAAAGCACTTTCAGATATAAGCCCTTCCAATCCCTGACTCTGATGGAAATAATGTAAATAAGTTATTTATCTCTCTTATCTCCTTTTTCTCCTCTGTAAAATGGAGAAAATGATAATTCTCAGTAGTTTGGGGATGATGGTTAAATATATTATAGAAAAACGTTAGAAATGTGAATAATGAAAGGAACTAATATTAACCCTGTTATAAAATTTTTAAATAAAATCAAAAGAGCCTATAAGTATTAAACAGACACACACCCAACAATCTTGGAGATAACAGAAGGAAGATTCAGTGTATGAAGGAAAGAAAGAAGAAAGCAAGACAGGAACAGTTCAGGCTGCAAGAAGAGCCCCCAGGGAAGTTCTCCACTTGGGCAGCTTGAGATCCACAGCCCCTGAAAGTAGGAATAGAAAAGAGGGCACATTGGAATCTACAGACCTTCCTGTAGCTACTAATGCTGCCTCTCTCCCTTCACCAAGTTGACCACTCCCCTTCAAGTGATTTCATCAGTTTAGGGGAGAGGCAAGTTTTCTCCAACTGGGAAGACAATTAAGTCTCAAATAACCCATACTCCATATGACTTTCCAATTCTGCCCCATCATCCTTATCCATTCCCCACCTCCATCCTGCTACTTTCCAAGGGAGTGGGGAGAAAAGTCACTGAAATAGCTTTCCCTAGCCTTGATTCACTGTAAGAAACAACTATGGGAAAACATGAAAGCCCATGCAGAGCTGAGCTCACAGGTGGACCTGGCAAGGAGGAAATGATCAAACGACTCAGAAATATCTGCAAGGTACTGTGGCCTATTTGAAGATTAGAGTTATTTAAATTTAGTGTTATTGTTACAGGAATAAAGCAAAGAGCCTGTGTTGTCTTATAACAAATTTTCACAACTAGAGTCATATTTATGAACCTAGAAGGAAGAAAGCATACGTTTTAAGTGTAAAAGAAGTGAACCCTTTTGAATCCTTCCTTCCTTTGTTAATGACATTGTTTCTTTGTTCTGGGAGTCTCTTAGAATGATGTAGGAGAAATGTTTCCAGGTTGGCTTTGAATATCATTCTTTGCTTTTCTGCCAAACAGCTTTTCTTTACATTTGCATGCCTTGGAATCAACTTTCTTGTTACATATATTTCCACCAAAATTGAGAAGCTGGGAAGTTATTTTATTCTTGAGCAGTTTTATTTTCTCCCAGTTGCTCTCTTATTATCCCTACCGAGAATTTCAGCATTCTCTCTATTAAAACTCAATCTGCTACTTTAGAGGTTAATGATTAACTTTAATATGTCTGTGCCTTTAATTGTAATCTAGATTCTGGAATTCAATCAAATGTGACAGAAAGAATAGAATTGGGACAACTGGGCTCTAGTCCCAGCACAACCAATAAAGCAGTCTGACCTTGGGAGAGCCTTCGACTTCTCTGGAATTCCATGTATAAAACAGGGTGGTTGAAAGACACAATCTCTAGGCATCTGTGGCTCTAAAAGTCTATGCTCCTATGAACAAGGAGCCCTCACTTTTAAAGATAACTGGTTACTGGTAGTAATTTTTCTCAGTTAATTCTATTGTACAAGATGGCACATTGTTTTAGCACACGACTCACTTTTGAAAGAGAAACAGTGGAAAGGAGGAGAGGAGCTCAGTCTGGCAGAAGCTCAGTCAGTGGACCTCAGAAGAGCCAGCATTGGGACAAGGTAGACAATATTGAGGGAAATGACTAATCATGAATTTTCCTCATCTCTTCTCTCTGTAAGAAAAGCCACAGGGTCTGTAAGATAAAGTCATTCAGTGCAGAGCCCTTCAGGGTGATCCTCTGGGGTAGAAGTCATCAAACATGCCAAAGACTTAAACCTCTTCATCCTTGCCCCATTGTGAAGCAAATGAGTATTGGCATTCAGGCAAAGGATTCCAGGAAAAAAGAAAGAAAGAAAAAGAGAGAGGAAGAAAGAAAGGAAGGAAAGAAGGGAGGGAGGGAGGGGAAGGGAAGGGATGGAGGGAGGAAGGGAGGAGGAGGAGAAAGAAAGGAAGAAAGAAAGAAAGAAAGAAAGAAAGAAAGAAAGAAAGAAAGAAAGAAAGAAAGAAAGAACTTGACATAAATCAAACAGAAATCGAACTTATGTTTGGGGAAGAGAAATAATTGTGATGAGTGAATTGTCTTAAAATGGTTATGGATGGGTACTGATTAAAAACTGACAGTTTCAAATCTTCAAATCTAAAAAAGAATTACTTTGGGCTTAGGAGGAAGCAAAAATCTGGTGAAAAACAGGCACAAAATGAGTTTGGGGATTTTGCTTTTATATGTGTTTTTGAGTCCTGTAGAGGAAACTATTTTAAAAGACGGTAGCAAAAGCAAGAGCTGAACTTTCAGATTAATGGTTCACAGCCTTTGGCAAAAAGAAGTTTCTCCCTTTTCATTGCCAGATACCTTTATGGAAAAGCCTGGGTAGGCACCTGACTTAGCCACAGGTATCAGTAGGATCGATGCTCTGAGAGCCCATCAGGTGATATTTATTTAGAGAAGAAAAATGGTTGTATAAATTGACATGGGCTCAAGACATGGGTTGGTTTTCTATAAACAGGGTCAGAGTGCATAATTTATTCAAGGCTCACACATAAATGCAGATATAAGGTAGGGTCTCTCCGTCCTTTAAAAAGAAAAAGGATTGATTTGAATGCTCAGTGCTTCCTTTTTGAGTGGCCAGCTCCTCCTGCTCACCCCTCTACTCCCCCACACAAGTACAAGATTTCTGTAAATTATAGTGTGTGAGGAAGCTTCCATTTCAGGACCACCTGTATTTGGCTTCTATGTCAGTCAGCTTCTCACCGCTGTGACCAAAATATCTGACAAGTACAGCTTAGAGGAAGAAACTTTTATTTTGGGCTCACATCTTCAGAGGTCTCAGTTCATTGTCACCAATATCACTGCTCTGGCTCTGAGGTGAGGAAGAACATCACAACTGGAGAGTGTGGTGGAGGAAAGCTACTCAGCTCATAGCATCTGGAAAGCAAGAAAGAGAGAGGAAAGGGTCAGGGACAGGATACAGTCCCCAAGGCCATGCCCCCACCTGTTCCTTCTCCGTCCATTCCCCACCTGCCTACAATTTACCG
This sequence comes from Callospermophilus lateralis, assembly GCF_048772815.1. NCBI lineage: Eukaryota > Metazoa > Chordata > Mammalia > Rodentia > Sciuridae > Callospermophilus > Callospermophilus lateralis. The sequence continues at coordinate 22,956,222 of NC_135307.1, forward strand.
CTTAGTGATCAAATTGTCAATTCAAATTATTAATCCATCAAATGGATTATTCCACTGATGAGGTTAAAGTTCTCACAATTAAATCATTGCCTAAAGTCCCCACTGCAGAACCTTGCTGCATTGAGGGCCATGCTTTCAACAAAAGGTAGGGGGCAGCCTAGATCTAAACCATAACAGTATTTAATGAACTCAGTAGATGAACCTTCTCTCTGTGTTGTGCTGCCCTGATTCATACTTTGGCAACCGAATTTGTAACTCACACTATCCCTTGTTTTATTAATAAATAAACAAACAAAGTTAAAATCCTATGCCAAAGTCACACATATGTGTGCATGCCATTGAACATCCTCTGAGGGAGAAGTAGACTTCTACTTCCTCCCTTGATGCTCGGCTTCACCATGTGACTTGCTCTGCCCAGTGGAGTATGAACCCAGTCTTTAAATGTGCTTGCCTGATCTAGCATGACTACTCTTCTCCCTGAGAACAGTTTGCCCAAGGAACCACTGCTCCTTCAGCCTGGGCCCCATAATGAAAGCCATAGGAATGAACTTGAATTTGACCTACAGTCTGGAGAACAGCTGCTACAGCCAACCCCACAGACCTGCAAACAAAAAAAGCAAATGTTTACTGTTGCAGACTACTGAGATTTGGAAGTGGTTTGTTGTGCAAATTAATTTAAGCAAGAGCTGACTTACAAGAAGGATTCTCTGGGAAAAGGAATCTATATTAAAATAATGTAAACAATTTTAACTTATATATTAAACATTCTTCTTCTTAAAAGACTTCTGGGGGCCAGGGTTTTGGGCTCAGTGGTAGAGCACTTGCCTAGCATGCAGGAGGCACAGGGTTAGATCCCTGGCAACACATAAAAATAAACAAATAAAATAAAGGTATTAAAAAAAAGACTTCTGGATATCCCTTCAGCAGGGCTTTGTCATTCATTAAACACATCAACCCATAAAATTACCCAACTTAGGTCATCCAGAAGAATTGTATGGTACTCCTTTCAGTTTTATACTCTGCCTCCCCCAGCATCCCTACTCAGCCCTACCAACTCTAAAATCTCCATGTATTATGGAGAACAAGTCAGCATTCAGCCTTTTCCCTCTAGGTCACCTGTTCATAGGCAAGCTCACCAAAGAGTTCAGCAAGAAAGGGGCCTCCCCTGTAATAGAAGCATCCTTACAGAAGGACAGTGATTTTTTTTTTCCTCTGGAGTCTTCCTCCCTGTTAAATACTCATACATGGAAGAGATAAGCAGCATTGCATGATAGCTAAAACCAGGCAATATCTTGCAGAATTCCAGGCATGAAGTCAATTTCCACTCTTCTCTCCTGCTTCCCTGGTCTCCACCTCTTCCTCGCTTTCTGATCTTCTCTCTTCTCTGCCAAGCCAATATCTTCTCCTATGGTTATGGGGAGACAATATGTGTTGCCAATTAGCAAGAAAAGTTCTCTCTTGCTTCCCCTTAAAGTTCAAATTCCATTAAGTAATGAGAATTCGGTCATCAATAATTAAGACTATCCCTGGGAAACACTCCCACCGAAGAAGCTAACAGCAGTGCTTTCTGAATAATAAAGCAGAAAAAGATTTTCCAAACCACAATATTTTCCTTTTTATATTTTCACAATCCTCCAAGGAGGAACAGGCTGCCATTTTAACAAGATCCAGCAATGATTCTGGTGCCCCCAGGTAGTATGATTATCACAAAATACTCCAGTAGTTTGGCCCAGGATAGGCCAAGTATAAATAACACATCACTTTTGAAATAAATGGCATAATGGCCTTTGAAATTTAAAAGCCACTTGGTTTTGATTCTAAAATTAAGATTGAGTGTGACCTTAATTTTCTCATCAGGGGGCAGCTTTAGTTCAGTCTCAAATCACCCACTGGCTTCACCAAACAAGGAAGAGGAAAGCAGGGAGAAGAAATAAGTTGCACACTTCCATTATGCACAAAAATATTCCAGGAACAGGGCAGGGAAGGAGGCTCTTCTTCCTTCTTCTGATAGGAAGAAGAAACCTGAGTCTACTTGTCAGATTTCCACAAAGCACTTTACTCCTAAAGCCATAGAATTTCTCAAATTTAAAAAAATCACAGTGTAGACAATCACCTGAAGTATAAACACCAAGCAACAAAGAAGGGCTGCTGATCCAAGGTAGAAAAGATGCATTAAGAACGATGAGATGGGGGCTGGGGCTATAGCTCAGTGGCAGCGCACTTACCTAGCATGTGTGAGGCACTGGGTTCAATCCCCAGCACTACATGAAAAGAACCATGAGATGCTTCTGAGTCCTTAGGCCGGCTAACACAAAAATGGCAACTAACTATGGACAATGTTGGTGCAGGAGGGGCCAGAGAAAGGAAACTAAGCACAGATTCCTGCAGGAATATGGAAGAAGGAGATTTCTTGTAATAAATTTCCCTAAGTGGTGCTAAACAAAATGGCTATTGCTCTACAAGGTCCAATGTATGTGAGTGAATCCTAACCCAGGTCTATGGGTCTAAATTACTCAATAATCTTTTTTGGATCTAAAGAGACATAGAAAAGCAGGGAATATAGAATAGATCCTTGGCCTTCCAACCTAGAAGATTAAAAAAGGTAAAAAAAAAAAAATACTGTATCATAGCTTCTTTCCAGAGCTATTAAAATTGAAGAGAGGAGAGAATCTCTAGTAGGATTTCAAAAATTGGAAACAGAGTTTGGGAAACTATCATACTGGGTGAGTAAGGCCTCTGGGGATTTAAATAATTGGAGTGGGTGGCAAGAAGACAAGAAAAAGTTTTAGAGTTTTTTACACAACTATCAAGTAAAGGTAGCAGTATCCCTATGTCAAAAACAAAATTATCTACATTGTCTGTTCTTCCGTCTCTCTTCCCTCCCCAACTCTTGCCCTCCAATGCTTTAGGAATGGACTCATGAATGACCTCTCTCTCTCTCTCTCTCTCTCTCTCTCTCTCTCTCTCTCTCTCTCTCTCACTCCTTTACCCTCCCATGGATCAAGACTATATTTAGTTTGCTATATGTTCTCTAATATTGATTCATTCTTTCATTCAAAAACCATGCATTGAGAACCTGTTCTAGGTTCATGAAATAAAAAGAAATAAAACAAAGGTCCCTCTCCCCTTCTCTAAAGGCAGGACATCAAAATAGTTTCATTGAAGCAACACCCATAATTTAATGGTGGGGGTCCTTAAAGGAAGAGCTGAAGTTAGTCAGGTGCAGAGGGTTAACATGCAAAGACACTGAAGTAGCCAGCAATATGTAGGAGAGTGAGGACATTGCCATCATTTGATGACCCTGAAGAGGATTTCCTTACTGTCACTTTCCAATAAATTTTGCCCCAAAGAAAAAGTAATAAAAAGAAAATCAATAAATACGCGTGGCACCTTTACAAACTTATATTGTAATTGATTCACTAAATCACCATTTAATCAACCTCACTTACTGCCTTAATGAGCAATTAATTCTTCCACTTATGGAACCCAGTCTATGCACAGACAGACAGGAGCCCTGTTCCCAAAGCAACTGTGAGGATACTGAAAATTCATAATGGTCTACAAATGTTCAAGAAAAGCTAACCAGGGAGAAGAGGTAACTATGGCACCCGAAACAGATAAAGTGAGTTTCCCAGTTCACAAATTAGCCACCAATTAGATATTCAACTATATCAACAGACTTCTCTATTTAACAACAGGGAACAGAGTAAAAATGTGGGAGGCCATCCTCACACGTGATTTGAGCTACCCCCCAGGCTGGGTGAGAGGCGCTTAGACCCAACTGTGTCAGAGCTTTCCCCACCCTTCTCCAGGTCCCAGGGCTTGTCTGTGCAGAGGCGTGTCTGGCCACTGCCCCGAAGACCCAATCGTTGCCCCTCACCTTGGGATGCTGCCCCCCCTAATCTTCATTGGATGGGATTTTCCCCAGAATTTCTTGTTCCCCAATAAAAGTCCACTCCCTGGCGTGTTCTCTCTCTCTCTCCATAGCCTCTTCAGTAAACCTCGCTACTGCATTAGGTGGCTGGAGGCTGGAGCTAGGAGAAGCCATCCTGGAGCTGGTTTAAAAGTCTTGTCTCTTTAATTTAAAACTCCCTAGTGTTTTCTCAGGGTTCGAACCTTCTTTCATGAAGCCAGCTAGGGTCGCAGGCTAGATAAAAAGAGTAGCCCTATAAATCACTTACTCCAAGTGTTTTCTTTACTTCAGACAATGATCTCTAATTCCAACCTTTTAGAATCATTTTTAATTCCTGTCTTCTTCTGTGTATGAACTCGGTAATTGCCAAGACTTGGATTACCAAATGAGATTCTTTGTGGAAAGAAGCAGAGATTGAAGTAACACTTTTTTTTTTTTTTTTTTTTTTTTTTTTTTTGATGTTGGAGGGTCAGACACAGACACTGTAGACAAGCTTCTCCATTCTCAGCTTGCTTCTCCGCTGCCCTGCCTCTATGACAGAGGCTGGAAAATCCAAATAGTCACTAAATACAGTGCTCATCCCTCATATTCCATGGCAACCAGTTAATCAAATGACTTAGGTAGGGCTAATAAGACGTAAAGCCTGAGTCTGCTGGGACTTCCAGGAAGCCTCTTCCTCCTCTGACTACAAGGAAAGATATAACTAGTGCTAACATATCCCCCTTCTCCCTGACTTAACATAAACTGAAGCCTCAGAGGCAGGCCAAGAAGCTGCTGGGGAGCCTGGACACTGTCAGCCTATTGAACAAATGTCAGTAACTACTTCACTCCAGACTGCTTATTTTATGGGAGAATAAAACCCCAATGGCTTAAACCACTCTAGTTCTGTTTTCTGCTAATGCAGCTGAACAAATGCCCAGATGACACATTTCCTGACTCACCAGGAGGGTTCAAGTCTAAATAGCCAGCACCAATGCACAAAGCACACCACACAACTACTCAAGTACAAGCCTCCATCTACTAGATGTTGCTGTAATACTCCTACTATTTCTGCACCAGAAACATAATGTAACTGCAACCATCACAACAGTGTCACATCTGGGTCAGGCTGATATAGCACCATACACCATTTCTGCTACTGTGATTAGTTTTGAAGTCTACAATGGTTGCACGTAGTTGGTAGCACCTGAGTCCCATCACGTTTTACCTTCAGGTAAAGCTTAAAAGGTTAGTATCTGGTATTTTGAACTACTGTGGGTTTCTAACATAGATAATGCCTCCATGCATAGGAGAGGGTTGTATTTTGGCCAGAAAGAATGAGCAGCCTCCTCTCCAAAGCATATATCCAGCTACCAGAAATCAGTCACACTAGTTACTAAGAACAACCATCTTCCTCTCCACCTCTGCCTTCATTCAGCTCTCGTCATCTTTCACCTAGAATTTATCTTGAACCAATCTCCAACCTATTCACCATCACACACACACACACACACACACACACACATACACACACATACACATACACACACACACACATACACACAGACAAGACTGATCTTTTTCAAACACAAATAAGATTGTGTTGATCCTCAGATTAAAAAAAAAATGTCAACAGTTTCCAATAACCTAAAAGATTAAATCCCATCCCTGGTTTAGACATTTAGGGCTCTCTTGGACCTGATCCCTCTCTGCAGATCCAGCCCCACTTCTCATTTCCTGAACCTTTCAAAATATGCTTACCTTATTGGAGAAGGTGCCTGTCACAGTCTCAACTGCTTCTTACATAGATTTTCTTGATAAGGATACCGAATTTCAATTCACATATAATATATTACATATCAGAAAGGGAGAATCCCTTCTCAAACTTCAACTAGGCAAATGTTGACCCCAGTTTTCAAAATGGTCATTTGAATTCTTATTTTAATAAAGCACTTAGAAGGGCGATTTCTTTTAAACGAATGACTGTGCTCAAAATCATTCCAGAAAGACATGCTGGTCCTAATCATGAGTTCCTGTATGATAGCCTTGGGTACCTCTTTTTTATTATCCATTCCTCAGGCCTACCCATAAGCCCAGAGACATCTGCTTCATTTCGTTCCTATTTGAACAAGTCTTCCTAAGCTCAGCAACCGTTCTCTACACTGTTGGTTCAGGAGGGCAGAGATCTATGAGGAAACTTTCTCCAAAGATCAGGAGGCAGCAGTCAACCTAAATCAACCTGTCCTCTGGGAGGCACTAGGAGGTAGAAAGCTAAGCACTTGACCTGGAGGCTGTGAGAAAATAATACAAAGGTTAAGCCTCTTGAATCAAAGACTTTGGTCTCCCATCATCCCAGGTAGCTTGTTTTGATGATGCTATAGAGAAATACAAACCCCAGGGTTATTATTATTTTTTGCACTATATTGAAACCTCTAACTGCCTCATAAGATAAAACCAATACAACAGCTATTGACCAAACATTGTACTGTCTGATATGAAATATGAGTCTGTCTCTGTCCTCAAGAATCAGATTCATAATAATGGTTATTATCATTATCATTATGTAGCTACTAATATATGTTGAGCATTTGCTCACAAGTTAAAGTATTTAATTCTTACAACAATCTCATGAGATAGATTCTATTACAACCCTCATTTGCAGAAAGGGAAACTGAGACTAAGTTTAATAACTCACCCAACGTCATAAATACAGTAAATTGTAGCATTTAAAATCTCCTTTAAGTGAAAAAATCAAAAAGACGTTAAAATATTAATAGTAAAATCTTCACACAAATAAACGAATAAGTGAAGATCCTAAAGAACAAAAATTCATGTGGGAAGAGAAGGAAGAAGATACTTCTGTCTAGGGTAATAAGGAAGATGTTAGTGGAAATAAAATTGAATTTATGCAAATGGGAAGACAGGAAACATTTATGCCATTACATGCAAGATGACACATTATAACCTGAACTACAGTTCACCCCACCCTCAAGGTGAAGATTCTGAACAAAGCTTTTCTACAGAGACAAAAAGCACTACATAAAAAGATGGTTATTATTTAAAACTGACTATTGTAGTAAGTTATGCAAAGTTGAATTGAAAAATCCATCCGTTTATTCACCAACTAGGTATTCAGTTCCTGGTATATACCAGAGTCTGTGCTAGGCAATGGGAGCAAAGAAGAAAAATACAATTTACCTACAAAGAGTTAAAGAATCTACATTCATGTATATTCTCCTACATGTATACAACTACAGCTTTTTACATTCTTGGTTAATTTTGAAACTTAATCAGGTTGCTAAATCACAGAATATTACAGAAAACAAGAAAAGGAAGAAGTACCAGAGAGAAATAAAGGGCAAATGCCTGGCAGTCATCTTTGAGAGAAATCTCCAGATCCCTCCAAACAGCAGCTTGAGAAATGTTACCAGCAGCAGAAAGCCAGAGAATATTTCTTTTTCTAAGGCCATGGGTCAATTTCATCCTGGATTTAACTCATTGGTTGCCTCCACCATTATTCTTTTTTTCCTCAAATTAGAAAGCTCTAGGTACCAGACAAAATGAGATCACTTCCGTGGAATAATTTCTGGAAAGTTTAGATGTCCTCAGCATGTCTATAAAAGCAGTTGCTGAATTTCTAATTAACATCTCTGAATTTGCCTGTTGTAATTACAAACCTCCCAAGTCTTAAAAGACGAGGCCTCTGTGAGCCATGTATGGGGCCATTTTTCATATTACACTTCTAATTATGCATCTACCAAAGCTAGAGAAAAAATGTTTTGTTTCTCTATAAGTGCTATATTGGTCTTTCATAATGGGGAAAGACTCAAGGCAAAAATTAGTGTCTACAATGAAAAGCTGCTCGGTGTTAAAAGCTATTTTGTTTTAATTGTGGGTTGTTTTGTGTGTGTGTGTGTATACAACTGATTTTCTTTGCATTTTCTTACTGTCCCTGTGTGAAGCATTTCTGGAGATAATGATTGGTTAAGGTCAGAGGTCCTCAACTTCTCCAGCTGTTATGTATTTGCCAGAAGCAGCTCCTGTGTGCAATTGCTATTGTTATTATTGCTTATTGTTTAGGTCTGTTTCCTTTGAAAAATGTCTCACTATCACCTCAGGAAAGTAGAGTCCATTAGGAAAGAAGTGAAACCTGATGCACAACCTCCTTGAGGGATCAAGATGGCCTGAAGATGTCAATTTACACAATTACTTGTCGCTCAGAAACAAAGCCTTAAACCTCAGTGGGATATTTAACTCTAAAATGGGATTTGGACCATTTTTTTAAGAAACAAATACTAGAACGTTCAGGAGCTTGTAAGAGACTACATAATAGCATTCAGCCCTTAGGTGGTTTCCTACTCTCACATCCTCATACATTCTCCAAGTGTAGGCAGAGCCACTGAACACGGTTACATGTACAGAGTATTCCACCAGTCACAGGGTCTTGTCTGCCCTATTCCAAAGGGCAGCTTCTCCTTGATGTCCACTTTGGAGATGCTCTAATGCCTTATGCTGTGGGGCCCCAAAGAAATGGACATTGATGGCTTTAGTCACATTTGGAGCAAAGTGCCTGGCACATTGGAGATGAACAGTGATTGTCTAATAGAGGGGTCAGTACACTTCCTCTGTAAAGGGCCAGAGAGCAAATATTTCCAGCTTTTCAGGCATGAGGCCTTGGTTGTAACTACTCGACTACTTTGCTAATGTGCACTGTAGTCCCAAGGCAACAAATAAAACAAATGGGGACAGCCTGATTTGGCCCCCAGGTCAGACTTTGTCCAATCACCTATTGAATGAATAAATCATCTGAGAATTCACCTTTCTATATAAATGAATATCCCAGATACATTAAACTCTCTTTTTTAAACCCATAAAGGTTTTTATTTTTGCTTTAATTAGTTTAATTAAAAATTTCCATAATGCATGTTTATAAACTGGCCCACCTTTTTTTGAAAGCATATTCAAAACATAACTTTTTCTCCATCTAACTCAGTCATTATTAAAGCAATTATTTTACAATGCTGAAATTTACTTATGTCCTCTGAGAATTTTTGGAAGCACTGGGCTCTTTAACACAGCTTTGGAAAGCTCCAAACCTCTATGGTTGTTGGTAGGAGTTCAGCAATTTAGGCACCTCCATCTTAACACATTTCCCTAATCACCTTGGTAGGATGGCAAAGTGCTATTATCAAACCAGTGTTACCAACAAAGTGCTTAGATCCTATCCATCCTTCATTACTTTGGCTTCCAATCTCTTGGCCAGAGAATATCACATGGCATATTTTCCATGGAGTCAGAAATTTAATCTCTTCATGTGCCCAGAAGAAAAGAATCAAATATAGATCAGCACAAAATGTTACAGATGGTCCCAAACTTGATGATAGTTCAACTCACAATTTTTCCCCTTCACAAATGATACCAAAGATACCAGTTTAAATCAGATATTCAGTAGAAATCACACTCTGAATTTTGAATTTTGATCTTTTTCTGGGCCCAAGATATGTCATATGCTTTATAAACTTTCCAGGTGACGGTAGCAGCAGCAAGTCATAGATCCCAGTCTGTGCAACACAATCAAGAAGGTAAACGTCTAGCACTCTACAGTATACAGTGTTACTAAGCAATGGCATTCAGAAAGCTAATTGTATTAAATGCATTTTTCAATTTAACAATGATTTCAGTTTATAATGAATTTATCAGGACATGACTCCACTGGGTACTATCACAATTCATCTTTATAGACATCATTTATTTAGTTTACTACTATAACCTGGAAAGTACTAAATCCAAACCCAGAGAGATAACCCAGAGTCCCAGGCATAGTCTGGAAAATGGACCCAGAAGATTCAGTTTTCTTTTCACTGGGAAGGATGCAGAGATGAACACTGGACTTTTCATTAGTTCCTGACATAAGGCTCCTTTTTAGACCAGAGACCTAAAAATGAAGGTTAAGTGAATGAATCATGCTTCCTCTCTCTACCACCACCATCAACACAGACATACATTCAGCATATGATGTAGAAGCAGGACCAGATCACCTCAATCAACCCGATTCCAAAAGGGGAAGAGTGAACAACCCAGATTTGGAGCAAAGATAAATATCCTCCATCTCTTGATGGAAGAATCTACAATGTTATATAGTATACATATGGATGAAAGGGAAAATTAGCCACTTATTCAATCTGCCATACTCAGTGTATTCACTTTCTATTGCTGCTATAACAAATCTCCATAAGTCAGTGGTTTAAGAGAATATGAATCAATTATCTTGCATTTCAGCAGTTCAGAAGTCTGCCATGGGTCTCACTGAGTTACCATCAAGATGTAAGCAGGCTGCTTCCTTTCCAGAGGCTATAGGGAGCACCCATGTCCTTGCCTTTTCCACCTTTTAAAGACTACCTACATTCCTGGGCTCCCTTCTGCCACTATCAAAGCATCTATCTGATCATTCTTCCATCATCATATCACCATCTGACCACAGCCAAGAAGTTCTCCACTTTATGTACATGTGATGAAATTGGAGCCACAGAGATAAGCAAAGATAATTCCCCTATCTCAAGGTCCATAATCACATCTGCAGTTTCTTTCACCATTCAGGGTAACATATGCACAAATACCAGGGAATATGGCATGAACACTTATAAAAGGTCATTATTCCATCAACCACATCAGGAACTCAAACTATGGGAGTTCCATCACTTTATGATGCTATTATGTCAACAAAAGGCTTGGAAGTCATCAAATCAAAAGGGAGCTCTATTAGTCAGCTTGTACTTCAATACAAAATACTGAAACTGGGTGTCTTAAGCTATGGAAATTTATTTTCTCCAGTTCTGGAAGCTAGAAGTTTGAGATCAGGATGCCAGCATGGTCAAGTTCTAACGGGGGCTCTAGCCTGGTTTGCAAATAGCCAACTTCTTGCTCTAGCCTCACATGGCAGAGAAAGAGAGAAGAAAGAGAGGGCTATAGTCCAATTTGATGAGAGTCCCACCCTTATGACATTATTTAACCTTAATTATTTCTAAAAGACTATGTCTCCAAAACAGTTGCACCAAGAGTTACAGCTTCAACATATTATGGGGGGACATACAATTTCATCTATACTAGGAGCTTTCACCTGGATGTGACCCATGTCTCATTTCTTTTGGGCAAAGAAATCACATGGTCATACTTAAATTCAGAGAGGGATGGGAACATATGTCATATTCATGGAAGAAGAAAAGAAGAACTGGAAATATTGATAAGCATTAGTCATGTCTACACAGAAGTACTTCTGGGTTTTAAACAGGATTGTGATATAATCAGGTAAAGTGTCATAGATCCTTCTTGCTTCATTGTGAAGAATGGACTAGAGATAATCCTTATAATTCGGAAGACTGTCTTGGAGCCCACCATACAGTTTAGGAGGAGAAACAGGTCAAAGCAGGGCCATGAATGTAGGAAAGAAAAGAAACAATGAACAGGAACTTTCATAGAACATGTCAGCCATGACTTTCTCCTGCAAAATCAATATCCCAAGTAATACAAATAATATGTGATAATACAAAATTATCAGAAATGTGCTTTCAGTTACAAATGAATTTCAGATAATCATAGCTTGATTCTTTGAGTTGCAAAAGAAAGTGTTTATTTTAACTGGGAATAAAATCTTAATGTTACACACAGAGTACCCTGAATGGTTTTGATTGCTGTCAAGCTGTCATTGTAGATTCCAGTTTGTGTACAATGATCTTTAAACAAAAAGGCTCCCCATGATCTTCCATGTGAACAGATGTGATTTACCTATACTTTTCCACTGATTCGTTATTTTTCATATTCTCACTCCATCAAAAATTGATGGTTGAGGGAGAAAAGTCATCGTTAATACAAGGAAGTTCAATAAAGTGAGTCCCTGAGAATTGTAAACTCAAGATGTAACCAATGAAATTAATAAGCATGTTTTCAAAATCAAATTGAATCTTTCTTTTTGTTGTTGTTGTTGTTTTTGTTTTGTTTTGTTTTTTGTTTTGATACTGAGGATTGAACCCAGGACCTTGTGCATGCAAGCTTTACCAGTGAGCTATATCCTCAGCCCTCAAAATGAATCTTTCTGGTACATTCAAGAAAGCTGAAGCCAAAACACATCCAAAGGAAGGAGTACCTTAACAAAGTGGAGGTTATTTGCCTGGAATTTAGAAAAAGAGAAATCAAAGAATTGGAATGTCAGTCTATCACCAACTCTGTCTGGAATCAAAGAGTGTGTTCTGTCCAGCAGATATTAATGTTCTGGTCCACTTGGTAATATAGTCGCCTCCATAAATTAATATCTGTTTTGTGATTTATACATTAGTCTCACGTGAGTTTGGTAAGAGTCAGTTCTAAGAGGTTGATTCACTCTTATTGGAGTGAAATTCTGCTTCCAGCCTATGTAGACAACTTATTTTGTATTCTCCCTTAAGCAAAGTTTGTTGAAAAAACATAGTGTAAGTAGTTTTGTTTGTTTGTTAGAGATAATCCCAGAAAACAGAAGTTAGAGAATGGTCAAGACAGAATGAAGTAGAAGACAATGTAAGGGTGCATTATTGAGATCACTGCTCTTCAAACCAGAGACCTTCTGAAAACCAGACAGAAAGTCTCTTAGAATTTCCTGCCTGAAGTAAAAGAGGTTGAATACTGTCCTCTGGATCTTGACCTTCACTATTTGGTGTAGTTCTCAAGATACTAAACTCACACACACAATTTCCAGCTGAGCATGCTGCATGAACTTCTGGTGCCTTGCAGAAGCCCCTGAGACAGAAAGTGGAAACACTTGCAGTGTACTCTTGAATCAGAACATCACTAGCACAAAGGATATTCAGCTCCCACAGAACTATCTACCGCAAGGACAGCTTAAAACAACAGGGGCCTATTTGGGTTGTGACATGGGACACAAGGGACATTGCTACACTGGGCAGGAAGTAAACCCTGATCTTCAGCCAGCACAGCACACTCTTCATAGGTAGCTATGTATTTTTCTATCTCATCCCATATTAACTAAAAGCACTCAAAATCCTTTGCCCGCAAATAACAACTTTGATACATAGCCATGAAGTCTTTTTGTCCCAATTCTCAAAGTACTGCACTTAATCTTGAATTTAAAAGTTTCCTTTTCTATAGTAAAAATTGGCACCACACTTATGGAGTTGTAAAGCTGACATTAAGCTACTTTTGTGCTTTACAAAAGCAAGTCTGCCAAAGAAGCTGAGTACCACCAAACAAGCCAAGCCATGGATCTAATTTAGTAAAAAACAATTCTTTAAATCACTTCCTCTTTGGGTAGGAAAAAAGTACTTACAAGTGAGGAGCATGAAAGTAAAACATGAAATCAACATAGATCATCAGGGAAGCACTGAGGGCCTGAGAGCATGTGAGAGACAGGAGTGGTCATCTGCTAGAGGTCAACACAGTTATGGAACATTGCAGAAGACATCGTTAGAGAGTGTGGGCAGCTGGGCTCTGCTCCCTATCTCAGTCCCTCCAGTGAACTTCTATGCTCAGTTATTCCCAAGGACTCGAAGATGAAATAAATCAGAGTTCATATCCCACCATCACCACCTGCTCCTTGTGTGAGCTTGAGCAAATTATCTCACTTCTCTGAACCTCAGAATCTTCATCAGTAAAAGACAAATTATAATTTCTAATCTTCAGGATCCTTGTGAAAATTTAAAAAAATAGAACGTGCAAAGCAAGTTGGACAGTACCAGACAGATTGATTATAAGTGCTTAATAAATAGCAGGGAAGGCTGTTTGGACATTGAAAATGATGAACCATAAGACACCCAGGAAATGCCTAACCAGGTCTGGGTCACCACTTCATAAATATCAGTTCCCCTTTCAGTTATGTTTCACAAAAGCTTTATCAAAACTGTACAGCAAAAGGCAGGGCTCTTATTCTGGAATAAAACATGGAAGATGAGCAGCTTGAGAGGTGTTCTTCTCTGAAAAATTTGCGATGATTAAGACAAAGTGGTTCCCTGATAAGGCCATGCTTAAGGCCCAAGTCCCCGCCCCATGGATATTCTAGGCTAATATGCAGAAAAAAAACAGTGAACAAATCAATACGTAATGTCAGAGACCCCATGTCTTCTCAGTTGTGAAACTTATTCCTACTTGCATTCTATAGAACATACAGTAAAAGACTTTTCCCTGAGCTCTAGAAGGCAGACCCATCTTCATGCTGTTTTTGTCATTTACATGATGGACCACTTTTTTCTCATAATTTTTTTTGTAGTTGTAGATGGACAGAATACCTTTATTTTATTTATTTTTATGTGGTTCTGAGGATCGAACCCAGTACCTCATGCATGCTAGGTAAGAGCTCTACCACTGAGCCCCAGCCCCAGCCCCAATGGACCACTTTTAAGAGGTTCTTTTTACATAAAGGTCAAAATTCAAACATATCAAAATTCTACCCTCTGTGGAGAATTTTAAAGGAAGGGGGTATGGAATTCCATTTCCAAGGCCTGTTACAAGTGTGACAACTGCTTCATTTTCCCTAAAGAAGAATTACTGGCAATTACAACATTCCATTCAAGAATCCACAGATGGCTGCTAATACCCTGAAATGATGTCCACTGGGATATTTTATCCTTGACACTGAAAGGTTTTCTATCTTTTCCCTCCCTTATAAGGAACAACTTGAGATATATAAAGACTTGCTGTGACAAATAAGAGGTTCAACATATGATATTATGGTTCATAATGTCCCCCATAACACACAGTCCAATCTGAGATTTCCCTTCCTGACCATACCTTTTAATCTCTGCTATATTTCCCCGTTGCTTTCACTGCCAAGATTCTGCACCAATAAAACCCAGACTGTCCACTATTCTTCTGAAATCAAGCTATTAATCAATTTGACTTGCCCTTCCCTACTGGCTCTCCCCAGGTAAAGGAGCCAGGAAAATCACATTGACCATACAACCATACATAGTCCTCTTATATCAGATTATATAAATCTGTTTCTGTAAGACAGAGAGGTTAGGATCATACATTTAATTCTATGCAACTATAAGGTAAAATCATCCCACATAGACTCGAAGAAGCCAGACTATGGAACTTGGACTTCATTCTTTGGCAGCCCACCAGTTCTTAGACCATAAATCTGGATCATAAACTCTTCATTCACTTTCTACATCCAATTATTGCCCAAGTCTAATTAAATCAGCTTCTCAACACTTTCATATCTTCCCTTTCCTCCCCATCCCTACCTACCCTCAGGGCCATGTTGCCTTCCACCTGGACCACTGCCAGTCTCCTAACTGAGCCTCTCTTACCATGGGCAAATTCTCAATCCTTGACTCTCCAAACTTTCTTCCACACTATCACCAGAGCAACCTTTCAAAAAAAATTAAAATTTTAATATTGTTTCTCTTAAATGAGTTGATGGTAGTTCACTCCTTACAGAATAAATACTAAATTTAGTCTGTCAAACAAGTCTCTTCTCACCACTGACCACTTTGACAATCCTCCTGGAAGACCTTGCACATGAAAGAAATACTTACAAATTTAAACACACTCCCATATATCTACTCCTCCAGCCTGAATTGGCCATCCTCCCAAATCCCCTTTCTTATCTGCAGAAAAGAAGAGCTGACTCGTCATTTGCCACTAGACAATTGTTAGACCAAGGGCATTATATAATTTTCCTCTACCCCCAGCACTTTTTTTTTTTTTTGGCCTGTAGCAACCACAGAATAGAAGTAGCATTTGTTGAAAGAATTAATGAGTAAGTGAAAAGAAGAAATCAAATGTCTTTTGGCACTATAAATATGTGTTAGCTAAAATACCTTCATTCATATTATTTCTATCATTTATTATTTAAGCTATTACTACAAGTGAATAATTACCATAGCTACATAGTCTCATCACTACAGGTTCACGTCAGACACTGGCTCATCTCATACATTGAGGCTACACTACAAATCTCCCAAAGAGACTTCTCTGATCATGAAATTTTACTATTCAAAATTCCTCCAGAGCTCCCCACTTGCCAACTCCCACCATGATATCCAACAGGATCCATGTTCTGGTCCCAACCCACCTGTTTAACCTTATTTCCCTCCACTCATCTACAAGTCCTCTACTGACCAATTCAGCAAGGTCCAAGTAATTCCTAATGAGCATATTTTAAACATACCATGTCTTTTGCTTATAATTTCTTATCAATGGGATCTTAATCATTTCCTTAGGTCTATCTACCTGAAAAACCACTCCTTTCTAAAACCTTCACCCTTGTCTAAATTGTTTCCCCTCTCCTGAATTTCATAAAATTCTTTTCTATATCATCTTTTTTATTTGTTTATTTTTTAGTTGCAGTTGGACACAATAACTTTATTTTATTTATTTACTTTTACGTGGTGCTGAGGATTGAACCCAGAGCCTCACATGCGCTAGGCGAGCATTCTGGAGCTGAGCTACAACCACAGCCCTTCTATATCATCTTCATAGCACATTCAACTTGCATCTTTATTATCGCTATCAATAAATATGTTTCAGCCCAAATACAAGATTGTAAAATCCTTGAAGGTCAAAACTCAACCTTATCCATTGTACCATTAACAGCAAAGTCTGACACATCCCTTTCATACAAGATTCTCAGTAAAAATTTGAATAGCTATTCAATTATCCAACACACTTAGAACATCAGTCATTCTAGATAATCCTATTTCTTGTTCACATATATCCATGTGCAAGGTACTTTCCCCTCCATTTCCCCATTTCCACTTTCCCACAAACTTGTGAAATAAGTAAGGAGAATCCTCCCTCAGAAATAAAGAAATTATAGTTCCATTGAGATAACTAAATAACTTCAGGGCTATTCAGTGGGTTAATGAAAGGACTAGAATTTGAGTCCAAATACCCTTGCTTTACATTCCATGACTTTCCCTCGTTCTTGGTACTTTGTATGAGAGTTTGGCCCTAACCATGTATGTGATCCTCATTCGTGTGGCTCCATTAAATCTGCACTTTCTCCCTCCATTCTTCTTTCTCTCTTGCCAAACTTTCTCTAGGGCTTTGTGTGCTTTGAAGCAGAATACAGCAACAACCACAGGAGTTTACTTGACTGTCCCCCAGCCATCTCCTGCCTGGGTTCATCAGCCTGTTAATTCAGGCTTATATATTACCTAGTATTTAAAAAAAAAACTCTTTATGGGGTCCAGTGAGTTATGTAAAATAATTCCATAATGAGGATCGAGGGAGTAGCTAAGCAGTGGAGGTTGAGGAGCGTGTATCCAAAGTTAAAACATGAAGATGGGGGCCATGGCCAGACATGGACAGAGAGGAACTTAAGCTTAATTCTCAATTCATAGGTTATGAAATCAGAATGCCAGGTTCAAATTTTGGCTCTACCACCTTCTAGCTGTATAACACTGAACAATGTATACATCTGTGTGCCTCAAGTCTCTCATCTAGGAAAGACTAATAACAATAATCGTTTCTCCCTCCTAGGATCACTGTGAGGTTAAACAAACTCATCAGTGCAGATTCCATCACAGAGTCTGGCATGTAAGTAGCACTCAGGAAATCTGAGCAAAAGTAACAAGATGTTGAATGAGGTGATGCCTTCAAATTGGCATAGCTGTGGACAAAGAGGCTTCACAAACCCAACATTCTAAACAGAGGCCAGGAACCTCCCTCTGAGATTACTAAACCTACACTGCCCTTCTACTTCCCTCCACCACCCACCACCACACATCTGTCTTTTTCCAGGGCACAGAGGATAACCCTGGAGGGGACCAAATTGGGAGTGGGCAGAGCAATCATGGTCATGGTTTGTTGGGCTATACAGAATTTTGCAATGAGAAGTTACAACCCCATTATCAAGGATAGGAATTGGGGGTTGGGAGGACTTCAGGAGAATCCCCAGAAATATGAGTGCCTGCCAGACAGGGACACAGGCATCTTACTCCCTGGGTGAAGCTTTCAGAGCTACAAATCTGGCCTCCTGCAGCTATCACAGGAGTGGGTGGAGGGTAATTGACCTAAATCCCTGATAATAAGTTATGTTCTTGAACATGATGATTAGCACCCACCTAAACATGCAAAACTTGCCAGGGAGACCCATTTCAACAGGGTCACAATGATCTGTGGAACAGAGTGCCTAAGAGGAAAAGCCTCTCACCCTAATCTCCTGCACCAAAGATCTCAGCAGCTCTTTCATGGAAAAGAGCCAGGCAGGAGCCATGGTGGCCACCAAGAGAGGAACTGCCCCCCACCCTCACCCCCAGAAAGAAGATTGGGACATAGAACCAATCTCAGAGATCTAGGAGGACACACCTATCCTCTCTAGAGAAAGCTTGGTGATAGAAAGGACTGGTGGAAACTAGCTGTTCACTAACTACATTCACCAGCCATGAATGTCAGAAGGAGGCAGAACCACAATGATCTTCAAGATAACCAGGGTCATCTCCCCATCATGACATGCCCTTGGCTACCATGAGGTGAACCTGTCTCCACTATCTCCCTCCAGGTCCCCAAAGCACTCCAATCAAGCTAAGTTTTAATCACACAACGAGAGAAGGAAGTGGAAGCATCCTTATTTTTTTTTCAATTTGTTAGTTGTAGTTGGACACAATACCTTTATTTCACTTATTTATTTTTACATGGTACTGAGGATCGAACCCAGGGTCTCGCGCGTGCATGGCAAGCGCTCTACCACTAAGCCACAACCCCAGCCCAGGAAGCATCTTTATAAAGGTCCCTCCCACTCTGACTCACCCCACCAAAGAGCTAGGGTGAGAAAAATGAAGAACAGACTGAAGAGTCTTAGACCTCAAGCCAAACCTGTGCCAGGTGAGGGCAGGGAGAGTGCAGGGGAGAAGACATAAATCCCATTAAAGACTAAAGTTTTACTGGAACTTGACTTTTAGCATCTAAAAATATCCAGGAAATTACAAAATCTGTCCTCAGGATTTAAACCTGAGAAAAAGACTTTGGTTGTAGCATGGTTGAAGATTTTATAGAGAAAAAAAAAACTGTTTCATATTTTTTGTCCCCACAGAGCAATTACATTATCAGCATCAGCATCCTGAGTATTAACAACAGAGAGGCCAAATGTGCCCAAGCCTAAGGCTTCAATGAGACCAGAGAGGGAAGATGGAACCTTGAATGTGTATATGCCTAGAGCTCTGTGTGGGACAAATTAGGGAAGATCAAGGGCAGGAACTAACCTGGGAAATCCAAGGAAATTACCAAGAATAGTGCTTGAGGCCCCAGTGGTTCTAATTAGCCAGCAATAGTATGAGACAAAATCAGTCAACTGAGTTTAAAGGCACAGTGTTAATACACACACCTGGAGTCACCGAGGGGTCTGCTGGGGTTTTATGTTAATGATGATAATGTGTCACTGAAAAATATTATTGCCTCCCAGAAGTTTCCTACTTCTCTGGTCACCCCTGCCTTCCATGAGAAAAATGTTAAACCACATCTTCCTTCCATCTTATCTCTTTGAAGGATCTGAGCTGGCCATGGAGGTGGGGAAATTGACTCTTTTATCCCTGCATCCATACCACAAGTCCAAGTCACAGGTCCAAATCAAATCGGTAGTTACCAGAAGCCTCTTCCACCCCTAGGAAGAGGAGGCTGAGCAGGATCCCTCTGTCCTTCCATTTCCATTCTATGCAAAGCCAACCATGTAACTGCCTTTAGTCAATCCCGTGTATGTAAGGCTTCTAGGGAAAGCGTAAAATAATGTAAGGGGTTCAAACAGACCTCCAACTACAATGCTGTTCTCATCCCCCTAGCAGATTCTCTCCAGGAGAATGACCTGCAAAAGACGATCTCTATGAGTGTCCTCTGGTTGGTCCCACACATTGGTGTAAACGCCCAAGGCAAGCTGCACTAATGCCCCAGAGGGGTCCCTACCTGCCTGTGGAGAAAGAGGTGGGGAAGCCATTGTTGCTGCAAGGAAATCACCACACTTACTCAAGAAGCCCTGCCCAAGGGCAGGTCTTCACTATCCTCACAGAACTCTGCAAACCAGCCGTCACTTTAGCCCCACCATCAGGAGGAGTGTGCAGCAGAGCACAGACTGCCACAGGCTGCCCTTGGAGAAAATGGCCTTGCAATAGCAAATGAGGCTTTCTTTTTTTTTAAGTTAATGGATTTAGAGAAATTCTAGAGTTCCACCAAAAGTCTCCAAGGCACTAGAGTAAGCTGTGATGTCAGTTGATGTGAAATCAGCTAGAAGGCAGTTATTGGCATATCCATGAGGGACATCAGCCCCCAGGTGGTCATCTTGTCACCTCTGTCCCCAGAATACACTTCTCAGAATCAGGGGGGACCCAGATTCTCAAATATTCCTTTAGTTCACTGCTCCTTTTCCTACCACTTCCCCCAAACACACATATTTTAAGAATGTCTATATAACTTCCACTGAACATAATAAAGAATATAGAAAACTTTAAAAATATGGAAAAGTTTTTTTTAAAGCACCCCTCCCCCCAGAATTACCTCTAATGCTACCATCCAGAGAAAGAGAGGGGCAGACTGTTAATATTTTGGTATCTTTGCTTCCAGACTTCTATGTTATGTTAGTTGTGAGTAAATATGTTTGTATATAATTTAACAGAATTAAAATAGAATTTTAAAAAATCAAGCTTACTTTATATATACATGGTGTAAGCTCCAGAATCAGCAGCTTAGTATAAATTCTAATTTCACCTCTTAATATTTCTGTCTAAGCTGTAACAGGTGAATAATATGGTGCCTATATCAGCAAATTGCTATAAGGAATAAATTAAACAATATAGGTAAAGCTGCTTTCGCAGGACCTAGCATATGTGGGGTGAGTGTGTGTGAGCTGTTAGTGTTGTTTTGTGATTATTGGTTGTGTTTTGCTTTTTTAAACTATACACAATTTTTTTTTCTGCTGCCTCTGAGGAATGAACACGGAGTGTGCATGCCAGTGTAAGATCTAAGCTGCTGCCTGGACTGAGACCAGTCTTGGCAGTGTACTGCCCTTGCCAGCATCTTTCTTCAGGAGGTTGATGGGACAGAATGGCCAGGGTCAGCAAATAACTGAAGGAGCAGGGAAAGGTTGCAGAGGCTTCAGCCCAGCCCACCCCACAGCTGTCCTCAATTACCACAAACAGATGTTGGCAGCTCAACTCGTTAGGAGTGCAATCCAATCACCTTGGCAGTCTAATTCTCTTACTGGAAACTCTGGACATAGAGTTCCCAGTTCCCAATTCCAGCAGGCAATGAAGGTCACCCTGTCTGTCCCCCAAGCAAAGACTTCACGTGGCAAATCTGCATGGATTAAAGCAATAGTTCCAACCAGTTGATTTGACACCCCAGAAGATATTTGGCAACGACTGGATACATTTTGGGTTGTCACAACCTGAAGGGAGAAGAGGCTGCTCCTGGCATGTGGTAGTAAGTAGAGTCCCATCTGCTGCTAAATATCCTACAATGCCCAGGAAACTTCTCCCCAAACAGAAAATTATATAACCCAAAAGATCAACAGTGGTCAGATTGAGAAGCCTTTGATTACAGACCCCAAGAACATAAGTTAAATTTAAAAACCTTAGGTTAAGAAGAGAAAATAGCCAGGCACAGTGGCGAACGCCTGTAATCCTAGCAGCTTGGGAGGCTGAGGCAGGAGGATCACGAGTTCAAAGCCAACCTCCGCAACTTAGGAAGACCCAGTATCTAAATAAAAAATCAAAAGGGCTGGGGATGTGGCTCAGTGGCAAAGTGACCCTGGGTTCACTCCCTATTAGCCCCCACACACAAAAAAAAAAAAAGAAGAGGAAGTACCCAACCCTAACCCTAACCCTAACCCCCAAGAAATGGGAGGACTTGTAGGTCTGTAAAACAGGTCACAGAAGTGAGCAGGTAAATTGTACTCATGAGACAGAGTGGGTGGAGTGGAAAAGGTGATCAGAGTACATACATATTTTCTTAAATAAGGTCTACCTTCTAAAGCCCACCCAACTTCCCATCACAGACAGAGC
Source organism: Callospermophilus lateralis (assembly GCF_048772815.1). NCBI lineage: Eukaryota > Metazoa > Chordata > Mammalia > Rodentia > Sciuridae > Callospermophilus > Callospermophilus lateralis. The sequence goes on from NC_135307.1 coordinate 22,978,092, forward strand.
AGTGGGACTCTAGGGACTTCAGTGTTAGAGATGCTAAGACCCCACCTTAGGGGATAAAACACTTCCTCCTGCCCCATGGATGCTCTGCGCTCATCCTTCACGATGGTACTCAAAGCCAGCCTCCTCAGCCAGCCTTACCCAGTCTCTCAACCCTGCCTCCTCCCCAAACTTTGGCTAGGCTTCTCTTTTGTTTCCTTTTATCTGAACAAATACATCTTCATACCAACCTGGAAGGCCATTTGTAATAAATTCAGAAATCTTGACTGTCCTGTTCACTGTGTCACCCCTATGGCCCAGCACAGTGCCTCCTACAGAATAGATGGCTGGAAGACATTTGTTGAACCATGGCTGACAGAATAAATGAATCCAGTACAGGTACAGATTAGGTGACACATAGGCCTATGGAGAGCTTGAGTTATAAACTTATTCACTTTTATAACTTTCACTGGGCCAAAGGCACTTAACTAAAAGAACCTAGTAATGAGAACCTACCATTTTCAAAGCACTTCTAACTGTCACCACGAGTCTCTGAGATAGGTAATATCAGGGCTGTTTCACAGATGAGGACCTTAAGGCTTGTGGAGGTTATGGAAGCTTCCTGCCCCGCTGTGCTTTGAAGGAGCAGAGAGGGAAGTGGAACCCAGACCTGACTTCAGAAATCTCTGTTCTTTTCACTAAGTATGGTATATAAACATCTAGAAAACATAGGGTACTATTCTCTGGGAGCTCACAGTGGGTCCAGAAGTCAGGAAACTCATAATTAAAATTACATCCTAACCAACCCATGTGCTTGGTAGTATGGTTCCAACTACATGAGCATTCACAGGGCAGGAACAGGGTGGAGGTGCAGTTCCCCAAGACCATGTGCTGACTAAGGTTCCAGGCACTGGATAGAGTCATTTGACGGGAGTTTGAATTCTAGATCCATGAACTGGCCAAGCTGCTTATTTGGTTGAATCTAGGATCCCATCACCACTAAGACACACCACTGTTTATCATAAACAGTGTTGATTAAACTCACACGATGCAGAGGCCTGCCTGATCACATGTACTCAGATTTCAGAGATTTAAATTTTTTTATATTATATTGTAATATAAATATAACCACAAATGCTGTTCTCTCTCTCTCTCTCTCTCTCTCTCTCTCTCTCTCTCCATCATTCTTATCATCTATGCAATAGGGTGATGACCTTCTAGCCATGGTGTTAACACAGATAAGCCCACTCTTAACATTTGCAGGGCCTAGAGCAAGAACACAAAAATGCCCACCTACTACATGTCTAAATGTTTATAAGTTAGAAATTGAGCCGATGAACTATGAAAGGGGTCACCATCATATTTGAACAAATATATCTCCACACCAACTTGGAAAGCCAGGCTTGGATTTAGAGTTCTCCGACTCCCGGGAGTCCCGTACAGGAACATGGTAGAACAAGCAGAGCTGGCCCCGCCTCTTCCTGCTTCTCCTCCCACTTCCAGCTCTGTCTTGCACTGCAGGTCACTTCACTTACCTGCAAATGGCCAAGCTAGTCCAAGCCCTGTCCACAAATGCCTCCCACCTGAGAACAGCCACTTTGGCTCACCCCTTGGGTTTACATACCACACAGTCTTACTTCAGGATGAGAGATCTGGCCAAGAGACCTATGCAAGCCATAAATTCAGGGCTAATTGAACAAGGAATACCTGGAGTGGGTGCACGCTCAGGTCTTTATCCTAAAGACCTTTTAACTTATGGGAGGGATACAGCCAAAGGAGAAAAGGACCAGGAGCTCTCTTTAGGAGGTCCCAAGGATGAACAAGTTATGATAATCAACCCGATTATAATAAATTAACATGTCTCACTCAGCAACCAGGATATAGTAGAGGCTCTGCACTTGAGTGTCCCCACACCAGTACAAAACAAAGAGAGAAGCTAAACAGTCCATGTGCATAGCAGCAATTAGCTATTGCTTAGCACTTACTATGTGAAAGACAGTGCGATATGAATTTTTTTTATTGAATCAGGAGAACTGGAGATGTATCTGATAAAGTAAAATTGTGCTCAGGTCCGGGAGGCACTGGATGCCAGGCCTGAAAGTCTTGTTGGCATGAGAGTTATTGCAGATTTGTAAGCATAGAGCTTGTAGCCTAAGGATGATTCTCATCAAGGACTGCAGTGCAGTACAGGAAGGACTTAGGGAACTCTAGTATTATACAATTAGCAATGACAGTAAATAGTCCTCAAATTTAAACTAGGATTTAGGGCCCGTACTAATAACACGTATGCATGATATTTGCTTGTCTCCCATACTACCCTTGGACCAACCCCTAGAAACTCTGGATAATGGGACGGCTTTAGGATCACAGGAAATGCACTCCTGAAGCTTTAAAGCCAGAACTAGGAAACAGACAAAACTAATACAACATCGCCATCTAGTGAATACCAAGGATCTCACAAAGAGCTTGGGTCCTTTGTTTCTCAAGTCAAAAGATTCATGCATTTTATTGAAATAAATTCACCGCAGAACAGAAATTGAATACTTTCATTTAAGTACAAAAGAAAGTTTCATTATGTACTCATCATCACTTTTTGGATAATATGAATCTAACACTAATTACAGTAAGATCAGCAACAGATTCCCGTGTCCTGACACAGAGATGAATACACTGTCTGACTCTAAATTAATGGGGCTATGGCTCAGGCTGAGACGCCATGAGCACATCCCAGCTCTGGCTTAGTGCCTGGGTGACCTAGGACAAGTGAAACCTCTCTGACCTTCTGTTTCTTCATCTAAAAAATGATGATGGTGATATAATTACTATACCTACTTATGAGGATCATCATAAGCCACAAAGGAGGTATTTTAGGAAAAATGTATATACATGGATTAGCATGATAAAGTTTCTCTTTTCTAGCCTGTACTTTGTCCCTTATATATTTGCTTACCAAAGAAGAATGAGACACCTAACTTCCATTTAAAAAAAAAAAAAAAGCTGGCATTCAAATTTTTATTGAATAAATATTGAGGGCTTATTATGTACCAAGCAGCATTCTCGGTTCAGAGGACAGGCAAGGTTCCTCTCTGGTGGAATGAATATGTAATATAAAGGGATCTTGGAAGAAAATAACACAGAATTGTGGTATAATAAGAGACTCATCCATTTAGACAGAGAGGAACATCTTTCACAATAGATTTTGATTGAACTGACAAGAAGAGACAAAAATACTAGTAAAGAAATACTCGTGGTGCTTTGCTTGGGGTGGCTCCATTTTTGCTGTAAGACAGCAGTGAGGTTGGTGCTTGCTCTGCTTCCTCGGCTTGAGGGTTGATTGCCCACCTGAGCAGGGGTGGTCTCCGCCTGCCCTTCAGCTCTGCACTTCTCACAGCCAAATCTAAGCCACCTGCTGAGATCTACCAGCCAATGGATCAAAGTCTGTGATTTCCAAAGTTCTACCTTACACTATCAGAAACTTAAATTTTTTTCTCAAAAGAATATTTTGTGCAAAGCTCTCTAATCCCATGCTTTGGCTGGATGATACAAGTTAAAGAGGTTTCTTTGTGAAGAGGTTCCCAGAGTCCTCACTATCTCAATAAGCTGTGAATTTCTGATGTAGTGCATGCTATATTTCACAAAATCATTTGGCCAGGGGACCCCTTCTGCACAGTTTCTCATGGAAATACATTTTGCAAGACTAGTTTCAGATCTGTCTGTGCCTGCTCTTACTTCAGATTTTGCTTTTACAATCTCATGAAGGTTTTCGGAATGCATCGTAGCCTCCTGGTCCCTTGGTCCCATATCCAACTGACCCATACTCCCATCTGTTCACATGAGTCTCTAAGTATTTATTATTACAACCTCTGAAACAGTTTGGTGCCATTAATAGATTTGGTCAAGTGTGTGTGTGTGTGTGTGTGTGTGTGTGTGCGCGTTTGTGTGTGTCCCTGTTTACTTTTACTGTCAGCCCCTTAAGAGTAGGAATTTTGCTTTCTTTGTAAGATTCCAGGGAAGCTTCTGGAGATTCCTGGAGCTTGCACCATATGTGGCATATAGTAGATGTTCAATGCAGGAAGGGAGGAAGAGGGAAGAGGGAAGGGTTGACTCTGATTAGAAAGAGAACAGTCTCAGTTCCACAAGTGGACTTTGGATCAAACAGTCTCTCTGAGGCTCATTCTTCCTCAGTCTAACAAGGCTAAAAGCCTTTTCTTGACTTCCTCCTAGGAATGAGGGAGGACTCCAAAAAAGGACACATTGCACATACAACTACAAAGTACTAGTTACTTTCTAGTTACTAGAAAGTATCTGGCCAATGCAAGAGAAAATTAGCATTAGCATCGGGCTGAAACACACCCTCCAGAGAGGCAAGGGCACTGTGCTCACAAGAAAGATAGGTGAATTTACCTGTATAGACTTTCAGCTAGAAAGATCCTCCCAGTTCCCAAAATAATGCCTCTTTCTGATTTCTAATGCTTGAAATTTCTCTAACACAGGATAGATTTAAAAAAAAAAAAAAAATCACATTCAATATGATTGCAAATACCTTGAAAGTAGAATTTCTTTCCTGGGAGAAATTTCAAAATGGGAGACTTCTGAACTTTGAAAATGAGGTTAAAATAAGCAAATAAATAAATACACACCTACCCACATTACACAGGGAAATGCTACCTTCTTCCAAATTTTATTTTGGGAAAGATTCAAATTAAACTAAATTTTACTGGAATATATGGAAAATACACCAAACATTCTCAAACAAACTACAAGCATATTTACCAAATTGGAAAATCAACACTAGACTAACCTTGAATTTAACTGGAAAAAAAATTAATTTTAATTTTTAAAAACTAAGAAATGAGCTGGGTGCAGCAGTGCATGCCTGTAATCCTAGTGACTGCAGAGGCTGAGGCAGGACCACAAGTTAGAGGTCAGCCTCAGCAATTTATCAAGGTCCTAAGCAACTTAGAGAGATCCTGTCTTGAAATCAAAACAAATGGAAGTGGCTGGGGATGTAATTCAGTGGTTAAGCACCCATGGGTTCAACACACAGCATCACCCCACCCCATCCCCCCGCAAAAAAAAACTAAGAAAGGAGAAACTTTTTTTTTTGTATGGAAACAGGAATAACATTATTCACTTTGTAAAGTCACTGTAGCACTGAGGCTGTGGTTTATCTGGTTATCTAAATGCAAGCAATTTTTTAAATTATTTATATTGTTAATAAATTCTATCCATTATGTTTAAGACCATCAATACATTAATGTGAATATAGATTTTGAAAGAGAAGTAGGGAGCAGACCCATTGGGCGCCTGGATTTCTCCCAGTTATTTCCACACCTATTGCTGACATGTTTAATCTCTCTCCTGGCCTAAGAGACAGCTCACACTGCTCACACGCAGGCAGAATGCTAGCTAATGCACTGCTCAGCAGAGTGGAGGTCCTATTTAAATAATTAGAAGCCTATTTCATTGCTTCTCTCTCTTGTAAGTGCACTTGATAGGACGGTGCATGCCTGGGCCTGGTGCCTTTAACCTGTCCAGGGATAACTTATTGACCTTCTTTAAGCCCCTTTCCTTACCAGCTCCTCTCTGTTTCTCCCCTCGGACACTGAGGATGATTTAAGGCTATCAGATGATAATCAATAAGCAAGGGTCATCTCTATTGCCTGACTTAAAGGTCTTTGATCTAGCAAATCATCAATTACTGCTGCCTGTATTAGCCTTCCCGTTAACAGCGTGACCTAGACTGGTCCTCTTATTCTCTAAGTGGATGGGGACAGGAGCCCCAGCAGTTTCTGCTGATGAAGTGATCCATGGTTCACTTGAGCTGGGCGCCCGTCTCCAGTTTCTCGACAAAGTAACTTCTCTCCTCAAGTGCTTAGGAATCTCTTTCCATTTGGCAAAAGCCTGAGTCATAATTTTGCTGCTTGACATGAGGACATTCATATGTGTCCCTTTCATTTATTGCAGGCCTACACATACCAGATTTTATAGGATCCCAGCGACTTGGTGCGCTCTTCGCTGTCCTGGGATTGTTCCAAGCACAATTCCAAGATGTTGTTCCTAGTGAGGATCCTCTAGCCAGAGATCCCCACTCCATACATTGGAATTGGGTCCTGGGAATAGTTATTTTTAACTTCTGAATTGCACTGGAGCTAACATCATGATAGCAATGAGCACAGGGGGCTATGTTCCAAGAATCTGCATTTTTAACAATGCGTCTGGGTCATTCCCATGAGGTTTGAAGTTTGAGAAACCTCTCATCTAGAAGGGATATGAGTAAGTACACAAGTGCTTTGTATTATTAAGTAAGGATGAAATAGAGGCTGATTAAAGCAAGAGGTGATTTGCTACAGGAGAAGAGGAAAGAAGTGGAGACACTGGGGATTCTTTGAGGTGCCCCTTTAGGCTACCTGTGAAGGTGACCAGCAGGTGACATAAAAGAATGAGAGGATGATGTTCCAGGCAGAAGAAACTTTATGAACAAGAGCTCTGGGAACAAGAACTTAGAGCTTCTTTGGAAATTTACAAATGATACAATGAATTGGAACCTCGGGTACATACTGAAGTTAAAGCTGCCAAGGAAGTGGCGGGGAGGGGGACACAAACTACAAAGACACTTACATACTATTCTTCAGACAGTAAGGGAAGGAATCTTGTGCAATATCTAAGAATGGATTTACACTAGCATTAATTACAGAGAGATGGAAAGGTCGCCAAAATCATTCAAGAATCAAAAGACCTTTGCCCTCTGTCTCCTTCATGTCTTCTGATTTGTGATGTTAGCTTTGATCCCTTGGTTAAGGCACTGTCTAGCAGGCTTCTCCAATGTAAAGCTGTTATCTTAGGAGGGATATTTTGAGACCAGGTGAATAGGCTAGTTTTCCTCAGATGTTTGCCCACTGACTTTAGCATCCATCTGTATATCTTTCTTGCAGCAATTATAACTGTGGTGTTGCTTTATGGTAATTTGGCATTTCCCTCATTCGTTCTATATTTACCAATTGGAATTCCTCTTACAATAAAAGCATTGTATGTCCTCAGGTAAATTGCCTCCTGTCCCTGAGATGCAATTTCTTCATTTGTTAAATGAAATAAATTACATACATATATATATGTACATATACTATTTGCTATATACATATATAATGTATATATAGTTTACATATATTACTTATATCCTTTTATATAATATGTATCATTAATATATCATATTATATGTATGTTTTATATATATATACATATACATATATATATTATTCCTGTTTACAATTGAGGAAATAAAATTATGAAATTACATATACCAAAATCTTTGTGAAGTTTTCAGCATGGTATAAAGCATTCAGAAAATATTAGCTGTTATTTAGTACCATTGTCATTTGATTGCTATTTAAAAGATAAATAACAGTAGAACACATTGTTCGATCATTATTTGGTAAAAGGACAGAGTCATCATTTGGAATGGAGAAGAGGCAGAAAAAAGGAACTAATACTTAACAGACTTTATAACAATCTAGTCCTAATAATGTCATTAAGGTAGATATTAACCAACTCACCAGTAAAACAAAGATAAGTAACCTACCCATAGTCATGCAGCCAGTAAGTTGAGTATGAGCCTACATCTCATTATTGAAAAGGATGATGGAGAATGAGTTAGCTAGAAGTAGATGCTGTGCTTTAGAAAAGAATCCTAAACTCTTGTGTGGATGAAAGTGTCTGGCACCAGGATCCATCTCAATGGCAGAACCGCTCCAGAATCTGGGAAATGGACAATAGAGTAGGAGAGGCTTAGGTCATGACCTGGTACCTGGGTAGGAACCATCATCGATAGGGTTATCTTAGGTAAGGCAATTCCATTTTGCAGATTTTCTAGGCCAGGATTTATGCTACATGTTCTGTGACATTATCACCACATGCATTTTTGGCCTAGGTCACTCTTCCTATAGATCCAAGATGTTACAGAAGAAATCCTAAAAGTCTATACTTGGCATCTCAAACTGGCAACCTGTATTCCAAGGCCTACAAACTCACTGTGTTAAGAAGACATTGACAAATTGAATCTGTTTTTCAGTTTTTAATATGGGCTCTCATTCTCAGAGTCACTATTCCTCCCTATTTCCTTACACCAGTTCTCTCCATCCATGTACCTTATGTGCCCAGCTTCTAGGATTGATTAAATAAAAGTGTCTGGATTGGGGGGGCAGGAGAGGGATTTCAAAGTTACCCCTCCCCACAAGTTAACAACCAATGTTAATAATCATTCATCTAGACCCTGCTCTTAATTCATCCATCAATCCCCTCTCCCTCCCCTGCCCCCTACCCCTATTCCTTTTGTAGTGGGTTAAATAGTGCCTCCCAGATTCATGTTCACTTAGAATCTCAAAATGAGACCCTACTTGGAAATAGAGTTTTTATAGATGTTAATTAGTCAAGGATCTCAATATAGCACGCTTAATTTAAGGTGGGTTCCATATGCAATGACTGATATGATTATAAGAAAGAAGACAGGAAAACACACAGGAAAGAAGAGGGTATGATGGTGGTAGAAGCGAAAATCAGAGTAATGCAGCTACTAGCCAAGGCCCACCTAGGATTGCCGTGAACCACCACTAGGGGGAGGCGCAGAAGGATTCTTCCCAGAGCCCTGGGTGGGAGCACCACTCCTCTGACACCTTGACTTTGGATTTCTAGCTTCAAAGCGTTATTATAAGCCACCCAGTTTATGGTCATTAGATGTGGAAGGCCTGGGAAACTAACACACTCTCACACAACTCACCTCATTTCTACCCAGACTTGCTCAAATTTCATCTATGGATGTCCTTGTGCTTCTAGAAGTAAACAAAATATCCCAAAACTTCAGGGCACCAAAAGGACTCTAGAAAGAAAAGAAAAGAAAAATAAATAAAGAGGCACATTGTGATAGTCGTGGGACTCTAGGGCCTTCTGGGGGCCCATGGAATCAGCTTTCTCATGTATTTTCTTATTATTTCATGTCCCTCCCATTTGTGGCCATGGAGGACATGACTTTTAGGTTTAGTGCCAAAGACACTAAGAGCATGGACTCCCACTGGTGAGTCTCTAAGGCCTTGTTACTTCCTCTCCTATCATCTTTTCCATGTTTCTATTCAGGGTCCTTCGTCACTCTGCTCTTTTTCTTACTCCCGTTTCTTCTTTCCAGTCAGCCAGATGGAGAGGCAGCTGAACATCTGAGAAGCCAGCCTTCCTCGCCACAGGCAACGGTTGCTTTCATCACAGAGCCCTGTAAATGTCACCATCAGATCCATACATCTTCAAGTGAAGCTGGTTCCACACCAGAAGCCATGGCCAAGTTACCAGCAGTGATGGATGCAGGGACCCAGAATACACTGGTGGCCCCCTGGCTTTCCCAACCCTCAACACTGACTGAGCTTCTGAAGAAAGTCAGAAAACAAGTAAGTTTAACAAGAAACAGCCCCCGCCCCGTCACACCACACAGTTCAACGTTATACTCATTTATGATTTGTAGCATCCTTTCTCCACTGAGACTCAAAGACCTTTCCCATTTTCCCTTCTTAAAACATCAGTTTATTGACTGGAAAACTATTTTCCAAAATCTGAAGTTCCCAAATGATTGATTAGCTCTTGTTGTTTTTTTAAACTACAGCTCTATGTTAATTTAATCATCATTTCTCTGGAATTCTCCACCAAAGTCCTTCTAAAAGGTAATGATCTGAGCTGGCCTAATATTGATTAGAGGTGGGATGAAGATTATCCCAAGGATTCTAGCACTGGGTTGCATAGTCACAGTCATAGTCTGAGAAATGCATTGTTAGGCAATTTCACTATCATGTGAAATTGTAGAGTGTGCTTATACAAACTAGATATATAGCCACCCACCCGCCATAGCTAGGGCCAATGAACAAAACAACATGAGATCAAATACAGCACTAGAGAAAATGATGTCATACTTGAGATGTATGGGTCTGCTGTGTACTCTAAAATAACACTAAAAAATAAATAAATAAAATAACACTAAAAGCATAGTAAGTTACATAAACCAGTAACATAGTTATGTATTATCATTATATACTATACATAATTGTGCTGCTATACTTTTATAAGACTGGAAGCTCAGTAGGTTTGTTTACACCAGCATCTCCACAAACACAAGCAGTGTGTCGCACTATAACATCATGATGGCTATGATGTCACTAGACGATAGGAATTTTTCAGCTCCATTAGAATCTTGTGGAACCACATCATCTTATAGAAGGTCCGTCATTGATCTTAACATCATCATGCCACACATGACTGTCTTCTGAATGTCTGTCCTCCTTATTAGTAACGTTGTTCAGGAGTGAAAACAACAATATGGATAGAGAACCCAATGGGGAAGGGCAGTCTAACAGCTCTACCATCTGAAATTCTTCCTACTGTTAATACTCCACTGAAATGCCCCAAACCAAAAATATTTTAGCTTGGTGACCCCCAAGAGTTCCAATCACTTGGGAAGCCTTTAAAAATCCTGATGAGCATCTGACACACACTCCCAGAGCAATAAAGTGGGAATGCCAGGGCACAGGTGTCAGGCATCTATCGTTATTGGAGATCTCCAGGTGGTTTCCATATGCAATAAAAAATTGGAATCCAGAATAGTGTCAAATGACAAAACATTTACAACCTTCCATGGTTGTAAGATTCTGAAAAATGGGAATAAGATTATGCCCCTTCCCTATCAGAAATAAATTTTCAAAGAAAAGCAGCTTTGAGATTCTTAGAGAAAGACATTATTTAAACATAAACTATTATTATTGCAAGTTGACAGGTGTGTGGGACACATATCTCATGCTTTTTAATCATCTGAATGAGTTCAAATGTCCCAGGGATGTGGAATCAGCCCATCATTATGCCTAATGGGTACCAAGGATCCAAATGCAGGTGTTGTGAGAGGTGGCAGGAGCAATTGCTGAATTCACTTCTACCATTGGGACAGCCTTCCTCTGCACGCTTTATTGGAGGCAAACTCCCCTAAGGTTCACAATCTGCTGCTGTTCACTTCTGGCTCCATATGTGTATTGCAGAGCAAGTAGCCTTTTCTTTACTGACTGATAAGTCTAAAAAGGAATAGACCTTATCCTTCTCTCCCAAGCACATCTAGCCTCATCATGCAAAATGAAAGTTTAATATTAATCCACTCATGTGAGTCTAATTCAACATAAGGCATACACCAATCTAATGGTAAAATCTAGAACTGCTGATACACCACACAGTAACCTCCTGAGTCTTGTTTTTCTTCAGCAGTAACTATAGCAGTAAAAGGTTTGGGGAGAGCATAAATATTTAAGGACCAAAATAAATCTTTAAATGTTGAACAACCGGGTTATGTGATAGGTAAACTGGAGACTGGTCCCGAGATGGCAGCTCGTTGAATAATGACAGAAGTAGCAAAACCTTGGCCATTCCTCTCCTATCAGTTCAGCATTAGTGCATGTCAGCTCTGTAGAAGCTTAACTGGCTAGTTCCAGCAGATGGTGTTTTTATGGCCCTATATAAACAGTATTAAGTCATTTTAACTCTTTCTCCATAACTCAGGTTCTCATCTAGGCTGCAGTTGTCCACCTCATTCATTCTCTAAAGATGCTCATGAGGAAGAGTACCAACATTTAAGGAGCATCCTTACGCACCAGACACCTCCCCCAAGGGACTTATTAACCCTAATTTACAGAGAACAGCTACTAAGGGCAAAGCCAAGATTTCAGCTGTCTGATTCCTTTGTTCTGGCTCTGGCTCCTCCCATTATTGCCCTGACTTTTTGAACCTCTCTTTTCATTGAATAAAATGCCCAGGGATGGGGAGGGGATGGGGAATGACTGAAGAATGTCTGGGGAATTGGCTGTCCTAACAATCCATGTCTGAAAGCATCAAATTAGTACAACTTGCTCCAGTTTAAAATTATTAGTGCTTAGAGGTTTTCACATGTTGATATATCGATTATTGTGTTTTACATTTGCAAGATGGATTATCTCTTCACACATGAAACTTTATCACTTACTTCATCAATCCCGGTCTAATTTTACCATTGATTAAACTCCTACTTGAGCATTTTGGCATTTTACAAACACATTTGAAAGAAATAAAATCATGACTCATGCAAGTTATATATGTCAAATATTTTATCCAACTCATTAATTAATATGAAAACAGTGAGGTATGTAAAGCAAATTTAATAAATACATATTACAATAAGATGGCTGGGTTATATAAAAAATTGACAAATGTCTTTCAAGCAATAAACCATAACCTTTGGTGTTATCTCTTCTGAGAGATGGGTATTATTTGCATTCCCATTGGACAAAATCAATAAGTTATCCTATGCCCCTCTGGAGTTGTAAAATAAACCAGTCAATAGAAAGTCAAGTCCAACTAGGGCTTAAACATGCAGTCACCTCTTTCATCTATTTCTAAGTTGTGGATAATTTTCCTGACATTGTTTAAGACACTGAAGCAGAAGAGGTACCGTAGTGTGTCTGCAAAGCCCTGTAGTTAAGTTTCAGAGTACCAAACTGGGATACATTCGTAAACTGAAAGGTATCCATAAGTAATTGGGCAATAATGTAGAATAAATTGTACACATTTGTGCCAAAATAAATCAAAGTGAGAGGAAGATTATTACAAGCTGAATTAAGTGAGGAAAGAAGGCATTTAGGAAAAAGAAGTCATCTTTTGAACAGAGCTTGATAGAAATTATAGGATGTTATTTAATAAACATGAAAAGAAAGGGTGATCCAGATGGGAAGAACAGCATGACAGTAAAAGGAGGCAAGAGAAGAATCTATATAATGTTGGTTCTCAGCCATGGCAGCATATTGCTCTAACCTGGGGAGTCTTTTAGAATCATGATTCCCCAAGCTACGGTCCAGACTAACTAAATCAGAATCTCCACGGCTGGGACCTCAGTAGTTTATGAAGATCCCCCAGTGATTTCAATGGACAGTCATGACTACTCAAGTGTGGCTCATAGACGGGTGGCACCAGCAGCACCTAGGATTAGAGTGGCAGACTCCTTCTCCCCCTTCCCATCTACTGAGTCAGAACCAGTACATAATCCAGCTCCTTGAGTGATTTGTATGCACATCAAAATTTGAAATGCTGCAAGATACTCTGCAGCAAATTCCCACCATCCCTAAAGAGAAGAATCATCTGGGGCATTTGATGAACAAGCTGCTTCCGCAGAGTCAAGAGTTAATAGGATTTAGCAAGTACCTCCGTGTTATTCTTATTGAGGGAAGTTTGAGTAACACTGAAAAGAGTCCCTGTTTGTAGGACAAATTAGATAATAACCTTGAATATCAGACGGATGGAAATTTGGCTTGATCTAACCATGGTTCTCAGTCTCGTTATACAAAGAGTCTCCTGGGGGAGCTCTTCAAAAAGGCAGCATCTGGATCCCACACCCAGAGACTACTTGGTCTGCCATAAGACCTTGGTTGATTGGTTGGTTTCCATATACAGTTGGAGAAGAAAAATCAATGTCTTAAAAAGCTACCTCCTTTTGAAGAAGGAACAAACGGAATGAAATAATATTTTATCAAATGCTATCTGACAAAACAGATTAGGTGTTAGAAAAAATCTAAGGATATATACTAGCTAAGTACTGGTAATGAAGTATTGAAGATGGTGGAAAGGAGGGAGAGGGGTGAGTCTGTGAGAACAAAGATTAGGAGCTAGGTTGTGTCTCAAAGCTAGGTTGTGTCTCCTCACCTGGCATGTGTGAGGAGCTGGATTCAATCCTTAGCACCCCATAAAATAAATAAATAAATAAATAAAGATATTGTGTCCAACTACAACTAAAAAATATTTTTAAAAAACAAAGATTAGATTAGAAGTTAATAAATAATTGGGATTTAGAATAACAAAATATGGAGGTTACTGAAATGTGGCTATAAATTTGTAGGGGGAGGATTTAGGTTAGAATCAGCCCCCACATTAGGAAGTTGAGAAAGGGAATTAATTTTATGGGTAAATGCATTATGTTCATTTTTAGACATGGTGGCTAATTGTTAAAGCACAAGAGAAAATGAAAGAAGAATGACAACAAACAGGTTATTTATTCAGAGATTTCTATGGCAAGGTCATCACCAGCCACCACTTATGTTTGGCAGAGGCTCAAAACAAACAAGAGTGGGAAGAGTTCATAGTGAAAGAAAAGGAAGCTTAGTTAAGCTCTCACCAGAGGTTTAGCATGGAGAAGCTGGAGGCTGACTGCCTGGAACCAAGGCCTCTTATTTGATTTTTTTGAGAAATATATTTGTCTTCCTTTAGTTGGTTCTGAACTGGAGGTAGGAGCAAAAATTAGGAAAGTTGGTGATCTTTGACCACATCCCAACTGTTCTGGGCCTATCGTTGCAGAGGTGGTAGGTCAGAGTTCAATTGTCATACATCTGTCATACACAGTATACAGTTGTCATACAGCAATACTGAAACACAAAGACCACCATCCATTCAATGGTCTGGCCACTGTCCAGATGTATATTCATTCTGTCACATTCTACAATATCAGGTCCCACCGCCCAATTTTTTTAGAAAATGACTTTTTCACCTAGTTTGATTTATTCGATACTGTGTGGCCACATCCACACCAGTATTTATCCCTTGAGATCTTCCAAGAACTTGTCTCATCCCAATTCTACTTTAGAAGAAGAAGATTTTTTAAAGTATGTTTTATTATTATTTAGGTATGGCAAGGCCAATAGATCAGGAGACAACTGCCACGGAAGAGTTTACTTTCAGATCTCAAGAGGAGGAGGGACCACACAGAGAAGCACAGGGTATAATGGTTTCCACTGAAGGAGCAGGTGAGACAGGATCAGCAGGTTTAAGATTGACTGGTTGGAATAATGTCAGCAGGCTCTGGGGCAGATTTTCTGGTACCTGTCCCTGGGATGATTAGGGCAGGGGAATAGTGGCACAGAGTGTGAGATCCCCATAGAGGAGGTGGTGATGGTGTGAAGTCTACTGTACATTTGAAACTGTTGCTTAAGGTGCCCCAAAGCAAACTGTAACTATCTCTAGAAATGTGCTAGCCCTGGGAGGGGGATTGCCTCAGATCAGCAAGGCCCTAGGTGTCAAAGCATCAGAAAACAAAAATAAATAAAAAGAATTGGTGAATATAGGAAATATAATTAGAATGAGAAGTTCAGAGCCCCCACTTTCTGGAAATTGCTAACATCACACAGTTATGATAGCAACTAGTTACTTAATGTGACATTTCAAACTACAAGAGCATTTGACAACACCATGAATCATGCTGGCTTGGCCGCCTGGGGCATTCATAGCAATACTGAAACACAAGGATTACCAGCCCCCCGCCTTTGTAAGGCTTCAGCACAAAGCCTTTCATTTCTGAATCAACCAAGGACAGGCTCCCATTTTCCCTGATAGCTGGGACTTGAGAATTGGCTAAACCCTTGCCTGTCCATCTCAACCTGTCCTACAACACCCCAGGGATTCCCACTGAGTCAACCCTCCCCATGGTCCTGTATAAATGAAAGTTGGAGTCAGCACAGATCATTTGCCTGAAATTCATTTTTTAATACACCTTAATGCTTAGAACATGCTTAGTAAAACTCTCTTCTCAGCAGGGGAATGGAAGGGGACAGAGCAGAGTCTCGGATTCCATAGGCATCACAGCCACCTCTATTATCCTTCTAGCAAAGAGACAATTTCTTCGTACCTGTGTCCCAGCAAATATAAAGTAAGAGAGAGAAATCCCCAATCTCAAAAAAAAAAAAAGGGACATTCCAGGGTGGCAGTTCCATGGAACAGAGCAAAAGAAAGGAACCAATAATAGCTGTAGCAGCAGCCTCAGCAGCAGCCACCTTCATTGCAAGCCTGTTACATGACAGGCCCTGTTCTGGACACTTTCCATGTACAACCCACCGTCACCAAGCGTCCCTGGAACCAGTCTCCCAGTTACCTTTATGGGCCACAAAGATTGGATCGGATCAGAAATGTGTCCTCACTCATTTCTAAGTTTCTTTGTATATTACAATTCCTGTTTTTAGAAGTTCTTTTGAAAAAAAAATTCAAGTATGCCTAAACAAATAAGTCTTCAATTGACTCCTTTTTTTTTAACTTGCCATGAGTAAATACAGGTCCATGTAAGTGAGAGAAAAGGACTGGGGAGCAGTGTCAGAAGCAACTGAGCCCCAGGTTGTGAAAGAAGCCATGCCTGGCATGAAGAGCCTCTCCTAGCAAGGACGCTTTTGCTCGTCATCTTTGGTTCCTGCCTATCTATGCCAATGTTTCTCCTGTTCCTAAAATGAACAATAGAAATCAAGGCAGAGAGGGAAAGATCTTTTGAGAGTGCAGTGCAGCTCTGAGCTAAAGTGCTCCAGCTCTCCCTGGGGCTTTGCTCTGAACAGGGAAGAGCTCAGAAAGCAATGCCTGGTGATCCTTGCAGCAGCATCACAAGGTAAGTGTATAGTATTATTCTCTCCATTTATTAAATGGAAAACAGGCAGGCTTACAACAATCTGAAGGATTCCGCCAAGGTCACAGGCTAGGTATGTAAGCCTGAGGAGGAAATATGTTCCTGCGATTCTTTATCATGTTTGAATCTCCTGTACATGGGAGCATCAATTTAGTATATGGAATATTGTACTTGCTAACTGAAGCTCACTAAATTTAGTGCAATGTAAATCCAAGGGAAGGAGCTTGTGCTTGTCATTTCAAAATCAGATATAACTTTAATATAGCCTTCCAACCTCAATATCTAGCTATATGTCCTTTTTTCAGTGTCAACGTGATGAGATTCTTTAGTCAGCACCTTCTCTCCCAATTCTCTCCCATTGGTCCTTCCACATCAGTAGGTTAATAAATGCACAGGTAGATAAGGCATAGAGTATTTTTTGTGACACATATTCCTCATGTCTCTGGACATCCTTGCCACCATTCCTGAAGCTGTGGCTAACCCTAGCTGGTACCCTCAGTAAGACAATATTTCAGTAGCACAAGAAGTATCTAGGTTAATAGCTGCAAATTTGTACCTGTCCTCCTCATATAGCCAAAGTGCTCCATAGGCCTCCCATACAGAAATCCTTTAACCTATTTCTAAATCTCAGTCAATACAAGCAAATGGTAGTCTTCAGACAGAGCCCAGCACGGAGCAGGAAATTGTATTCTCAATACCTAGAGATTTAGCTGGTATGAAACATAGTATTCAGGAATGAACTGATGAATATAGAAGACTAGGGTTTTTGTGTTTTTTTGTTTTTTTTTTTTTTTTTTTTTTTTTTTTTTGACAGCTCACATAACTGGACATCATTCTCTGGGGACAATAAGAGCTGTTTAATTCTGATCTATCTAGAGCTACAGGCTTCCTCTTTCTACACCATCTTTTTACCCTCACCAGAAGTCATCTCCACTCCATGTTGAATGCTAAACAAAGAGTCTGATTCCCAGTTTTGCAGGATCTAATAATCCTAGCTATGCTCCACTGACACCAATAGACTTTCAAATACATCAGTCAGAAAAAAACTGGACCAGCATAAGGGATACAGATTTAGGATCAAAAGAATTGAATGGTAGAGGATGAAGCCAGGGTTAAGAAATTTTATCTTCAGACTGTTCATAGTATAAAGCACTAGACGAATGATCCCTGAAACCCACAGATGATTATCCCATGTTGTCATATATTCAGAAGTGTGGCATCAAAACATCTGTATGACTGGATGACTGGCCTGTATTTCATCCAAACATGTCACTTTGAAAATCAGTTTTTTAAAAAATATTATGTCTCAGGAGTTCCCCAGATACTGAAGAGAAGAAATAAGAATAATGTCCACAAAGCAAGAGTGTAAAGCAACATCCTCAATTGTCTCATAGGGAATATGTAGACCACAGGAATTGAGAGGAATCCAGAACAGGTAGGCATTCTAGGCTCAGGAATGACAGAGCAATAGGATATTTGCTAATTGGAGTAAAATTTTCAGATTAATCAGTGCTTATACCAGTGCAAATAATAGAGCCCTATCTGTCCAGTCCTATCCCTTGCTCAAGAGCACCTTTGTTCTTTCTAACAAGAGAAAACAGAAAGGCTAGAGGTGGCATCTATATGCCATCTTGCATGCCCATCTTAAGTGCCCTGCCAAATTTGACATGAAGAAATAGCCACTAGATAGACCAGAGACCATGTGCCAAATAGAAGAAAAAGTAGGCCCAAATCTTCATCATGTCAGCTTAGGACCTGACTTCCTTAACAAGACTCCTAAAGTACAAGTAAAATCAAGAATCAATAAATGGGATGGATTCAAACTAAAATAGCTTCCCAGCAAAGGAAACAATCAATAACATGAAAAGAGAGCCTACAGAATGGGAGAAAATATTTACCACATGCACATCAGATAGAGCACTAATCTCCAGGATGTATAAAGAACTCAAAAAACTTAATACCAAAAAATAAATAACCCAATCAATAAATGGGCTAAGGAAATGAACAAACACTTCATAGAAGAAGATATACAATCAACAAATATATGAAAAAATGTTGAACTTCTCTAGCAATTAGAAAAATGCAAATCAAAACTACTCTAAGATTTCATCTCACTCCAGTCAGAATGGCAATTAACAAGAATACAAGCAGCAATAAATGTTGGAGAGGATGTGCGGGAAAAGGTACACTCATTCATTGCTGGTGGAACTGCAAATTGGTGCAACCACTCTGGTAAGCAGTATGGAGATTCCTTAGAAAACTTGGAATGGAATCACCATTTGACCCAGCTATCCCTCTCCTTGGTCTATACCCAAAGGACTTAAAATCAGCATACTACAGTGACACAGCCACATCAATGTTTATAGCAGTCAATTCACAATAGCTGAACTGTGGAACCAACCAAGATGCCCTTCAATAGGTGAATGGATAAAGAAACTGTGGTATATATACAAAATGGAATATTACTCAGCCTTAAAGGATGAAATTATGACATTTTCAGATAAATGGATGGAGTTGGAGAATATCATGCTAAGCAAAATAAGCCAATCCAAAAAAATGCAAAAATGTTTTCTCTGATAAGTGGATGCTGATTCATAATGGGGGTGGGCGGCAAGGAAAGAATGGAGGAACTTTTTATTGGGCAGAGGGGAGTGGGGGAGAGGAGAGGTACAGGGTAGGAAGATGGTGGAATAAGACAGACATTATTACCCTATATACATGTATGATTGCATGAATGGTGTGACTCTGCATCATGTACAACCAGAGAAATGAAAATTTGTTTTCTATTTGTGTACAATGAGTCAAAATGCATTCTACTGTCATGTATAACTAATTAGAACAAATAATAATTTTTAAAAATAGCCAGTGGAGAAAGGCAAAGGGTATGAAAAGGAAAAAAAAATCAAACAAGCAAGATCTATTCCATTACCCATTCCCTACTATGACCAGAATAAAAGTCAACAAGTAACTCCTCACCAGAGCAACCTCCAGGTATATACATACATACACCCACCCACCTCATGCACAACACACTTTAGATTTCTGAACTTCTATTCCAAGCAGGAATAGCCAAGAGGAGAGGAGGTGATTCTTGTGCACACTTCCCATTTTTCTAGAGACACAGATTCCAGGACCTTCACTTCCTGGTGTATTTTGAGGAAGCCCCCATTGTGTCAGAGATACTGGATCCCACAGTGGAAAGTCAAAGAGCCAGTCCCACCCTCCTTCCTGCCCCTGAACAACTCCATGGACAAATGATTCAGCTAGGCCAACTGGATGTTGTTTCCCAAAACTTACACTCATTAGTGTCACAAAGATGTCCAAACGGTGGAGGTCACTGTTTATGAAAATCATAATAGCAAATTAAATTATTCTTCCTGCAGGACCATTACTTCCATTCCTGCCCTCCAGAGTTTGCTTGTTAGAAGACCAGTCCTTGGGTCTCCTCTTGAGTCGGAAAGATACCAATGCCCTTCCAATAAATTTCCTTTTGGCTTATGTCAGTCAGAGTTGGTTTTTGCTACTTGCAACTAAGAATCCTGCCCATCATTACAGATTCTGTAGTCTGCCTTGAATGTCCCTCCAGACCCTTATCCAATCTGTCCAAAGAATCATTCCTTTGTATATCCCAGCTCCCAGTTATCGTGTGTACTTCTAAGTTCTTCTTCTGTGTTTTTTTTTCTTTTGTTTGTTTTTGGGGGGTTTTATGGGGTTTTTTTCCTTCCAATGCCTCTTCTGATACACATATATATGCCTGAGATATTTCTCTGAAACGCTGCCACTTCAAATATTCTGGCAACATGAAATTCTTAGTGGAATGATCAGGATGTTCTATGAGAGCTAAGGAGTGTAGCACCAGATGACATACAAACTTTCCAGTGCTTTAAATTCAGCACATTCTCATCATGGACCCAGAGCTATTTTATTTAGTTAGGTTTTCAGGGGATCCAGCTTCTATTTGTCAGGTTTATGTTGTTGATGTTTCCCGCTCTCACTAAGGTGTTCAGAGTCTTAATTAGATAGCTGGTGTAAAGTGCTTTGACAGCATCAGATGAAAAGTGCTAGAGAAATCCCTAGGGAATTTGTTCATTTTGGCTGGAAAGACACAAGAAAATTAGAAAGCTTTAACAACGAAGCTGAGGTTTACAAGTAAACTTTTGAGTTTGTGTGGTATGCTCCGAAGTTTGAGTTTCTATTATTTTCTTAGTTTTATTCACCTAACTATAAATCAAAGAGTCATGCTGAAGCTCTCGGCATGAGAATTCAAATTCTCTATAATGAGTCTATGAGATGTAAATAATCAACTTATTGTCTGCAGATCTATAATTTTTTAAATATTTATTTTTTAGTTGTACACAATACCTTTATGTTGCTTGTTTATTTTTATGTGGTGCTGAGGATCAAATCCAGGGCCTCACACTGCTAGGTGAGCGCTGTACCGCTGAGCCACAACCTCAGCCCCAGATATATAATCTTTTGAGCAAAGGGGAAACCTTCCCAGACTCACGTACACAGGTAACATTTGCAAGGGGAAAGTTGGGATTTAAATTTGAACAGTTATGAAAGGAAACACTGGCTGAAACCCAGAGTTCCTGAGTAGTGGTCCCTTCCCTGAGATTAAAACAGGATTCATTTGTTTCTTAGGACTTGGACCTTGGGTTAATTTGATTACTTCACAGTCAGCCAAATCTGTGCTTTAAGGTGGACAGATGATGGGAAAGTAAATAGCAGTATAAGTGGATCAAAAGCCTTTTCTTTAGAATGAAAAGATGTGGGTAGAAGGCAGCACTTGCCTCTGAGCCAAACCTCACAAGCAGTGACTTGTGCACAACGCAGAAAGGGAGGCAGATGTTGACCCTGGAGTTGTGTGTGGTGTTTTACCGACTCAGGAGGAGACTGGATTCGAATGAAGAGAACCCCAGCAGGACTGCAGCTCCAACCAGGAATCTGAGCCTCTACAGCAGCCGTGCTTTCTCAAGGAGGCTTTCAACATGCAGAACTCACTCCTCCTTTCCTTACTACCCAAACCTTATGTAGCATTAAGCGTGGTCTTAGGTCACAATGTTTCTTTTTTCTATTTCTTATCTCATGAACAGTTGATTTAAAAAAAAAAAAAAAACAGCACTGGGGATGTAACTCCATAGTAGAGCTTTTGCCCAGTATGTGGGAGGCCCTGAGTCAATCCCTAGAACTGCAAAATAAATAAATAAATAAACAAACAAACAACGATTTTTTTTTTCCCCATACCAGGGATTGAACTCAGGGGCACTCAACCACTGAGCCACATCCCGAGCCCTATTTTGTATTTTATTTGGAGACAGGGTCTCCCTGAGTTGCTTGGTGCCTCACTTTTGCTGAGGCCAACTTTGAACTCAGGGTCCTCCTGTCTCAGCCTCCAGAGCTGCTGTAATTACAGGCTTGCACCCCTGTGCCAGGCTCAAACAACAATCTTTGATTCCATATTTGAGAACAACTCCAAAAAACGCATCCCAAGGAGTAGGAGAAATACACAATAATATGCATTTGAAAAAGGTCATGCTGGTGTCTACTAAATACTGCCACATCTTAGAAGAAGAACAGAAATCTGTTTATTAATATATAGTAGTTTCATTTCAAGTCAGTGAGGAAAAAAGGGACCTAGAACAAATGGCTAAACTTTTGGACAAACCAAATTTAAATCTCCTTATAACATTTTTTGTACTGGAAGAAATTCCAGATGGATCAAGCATTTATATACAGTTAATAATATCATAGACATATTTATGAAAAGAAATTAAATGAATTAAATTTATAATCTTGAATGAAAAATCATTTCTAGACGTGACATAAAATTCAAGAATTATAAAGAAAAAGATTGGTGAATCCAACTATATAAAATGTTAAAAGACTTCATAACAAAAATGTTATATTAAAAGTTAAAAAATATATTATAAACTTTAATGAATTTTTAAAATGTGATGAAGAGGTAATGCCAGGAACTAATATTCTTCACATACCTACAAAGAAAATTAAAAGCACAAAAAAACCCAATAGGAAAATCAGCAAAAGACCTGAACAAGCCATTTGCAGAAAATAAAATAGCCCCTAAATGAGAGAAAGACTGAAAGTCATTCATAGTTAAATGCAAATTTGAATAATATGAGTTACTGTTTTCCTTATTATATAACAAAGAGAAAGTCATTTGCTAATTCCACGTTAATAAGAAAGTAAAGAAATAGTCACTTGTGTACACTATTGGTGAGAGTATAAACTGGTAGCATTATAAGGATTAGAATAGATCAATATGTACTATTAGAAAAATATGTTCAAGGGCTGGGGATGTGGCTCAAGTGGTAGTGCACTCGCCTGGCAAGCGCAGGGTGCTAGGTTCAATCCTCAGAACCACATAAAAATAAAATAAAGATGTTGTGTCCACCAAAAACTAAAAAATATATATAATATATATATATATATATTAAAAATTTCTCTCTCTCTCTCTCTCTCTCTCTCTCTCTCAAAAAAAAAAAAAAAAAATATGTTCAAGATAGGTAGTTATCTACCAAAAAGCTAGTTGTCAAAATATAAATATAGCATGATCCCACTTGTGAAAATAAAAAACCTGATGCAGCTTGAGATGTAGACTCATCAGACATTTCTGGAAAAAAAAATAGAAACTGTTAATTGTGATTCAGAAATTTATTAGTATGTAATTAATGGGCACTTGTAAAGAAGTTGCATTTGTGTATAAGGCATGTATTTGAATAAATATATAATATATTCAAATAAATTATGTTCTTTAAAAATAAGAAACTGTTAATTGTGATATACTCTTCTTAGTAGAAAGTTCATTTTTATTTTTGATATTTTATACTCTAAATTTTTACTATGGGCCTACTTTACTTTTACAGCAAAAATTTAATTTAAAAATAATAAGAAGATACAAACAAGGTCAGGGCAAGTGAGATCCAGCTGGGCACTGGGTGGCTCTGTGTTATACTGAGGAAAAACAACTAAACATGGTCAGAGAAACTCCTAAGAAGCAGAGAGGCAAAACAGCATCATGTGCATTCTTTGTGCAAACTTGTCAGGAGGAGCACAAGAAGGAGCACCTGGACGCTTCTATCAACTTCTTGGAGTTTTCTAAGAAGTGCTATCAGAGGGGTGGAAGGAGAAAGGAAAATTTAAAGACATGGCAAAGGCAGACAAGGGCTGTTGTGAAAGAGAAATGAAGATCTATATCCCTTCTTACAGGGGAAACAAAAAAAATTTTTTTGAAGGTCCCAGAATACCCAAGTGACCTTCTTGCTCTTTTCTGAATATTGCCCCAAAATCAAAGAACAGTCTGGCCTATCTATTGATAATGTTGCAAAGAGACTGGGAGAGGTGTGAACTAACACTGCTGCAGAGGACAAGCAGCCTTATGGAAAGAACGCTGCTGAGCTGAAGGAAAAAGGTGAAACATTTTTCCTTCCTTTCTGTTTTCTCCTCCCTTTATCTTGGAAGGTTATTGCTGCCTACCAAGCTAAAGGAAAACCTGATGCAGCAAAAAAAAAAGAGTCATCAAGACTGGTGAAGAAAAAAAGGAGGATGAAGAGGAGGAGGAAGAAGATGAAGAGGATGAATAACTTGATTCTAGTGCAGTTTTTTTTTTCTTGTCTTATATTTAAACCTCCTGTAGGCAGTGAATGTGCCCAACTCACTCTTTTTACATAAAAAAAAAAAAAACTGAAATGATGAGCTTGTATAAAATTTGTTTTTAAACCATACAGTGGGTTTTTTTCTTTGTTTGTTTTGTTTTGTTTTGTTTTTTGTATAGTTCACATACTACTGAATATGTCGTTAGATAGCCCTGTTCTGGTGATATTTCCAATAGGCCACTAACCTTGCCTGGTACAGTACAGGGACTGTTAATTGGCATGAAAAAATTAAAGCAGTTCTTGTTGATTCACAGCACAAATTATTCTGGGCTGGGATTCTAGCTCAGTTGGTGGAGCATTTGTCTTGCACGTGTGAGGCACTGGGTCCAATCCTCAGCACCACATAAAAACAAATAAATAAAAATAAAAGTATTATGTCTGTCTACAACTAAAAAATATTAAAAAAACAAATAATTATCCTGTTAACTGAATACCATTCTGGAAAAAATAGCAGCTATTTTGTTAAATAAATAACAAAATAAATGAAAAATAAAAAGCCTCATCTAACATTCAAAATGAATGAAGTCAAAACATTTAGTCAATGAATATTTGCAGATGATAGACTGTTCACCAGACTCTGAAGATAGAAAGATATCTACAACATGAGCCCTGCCCTCTGAAAATCTGCCTTTTGTGCAGGAAGTTAAGAGGGAGCCAGGCACCAAAAAATAACTGACCAGCTAGAGAAATAGAAATGAGCCATCCTTTGAGATGTCCAATGCTTTCATATGCAGAACTCCAAAAAAGCCCACACTGGACTCACTAGCACAAACCACCCTCCGCCTTTCTCATGATCTCAGACACCAGGGTAAAGACCCTCCAGCATACCAGGTCTTCACAGCCCTCCAGGAATTGAAACAGAGCCATCCTTTGAAAAGCTCTGTCACTCTCTCAATGAAATGTTCACCTTTGCAAGCTCATCTCTCAGGCAACCTCGGTCAAGGGATCTCGCTCTCAACTCTGAGCCCGGGCTCTACAAGGACCGCAGGTGCATGAAGCCTCAGAGGCAGAGTAATTACCAGAATGAGGGAGAGTGAACACCTGAGGCTTTCATGATAGGCAGAGGGGTGTCCCCTATGGCTGCATAACAAGTGTTACTCTCCAAGTGCCACTGCCCCTTCCTCCAACCCCCTCTTTAATGCAAATGCCCTGGCCAGCTGCTCCAAAAAGCTTGCTTGATAATTCTAGGGAGAGCTCAGAGGTAATTTCCCAGCTCCAAGCACTTTCCGCTGGCGGGACTCCAGAGTTGGCATTCTTCCCCACGCGGCCCTGCTGTTAGAGGGAAATATGGAGGTCAAGAAACAAGTCAGTCCGGCCCTTAGAACTGTGGGTCCCAAGCGGTCCTTAACCAGCGGCCCTTGGTGGGTTCACCCTTTGCTGTGAAGAGCAGCAAGGGGGACTAATGAGGTGATGTGATCTGATCCCACTGGGAACGCAGCCCTGCACAGAGATCCAAATCAAACGTTTTCATAAACTGGGGCAGAAATGAAAGACGAGGAAAGTCCTGCTATCTGGGCAGGGGAATGTGTCAGCACCCTCACCAGCAGGCCTGAGTGAGCGCTGCTTTCGTAAATAGTTTTGACCTCTTTCCCTTCAAACTACGTGTTATCTCAACAGCCCTCCAGAGGGGCGCTCTGTAGATGACCAGCGTGGAGCAGCCCCTCCACCTTCACAGCCATGACCCCGAGGGCCACGTGGGAATTTTGTGAATGATACGAATCCAGGGGTAGAGGGAAGCAGGGAAGCTCTCACTATTTTATACCAGCAGCAAAAGCACATTAACAGATCAGGGTGGAGGACGGGAGAGAGGAAGCGGAAAACTGGTCTCCTGCACTAACATGGCTGATACTCGACAACTGACTCTCTAGAACACAGACCCCTTATCCAGAAAATGCTGCCTACCTTACAAGCTAGTAGGATAACTTGAGATAACAGTGAATGAACTTTGCCAACCTGATGTCATATTAATTTGCTCCAAGGCAGCTGGTTCTTGGAAATAGGAGCAACCCTCTCCAGGATACTGTCATGGGGTGATCAAGCAGTGGGGAGCACAGGATGGGCAGTTATTTCTGCACAATGGGGTCTCAAATTTCATTTGTATTTTTTACCTTCCGGGAAGGCTCAACAGATTATAAAAGAGAACTTTGTCCTGCAAATGGAGTGAAATAAATGTCACAATTATTACTTTATTTTTCCACAGAAAATACCAAGTAAGGGGGAAAGAGTAGTGTTCGTGGAATGGTACACCAACTGTGAGGATAGGAGGCCTCTGTGTCTTAGGAAGGCTGCTCTACTGCTCCAGCCTCAGTTTCCTCATCTGTAAGTGTTCCTGGCTCATAACAACATGGAAACAGAATACGCCAGGGTACCTAGGCAGCATGGGGTACCCACTCTATTGCCAATGGCCCCATTTCATTGTGAAGAAAATGAGGCAGAGGGCTGGGGATATAGCTCAGGTGGTAGAGTGCTTGCCTTTCATGCACAAGGCCCTGAGTTCAATCCCCAGCACAAAAAAAAGAAAATGAGGCAGAGATAACGTCCTCCTTTAGGCACCAGAAAGTGGCACAGTTTTCGGATGAAAGACTGACCCACAGTCCATTGTCACTGTAGGATTGATTGGGTAGAATTGATCCTACTCTTTCTTTTCATTTCCTACAAAATAGGAACAAAGCCTCTTTACTGATCTCTCTGCCTCCTTGTCCTGCTCCAATCTTTCATTACCTTCTTTTTTAATCCTATCTACTTCTCAAAGGTCAGGTTAAACCTCACATTTTCTAACATGTACTTTACTTCCACTTGGCCTTTGTGAACTCATTTTGGGGCCTTGCCTTAGGCCTTTTCTATCATCCAGCCCCACCCACTTTCAGACTCTACCCACCCACAGGAATCTGCCACTCACAGAGCAGCTACTTTTCTTTTACTGTTCTGAACCAAGATGATTTCAAATTTTACCATCATTTTCACGTTGGAGACTGGACCATAATTCAGTCATGTGTTGCTTAAGATCTGGATACATTCTGAGAAATGCATCAGTTGGCCATTTTGTCCTTGTGTGAATATCATGGAGAGTTCTTAACACAGATCTAGAGGCCACTGGTGGTGGCCTCTTGATGCAACTGAGACACAGTAAACACAGGATGTGAGAGGCAGCTGCCATGTCACACAGCATCCTCTTTTACAGTAGACTTGTTTTTATGAATAGAAGCAATACGCTTTAAAACAATAATAATATGGTACAGTAAATACATAAACTATAACAGCCTTTTATTATCAAGCATTACTTGCTATACATATTTATATGTGCTATACTTTTATAGGACTGGCAGCACCACAAACACAGGGGTAATCATCGTGTTAGGAGGTTGTGATGGCTACCATACCACTAGGCAGTGGGAATTTTTCAGCTTCATTATGAGCCGTCATTGACCCAGACATCATTATGTGGTGCAGCACTTTACTCAACTGGTTGCCACAGGCCCAAAGATAATGGAAAATACTGAATGCAGGAAAGAATTGCAACTGGTGGAGTGGACTGTGGCGGGGCTTCCAAGACTGGCCCATTTTCAGGAATGCCCCTGGGTAAAGGGGCAGCGCACTCCTTGACTCCTCAGGAGGCCATCTTCCCGGTACACTTAATGTGTTGTCAGCATGTCTAGGCTCTGTGATAACCAGGCCCTAGAGCAAAGCTCAGAGTAAGGCCCAGACTAGGTCCCACCTTCTAAAGTGTTCATTTCCTGCTCTTTCCCACAACAAATGGCAAGAGGAAGGTTGGAAAGGTCTATCCCTCCAAAAGAAACTAACCACTTCTAGATGGAATTAGAAATGGCCTCCACTCACCAACAGGAAGACATTCCATGTCTAAGTTCCCTTCTCCTTTCTCATTGCCTTGCAGCCCTTCCTGCCCCCTGGCAGTGCTCACACCTCCATAAGAACAAGCCATCTCTTGAGCAGAAGCTCATTCTGAATTGATACATGGAAAAAAAAAAAAAAAACTGTCTCCCTAAAAGAGACAGAGTCTCCAGCGATGCAAGAAACCAACAACATAAACATTCACAGTTAGTTCCTTAGAGTCATAGCCTCTCAGACATATTTTCTGATTATGATGTGATTGCATTTACCTAATAAAATTGTATGTTTGAGTGGAATGCAAGAGTAAAGAAATAGGCTGCTTCAAAAGTATAGTCTAGTCATTATACTGTGCAAGAAAGAAAATTGCTTAGAGCTTGGAAATGCAGGTTTAGCAGCTTCTGTCATTCATCTCTAGTGTTTGAGAATCTTCTGGCCAGGTTTTAGCAAGGAATCAATCAGACTCATAGCACCCGGTGTTTCTTGACTGGCCAGTTCTCTCTACTAAGGGAAGCACAGAGCTCAGAAATGGGAACTTGGAGCTGGCATTGTTGCAGCAAAAATCTCTGCCTTTCTCACATCCTACTCCATAAAGCATTGCCTTTCCCTTTTGCAATTGGTAATGTAACTTTCTGGCAAAGCATCCTTTTCAGTTTGGAATTCCTATTTTATCCTGCTTTGAAGTCCAAGAAGTTTGTGATGATAGGTGGTCTGTAAAGTTTATAGACACTGGAGAAGGCAGTCTCCCTAGCCCTGAATGCAAAATGCCTTATAGAAACGTCCAACCTCTCTCCAAGTGAAGTTCTTATTTTGACACAAATTATATAGAAGGAGGAGGGGAAGGCCCTGAAAAACAAATGAGCAACTTCTTTAAAAGGCTTTCAAAATCAAATGTAAAATTCATTAAGAAAAGTAATGGAAATTTTATGGCTGGTGCACAGATAAATTCATTGCTGCCTCTAAATTCATCAAGCATACATACAGGAGTGTATACCAAATTAATTGGAACTAACAGCCTCTTAGAAACTCTAACCAGCTGCAGGAGTCAGAGTAAACTAGTTGGAACAAAACAAAGAACCCACCCTCCTCCTCCTTCTTCCAGGCCCTGATTGAATTAGAAGCTAAGCTTTCTTGACTTTAAAAATATTGAGCAACTCTGTTCTTCCACTCTCCACTGTTCAGGTCCAAGCAGGGTCAAAACTAGACACAAATGAGGTTTCTTTGGATATTAGGAACCCTGATTCTATTCCACATAGCTACAAAGGAATCCTTAAAAGATATTCTAATGCTGATGTTAAATGCTGCTCTGATCTTGATGCATAGGCTAGAGAAAGGAGCACTGAATTTAAAAGATTCTTCTATTACTTTCTAGGACTACTTGGAGAGAAAGTCCTTCACCTGTTCCTTCAAGTTAACGTTCTAGTGTTTGATATGTTTTCAAATAGGCCATCAGCAAATCACACAAGAAAACCAAAGAAACTGCATAAGTCATTACAATTATTAACTTGAAAAAACTACGGGAAACCATTATAGTTTGCATCTTGAATGTCCCCCAAAAGCCCATCTGTTAAAGGCTTGGTCCCCAACTCATGACACCATTGGGAGGTTGTGGAACTTTTAGGGATGGGGCCTAGTGAAAGGAAGTTAGGTCACTGGATGGTGTGCCCTTGAGAGGGCCCTTGGACCCCAGCCCCTCTTCTGTCTCTCCTTTTGCTTCCCTGATACCATGAGATGAACAGGCTTCCTCCACCAGGTACTGCACCATGATGTGCTACCTTGCCACAGGCCTGAAAGCAATGGGCCAGCTGGACACAGGCTGACACCTCCAAAATGGTGAGCCAAAAATAAACCTTTCCTCCTAATAATATATCTCAGGTATCTGTCACAGTGACGCAAAGCTAACAAACACAGAAGCCATGTGCTCCCGAAAACAAGTCAGCTTCCACCTACTTACTTAAATTCTTGTCAAATAGTTCTAAATAGTATTTTATCAATAATTGTTAGTCATGTAATTAAAATTTTAATAATATTAATTTTATTAATAACGAGTAACATTTGTTGAGGACTTATTCTATGCAAAGCACTGTGCTAAGCATTGTATAGCTATCATCTCATTTAACCATCACCACAACGCAATGAGTACCAAACTACTATAATTTCCTTTTTCGGGGGGAGTGGGGGGACCGGGGATTGAACCCAGGACACTTGACCCCTGAACCACATCCTCATCCCCTTTTATATTTTATTTTGAGATAGGGTCTCACTAAGTTGTTTAGGATCTCACTAAACTTCTGAGGCTGGCTTTGAACTTGCAATCCTCCTGCCTCAGCCTCCCAAGCCACTGGGATTATAGGCATGCACCATCATGCCCAGCTATGAATCCCATGTAGCAGGGGCAGGGGAGGGAACAATACTGGGGATTGAACTCAGGGCCACTCAACTACTGAGCCACATCCCCAGCCCTATTTTGTATTTTATTTAGAGACAGGGTCTCACAGAGTTGCTTAGAACCTCGCTTTTTGCTAAGGTTGGCTTTGAACTCATAATTCTCCTGCCTCGGCCTCACGATTACAGGCATGTGCCACTGCGCCTGGCATAAATCCCATTTTAAATATGAGGAAACTGATACTCTGAAAACTTAAGTAAGTACTCCAAGGTCAGATAACTATAATATTTGTTCCAACATGAAGTCAGGTTGCAAAAGTTCAACCATCAAGCAACAGGTAAAAGTAGACGTCAGGATCCTGTAGACTTTCATCCTCAGAAAGATCACAGAGAATCTGGGTGAGTCAACAGAGAGACTTTGTTTTAACCATTCAAAGATGCAGGGTTTGGCCACAAAGGGTTAAGAATGGATTTCCATCCTCCTAGGTGGATGGCTTAATCTGAACACTGAGGCCTTCGCTCTTCTATAATAGGAGTTTCACCCACATGAAGAAGGGAAAGAATAGAATTTTTATATGGTTCTAGTAAATGTTTATTTGAGGTTATTTGTTCAGGAAAATAATGATAATATGGAAACTTGCCACTTCTTTCTTACAGTGATCAGCAATCTAGGAAATTACTGTGGGAGGGTGAAGTCTTCAGAAGAAAACCATCCCCTGGTTTGGGAGGACTTGTTCCTGAAGAAGACCCTGAGGTAGCTATCGACTGGGCCAATATTGTCCACGGAGTAGGACAGCCTGTAAAAGTCAGGAGAAGCTTTCCCAAAAGAATGAGCAGATCCTGAATAGAAGTGACTTCCACCTGCACAGTGTTATCAGCTCATCCCTATCATAAACATTTGCTGATCCCCTTCTATGTGCCAGGCTCAAAGAAGATCTGGGGACCCAGAGATGAGTGATCTTAAGAGATGTTTTTTACCCCTTTAAATGAAAAGATTGATGATTCAAAGAAGAAATTGCAGTCATTTTTAAAAAGGGGCTTCGGGGCAGGAACATGAAGGTAAATGCTTTGATAGTCTATACTTTTCCAAAGATATGAGATATCTAATTAGGTCTCTGGAGAATTGATAACTTCAGATTTGCAACATTTTGTGCATTTGTTTGTTCTAATTGTGTTTCTGGATGACTGCTTAATTAGCCACTTGTAGGGAATAGCAAGGAAACAATTGCATACTGAGTTTTTTTCAGTGGTGATTTTGGCAAGGACTCTGTATCTCAGATAAGAATTCATTTTTTGTAACAATAAAGAAATTAATTAGTAGTGACTTAAATATATAAAGCATTATTTGTCTCATATAACAATAAGTCTGAAAGTACTTTCAGGGCTGGCAAAGAAGCCCAGGATTACCATTTGCTATATCAAACCTTCTTTTCCTCTACCATCCTCAGCATGATGATGACCTTTATTCTCATGCTGGTTGCCCCTTGGTTTCCAAATGGTTGCCACATTGCCAGTCATCATATCTGAGTTCCAGGAAGGAAGAAAACAAAGAGGAAGCACTAGCAAATTTCAGCTTATATCTCACTGGCCAACATTATCACATGGTCAGCGCTAACTTCAAGGAAGACTAGGAAATCAATGAAGTGTTTGTTATCTTACTTTAAGAGTTTTTCTAGTAGAGGCAGAAAGAACAGAAACAGGTTGGGATTGAAAGATTACTCAATTAGGAATATTTTCCACTCCTTTCAACTATAGAAAAATAAGCATAAGCCATGTTCTAGTCTTCCCAGATGATTTTTAAAGTAAAAATACAAAAGAGGGGGAAGTTGTCAAAACTATGATGTATTTTAAACATTTTTATATTGTGCATATAAAAATAGGCTAGGGGTGCAGTAACTATAGGTAGAACTCCACTTGGCAAAACCAACCTTTAAGACCAGGCCAAATTAGATGCCTATCTTCTCCCAAAAATATTCTTAAGTCAAAATTAATCATGAATATCTTTAATATATAAAATAGAAGAAGGGTATCTGGAATGGAAAGGGCAGAGAAAGTCTCATAAATTATGACGTTCCCAAAATGGTGTCTGTCTCATATTCTCCTTGAACTTTATGATCTTATTCTGTAATCATGAGCCACATGTAACTCTCAAGTATGTAAGATGTAACTGGCCTGAATGGACACATGCTAAAAGTATAAAATTCATAGCAGATTTCAAAGACTTAGAATGTTAGTTATCTCATTAATAGTTCCTTTGCATGTAATCCATGTTGAAATAATACTATTTTGGAGACATTTAATTAAATAAATATTATTAAAGTAATTTCACCTGTTTCTTTGCATTTATTTTAGTGTAGACACTGGAAATTTAAAATTACCTGTGTGGTTTGCATTACATTTCCATTGGAATGCACGGATCTGGAAGGAGGACCTCTCACGAAGTCTCTCTATAACACTTCGTTACACTCCACAACTCCTGTATGTACCCTTGACCCATTTCTGAGTTCACCAGGGTCCTCCACAGTTGCATACATGTCAGCATTTTCCAGTTCCCACCTCTAGGGGACCTCTCTGCCTTTCCACCCAAAAGCCCTCTAATGCCCTAGGAGCTAGCTCAGGACAGCTTGGAAGTGTTCAAGAGCACCCTTCAATCAATAAGGAATGCTGAAAAAATGTTCTGTCTACAACTGTCTCTCAGCAGGACGACATTTAGGTATGCTCCACATATTCTCTCAGAGGGTCCCCAATAAGACTGAGTCTCAACTGCCTACACCAATAGCTTGCTCATTCTCTTAGACTGTATTCTCTCTTACCTCCACCAGTCCCTCATTTCTTCTTCCTGGGATCACCTCCCAAAAAACTTCCTATTCAACAGTCTGTGTCAGCTCTGTTTTAAGGGGCCCCAAATGAAGAGAGCAACTTAAACATTTCACAAATCCTTTAAGGGACCTGTGCCAAGAATCCTTCAATTTCACAATTCATATTGAATTTTTCTTCCTGCACTATTATCAGGAAAGATGCCTTTAATTACTACTTTTTTTCCTATCGCTTCATCTAGAATTCATTGTCAATGACTCTAAAAAAAAAAAGAAGAATAAAAGAAAGATTCTTCTCTAATTAAACAAATAACAGATCATTTGAAAGAGTTTGAGGATTTTTTTTCCCATCCCAAGTAATTTGCTTACATTTAAACTGTGTTTATATACTGTTGGTTTAATTATCAATTCATTAAGGACATTGTTTTGGCTCTTTGAAAAATTTTTTTTTTTGCTTTGGGGCAGTTGCAGGATGTTTTTACTCAACAGAGTCAAATGCCATAGGACTTTTTTTTTTGGGGGGGGGGGGTACCAGGGATTGAATTCAGAGGCACTCAAACACTAAGCCACAACCCAGCCCTATTTTGTATTTTATTTAGAGATGGGATCTCACTGAGTTGCTTAAGGCCTCGCTTTTGCTGAGGCTGGCTTTGAACTCACAATCCTCCTCTCTCAGCCTCCTGAGCCACTGGGATTACAAGCACGCACCACCGTGCCTAGCCACAGGACTATTACATACAGTTCTCATTGAGTCTGCAAGAAAAGACATAGCCAGCAAGACAGCAGGGTTAAGGGGGGACAGCACCATTCCCCAAACTCTATACACAGGAAGAGACAGCTATAAGGTGCTCTGGATGCCCCAACCTGCAACACAGCCCTTGCTGTCTGATGCTAGGCTTGCCTGAATGATGCGAAGTAGCAAATAGTCTTTTAAAAATATAAAAATGTTTTAAAGCCAAATAGTTACAAATTTAAATCCTGTCTACACCACTCACTAGTGTAAGCTTTTTTAGATCTCTAAAAGGTTCTTCTTTCAGAGCCCCAGGGTTCCTATCAATTGAATGTGGAAAGATGGGACTTTCACTAAGTGAGCATAAGAAATATTTATCCAGGACATTACATTTAAATGAGACTCGCATTTAGATTGTTTACAAGTAAAGCATGTGTACATAGAGTAAAAAACGAAAATTTAAGGGTTTAAGCAATACCTGCATTTTTTACATTTTTTTTTTCTGGAACTTCTTTGGTCTTTCATATAGTAGTAATCTGAGCGATATCCTGAGCTTCTCTCGAGTCACATCCTGATAAGAATAATTCCTATGTATCCAACAGGGAGCTTTTAAAAATCTGAGATATTTTCAAACTGACCACTGTTTGTGTTTTCTCTTTATTTCTTCTTGATGAGCTCCACGTTCAACTCTCCTTTGGGCCTTTCCATTGCAGTCTCTTTGCAGCCCTGGATTCTCCAGTACTCCATCTTTTATCTTGGAGTATAGCCCTGAAGTTGGGATTCACATGACGGTCATTCCAGAAATCAGTACGTGGTGAGGCCTCAGAATGTTCTTACTCATGACCTATCTCAATGGGAGGCCCTGACAGTTGCTTTCAAAATCCCTAGAAGTAGGCTCTGGGCTCCAGCAAGAACTGCTGGATAATGCACCCAGCAAAGGACTGCCATATAGTACACACAGTACTCGATAGATGCTAGATTTTCTCCTCTTCTACCTTCAGGCTTCTTGTCTGAAATCTCAGGAAGCTGGGACTTCGTTCAGCATTGCATTTAATTAGAAATAAGTATTGAGGGCCTGCAAGGTTCACAGTACTCTGCTAGATTCTAAAATAAAGAGCAAAAGAGGAAAAGCTCTAAAGGGGCATAAGATGTAGTCTGTGCCCTTCCAAGTATTTGCAATCTAGTGGAACCTAATTCAGAGGAACATATTGGGACTTTAATAGATGTTTGTGAAATAAATAAAAGACATACTTGCAATGAAAAGCTAAAACATCAGGGAATTGATAGAGTTTAGGATACTGTGTTAGTCAGCTTTGCATCACTGTGACCAAAATACCCAGAAACAACTACTCAGAGGAGGAAATGTTTATTTTGGCTCATAGTTTCAGAGGTTTAGTCCATGGTAGACTCACTCTGCTGCTCTGGGTCCAAGGTGAGGCAGAACATCATGGTGGAAGAGCATGGTGGGGAAGGGCTGCTCCAGTCATGGTGGCCAGGAGGCAGAGAGAGGAAGGGGAAGGGGCAGCAGGGAAGATGAACCCTTCCAAGGCACACCTCCAGTGACCCATCTTCTCCAACCATGCCCCACCTGCCTACAGTTAACACCAGTCAGTCCATTCAAGCTAGGATGGACAGAGTAGGTTACAGTCCTCACAATCCAGACATTTCACATCCAAACATTACTGTATTAACACAGAAGCTTTTCGGGGACCTGTCATATTAAATCCATAACAGATGCTATTGACTAATGCCACCTAGGAATTCCTGCATCCCTGCTTTAGCCAGCATTCCTTTCACCTTTCACACTGTTGAATTCTCCCACAGGTGGGACAATGACAAAGAAGAAGTGAATAACTATGTCATTTTCAATTACCTAGAACATGCTCTAAACTGCAGTGAAGTGTTGCTGGTAACCTGCCCAAAGGTCAAATGGACATTTTCCATCTTCCTAAGTCCAAATCCAAATCTTAGGATATAATACCCTCTGACTAGAAGCACTGTATAGGGCAGCAGGAGAGACACATGAAGACCCACAGGAGAAGAGCAAAGTGAATGAAGGTAGCTGGACCTGTCAAGGGCTGCCTGGTCCAATGCTGGCTAAGTTGCTGAGGCCACAGGAGGGAGGCAGCTTTTTAACACAAAAGTGTCCTGACTACGAGTAAACAGGGCCCAATCAGTGGACAGGAATTTGACCTCCCTCTATGCTGATATAAAGCAGCATATCATGAATGGATAAGAAAATAGCATACAGAAAATGCTACAAAACTCAAAAGTGAGTGATCTCATTGGAGATAGAATAATAAAAGTGGTAACAGGATATTATTTAACAGAGTTGCTCTTACCTTAAACATAGCCTTCAGCATCAAGTAAGACCAGAGATTAATTTATTCTTCTCTTCTTTCCACAGAACTTCCTAAACATTCTTACAATGGATCTGTTTGCATTACCTCCCACCCCTTATAATCTCAATAAGGGGTGGGCAGCCCAGTTCTGCAGTCAATCTCCAGTAAGCTCACAGACTGACCCCTCTTTAAAATGTGCATAAGAGAGAAGAACTAGTTGCTTGTTTAATAAGATTCTTTTCACGACTTCTTTCTAGGTATTTTCCATAATTGAATTGTCTACAGACCAAACAAGAATTGCTGCTTTTAATAGCATTTGGCTATTTAGTAGACACCTTTGAATGAAATTTAACAAAGCACTTTCACCAAATGTTCATTCATTATGTTGTTTCCTTTGAGGGCAGGGCACCAGACATTTCTAAAACGAAAGAGTTCAAGCCATCTAAAGGAGTAGTGAATATATTTGCTTCATCAAGTATGACCAAAAAAAAATGGCATATTTTGACCAAAATCAAGAATATAGTACTTTCTCTCTCTTTCACTAAATTGACATGGTATTTAGAAAAATTTTATATTTCACATTAATCACAGAAAATAACTTAAAAATTCTAGGACCCCAATTCTCATTATCTATTTTAGCCCATCCAATTATCTACATGTCTTTCTGTTCCTTGGCTGTGGTCTACAGCCTAACAGTATTTTATTATTTTTATTTTTCATCTCTGTCTACATGGGCCTAGAAAGTAAAAAAGCAATAATAAACATAAAGCAGTTTCTGAACCCCTCTTTTCCACAATCAATTGACCTTCTCCTGTGTATGTGGGTCACACAATCAAGAGTCTTTAGTCTTGAAAATCTGGCCAAAAGGGCAAAAGCAGATCTCTAAAATCAAAGATAAAAAGTGATCTACCATTTAACACATATTCGTATCTGTCACTATCTTGCCATCCCATTATGGCATCTTCTAATTTCAGAAGAAACATAAAATACAAGAAACACGGAGAAGGGACATTGACTCAGTGGGAAAATGTTGGAACCTTTTACCTCCTTTGGGACCATGGCCATTATTGGGTGTTGGCTGAGGTGGCCTCATGGGCTCTTCTAGAGCATTTCCATATATGTGACCTGGCTCGATCGGCACAGGCAGGCTTTTGACCTTGACCCGCCTAATGTTTTTTTTGTTGTTGTTGTTTTTTTAATTTTTTTTTATTGGTTGTTCAAAACATTACAAAGCTCTTGACATATCATATTTCATACATTAGATTCAAGTGGGTTATGAACTCCCATTTTTACCCCAAATACAGATTGCAGAATCACATCAGTTACACATCCATATTTTTACATAATGCCATATTAGTAACTGTTGTATTCTGCTACCTTTCCTATCCTGAAATCTGCCTAGGCCCTTAGTGATAGTGATGTAATGCCCCCTATTGGTTCTCGCTACTTTCTCTTCTTACTCCCTCCTTACATCACTATATAACCTTGTCCCTGACACAATAAAGCTGAGATCTGCTGCACCTTCACAGCTGACACAACTCCCGGCTCAGTGTGGTTTCTTCCCAATCTTGAGGTGGGGACTGGGCCATCGACCCTTACCCTCTCGCTCAGCCCCCTCCGAGACGACAGGCTGGTCCTGCCTGTCTCCCACGTACCCTTGTTGCAGGGAGCAACAGCAAAAGGTGCTCCAGATGGCTCCAGCTTCCAATTCCTATCTATACAATTTAGAAAAATGCCCCAAAGCATATTTGTTATTCTGTATATTCTGATATTCAAAAAAAGCTTTAAAGAATTTTGAAATTTGGATCTCTAAATCATGATATTTTGATGTCCCCCAAGGCAGGTAGATATAGTATGCAAATTTTGCCAGGGATATTATTAAATTAGATTATGGCCTAAGGAAATCAGTTAGGCTAGAAATTAGCAAACACAGGGACAGGGACTTCCATGCTTACTCTAATATTTGACTAATTGGTTATAGTATACTCTCATAGGACACATTTAAATGCATAGCCTAAGAATATGCATGATTTAAGGAAAATAACGGTGTGCCTTAGATTACAGAGGACAAGAGAAGGGATATGTTTGGCCTAAATAATTCAAACCATCTATATAAAGTAAATACAATTGATGGCTACTCGACTCACTAATTTGACAGTTGCCATGTTTATTAGCCAGGGTTCTCAAGAGAGGTAGAACCAATAGGGACACTGAAGGCAAGCTGGAGGCCATGGGAGGCTGGTAGGATGGCTCCATTCAAGTCTTAAGGACCCAGAACAAGCGAAGCTGATGGGGTGATCCTCAGTTCAAGGCCAAAAGGCTGAGAACCCAAGGGCTCCTAATATGAGTTCTGAGGTCCCAAGGCCTAGAGTTCTAATGTCATAGGCAGCAAAACAGAGTCTATCCCAGCTCCTATAGAAATAAGTTCCCTAGATCACTGCAAAATTATGTTGGTCCCCAAAAGACTTTTTAAGAATATATCAGTCAAAGGAATCCAGACATCTGGAAACCACTGAAGTTGGAGCATAATGGAAGATTTGCCAAAAAGAAAATCCATGTAAATATATGTTTCTACCTGGGAGTCAATCATTTCAGTTACTAAGATTTTTATGTATTGGCAATCCAAAAATGTTCAAATTGGCTTTGAGATTCATAAAACCAAGTTTCAATAGCCTATAAATTTAATAAATGTCTACTATCTCTAATGATTTTTATTCTAAGATTATCATTTTTCTTATGAACTGTCATTTGGAAGATTTCTTATTTGTGGTGAAATATATATGTATATATTACTATATCATATATATGTAACAGAATATATATACACTGTTCTATTTGTTTGGTAGCTTTCTGAGATCCCCAAGCACCTTGCTGGGAGAATAGAAAGGGTGAGTAGAGACAATATCATAAATAAACTATTATTATTTATAATGTACATTCTTTATTCTCATGCACTAATGCACAATGTTATTTATTAGTTTAATCACTGTTGTGAGGATTGTTATTATTATTTCATGAAATAAAACCGAAAATGGAAATTGGAAAACAGAAAAGAGAAAAATACATTCTATCTTGAGGACATGTAAGATTTACTGTGTATAATCTGTACATAGACAAACTATATTTATTTCTGTTCCAATGCCTTATTTGTCAATGTGTTAAATTACCTCCTACCCTAGTAACCACTGGAGCATTAGTGACCATTGGAACATAAACCTCATTTCTTCCCATCGTCTCCCACATCCTTCCCTTCATTTCTAGTCTCACTCCAACCATCCTATTCCCAGATTTCAATACTTCAAGTTTCAAAGTAAGCCATTTCAGCAGGTTTGGAGGGCCCAGGGAATTCTGGAGATTTAAAAATTTTGAGTGCATCAACTCAAATGTTCCCATTCCAAGTCTCAAAGTCCTCTCTCCTTCCATACCAGGGCCTTAACCTGGATGTTCTATGCACCTGCAGGGTTGTGAATTCTACCTTCTGTGGAGATCAGTATGCCTCCTAATTAAATACTGAGCCTGATCTTTAACTTTTTATTCCCCCTGGCTGCAAGAGATGAAAGAATATTTATATTTACCAGGAAGTACCTTTGCCATGTACAAGTCAATGGCTTTAAATTCACCAATGATCACCCTGAGTGTTTCACCAGTCCATCCACAGCCACCAGTGAGAGTCATGCAACTTTAGTAGTCATAATTACCACTTTCCCCAGTCTCCCTCTGTCTGAGCTATTGCATTCTCTCTTTCACTGGTATGCCATTCCAACAGCTCAAAAAATCCTTTTAGAGTCACTTCCTAGGACCATTTCTGCCTCAACTGGTTTCCTGGGACCACTTTAGTCTCTGTCGACTTAGTTCAGTTTCCCTGGAAACCAGCCCTTAGACAATAGTTTTCCTGCAGAAAGTGTATTGAGGAGTGCTTAGCCAACCCACGTGTGCAAGGAAGGGAAGAGCAGACATTGGTCAAAGGAGAGGCTGGATTAGAACAGAGACTTTGCCCATCCCCTGGAGGTTCTGAAGCTGAGATCCACCTTGGGGCAAGAGGGCCACTCCTGGCACTGCCACATCAACTAGTCATTGAACAGGGGGCACAACACTGAATAAGGCAGCTCCATTCCTGGGGAGCAACTCAGCTATGAGTCCTCAGTACAAAGGAAGCTGGGACAACACATGCTTCTCCTAAAGGGAGCATCTGGACAGAGCATGCACCATGGCATCCACTTCATCCCTGCAAATTAGCAACCTGTAGGACACAATTGACTTAAAAAAAAAAAAAAAAAAAAAAGCCAGTGCCTCCCAGTCTGGCATCTGTGGACTTCTCCAGCCTCAGCTGCCACAGCACCTCTTCTCAGACTTCTATGGCCAAGCTGGTCTCCCAAGCATTCCCTGAATAATCTACAAACCTTCTTGCCTCTCAGCCTTGGCTCAGAACTCGCCTCCTACTGCTACACTCTGCTCCTTCCTCCCGGTGCTTCTGATCATTTCTCATCTGGCCCAAGCTCTACCTTGTCCAGGAAATTTGCCAATGGCCCCTGTCCACCCAGCCTTCCTCTGATGACTGATAGGGAACACCTTGTACTAACATGACACTGACTATATCCTATGTCCATTAGTTCATGATTTTAATGTACATTTTCCTTGGCTTCAACTAGACTATAAGCTCTGCTACTCGCTAGGATATAGCCTTGGACAATGAGTGTGCAAGAGTCTGAGCCTCAGCTTAAATCCAAAATGCATTCACTCATTACTTTAAAGAATATCTGAGTACCTACTATGTGTTGTCCCTAACAACAATTCCTTTCTTTGAGATCTGGAAAGTGGGGTGGCCTTGTTTAAAGATTCTTAATCTCAGCATATAAGAAGCCAGAGAAGGTCAAGGGACATGACACGGCCTCAGTGGAAGAAGGACAAATGGAAAGTAGACAAGAAGGACAAGTTAAAATTCAGAAAAAATTGGGTGGGGTTGTGGCTCAGTGGTAGAGCACTTGCCTGGCATGTGTGAGGCACTGGGTTCAGCTCTCAGCACCGGATATAAATAATTAAAATAAACATATATCAACAACTAATAAAAAATTTTTTAAAAAAATTCATAAAAAATAAGCATGGTGGTAACCACATTCCAAACCCCAAGTTTAAACCCACCTTCCACTTTTTCTCAGAGAAAGTCATTACTAATACCTAATGTCTACTGTAGCTACTAGTTTTAATTTAATTCTCTCAAATTCCCAAGAATGCTCTCCCCTCTTTCCAAATATAAAGGGACAAAATAAAACATCAAAAAATAGAAAATTAAAGTCAGTGAAAAGAAAAAAGTAACTTTGAGAGTTGGTCTTTAAATCTGTGCTGCTTCCTTTAGATATGAAGGGCCCTACGGCTGTGACCATTCTTTATTCCTAATTTGCTCTAACCAGCTCTCTCACAGGTGTTTGTCTCATTGGCTCTAAAATTGTGCTCTTAGAATGAACTTCTCCAGGGCTCGGGCAAATAAATATCCCTCTTCTATGAGATCATGTCTCCTTTTTATAAGGTCTTTTTGTTCCATTCTACTGGAAATGCTAAATGTGTGCTTTCTCAATTTTGCAAATGGGAAGACCCTAGAGAAAGGAAATGAAGGTGAGGAGAGAAGGGCAGAAGATAAAAATGTGGCAAAGTATAAATCTCAGACCAGTCTGTCACAGTGTTACTGCCTGGGGCTCATCCTAAAAGAACATGCTTCCAAGAGAGACTTTGAAGCCCCACAGAGAAGAACCATGGTCAGCAAATCTGCTGACTTATGCTAAACACCTACATCTAATGAGTTAGAAGATGCAGTAACTGCAGCTCTGCCTGCTCCTGGGGCTCTGTGGACCTACATGTTTATCTTTGTACTGCTTCATGGGCAACCTTCATTTTCACAGGATCCTGAAATAAACCCCTGCAGGTCCAACAATTGTGTACAGGGACCCATCTTATTTTGTGACTGCTCTGCCACCAACTCCTTAGTGGACAAGGCCCCTTTCAGTGGCCCTTGCTTCTGTGTCCAAGAGCACTCCTAATGCCAACTCTGGCTCCATTCCTCAATGTAGCTTTCTCCAGGACCAGGAATGTTCACACTCAGGTCTCTTCTATGCCAGCTCCCTGAACACATCACAGAGAACGGCACAGCAAATACTTCTGAAACTGGACAACACACTGAGCAGCAGGTGAACCAAGGACAGGTAAAAAAGATGATAAGGCTTTCCAGAGCCAAGGAAGTGCCAATTTTCACACAGGTAGAAAAGCAGCATAGAAACACATGTGCTCCTGGAATCATAGCATCTGTGTTAACCAACTTTTTGTTGATGTGACC
Organism: Callospermophilus lateralis; assembly: GCF_048772815.1. NCBI lineage: Eukaryota > Metazoa > Chordata > Mammalia > Rodentia > Sciuridae > Callospermophilus > Callospermophilus lateralis. Next base: position 23,020,656 of record NC_135307.1, read on the forward strand.
AAAATACCTGAAAGAACAATTTAGAGAAGGAAAAGTTCATTTGAGGCTCAAGGTTTCAGAAGACTCAGTCCATAGTCAGTCAACTCCATTGCTCTGTGTCTGAGATGAGGCAGAACATCACGTGGAAGGGTGTGGTAGAGGGAAACTGCTCACCTCATAGCAGCTGAAAAGCAAAGAGAGACAGAGAAAGTGACCAGAGAAATGATGAATCCTTCCAGGTTATGCCCCCCTGTGACCTACTTTCTCCAACTAGGACCCACCTCCAATTAGGTGATTCAGGTATCAATGGATTCACTCAGCAAATGGATTAATCCACTGGTGAGGCCACGGCACTAATCATTGCCTAAAAGCCCCACCTCCGAACTGTGGGAGACCAACCTTACACGTGACTGGGTCACACTCCCTGGCTGCGTGCTGAGGCACTCAGTCACAGAAATGTGGTCAGTGTCTCCTGCATGGGTGTGTCTTGCTACAGCCCCATGGGTGAAGCTATGCCCACCTGTTCCTTTGTAATATAACCCCTTACCCTGTTAAGGATAGAATCTTCCATGGAAGTGTCTTGTGTGTATCCCCTTGTGCCCTTGGGTGTGGCCTACCCAGGTGTCAGTCAACCTGCTGACAGTGGACATCATGAAGATAGACTCAGCCCCCTGAAACCTGACCCCTTGCCTCATTTGAATAGCTTCTCCTCAATAAAAGGGGTCAGAGCATGCTCTCGCTCTCTCTCTTCCTGCGGACCCTTAACGTCAGAGAAGCCGTCACTGTGACCCCAAACAAAAAGGTATTTGTGTCTCTTGTGTGGTTATTTCGTGCAGCCCAGTTAGCCCAGTTTAACTGGAGTGACCCCTGAGCCATTTAGTCGAGAGAACAGAAACCCGGCACCCAACCTTACTGTATTGAGGACCACCTTTCCAACACATGAGTTTTGAGGACATTTTAGATTCAAACCATAACAGCATTTTTATGGATGGTCCATGAGATGTGGCACAGGTTTTCAGGTTCAATTCTTCTTTACCAGTCTAGCTTTAATTTCTGTGCTTCTCCACAAGCCAGTCCTTCCATTATAATTCACCTCATACCCCACAGTAGAAGTACCTATTCTAAGTCAGGATGCTGAGTTTTTTGTCAGGACGTTATTGCTTACTAGAAAAACAAGCCTATGCAAGCCCTCAATCCCCTAAGCCAGGTATCTTTCCCTATCATGAAAGAATGTTGGATCCAGTTATCTCTGCAGTCCCTCCTGTTCTCAGGATACAAGATGACCCATGGGCTTCACATACCTGTTCTCCTCAGCTTCAGAACCATTGGCTCAGAATCTTCTACCTCTCCTCTGAATAAAGTTTAACTCATGTTGCATTTTACAGGTCCCCAGGGACCTGGTAATTGGTCAAATTGGAAATGTCAGTTAGGAGGGAAGAAAAAAAAAACAAATATTTCAGGTAACTGCTAGTCAACGGTTATTCCAGAAAAAAAGGAGATTTGCCCAGTCCATGGTCCATTAGCTATTCATCGTTGAACTGTTCATTGATTTTACACATATGTCATCCTAGTCAAACCGAGGAAACTGGATCTAGGATCTCCATTATGTAAAGAAGGAAACTACAGGTAGAGAGATGGGAATTCAACTTCAAAGGCTCTGCTGGTTTTGCCAAGTTTGCTAGTCTCCCCACACCAAGGGAAGGGCCAGGCCAGCATGGAGGACATCATTATCATGTGGACACTCATCAGCCATGTAGCTTCATATTTCATCCATTCTTGCTTGAATATCATATCCTCTTCCCACAATAAAGCATAATCTGCTCTAATTTTGTTATTAAAATTTTATAATTTCATTATTTTTCATGAACATATTTCCATCCTTGTTGAATGCTTAATAAGTAAAATTCCATTATAAGGTCAGTGAAAAAACTAACACCTAGGCGTCTTTTCAGACTTTACTAGGTGTTATGCTTTAGGGGAAAAATTGAGTCATGGCATAGTTAAGTATATGTAATGATGAATAGGTCTCACTGTTCTCTTGAAGTTTCTATGATTCTCCAAGCCTCAAAAGAGACTCCAACTTCCAGGACACTGACGCTTTTCTCCTTGACCACCTGAGAGTGGCTGTGTGCCACACCAGCCTGTCACTCTGTAGTTCATTTGACAGATCCAACAACCCACAGCAGCCAGCTGGTTGCTCTATCAACCTGTCCTTGAACTTATTAGGCATCCCATAAATGAGACCAGCGTGATGGCAATTCTGTGGGTATAAAGCATATATTATTAACTTGTCCTTCTTTTTATTTTCCTCTACAAATTGTCTAACTAAAAACATAGAAAAGTACAAAGAAAAAGTTCTAATAATCACCAAGTTACCCCTTTCCCAGAATTGATCATTACTTATATCTTGTCGTACTAATTTCTAGTCTTATCTTTGGTCTTTAAGTTTTTTTTAAAAAATCACCTATTTTGATAAAAATGATAACATCTTATTATAAAAATGTAAAAAATGAATAAAAGTCACAAAGTCAAATGTAATAAAAAAGATCCGAATCACTCAGCCAGGAATAACTGCAGTTCATATTAAGTTAAAATGATCACACCTATCTCTCCATATCTAAATACAGAAATAAGAAAAGATAGTACAGAAAGGGTGGGAGGAATACATTTATAAAATTTAACTCCTTCTTACATATGCCTCTTCATTAAAATGTGTTAATTTTAAATTTAGTTTGGTTTTAAAAGTAAAAGAAACTACAGTGAAATTGAAGAAACTGTTGAGCTTCACATAAATGCTTCTTTATTTTTTAATTTTTGAGAAAATATCACTGAGGCTAAGAGAAGAGTTTATAAAACATTGGAGGATTCATTTTAAAAAAAAATAAAGCTAATTATTAAAATGACTTCTATATTCTCACATTTCTTCCTAATCTTCCTCTTCCTCATGTAATTTACATCACCATGTCTATATCGTCCCTGGCTATACCATTGACATCTTATTCTTTAAACATTGCTCCCACAGTTGTTTAGAATTAAGTCAGAGTTCACCACCTGGATTTCCCAAGACTTCTGATTCCTATGTTCCCTATTTCATTTCATACCGTAAGTAGCTTTCCTTGGTTGGAATTTCTTTCAAGAAGTTCTTATGAGTGCTGCACCTTTTAGGCTTTTTATTTTCCTATTGTGATGAGATCTGCCCTCTTAAATGCTTAAATGCACAATGCAGTTTTGCTAACTATAGGTACGATATTGTACAGCTGACCTCTAAAACTTAATCAGCTTGCATAACTGAAACTTAATGCCCATTCAAGAGAAACTCCTGGATTCCCTTTCCCTCCACCCCTAGCGATTATTCTATTTAGGCTTCTACGTGTTTGGCTATTTTATATTCCTCGTGTAAGTGGATCATATAGTACAGGACGTACTGTGAATGGCTCATCTCACTTAGCAAATGTCCTCCAGGTTCATTCTTGTTTTGCTGAGATTGAACAATAATGCACTGTTTGCGTGTGATACATTTTCTTTAACTGTTTGTCTGTTGATGAACATGTAGGTTGTTTCCACAACTTGGATATTGTGAATAGTTCTGTAATAAATGTTGGAGTTGTAATATCTCCTCAAGCTGCTGATTTCAATTCTTTTAGATACATACCCAAAGTAGGATTGTTGGATCATATTGTAGTTCTCTTTTTAATATTTAAGAGCTTCTGTACTGCTTTCCCCAGTGGTTGTGCCATTTTGAGCTCCCACCAACAGTATGCAAGGGTTGGATTTGCAGACTCAGTTTTATCTTCAATTTAAAAAAAAAAAAAAAGTGTTAATCCTTTGAGTATTTTTTTTCAGATACCCAATATTTTTATATTGAATTTTTTTTGCCTTTTACATCTTTAGTCTAAATTTCATTGCTTTAACTTTTGTTATTTTAATTACATTTACTTAAATTATCTCAAGCCATTCCTCTATGTTAATAATTCAAGTTTTGGCAATGTTTCAATTTTGTTCTTCACTAGTATCAATTATTAGTCCTATGGTTGCATTGTTCTTCAATTTAATTCCAGAGCACGTGCATAACTCTTTGATTTTTCCATTGTTTTATTATCTTTCAGTTCTTTATTATATTTTTTCTTACAAAGTCAAATTGTTCTAAAGCACAAAGCAATTGCAAAGAATTTTATTCTGTCCCTTCAGTTATATTTTCTTCTAAAATGAAGTCTGTGTAATATATATCTTATCTATTTACCTGTGTTGCGAGGAAAGGGGAGTTCTTTTACCATGGTGGGTTTGCTACCATGATGTGTATTTGTATTTTGTTTATTCCAATAGCCCTGCACAGAATTTGATTGATTGGCTCCTTTCTCAGTGTATCTGAGACCTGTGTAGTCTCCTGACAGCACAGGAGATGGTGGGAAGAGCAGAATTGGTTGAATATCTTCATCCTGCTGTCCCTTCCAATATTGTGATATCCAGGCTGATCCAGGGCGATCCACAGGATCACCATACCTAATGCAGATGGCGCTGGATGTGTCTGGTTCCCCTTACTCAGTGACTTCGGGCTTCAGTGAGCTTCTCCAATTCTGTGTCTGGCCATGAACCTCCTCTCACATACCCCTTTCTTTCAGGATCACTTTCACATCCCTTAGTCAGAAGAAAAACATAAAATTGGTTTGCTTCTGTTTGACTTTGGGACTCTTAGTGAGAATTATCAGAATTGTATTGTCTAACCAGTCTGGTTTCTGGAAGATTCTACTCTGCCCAACATCTCGGGAGCCTTTCTGTAGTACCCAGTTGTTATTGTTGTTTAAGTTTGTTGCACCATATTATGTTATACCATATATCTCTTTCTTCATTTGGTTATTGCTGATAATCATTTGGGGACTTTTGCTATATCCTTACTTCATTACGTTTGGGGAGAAAGGATGTGGTTTTGGTATGCCATGAGAGTTCATAGGGTCATATTCTTCTGGTGATATTAAACTGTACAATACAGTCATCCCACAGGCAGCCAGGATGGTGAGCAACTTCTGGCAGAAGAGCCGCACCTCCTACCTTTCTCTCCCACTCATGAATGCATACTTGGGAACAAGGGAGAGCTGCCTTATCTTTCAGTAATAACTGGGTGAGGCCCACTCTGTGTTATGCATTGTTTCAGACACCAAAATACAGAGAAGAACAGAGCCCACTAAAAGCCCTGATAGAGCTTAAAACCTAATGGAGCAGACAGACATTAATTCAGAGAAACACACAGAAATAGCATAAAGTTAATATTATTTCAGTTTTGTAAGAGACAACGAGGCATACAGATGGAGGATGGTGATACCAGCACAAAAATGTACATGTACTTGGTGCCACAGAACCGTACACTTAGAAGTGGCTAGACAGTAAATTTTGTTACATGTATTGTACTCCAACGATTACAAAATCAGATTAAATATTATGAGAGGGAAATAAATGGCGCTATGAAAGCACAGATGAAGGTAGGTCAGGAGATTCTTCCCTGAGGAAGAAATGATTGAGTTGAAATCCAAAGGAATCATAGGAAGGAAGTTATTACGGGGATAACCTTGAAACCACTCCAATTTATAAAAAAGATAAATCATTCACAAATGCTGGTACTTTATTATTGGTGTGGCAGGATAATAGATTTGAAATATTAACCAATATTTTTTCACTGTATGGACTCTCACCTTCCCACCCTTCTCCTCATCCCCCTCCCCAGGCAGGTAAGTTGGCCTGGACCTGGGCTACAGGGAGAAAGGAAGCAGAAAGATACCACAAGGAGAAGATCAAATGGCCTTTAACCTTCGATCTGGACTTCATTTTTTTCCAAAGTGTGAGGAATTTAGGGGAAGCAGCAAGAATTTAGAGAACAGGTTTTTAGATGAGAAAAAAAAATGAATAAAAGAGCAAGCATTGCTTCAACTCCAAGATTTAAAAGGACTCTCCAAGCTTGAGATAGGAAGACTAATGGACATCTAAGAGACCATGGAAGTTGGGATGCTCAAGGAGGGACACCTTAGGCCAACCCCAGGAAGGTACTAAAGTCCCCAGGCAAGTGTGCAGCAGTTGAGTGCAAAGGAGACACCCACATTCTTGTCAAGAGTCCCCGTGGGGCAGCAATGGACTGTCTGGTGTTTCTGGGACAGGTGGACAGAGCTGGGGGCAGCTCACAGATTTTACTGAACTCCAGTGTGATGGAGTCATTCCCCCAACCCTCTCCCCAGAGACCAGTACAACAAGCTAATAAATCTCAAGGTTTTAAGAGCATGGATGTCTCCTTGGCAATCTGAATGAAAAACCAAAGACCAGATGAGTAACAGACATCGCAACAGATGACTGTATGGCCAGATGACATTGAGAGTTACAAGACTGCCCAGCACACACACACACCAACACCTTAACATCACACTCTGTCACTCGCCATGCCACCAGCCCCAGAACAAGAGACACCAATTGACTAAGATGAAGTCATCTGCCATCCTAAAAGAGTAAGGGAACAAAATAAAGTTCGAATGGCTCATGGGAGGATAAAGCAAGCTACAACTTTGATGATATCCAGGCTGAGACCCAGAGTAAAAGAAAACTACCTTTGACATACTCCTTATGAATCTTAGTGATAACACCTGCATGTCATAGCACAAGGGTTTAGACACACTGAGACAAATTTCCCCACTGGACTATCAGACTGGCACAGTCCAGCACATCAACCATGAGTGACCGCCAAGAGCTGGGCCTCTCCCACAAAGGGGTTTACAAACGGTCCCAGGCCAGCCCTGGTGCAAGAACCAGCAGGCTTGGCTCTCTTGTTTCAACCCACAGTATTGTTCCTTTCTCAATTACCACTTGTCATTTAGGAATTTGATAGATCTCACATATTTCTTCATGACAGCCATGTGTCATAGCTTTTCTTTGTCTTTGTGTCTTTTTAAACACAATGCTGAATACTGAGCACCTAAAACAGGGGCACATAGTAGATACTCAATAAATATTTATTGAGCAAAAACAATTCTACCTTTGTATGCTCTCCTACAATGTTACTCATACTGAGTTAAATATAATTGTGACGGACTTCGACTTGCTGCTGGGAAGCTGAGCTCAACAGCCTGGCGAACTCTGCAGGAGATTCTGGATATGCCCAAAGACCATCTAATGATTTTTAGATAAATTGGCCTAATTTTTAAGACTCAAAAATTCAGATCAAGCTGAGCCCTCATTTCAAAAAAATATTTTCAACATCTGGAGTGCAGAATACTTAATTGATTGTTCCTATTGATATCCAGTTGACTAGAAGCCTGGAGGTTAGAAACTGCCACTTTTAAAAGATAGCCTAAGCTGTTCAGGCCTCTAAATGCGATGTTAAACTCACATAACATGAACAACACTCTGTTTAAGGCTGCGAGACAGCTGTGTAGGGAGAGGTGGATTCCAAACAGTGTGCACATGACGCCCTCTGGTGGTGAAATGCTATACCAGCTGAAACATCTCGGCGGGGAAAAAAATTCCAAGTCCTACGTAAAATGGTATTCACTATCTCTGGTGATAAAGCAGACCACCCTCCAGGACTTTGTCAAATCCAAAAATGTTATTTATTCCATTTCATCCTCATAAGCCATCCTACATTCAAGGATACTATTCTCATCCCCATATAACTCATGAGGCAACAGAAGTTGCCCTAGCCCAATTTACTTTAGTAAGTAAAAGAACTGGGATTCGAGTCCAGGTAGATCTGATTCCAAAGCCCACAGGCTTCTGTAATATCATACAATAGTTTGTTCTTAGCTCTATCTCTAATGCCTTACACATAGAAGGTACTTACTGCTATAATTTATATCTGAAATGTCCCCAAACACCCATGTGTTAAAGGCTTGGTCATCAGTCCATGAGACTATTGGAAGGTGGTAAAATCTTTAAGAGTCAAAACCTAGGTGGATGAAGTTAGGTTATTGGGGGAACGCCCTTGAAGATAATATTGTGCCTTCACAGGGGATATTGGGATCCTGACCCCTTCCTGTTTCTCCCTTTCCTTCCCAGGCACATGAGGTAGATAGTCCTCCCCTGCCACATGGTCCTGCCATGGTGTTGTATTTTTGCCTATTATTATAGGGTATTTAAAACACTTCCTTTTTATATTTACGCATATGTCATTCAGCAAGTATTTATTGAGGACCTACTATGTGCTAAACACCATCCAAGTGCGGTGAGGCTTGACCAGTTGGAGTGATGTATCTAAAACTCGAAAGTCAGTCTGTCTTCTCTAAGAGCTGGAATTGGACAACAATCCGCCATCTCTTTGGCGTGTGCTGTTTTGGAGCACGGACCTCCATTATTAACATCCCCGATTAGCTATGTTACTTAATAGTTACTAGCATGCAATCGCTTTTTTAAAACAAATTCTCTGTGTTGTGTTTTTTAATTTGCACCCATCCAGGCAGGCCTGGCGGAACTGTCAGCATTTGGAAATCTGAACTGCAGGCAATTTTTGTAAGTGTCAAGGGGCTCAGCTTCAGAAGTCATGAGCTCATGGTAAGATCCAGGATTAAAGTATAAAGACCCCAAAGCCACCGCCTGTTTTCCAGCTTAATGAGCCACTTCACAGCCAAATGTTCAGGAAACATGAGCGGGGAATGGGAAATTTGAGGGAAGAGCAGTTTGGGTATCTATCTAGTGGATATTATATTCAATTTCAAAAATGAAAACATTTGTGTGTATGTTATTGAATCTAGATTCAGACAGCAAGAAATGCATGTCATTAAATTCCTATTTGTAAAACAAGGAAACCGAATAACCACTGAGATCCCTTTCATCTCCAAAATACTCTGATTGAAATGAGGGGGAAATTGCCTTTCTGCTCCTTTTCTCAGAGATCAGAGAATCGATGTGAAACAGACCCCACAGGGCTCTGAAATTTCCATCTTCTTTTTGTGACCTCAAATTTATTCAATCAACGGAGATCTTTTGAACAATGCTCGCACCCTTTTGTAAGATAGCTTCGGTGTTGGATTTTTAAAGGAAAGTTGATGTCACTGTTTCCCGTTCTCCCTCAGGCGACCGCATCTGCTGGTTGTTCTCTGATGTGGGTGAGTTCCTGGATGCCTCTTTCTCTTTTCCGAGGGAGTTGCAGAGAGACTCATCATTTTCCTGAGGCTGAAAGGCCAAGTACAGTGGAGAGGGAACAAGGGAGTGACTTTGGTGGCAAGGTACACCCTAAAAGGTCTTGACTGAAAATATTGGTGCGGAGGGGACTAGCAGCAAGGTCAGCCTCATATCTAAGATAATCACTGTAGGAAGTTTCAAATCTGGTGCCCAAGTCTCCTGATCACTGAGGAAAGTAGGAGCACAGAGTCTCTGTGTTCTCCAGTGGCTGCTGCCAGAAGCCACAGCATCAGCAGCCAGCAGGTGGAAAAGGGGCGGGAAGCAGGTTTGGCAAGATGTTCCTGCAGGGCCCAGGCTCCTCCCAAGGGCTCTCCTAAGTCATCCGGTGGGACCTCAATGGAGTGGGAGAGTCCCACGAGATCTATGCATGGAACATACTGGTTGAGAGATTCAAGGGCACCCTCCAGAGGCATGTCACACATATACCACAAAGTTGATTCCCCATACTCCAGGCTTATCAGCATAGCCCTTGGATTACAGTTAAGGGGATCCTGGTTGACTGCTAGCTGGGTGTTGTAACCTTTAACAAATGTTAGTCCTCTGTGGGTCTGCTGCCCTTTCTATAAAGGAGAAGGTAGGATTAGACAGTCTCCAAAGGCCAATCCAACCCTAAATTTCCCCTTTACCTATAGTGGAAGTAAACTGCCAACCCTGTGACGCCCTTAGTCTTCCAAATCAAATCAACAAAAGCTGCACATCTCCAAATACATTTCCACCTTCCAGCTGACTTACCTGTAGAATTGCACAGGACAAGTGAAATTTGCTTGGCAGTTACCTCCATGTTTAAAGGTCACTTTTCCCTATGATTGGATTTATTAGATCTCCTACTGTCCAATCTTAGTAAAATTGAATCTAAATTAAAACTAGATAAATAAATAAAGAATGCCTCCATCCCCAGTGGGGACTGACTGATTTACTTAGCACTGCCTAAGCCTCCTAGTGCCTCATTTCCACTTGGGCATAAAAATGTCTTCTTTTAAAGTAAACCCTTTGGAACATTCATTCCAAATTCCATATAACCTGGAATTTGAACCAGTTCCTTAAGTTTCAAACACATAAAATACTCTTCTGCAAGGCTGCCTAGGCTTCAGACCCCCCTGGCAAGCTTTCATTTACATTCCTCCATGAAATGGCTCTTTGCTTTGCTTAAGTACAAATTGGGATTACATTCCACAGAGCATAACAGGGAAATTACACCTGTTGATATAGGCACAAGGCTTTTTTTCATTTTTGGATGAACACTTTTGGGTTACATAGAAACTTTGAGCTGTAAAAAGTATGAAGTGTTCTGGCAAAGTAATATGGCCATTCCTCATGTGACAAAAATTCATATAAAATTCAAGGAATTAGGATTTTCTGATAGCTCTCTGTGTGTACATGTGTGTGTGGGGGGGTGTGTGTACACGTGCTGTTTGTATGTTATGGGGTATTACCTTATAAGACTGTAAGTCCATGTTTTTATTTAGTTAACAATTCTTCATTAATAATAATAATAAAAGGTCAAATCCTTAAACTCTGAGTCTATTCTTCCATCCACATGGCTCTGATACTATATGTCAGTACTGTCCTGACCAAGCAAGAGGAGAGCCATCCTGAGGTCTACAAACACTACAAGTACACCGTGGCTCAGAATGACCTGCAACCTAAACATCACTGGCTCACAACTAACACCAGCTAGGCACAGGAAATGATTCTGTTGATCTCTTCCCGAAGACCTTGATATGGAACTCGGTTGTGCCCAGGAATCCTGAATGCTCCGTATTGCTCTGATACAACATCAGAACTAGACACTGCTTCAGGGACACAACACAAATTAATGTCTCTCAGAGAGCATAAATGTAATAGATTCTCTCAAAATAAGCTATCTTTCCCAATAGGACCAAGTATCCATTTTTTTATTCATTTCATACCCCAGTTTACAGTTCTGAAGATACAGATTTCATGGTGACCACAACAGTCGCATAGTAGCCAAAGGACATTGTGCAATACTAAACAATTCTTATTACTCTGTGTGTGTCTGTGTATGCTAAGGATCAGACTCAGGGCCTTGTGCATGCTAAGCATGTGCTCTGCCTCTGAGGGATTCCCTCCTTCTGTGTTACCCTTAAATTTTATAAAAATCGTTCTCAACAGAAAAAGCATAAAACTTGATACTGATTCTTTATTTTGGCAACCAGACAGACATTGAATGTTGGAAATGAAAATCATTTTCACAAAATAGTTAATGTGATTTAACTAAATTTTCAAAATTATAAATCAAAATATTTCAACGTCACTTGTTACTTTGATTGAAGATGCATCCTCATTAATTACAAAGTACACCTCACTTTTAGTTTGGTCTGTTTGGAATTTTGTTTTTTGTTTTTGTTTGGGGGTGTTTCCATGGATCAAAAACCCAGAGCTTAAACAATGGATCCAGTGTAAGTATCTGTCAACACATGAACAGATAAAGAAAATGTGGTAGATACACACAAGGAAGTCTTATGCAACCATAAAGAAAAATGAAATTATGTCATTTGCAAGAAAATGGATGGAACTAGAGACCACTGTGTTAAGTGAAATAAGTCAAACTAAGAAGGTCAAGGTCAGTCATATGTTTTCTCTCAGATGTGGAACCTAGAAAGAAAGGTGGGGGTGGGCAGGGATCTTGTGAAAATCAAAGGGAAAAAGAACTAGGGTATAGGCAGAGGGGAGAAATGGGGATGTGCTGGGAGTGATATTAGCCGAATTATATTGTTAAATTGTGTGTATGTATGAATATGTAACAACAATCCCATCATTAGGTACAACTACAATACACCAATGAAAAAATACACCTGTGGATTAAAAGAAAAAAAAAAGAGGGAGCTTCATACATACTTACCAGGTACTCTACCACTGAACGACATCTGCAGCCCCCTTTTGAAAAATTTGGTTTTAGATATTCATGACAATAGGGTATATTTCGACATATTATATATACATGGGGTGCAACTCATTACAGTTTTGATCCCATTCTTGTGGTTGAACATGATGTGGAGTTATACTTGTTGTGTATTCATATATGAGCACAGGAAAGTTATGTCCAATTCATTCTACTGTCTTTCCTATTCCCATCCCCCTTCCGTTCCCTTCATTCCCCTTTGTCTAATCCAATGAACCTCTATACTTCCCCTCTCTACCCTCCTTTGTTATGGGTTAGCATCCACATATCAGAGAGAACATTCAACCTTTGGTTTTGAGGGACTGGCTTATTTCACTTAGCATGATATTCTCCAGCTCCATCCATTTACCAGCAAATGCCATAATTTCATTCTTGTTTATAGCTAAGTAATATGCCATTGTGTATATATACCACATTTTCTTTATCCTTCATCTGTTGAAAGGCACCTAGTTTGGTTCCAAAGCTTGGCTATTGTGAATTGAGTTGCTATAAACGTTGATCTACAATCTTTTTTATTTTGAGACAGGATCTCACTAAGTTGCCCAGACTGGCCTCAAACTTTCAATCCTCCTGCCTCAGCCTTCCAGGTAGCTGGGATTACAGGGATGCCCCACACACCCAGAGTTTGAGTTAGCCTTTACACTGCTGTGACTAAAAGACTTGACAAGAACAATTTTAGAGGAGAAAAAAAATTATTTGGGGGCTCACAGTTTCAGAGGTCTCCATCTATAGATGGCCAGCTCCATTCCTTGGGGCTCAAAGTGAGACAGAACATCACGGTGGAAGAGTGTGGTGAGAGAAACAGCTCACATAATGATCAGGAAGTAGAGAAAGAGACTTCACTCACCATGAACAAAATATACACCCCAAAGGCATGCTTACAATGTCTACCTTCTCCAGCCTCACCCTACCCACCTTCAGTTATCACTCTATTTAATCCCTTTCAGGGGATTAATTCACTGATTGGGTTAAGGCTCTCATAACCCAATCATTTCACCTCTGAACATTCTTGTATTGTCTCACATATGAGCTTTTGGGGGACACCTCACATCCAAACCATAACGCCCAGCATGCTTTTTTAAATCTTTGGATGAACATGTTTAGGCTACACTCCGAGCTATAAAAATCATTGAAGTATTAATAATATTTTTTTTAAAACATGTATTACAATTTCCTTTTTTTAACTTTTAAATTTATTTTCATTTGTTTTTTAGATGTGAATGGTCTAAATTATGTACATTTTAAGTTTACTGTTTAATGTGTTTTATCATAAAGATCATGATAGAAATATAATACCCTAAAGGAGACCTTACAAATAAGTAAGTGTCTTAGTCCATTTTCTGTTGCTATAATTGAATACCACAGAAGGAGCAATTTATAACTATAATGGTCTATTTAGCTCACAGTTTTGAAGGTCAGGAAGTACAAGATTGGATGGCTGCTTCTTTCTTGCTTTTGCAGATTCTGCAGAGTCCCAGGGTGGTGGTGGGCATCACATGGTGAGACAGAATGGCCCGGGTCAGATCTCAAATCATCTTCTTATAAAGCCACAGTCCCATCCTTTCATTTAACCTTAATCTTTTCTTATGATTATACCAAAACCAGACATATGGAAGACAAGTGAGAGACCATATGCCAGTTTTGGTATAATCATAAGAAATAGAAAAGATGCATTGCAGAAGGGAGGAAGGAAAAGAGTTGAGTGTGTGACCCCTCTTCTAACTCCAGGCAGATGCACAGAGATACCTCCTTCTTGGGGTAGGGAGAGGGAGTTAAGTCCAATCCTTAGATTTGAAACTCAGTACCAAGCCCACCACCATGAAACCCAAAGGCAGGCAGAGCCCCACAACCTCTCCCTCAGGGCTGTGCACTAGACTGCTGGAACTGCATTGGCCAGGTGGCTGTCTGCCTGCACTACTCCTCCACCAAAGCCAAGCAGCATGGGGGCAGCAAGACCTCACCCACTGATGAGCAGGGCACAAAAGTTATCATAGGACTTTGCCTTTTTTTTTTTTTAAAGAGAGAGTGAGAGAGAGAATTTTAATATTTATTTTTTAGTATTTGGCGGACACAACATCTTTGTTGGTATGTGGTGCTGAGGATCGAACCCGGGACTCACGCATGCTAGGCGAGCGCGCTATCTCTAGAGCCACATCCCCAGCCCCAGGACTTTGCCTTTGAACTCAGTGTTGAGGCACCTTGGTGAGACCCAGCACCAGGCAGAAATGAAAGTCCCCATACTAAAGGCCAATGCTTGCAGATGGAGCCTCTAAATCTGCTCTGACTCTAGAGAATGACTGCAACCCACTGAGACAGACTCAAGCTCCTGCCTGTGTCACTGCCAGCCCTGGTGTGGCCCTGGGGCACACACACCTCCACGAGACTATGCAAGTTCCTGTGCCTGTAAGACTCAGATGCAGCCCAGCATAGCACCAGTCTGGGTAACCAAGGGACTGTCTCCACCACTCACTCCTCAACCCCAGACAGGTGCTCACAGATAGAACCTCTAGAACAGCTCTATCACCAAGGGGCCACCCATGCCCCAGTGGGACACTCAATGTTTTGACCTGCATGCCTGCCAGTTGCAACATGAGCCTGGGTGACACCCCTGCAGCTCCTCAGGCACAACTATAAGACTCAGGTGTGGCCCAGTGTAATATTTACCTTGGTAATCAAGAGACTGCCTTCATCAACACTTCCCCAATCTCAAGCAGCATAGTGGAGCAAGATTCATTTTGGGGATAAGATAGAGTAGTTAGCACAAGACTGTACCCTGGAACTCAATGGTAAGCTAGTGAGATCTAATACTGGGTAGATCCTAAAGGCCCCTATTTCCAGTTCAGCATCTGCAAACGGAGCCTCTGGAACAGCCCCAGAATCAGTTAGAGACATGGAGCCCCAGACTACTGAACATCATTCCAGCTAGCATTAGCTGAGACTGGTTTTAGTGGTCTTGGGTCACAAGTCTTCCACAGCAATAATCAACCCAGAGGTGTGTGGGTCTTGGTCCTACCCAGTGCTATGTGAGTCCTGACAGGCTGTGGGCTCAGATTGTGATATAGCATTGTAGCATTTGTGGCTGCAGGTGTGGCACAGAAGCCTGGGGTTGTTCCCTTCATAGTGATTCAGCCCAGAAGGCAGACTCTATTACCTGACTCAAAGCCAATGATTGTGGATAAGGCATGTGAACATATGTGGCCCCAGGGAAAGGCTTGTGGGGACAAACTACCCTTTTTAGGTAGTCCTCCAGTGCATGCTGAATAACACATCAACTGTGGATTTGGGACAACCCTTGGCTTGGATCGCCGTCTGGTACTGAAATAGCAATAATACACCAACAGCACAGCGTGGCAAACCTGGACTTAGGGCACCCTTTTGTGCCTAAATAGTGAAAATGACTACAAGATCTGAGAAAATAAGCAACCTGCTTAAAATTTCTTGAAAAACAGGAACAAACAAAACCAGATTATGTAAACTGGAACAAATACCTAATCCTTCAATGCACAGATGACATTTCACATTGACAAGCATCAAGAACTTTCAGGGAACAATAACCTCACCTAATAATCAAAATAGGTCCCCAAACACCTGCAAAACAGTAACCAACAAACTTGAATGGAGAATTTAAAACAATTGTTTTAAGGAAACTCGGAGAATTTCAAAAGAACACAGAGAAATGATTCATTACTCTAGTAGAAACTTAATAGAAAGATAGAAGCAGTGAAAAAAAAGTGTTCAAAAAAAAAAGAATAAATTGGCATTCTTGTGCCAAAAAAAAAAAATCAAATGGAAAGTTTTGAACTACAAAACACTCTAAGTGAAATTTAAAATGCAGGAGAAGGCTGCAATAGCAGAATAGAGAAAATGTAAAAAAGATTCTGTGAGTTTAAAAACAGGATATTTGAAAATATTCAGCTAAGAAAGAAAATAATAAAGAAAGCTGATGGGAACTATGGAACACCAAAAGAGCAAATATTTGGTTTATTGGATTCAAGAGGGACTTGAGAATTCCACAGGGTGAGAAAGCATATTCAAAAAGATAACAGAAAATTTCACTAATATATAAAAAGTACAAATATCCAGGTACAGAAAGGTCAAAGGTCACCAATCAAATATAACTCAACCAAGTCTACCCCAAGTCAACCCCTCAAAGGCTAAAGATAAAAGATTCTTAAGGCAGCAAGAGAAAAAACAAACAATATATAAGAACATCCCAATTCACCTGATAGCAAACTTCTCAACAGAAACTTCATAGGTTAGGAGAAAATAGCATGAGATTTTCATATTCTGAAGGGAAGAAAACACACACCAACCAAGAATACTTACCCTGAAAACCTATCGTTTAGAAATGAAAGACATTCACAGACAAATAAAGGCTGAAAGATTATATCCCCAGTATACCTGTTCTACAAGAAATGTTAATTTCAAACTTAAATAAAGAGACATTAATGAATAAGAAGAAAACATAGAGTGGTACTGTGTTACTCAACTCTCCATCAATGTGACAAAACACCTGAGAAAATCAACTTATAGGAGGAAATATCTATTTTGGCTCATGGTTTTAGAGGTTTCAGTCCATGGTCAGCTGGCTCCATTGTTTTTAGGTCTGGGGTGAAGCAGAGCATCAGGCAGAGAGAGCATGGCGGAGCACAGTTGCTAGCCTCATGGTGACTAGGCAGCAGAGTGAGGGGCCAAGGACAAGACCTATTTTCTCCAACTAGGCTCAACCTCCTACATTTTTCACCCCCTCCCAATAGTCCGTCCATTCAATTATGAACTCATCCATGGATCAATCTACTGATGACATTAGAGCCCTCATGATCAATCACTTCCCAAAAGCTCCACTTCTGAACATTGCTGCATTGAGGATAAGCCTTTAACTCTGAGTCTTTCAGGGATATTTTATACCAAAATTGTAGCAGGTACAAAATTGACCAATAAAAGTAGCTATACAAATTCAGAATTCTCTGATAGTATAAAGATGGTGCATAAACCATTTATATCTTTAGTATAAAAATACTTTAAAATAATAACTACACTAATGTGTTAAAAGATAGGCAATATAGAATGATGTAAAAAGGGACATCAAAAATTCAAAATTCAGGGAAGAATGGAGCGTAAGTGTAGAGGTTTTTATTAGTATATTTTCTCTCTCATCTTTATGATCATGCTATATTTCTATCATTTCAAAATGTCTTATTATAATCAAAAGATATATTATAAGCCTCATGGTAACCACAAAGCAAACATCTATAATGACAAAAATAATACAGAATCAAAACACACTATGAGAGCAAAATTATAAATTTTGAAATTGTAACAAGTACCTTTTCTAACCACAATGCAATAAAACTAGAAATAAATGACAAGAAAAACATTAAAATTACACAAAAACATAGAAATTAAACAATTTACTCTTGAACAATCAAATGATCAAGAAAGAAATCAAGAAGGATATTGATAGATTTACTGAAACAAATGAGAATGGAATCATAACATACCAAAACATGCAGGATACCGCTAAAGTAACACAGAAAATTCTATAGCACTCAAGGCCTGCATCAGAAAAGCAGAAAGATCTCAAATAATCAACTTGTATCATTTTATCTAAAGGATCAGGGAAAAAATAATCAACCAATCAAATCTATTATTAGTAGAATGAAAGAAACAATAAAGATCTGAGGAGAAGTAAATGAAGTAGATACTTTTTAAAACAGAAAATATTAGTGAAACAAAGAGTTGGTTCTTCAAAAAGACAAAAAAAAATTGAGAAACTCTTACCTAGAACAATGAAGAAAAATAAAGAACTCAAGTAAGATCAGAGATGAAAAGGGAAAAATTATAACTGACATCACAGAAATACACAGGAAAATTAGTTGATTATGAGCAGCTAGATATCAACAAATTTGATAACCCAGAAGAAATAGACAAATCTCTAGACAGAAACATCTTACCAAAATTGAATTATGACGAAATAGAAAACCTAAATGGGCTAATAACAAGTAACAAAAATTAATCAGGGCTGGGCGCGGTGACGCAATCCTGTAATCTCAGTGGCTCAGGAGGCTGAGGCAGGAGAATCAAGAGTTCAAAGCCAACCTCAGCAATTCATAAGGCCCTAAGTAACTCAGATAGACCCTGTATCAAAATAAGACATAAAAAAAGACCGGGGATGTGACTTAGCGGTGAAGTGCCTTGGTTCAATCCCTGGTACAAAAAAAAAAAAAAAAAAAAAACAATCAGTAATAAAAGATTTCCCATTAAAGAAAAGTTCAAGACCAGATGGCTTCAGTGCTCAGTTTTACTAGACATTTAAAGAACTAATACTAGTTCTTGAATTATTCAAAAAATTTTTAATTAGTTTCATTAGTTACACATAACAGTAAAATGCACTATGATATATCATACATAAATGGAGTATAATTTCTCATTTTTCTGGTTGTACCTGAATCCCACGGGTCATGTAGTCATATATGTGTTGTGACGCATATAAAATAAACCACCAGGTCAGTCTTGGAGCAAGACATGGAAACTTCATTAGCCAGTGGGTTGGAAGAGCATCAGGCAAGTCGCCTCTGCAACCTTCGACCCCTTGCAGAAGGTAGGGTACATTCTTACAGGAAAAATAAATAACGCAAGCACCAGTGAGTCAAAACCATAGCAATGAAAAGTTGTGCTGCAATTGTGTACAATGAATCAAAATCATTCTGCTGTTATATATACCTAATTAAAATTAATTAATTAAATAATTTTTTTTAAAAAAAAACATAGCAATGGGGGCTGGGATTGTGGCTCAGCAGCAGAGCATTTGCCTGGCATGTGTGAGGCACTGGGTTCGATTCTCAGCACCACATATAAATAAATAAATAAAGGTCTATCAACAACTAAAAAAAGGGGGGGGGGTTAAAAAAAAAAAAAACAGCAATGTAAGCAGGCCCTTACATGGGATCAGGGAAAACACTATGACCCAGTATAGTCAAGGTACATCACCCAAGAAAAATGGGATCTAAGAAGGGAACAACTACATCATATAAGAATAACAGAAACATTTTTTCAACCTCCATGCACTGTCAAACAGAGTATGCTCAGCAGGAGGTGACAGAGATGGGGTTTCTAACAGAAACATTTCACCTCTAATCAGGGTGAGCTAAGCAGGATCAGGATGGCAGAGGCAGAGTTCTCTCTTGGGAGAAGCATTTCTTCTATGAAATGGAGTCTCAGGGTAAAATGGAGTTTGGCCAAGGCACATATATCCTGGCCCATAACATATGTACATAGAGTAATAATGTCTAATATATTCTACCATCCTTCCTCCCCCACACCCCTCTCCTCCCTTCACTCTCCTCCACCTAATCTAAAGTAACTATTCTTCCCTAGCTCCCCTGCCCTTATTGAGAAAACACTAGGCCTTTGGGTTTTGGGGACTGTTGGAATAACATTTCAGTCTCAGCTAGCAGCTACTAGCAGCTTAGAAGTGCTTGAAATATCCACCTTCCTTCAAGCCTGACAGGAGCGCCTGCAGGATGGGGTGAAACCACATCCTCAGCACTTGTGGTTAGCACTGCCAAACTGCCCGGCCAGGAAACCGAGAATCAGGGGCTTCAGTGCATGAAACCCTTGACTCAGTAAGGGCCAAAGACCCTTCCAGATTGCTTTCTGCCATGACAGCAATATTTAGAGTTTCCTCACAGTGCAGTTACGTTAGGCAGAAGATGATTGGCTCATGGATATTGTCTTGCTTGTGTATGATTGACAGGCACGCCCCACTCGAACCCTGTAACAGTTGTGTGCATTCCAAAAATAAACTGAGCTACGGGTGACTACCTGAGGTGGGTCTCAGCCAGTTCTCTCACCAGCTCCCGGAGTCTGTGTGTTGATTCTGCATCTCTACTCCTCGCGACAAGGTAGCCGAGTGACCATTGACCACGAAGGGACGAGGAACACATTCAGGGGACTGGCTTATTTCACTTAGCATGATATTCTCCATTCATTTACCAGCAAATGCCATAATTTTATTCTTTTCTAAGGCTGAGTAATATTCCATCGTGTATATATACCAGTTTCCTTATTCATTCCTCTGTTGAGGGGCACATAGGTTGGTTCTATAGTTTAGCTATTGTGAATTGAGCTGCTATAAACAGTGACTTCATCACTATAATATGCTTATTTTAAGTTCTTTGGTTATATGCTGAGGACTGGGATAGCCGGACTGTCCATGTTGCTTTTCATAAGAATGTACCAATTTGCAGTCCCACCATCAATGTAGGAGTGTACCTTTTCCCCCCACATCCTCATAAACATTCATTGTTGCTTGTATTCTTGATAATTGCCATTCTGACTAGAGTGAGATGAAATCTTAGAGTAGTTTTAACTTGCATTTCTCTAATTGCTAGAGATGTTGAACTTTTTTTGTATTTTTGTTGATTGATTATATTTCTTCTGTGAAGTGTTTGTTCAGTTTCTTAGCCCATTTATTGACTGGTTTATTTGTTGTTGTTGTTGTGTTTTTTTTTGGTGTTAAGTTTTTGAGATTTTTAAGTAGAGAATTCTTTCAAATACATTCAATGAGGCCTGCATTGCCCTGATATCAAAACCATAAAAGGGCATAACAATAAAAGAAAGCTACGTCAATATCTTGATGACAGTTAATGCAAAAATTCACAACAAAATCAACAGCACATTAAAACACACACACACACACACACACACACACACACACACTTCCCCATGATCAAATGGGATTCATCCCAGGGATGCAAGGATGGTTTAATGTATGCAAATCAATAAACATTAAATAACACATCAACAAAATGAAGAACAAAAACCAAACAATCATTTCAACAGATTCAGAAAAGGCATCTGATAAAATTCAACATATCATCATGATAAAAATACTGAACAAATTAGGTGTAGAAAAAAATGTACCTCAACATTATAAAGGTCATATAAAATAAACTAATAGCTAACATCATACTGATAAATGAAATAAGGGAAGATATTGAAGAAGGTTAAAAAAAAAGTAAAGACATCCCATGTTCATAGATTGGAAGAATCAACATTGTTAAAATGTCCAAACTACTTAATAGATTCAATGTTCAATGCAATCTCTATCAAAATACCAGTGCCATTCCTCACTGATATAGAAAAAAAAAACAAAAATTTGTATGGAACAACAAAAAAAATGGAATTATAAAAAAAAATGAGAATATATCAACCCAGAAGTTTCTGCACAGAGAAGAAAAAAATCAATAGAATGAAGAAACAACCTATAGAGTGAGAGAAAATTCTTGCAAACTATTCATCTGACAAGAGGTTAGTATCCAAATATATAAAGAACTCAAACAACTGAAAAGCAAAAATATGAATAACTATTTTAAAATGAGCAAAAAAAATATGTTTAGACATTTCTCAATAGAAAACAAATAAATGTCCAACAAGCATCTTTAAAAATGTTCAACATCACTAATCATCAGGGAAATGCAAATCAAAACCACCATGAGATATCACCTCACTCAGGTAATAATGGCTATTACAAAAAAGACTAAAAATAACAATTGTTGGCAAAGATTTGGAAAAAGTAATCCCTTGCAATTTATTGGTGGAAATGTAAATTTGTAAAGCCATCATAGACAACAGTATGGAGGCACCTCAAAAAATAAAAAATAGAACTGCCATAGGATCCAACAATCCCACTAAAGGTATATAATCAAAGGAAATGAAATCACTTCCATTTTCACTTTAGCACTATTCACAATTGCCAAGAAATGGAAACAACCTAAGTGTCCCATCAATTAATAAATGGATAAATAAAAGGTAGTACCTATTAACAATGTAATATATTCAGATGTCTTTTGTGGCAACATGAATGAAACTGGTGATTGTTATGTTAAGTAAAATAAGCCAGGCATAGAAAGACAAGTGCCACATGATCTCACTCATATGTAAATATTAAAAAGATGATCTCATAAAAGTTGAGAGTAGAACAGCAGTTACCAGAGAATAGGGAGAATAAAGGGAAGGAGGGATAAGGAAGACTAGGGTACTAAGTTATAGTTAAACAGAAGTAAGAAGTTCTGGTTTGCCATTGCACCTAGGATGATCATAGATAACATTAACGTAGCATACATTTCAAAAATCTAGAAGAGAGTATTTTAAATGTTTTCACCAAAGAGAAATGATGTGTGAGGCAAATGATATGTCTACCCTGATTTAAACACTACATAACATATATACAAGCATCTAAATATTACTTGGAACATCATGAATCTGTGCAATGTTTATATTTTCATAAATCAACTTAAAATTAATTATTTTAGAAAAAGAAACTTTAGAGGAAAACTGAGAAACTAATGTGAAATTTTATACATTAATTGAAAGATGGACAAAGGCAAGCTAAATGGTTTGTCTAATCTTAGTAAATGGTTGGCAAAGAAAAAAAGTGATGCAATCAGAATTTTTAACAAAAATCTAAAAGCACTTCTTTGTGCTATACATGGCATGTAGTTGCACTGCATTGTGGGGAGAAATGGTCTCATCAGCACCAAGAGCAATACTGTTCTTTGGAACAGTTCAGATATGAAATGTAGTATCTTCTGGATCTACTCAAAATGGACCATCGTGATGAAACATTTGAAACTTGACCCTACACCATAATTTGACACACAATAGGAATATAGATTACACACTATCAAAGTAATTGGGTTCCAAGTAGAAAAGATCCAAGATGCCTAGGAGAGTTTGACAAAGTAATATTTCCAAATCAAATTAATATTCCCAAATTAGACCAGGCACTGTGGGGCAAACCTGTAATCCCAGCAGCTCGGGAGGCTGAAACAGGAGGATCGTGAGTTCAAAGCAAGCCTCAGCAATTTAGCGAGGCTCTAAGCAACTCATTGAAACCCTGTCTCTAAATAAAACTACAAAATAAGGCTGGGGATGTGGCTCAGTGGTCAAGTGCCTTTGCGTTCAATTCCTGGTACCCCTTAAAAAAGTGAAATTAATTTTGAATTTGTGTTACCCATATGTATTTTAAAGTCTTAAACTATGTATTTTTTAAATTTTAGAGGATTTTTTTTCTAAATTGAAACAAAGAGATACAAAATATACAACAAAGGTAATATTCTAATAAAATATACAGACTTATGAAAAAATTTCTGAAACTATGAAAAAAGATTCATGTTCAAATAATTTTGAAACAAATTTCAGAAAGACTATTCTCTAGAAAATCATTGACCAGGGTATATTCTTAACTGAAAGTGAATTTTTAACAAATTGAGTTTCCAACTGTTATTTTAAAGTTCAGCACTAAGGCTAGGGATGTAGCTCTGTGGTAAAGCAAGTATCTGACATGCTCAAGGGTCTGGTTTCCATCCCCAGAACTGGTAAGAAAGAAATTAAGTAAATAAAGTTTAGCAGTGGATATTTTGAAAGAACAACTTCAGAGATAGACCTAGATGTTCTTTTCAGAGACGATGACAATTGTAATAGAAAAATAGCAATTTAGATGATGGATTAAAATATGTTGTAGTATTTTCCATGATAAAAATAATTTAGAGTAATGAGGACCCAGCTGGACCAGATAGACCTTCTGAGCTCTTCTCTGAGGCTCTTTCAAACCACCTGATCCTCTGCTTCCCCTTCCTCCTGTGTGGCACCTCCCCAGTCCACCGGCTTCATGGTTGTACTGATACTCACCTGCATGATTCTAATATGTTCTTTCCATGAAATTTCAGGATTTTGCTGACACAAAAGATGTCCTCTATCTGATGCTGGACAGTAATTTAGATTTTTTTGTGTGATTTTTTTTTTTTTTGGTCATAAACTGTGTGAGCAGCTGTCAAAGGACAAAGAATCTACTAGAAATTTGGGGACAAGTAGATAATGTTAATGTATATTTATTTTGTTTTATGCAAATCCCTGATTTTTTTTCTGATTTTATTTTTAAAATATTCCAATAAAATATTGTAAAGGAAGTTTTAAAAAGTAATGATTTCTCTTGCACACAACCCCATAACTCTGTTTGAACACATTAGTAATCTTTGTGACTCGTTTTTAAATTTGATAATGTTTTTAAAATTTTATTGGTAATTCTAATTGCTACAGCCTCAGCAGAGGGGTTTCCCTAAATTGGAATTCAAAAACCATATAAGAACCTCACTCTATATAGGGCAGAGGGGTGGGAGGGGAAGAGAGTGGGCAGGGGGTTAGCAATGATGGTGGAATGTGATGGACATCATTATCCAAAGTACATGTATAAAGGCATGAATTGGTGTGAACATACTTTATATACAAATAGAGATGTGAAAAATAGTGTTCTGTATGTGTAATAAGCATTGTGATGCAATCCATCATGGATTTAAAAAATAAAAGCAAATAAATATATAATTCACTCCAAAATTTGTTATTCCTTGGTTCTATATTCATTTCACTAATTTTATCATTGTATTCCATTTTTTAAAAGAAAAATAGATACAATTCAGAAATTCTGTCAAACTTTTGGTTAATTTCTATTCCTGAATATGTTCTATTCAGGGTTAAACCTTTTTGCTATTACATGAAATGATTCTTCTTTTTATTTTTAATTATTAAATGTTGTTTGCATAATAAAAAAGAACCTCAATGCCTCAAGAAAGATTATATAATCTAACATTACCATCAATAGAACAGAAATTTTATGAGAACTTTGATTAAACAGCATCATTGGAGATACTGCTGACACTAGGCAAGCAAAATAAGAATGTGAAATAAAGGTGTAAGTTACATATGTCTTTAATGTATGACTGACCCAAACATGATCAACTCATAGAGAAAACACCTACAGGATGTGCAATGACAATCACATTCAATTGTCTTTTATTTTCAGTTATGTAAAACTATAAATTTGAACATTTTTTGTGAAGGTGTTTTTGTCTTGGCAGGAAGATAGAATATGATTTAACAGTTTGTTTTCTTAGTTTATAAATTTTAATTAATCAGAACCACGGTATGTAGAACTCCAATTTTACTCATGCCCTGGGCCCTGCCAGGTGTGTAATCCAGATGTGTTCCTCAGTTGGGGAAGCACAGATACTCAGCATCACTAAGGAAAGCTTCCTTTCTTGATACAGTACTTTGTATTTAGTTTTATGTTTTCATGCAAGTGTATGCTCTTCTCTTTGTAAACAGTATCTTTCAGAGAACATTTATTCGTGAAATGAGTACAGACATTTCTTTCAAATGTGACTTCTACCACCACTAACAAACTGATTACAAGATTACTAGAAGATTCAACAGCTGAAGAGAGAGGAGTCTCAAAAGTGATGGACAAAGTTGTCTATAGTGACTTTCTTCCCAAAAGTACAGTTCAGAAAGGGGGAACAAAAGAGGACATAGACAGATGTTCCTCGGGCAGGTGATCAAAGGTCAGTTTCAACAGAGGTGCATTATATTGATGGTGAGTCTCCTCGATGTGATGGATATACATATGACACATGGTTTCTTGTTGGAATAACTTTCAGTCTCAGCTAGCAGCTACTAGCAGCTCAGAAGTGCCTGAAATATCCACCTTCCTTCAGCCCTGACAGGAGCACCTGCAGGATGGGGTGAAACCACATCCTCAGCACTTGTGGTTAGCATTGCCAAACTGCCCGGCCAGGAAACCGAGAGTCAGGGGCTTCAGGGCATGAAACCCCTGACTTAGTAAGGGCTAAAGACCCTTCCAGATTGCTTTCTGCCACGACAGCAGTATTTAGAGTTTCCTCACAGTGTGTGGTTACATTAGGCAGAAGATGATTGGCTTATGGATATTGTCTTGCTTATGTATGATTGACACTCGAACCCTATAACAGTTGTGTGCATTCCAAAAATAAACTGAGCTACTGAGTGACGACCTGAGGTGGGTCTCAGCCAGTTCTCTCACCAGCTCCCGGAGTCTGTGTGTTGATTCCGAGTCTCTACCCACCGCAACAAGGTAGCCCAGTGACCATCGACCACGAAGGGACTCAGGAACACATTCAGTTTCTGTGGTGTTCCCCACAAAACCTGTAATCCTCGTCCAATGAGAAAATTATCAGACCGATCCCAACGGAGGGACATTGTACAAAACACCCTACCAGTATCCCTCAAAACTGTCCATGTCTTCACAAACAAGGAATGCCTGAGAGTAACCGAGAGGATTCTAAGAAGACAAAACTATCTGTGCTATCCTGGATGGGATCCTGGAACAGAAAAAGGACATTAGGTAAAAACTAGGGAAGGCCAAATAGAGTAAGGGCTTTGGTTAATAATAATTAGTCAATATTAGTTCATTCATTGTGATGAATGTTACCAATAGGAGAAACAGTGTGGAGTTTATGGGAACTCTGTACTACCTCTGTGGCTTTTCTGTAAATATCTAACTATTATGAGATTTTAAAAGCTATGTATTTTTTAATTTCAACAGAAAGGACAAAGGACAAAATGGCCTCAAATGCAGCCTCTTTGCAGAAAAGGGGAATGGAATTTCCTAAGAAGACTCACTACAGGATGGGCAGAGGCTGGATTTGTGACCAAAGATCATTCTAGATCTCAAGATTGTAATGGGGAGGCCTGGTCTGGATACAGAAGAGCAATGATTCTGGAACAGTCCTATATCAGCTATCTTGACAGCATGGACACGCTAAGTAGAAAATGGCCATGTGTCTGTCACCAAGACCCAAATCCTCAGAGCCCCAGGCCAGTTTCCCTCCTTGCCTCTTGTTGAAGTGGACATTGGGAAAGCACTTCTTCCACCCACCCTGAGCAGGAGCAATATCCAGTGATGGCCACAAGAGGGCATATGAGGCCATCAAGAGCATCAGGCAGCAGTGGTCAGACCTGCTCCCCTGGAAGGTAACAGGCAACTGAAACCAAACCACAGGTCTGACCTTTAAGTCTTTCTAAGCTGACTCCATCGTGACTGAGGATGTGCCAAGCACGCCTTTCCCCAGGCACAGTAGTGAACAAAACACATTAAAATTGATTTTCATTTCTGAACATGGTGCCAGTATCCTCACTAATGGCAAACAACTTATTCTGTTTTGATAAAAGTCATGTTTTCCTTGGTTTAATAAAATAGTTTTTGTTGTTTTGGTTTTGTCACCTCCACTTTAAAATGGAATCAGTGCAAGATCTATTCACACAAACACACACACACACACACACACACACACACACACACACACACCCTCGCCATCTTAGGGTCCATCTTACAAGGAGAAAGTCTGAGTTATAGTGGTATGGGGTGGGGGCGGGGGGCAGGAGCAGTTCTGGGTCCATTGAAGCGCTCTTCTGATATAATCCAGTGTCTGTTCTCTTAACCTTGGCAATTCCCGTGACCTCCCTGTGCTGATCTGGTTCACAGTCCCATGCTGTGACCTGAAGATTCTGCAAGACTTCAGCCATGTACTTTTATTATAAATGATTTGGATGGCACACCCTCCCAGTTCCCAGAATCCAGATTGCTCGCTTTTGTGCCCCACGTCCTCTCTCCCCAGCTATATAAAAATATTCAGGTCCCTTCACACCCCAAACCACACTCTAGACCTTCCTATATCTATATTTCCCACGTCTGAATTTTCACAGTTTCTCTGTGCCTGGTGGTATAAGGAGGAACTGTGGGGATAAGGTTTCAAAAAGCCCAGGCAGAAAGCAAGACATAAGATTTCTGTATTCTTGAACCTTCCACATATGGGAGGAATTTTCCTTCTGTACAGGCCATTCCTCATGACTGTTAGCAGCACACAGGCAACACACGCACAGAGACATGGCAGATCTGTGTGGGGAAGGACAGGGGGTCATGAAGAATGCTTTCTTTTCCTCTTCTTTTCATTGCATTCCATCAATTTTTCTCTTGCATCTTGAGGTTCTTTTAATCTCTCTATCTAAGCTAGCATGCCTGGGCTGCCATAAATGATGACATGTAGATGGGGTTCCAACCTGATAGAAGGCTGGTGGCCTTATAAGAAGATAAGAGAGAGGAGAGATCTTTCTCTCCACTCCTACACACTGAGGAAAGGCCATGTAGCCCACAGAAAGAAGGCATCATCAGTCTGCAGGCCAAGAACAGGGCTCTTACCAGAACCTGATCAAGCAGACACCTTGATCTTAGACTTCCAACTCCATAACTGTGAGACAATAAATTTCCATGTTTAAGTTGTACAGTCCATGGTATTTTGTTACTTCATCCCTTGCCTAATGACACAGGTACTGTGCCTTTTTTTTTCTTTATAATGGATTCTTGTAGAATTAAAGATGAATTTAAGTAGCCCCTTGGCTGGGTTGTTGACATCTCTTCCTAATAAAGAGATTTGCTTTATGGTAGCATTTATTCTGCAATTCAAGCACTTTCCTCATTACAATCGAAGTAAAGTTTTGAGGGGAAAAAAAGTATAGCAAAATATTTAAGACCAAATACATACTAATTAAAATAAAACAAAATAACATATGGAAAAGGGAGAGAGTCCAACAACAAAAAAAAAAAGAAAGAGTAAACTTGATGGCAACTTCTTAGAAATGTTTTTAGAAGACTTTAGAGTTGGGTTTTGTAATGGAAGATTATCAGAAAATAAGTCATCCAGCTAAAGGAAATATATAGGGTGGTCCAGGATAGTACAAATAGGTTAAGCTCACATCTGAAGCAGCATAGATGTATTCAAGTAAAAGGGAAAATATGATTAGAGATGCAGAGGAAGAGAGGGAGAAAAGACACTGGATATTCAAGCAGGGGAATTTGAATTCTTTGCACAAATTGTAGGAAAAACCTTGTAACTTCTTGGACAAGAGAGTTTGAGGAAATTCATCTGATGACTCTGTCAGCAAGTTTATGTAACATGAAGTAATGAGGGCTATCATTGGGATGGTGATTGTGGAAATAGCAAAACAGAAGAATTTTCAAAAAACATCAAAGGACAAGAATTGCCAAGACTTTGAGATGGATTTAATTGTTGCTAAATAGTAGTTGTCAGTTCTTAAGCTTGACAAATGGGACATTCTGACAAGGGAAATGGTGCAGACCTGGTCAACTCACATGGAGGAACTTGGCACTCTTACTGAGAGCACCTGTCTCATGTGTTCCATAACTGGACACCCAAATATTCTGGAGAATCCATAAATTGAAATTGCTTTGGAAATACCTTTTTAGTTAGGCTACTTGAGGATAGAATACTCAGATTAACCTATTCCTAAGTTGCTAACTGCCAAAAATGTTTAAAATGCTCACTGTTTCTTGACAATTGGCAGGGTTTTTTCCTCTCCCAGCCTCCCCTCTCATGAATCCTGTTTTGCCTTTGGAAATACATATACATATATGCACTTAGAAGATATATATGATATATATATATGTGTACTTTATAACCTTTGCACATATACTCATGTGCAAAATATATAAATGTCTCTAAATTATTCTGTGATACAGAATGGATTCATCTTTCACCTTCCTATCCGAAGTCAGGCTGTTGGGCTGAAATTCTGCCACCCACAGTCTGAGCTGTAGACTAGGCAGAGGTGCTAAATGTTTGACCATGCCTTGGTTTTTCTAACTGACAAATAGGAATAACTATGATAGTCTTCTAGAAGTTGCTAACACAAGATTCACCTGACATAAAATATGTGAAGTGCCTACCACAGTGCTAGACACAAGGTGAGTGTACAATAAACCTTAGCGATTATGGACTAGAAATAATACCACCCAGAATAGTAGCAGAAATGGAAAAGACAAAAATGGGCAGCAACCCGTCAAAAATGAACAGGAAGCCGGGCGCAATGACACATGCCTGTAATCCCAGCAACTCAGGAGGCTGAGACAGGAGGATCACAAGTTCAAGGCCAACCTCAGCAATTTAGCAAGATTCTAAGCAACTTAGTGAGATTGTCTCAAAATAAAAAAAAAAACAAGAAGGGCTGAGGATGAAGGTCAATGGTAAAGCACCTTTGGGTTCAATCACCAGTATAAAAACAAAACAAAACCAAAGAACAGGATCATATTTCTATGATTCTTATGAGTCAAACTATTTCAAAGCAAAAAGCTATTTTTAGAAAATCAATAGAAACTCCTTGAAAAAAATTATCCTTATGATCTCCCAGGGCATGCCCCTGGTGACTATTCTCCAAGTAGGCTCATCTCATATAGTTTCCACCACCCCCAACAGTCTATTCAACAATGAACCCTTCCATGCATTGATATAAAAGCCCTTGTAATCCAATTACTTCCCAGAAGCCCCACTCCTAAACATTGCTGCACTGAGGACAAGTCTTTAACCAATGAGCCTTTGAGGGACTTTCCAGAGCACACACACACACCACTTACACATACACTTCCCAGCTCTGTCTGCTAAGAGATTTTAGAAGCAATAACACCCCAGTAGTAAGGAGTCTCCTAGAATGTAAATATCATTTTTCAGTGAAAGGGAGCAGGATTCCTTGGAGAAATGACTGATTCCAGGGCTAAGCCAAGGAAGGTACAAAAAAATGTAAATAATATAAAACTCTAAGGATGAGCTCAATAAACAATGGGGTCATGTTACAAAGATATAGATGTCGCTTTAAAGGAGCATCCACTAACCAATTCTGACTTAATCTTACAATAATTATAATCAAAGATTATAACCTATCGAGTAAACAATCTGACTACACCAATATAAATTAATTGATTAGATTAATAAGTAAGCAAACTCTGCCTCCAATAGAAAGTCAACAATAAACACAAGAAGGAATGATGGAATTAGAAATTCCCCATTTGGCAACTATTACAAAAATAATTCAATCAGACAAGAATCCTGAATGTATACATGATAAAATTTGGAGGAGAATTAAGAATCATGCAATATCCACTTAGTCTTACTGTATGCCCTACAAAATACATATTAATTTCAAAAGGTAAATTAATGTCATCACTGAAGTGATTTGCATTTACAGTAATATTATTTCCTTTATTTGATCAAGATCATCTTTGCCAGGGCCTCACCAATAGCATTTGCCCGCTCACCTGGGGCACTGGGGAAAATTCAGCATCACTTCACACACAATGCAACACCTAAATCTGATCATGACACAAACTGAAACTAGGGCACATTCTACAAAATAGCCGGCTTTTGCATTTTGTGTCAGAAGATTCAGGAAAACACAAACACGCAACCTACAGGAACTGATCCAGATAAAGGGAAATTAACCAGACAAACGGGATACACCTCCATCTCTTGTATGTACTGTTGTTAGAAAGGAAATGATTAAAGAAAATTGGTGCAATCTGAATAAATTCTATGGGTTGGTATTGAATCAGTTATTAAATGCCTGACTGATAATAGTGCTGTGGTTATATAAGAGAAATTTCTTTTAGGAAATACACACTAACATACTTAGGAGAAAAACAGCAGTGTATCTGCAACTTAACACTCAATTCTTATGTTGCTTGTTCTAATTACATATAAATGTGTGTTTACATAAACATAATTTTCATGTGTATTTGAAACATATTTACACATTTTAGTATATGTATAATATGCATATTTCTTTTTGCCAATGCAGCCCTTTGATCTGGAATTACTATCAGCCATCACCAAAGTGATTTGCATTTATAGTAATAGTATTTCCCTTATTTGAAGATCTTTCTCTTAAAATGGCCATTTTGCACTTATCCATCTCAACTCCTAACCAATAGGTGAACTTCTCTGAATCAGACTTTCTTCTTTGGGTGCTGGTGATGAAACCCAGGACCTTACACATGCTAGGTTTGTTAGTCAGCTTTTGGGGGCTGCAACAGAGATGATTGACAGGAACAACTTAGAAGAGAAAAGAGTTATTTTAGGCTCACAGTTTCAGAGGTTCAGTCCATGGTCTGTTGACTGCATTGCTCTGGACCTGAGATGAGGCAGCACATCACGATAAGAGGGTGGGGTGCAGAGGAAAGCTGCTCAGCTATTGGCAGCTGGGAAGCGCAGAAGGAGAGCAAGAGCATGCAGAGCAAGGGTCAAGATTTAATTCCCAAGGGCACCCCTCCTCCCCCATGACCCTAGTTTATTCAGCCCTGCATCAACTGCTTACAGTTATCACTCAATAGTCTATTCAATTTTTTTTTTTTTTTTGGTACTGAGGATTGAACCCAGGGGTGCTTAACTACTAAGCCACATCCCCAACCCTTTATAATATTTTATTTAGTGACAGGGTCTCACTGATTTGCTAAGGCCTCACTGAGTTGCTGAGGCTGGCTTTGAATTCACAATCCTCCTGCCTCAGCCTTCCCTTGCCGCTGGGATAATAGGAGTGCACCTCCACATGCAGCCCATTCAAATTATTAATCCATCAAATGAACTAATCCACTGAAGAGTTTACAGCTCTCATAATCCCAACATTTCAACTCTGAACATTCTGTCATTGCCTAATATGAGTTTTTCAGGGAACATCTCATATCTAAACCATATCACTAGACAGGTGCTCTACTGCTGAGCAACATTCGGAGGTGATTGTCATCACCTCTTTCTCCTCCTTTTCCTCCTCCTCCTTTTTCTTCTTCTAACAGGGACAGGGTCTCCTAAATTTCTCAGGCTGCTCTCAAATTTGAAATCCTCCAGTAGCTGGGATTACAGGCATGCGCAGCCATGCCCGGCTGAATTAAACTTGCGATACAATTGTTCAATTGTTTTTAATTGGTCCCTTTAGCATTATATACGAACAAATAATAGTTTGTGTAATAAATTTTATCATTCCTCTGTAAGAGAGATATGATCTCTAGACCTCTATCCAAGCTTCAAGTCCAGATAACCAGTCTCAATGTCATCAAAAGTAGCATACTACTAATCTGTAACGACAAATCCCACCATTACGTACAACTATAATGCACCAATGAAAAAGAAAAAAAAAGTAGCATTCTGTTTGCCTCTTAATATTGGCCACAAATCCCAAAACAACTGGTCCCAATCATTTCTCTGACCTTGTGCTGTGCTTCTCCCTCCCTCCCCTTCTGTAACCTTAGAGTTCCTAGTTGTCCTTAGCACACAGTGGACAAGCTCTCGCCTTTACACAACCTTCTCTCTATTCCTGGAAAGCTCTTCACAGGGTATCTTCAAGGCTCATTCCCTCATAATCTTTCAGTCTTGACTCAACCCCAGCTTTATGGGGAAGCCTGCCCTGGTCTTCCCCATTTTGAATTTAAATGGACTCCTCCCTCAGCCTCCTTCTTCCCCTTCCTGCTTTATTTTTCCTCCATAGCACTTGTCACTTTCTAATATATTACAGTTTACTTGCTTATATTATTCTTATTCTCTCCCTATTTAGAATATAAACTCCAGGTTTTGTCTGTTTTATTTACAGCAGTGTATCATATAATACATACTAAGAAAGAAAAACAAAGCTGTTCCTGACATTCAGCAGTGGACCTGGCACTGACCACCAGGTTCTGTGATTCTCCAATTAGACATAAGCAATCTCATGGAATCTCAAGCTCAGGCAGAATGTGATGAGACACATAATTTTCTCTAAGCATTTACAAAAACAAGTTCCCTGTGCCACCCACAGAATACCAAATACTTCCTCTTTTAAGCCAGAATGAATGACTGCTACTTGTTTACCAAATATAGTTCTATCCTCATTCTAATCTCCCCTCTCTTAAGATTTGTTGATTTATTCTACCGAGTCAAAGGAAACATAGGTACGTCTAAAAGCATCCGATCCGAGTAAATCTAACTTCCCTAGACCCTCCACAAATCACCAAACAAAAGTCCAAATTCTATAATAGCTTCTTCAAAATATCATCTTTATAGGAGACAGATAGACATGAGCAGGGGTAACATGAGGTTCTATAAACTTGGACGACGGTACTGACCACCACATGCTTTCACTTTTAAAAAGCAATTTACCTGGATCTGCTGAACTACATTCGGGGTTGTGGCTCAGTGGTAGAGCGCTTGCCTAGCACGTGTGAGGCCCTGGGTTCGATCCTCAGCACCACATAAAAATAAATAAATAAAGAGATGTGTCCAACTACAACTAAAAAATAAATAAATGAAAAGCAATTTACCTGCAGCCCTGCCTGGCTTAAGTCTACAGGGTATGTTGCATTCCTCCGCAAATTATATGCTATTGCAGGCACAAAATAATATCAAGAGGAATGCAAGCTACCCTGAAGAGGGGAACTTCTGTGATCCTTACACAAACTAGATCCCAGAACTTAGGGAGATAAGGATAATTCCCCCTAAACATAAAACTTGTAAGAACAGTCCAAGCAGAACTGATCAACATGGGCCAAAATGACCTAGAGTTTTCACTGCAGTGGGGACTTGAAAGTCTGATGTCATCATGCTGTCAGTCAAAAATCAAGAAGTGGACCTGGGTGAGACTCTCTTGAAACTTCTCTGGGACCCCCCAATAAAACAGAAGGGCAGGAGAAACACACCATTTTTTTTTTCTAAGAGGATCCATGTTCTCCCTTAGGAGTTTCCCTCCTTTCCCCTTTCCTATTCTTCTAAAATGACTCATGCCTGTTACTCTGAATGACACGTCTGAATCTTTCTGAACTGATTGCAAGAATTGGAGTTTGAAGCAGGGTAGGTGGAGTCTCTGCACTACCTCAGTTTCTTGACAGACTCCAGCCCTATAACACTCTGAGATATCCCATGGTGTGTGTTCCTCCACAGTGCAATGAGTAACAGAGTTACTGTTACTGTGCTCAACTGCAGATGTGTTCCTGGTGGTCTTTGGCCACAGGACATTGAAGGTGCTCAAAAAATACTGTGGAAGAAAGGGGAAAAAGGGAAGAAGAAAATTCCTAATGTATCTTTCACTAATTAAACACACTGTCACCTACTGAAGGGTTAAGTATTCTGAATTTAATGGGAGCTCCAAGCTGTTTATCTCTACCCTATAAAGTTCACCCAATTAGGGCTGGGGTTGTAGCTCAGTGGTAGAACATGTGCCTCACATGTTTGAGATACTGGGTTCGATTCTCAGCACCGCATAGAAATAAATGAATAACATAAAGGTCCATCAACAACTAAAAAAAAAAATGTTTAACATAAATAAATAAAGTTCATCCAATTAAACTTCTCATTGAAATTTAGTTTCAATCCACTCTCTGTCCAGAACTAGAAGTTAACAATTTGATAAAAATTGTACCAAAAGAACCCTGTCCAGTTATTCAGGGTATTAAAGTATACTGGATTTTCCTCTATCTAACTCAATACTGCTTAGTAATAATAGATCCCACAAAGGAAATGTCGCTTTGATAAACCGTCTTTCACTTTCTATCAGCTTCAAAGCTTAGTTTTAATGAAAATAATCCTCTGTAATCTGTTATATACACTTTGAACTTTAGGACCTTTAATTGTAATCATGGAATGTGACATGAACATCCAAAGGTTATTTATTAAGATTACTTATTATCTACACTATACACTATCCTGAAGTTATAATGGATACAATGAGGTGTAAAGCCATTGTTTATTTACTTCAAGAGCTCAGAAAGCAAAAGAAGACTCGTCCTTGCATCTCACCATATAATTTCAGGATTTGTACTTCATTTGTGCATGAAAAAAGAAACACAAGAAAAATTGCTTTAATTCACCTCACCCCTATCAAAAAAAAAAAAAAACAAAAAAACAGTCTTCTCTAAGCCCTAAGGGAAATATCCTGCTTCTCTCTCCTTAATTCTGCCCTGGCAGATACCTTTGATACAAACGCCAGCAGCCTATACACATAACCAATCAGATAAATCCCGAAGAATGGCCCAGGAAAGTTAGTGATAATCACTCCATTCTCAGGAGGTGAGACAAAATTAAAAAGAAGCTGCGTCTTAACTATGCAGACTATTTTCAGGAAAGGTCTCTGGGAATTGTCTTGTCAACCTGGAGTGATAAGCAAGAAGGGTTTGTGTCCTCAACATTTTCACGGGGTTCTCAACATATGCTGATTGCCTAGTTCACCTCAATGAAATGAGAATCATATCAATATTATCTACACCAAACAGGACCTATTACCTCTTTCCATTAGAGCCTATGCTATGTTGTAATGCAAAGTAAATAGTTTTCTGCAATTTGGAAATCTATGACAATGACCCAGAATACTTTTATAGGGACAGGCAGAATAGAGCACAGCTGAGCAAATATAAAAGAAGTCTATGAATTAATAAACAATAACATTAACATTTTGTACCAGTAGAGTGAGTACATAATCTTAACGGGGAATATTGGCAGAGACCTTGGGGAGTGTATGCTCAGCCTGGATAAGGTTGTGGAGAATTTGCAAACTTTTTTTTTTTAATTAAACAGCATGCAGCGTAGCCGACTGACCAAATAAATCCGACTTTCCCACACCATCACTTGAACCTGCTTTGGAGATTCAGAATTTCCCCAGGAAGTCAAGGTCTTATGGAGCATTTGCAGAATGTATTAGTTATTCTGCTGGTTTATGGCAAAAGCTCTAGTAGTTCTAAACCCTTTCAAATTAAAGGAATAAAACTAATTTCCATCCTTATAAGCAGTTAATAAGAAATATTATCTATAGAGCACTCCACGGTGTAGTAAGTGCCTTTTTCCTGAATCTCTCTTTTGAAATTCACAACAGACAGGGAAGTTGTATCTATCAATCAACCATAATAATCTAGTGCTAGTATGTGGCAAGTTCAGTGTTCTATTACTATAAATAGAATCATGTGATTGTCACTGACCTCAGCAAGTTTACAATACATGTAAGAGGGAAGGTTGTAAATGTTTGATAGATACTTGGAGAAGTGAAGATGAAGGAGGTATCAGGACCAGTTGGAGAAATCTCAACCAAGAAGAAATATAATTAAAACTGGGAAGGATACTAGGGCTGCAGCAAAGAAGTAAGGGCAGATGAGAGGTGGGTAGGGAAGCCCATAGCAAGGCAAGATTATGTTAATGTGGAAAATTATAAAGCAGTTTTTAAAAAGTTAAAGCACCCAGCACAAGGCCTTAACAATAAGAATTCCTAAAGACAAAAATTAAAAAGAAGCTGGGTCTTAACTATGCAGAGAATCTTCCCCAATCTTACGATCAGATAGTCAACACTTCTTTTGTGGACGGCAGAAGTTTCTTCCCCAGTACTTCACCAAAGAGGACTGTCAGCACATTCTCCTAATCTGAGAATTGACAAATTTCTAATATTCTTTAGTCTATGAAAAAAGAGGCCATTGAAACATTTTAAATAGTCATATGAAAGTAGTGTTTAAGGGAAATTAGTATGGTTCTAGTATGTGACTTAGAGTGATGGGAGAATGATCTGAAAATATAACTACTAGACCTTGGGTGCATCATCCAGGTAAGGGAAATGTGACCCATTAAGGAGGTGTCCAGTAAGAAGGAGAAAAAAATGTAAATTGATATAAAGTAAATTTTAAAGTAAGAGGGATAAAAATCATATGAAAAACAGGAAGAAAATTATTTTACTCTATGATTTAAAAACAGACAAACGATGAGAAAACATGTTAGTGACATAAATGGAGGTAAGAGCCAAGGAGGTTAAGTAGAAAAGAGAACTTTTTTGTCAGATAATATCTTTCTTTCATCTCCTCTGAGGTGAAGAACAGCACTTAGTTTTTTAGACTGTTACTGGGGAAAGAAGAAAGAAAAAAAAAAAAAAAGATTTCCTCTCAAAGAAGACAGATGCCCAGATTGGCAAATACCTTGATTGCTGATAGGTACTAGGGAAATCAGAATGACGCAATTTGATGAAAGAAGGGGTGGGGGCATGAAGCTACTGCCCTGCTCCCCAGAAGGAACATTCCTGAATCCCTAAATGTTAAAGTATTTCTGTTTACACAAGGCTGTGGCTATTACCTCCATCTCCACACTCACCAATATAGCCTCTTTTCTAGTCAAGGAAGAAGAAAACACTGCGATTCATGAGGACAAGTGTTTGAAAGGGTTTTACAAAAGCTTTTGGCATGTTTTCCAGATGATTATTATCTATTGGCCCTAGTAAAAATTAATACTAGCATTGAGATAATATGTACTGCATATGATTTCCTTTTGTCAGGGAGAGGATGAACATAGTTATTTGCACCCTGGTTTTCATATACCACGGTACTCTTCTATGTAAATATTTTTAAAAGTAAAATTATTAAAAATCTAAAATTTTTTTAAAAACTAAAGCTTTAAAAAAAAAAAAAAGTTGCATTGTTCTCAATGCTCCCGTCACTATGTTCAATTCGGATTTTCTGAATAAAATAGAGATGGTTAACAGATAACATGTCTTAACCTCATGTGTTCCTCGATATTTACTTTGGCCCCAAAGCAAAACATAAAAGTGGATTCGCTCAAGCGTTCTTAAATTCTCCGAACTTCCACAGCCACCTGCACTAGAGCTTGCCCCAGGATGGACTACGCTTCCCAAGAGCACACGCCCGTCAATCACACGAAGTGTATTGTGGTAAATGTAGTACTGGGAAAAATTTTCTCCCAGCCTTTGACTCACTCTCTGATTTAAGAGCTACCAATTAGCTGGGGCCATGTCGGTGAGGCCGTGGTCCAACCAGGAAAGCTGGTGTGGGAGCTTCGGACAATGATTGGCCAATAGATGACCTCGGGGCGGGAGCTATGAGAAAGGCGGGGCGAACACAGCGATTGGGCGAGAAATCCGCGACCGCGACCAGGGATTGGCTGTGCTCAGGGTCAGGGAGGCCTGGGAAGGGGCGGAGAAAGAAAGCTAGAGCAGGAAGAGCAGTGGCGAGGCGGCGGCCGCTGAGTCCGTGGTGGCAGAGGTGAAGGCGACAGCTCCAGCTGGTGGCAGCGGTCGCGAGAACAGGATGCAGGTCCGGGTCGGGCTGACGCTACTGTTCTGTGCGGTGCTACTGGGCTCGGCCTTGGCGTCCTCGGGTCAGTATATTTCCCCGCGGCCTGAAGGCCGGAGCCGCCGCCCCCCCGGCCTCGGTCGGTGGTCAGGGCCGTGGGGACTCAGGGACCAGGGCTCCGCTGTCTCTAATCACACTCAGTACAGGACTGTCACTCGCTCTAACCTGGCGCTTCGGTTAGCCTGGGTATTGTGGGTGTTTAGGGAGCCGGAGGATGGGAGAAAAAGAAGGGGCGGTTACACTGCCTACACCTCTTTCTCAACGTAACAAACTTTACGTGGCTTCTCACGGATAAGGAATTGACTCTATGGGAATGAATCCGCACAGCTGGCTTAGACCCCCAACATGACCCCGGCCGGGGCTTCCTCGACCCTTGTGTAGATTATGTACCGCATCGAGCCTGGAACCCTCCGTTTAGGTTTTGTAATTGACACACCTGGAGCTGTCACTTTGGGCAGAGCAGGGTCCAACAGCACTGGGTAGGGGTTGACAGTGCTTTGGTGCATTTGCCTAACACCTGAGGTGGTCCTTAGTCTATATCTTTTTAAAAACAGAGACTTAACGATGTAACTGTAGCCACTCTCCAACCCGCTTTTTGAAACCTTCCTGAGAAAGTGGTGACCTCTGTCACAGTGTCTCCGAGTTGCCCCATGTTTGTTGACAGCGATTTTTATCACTTTGGGGGAAGACTTGATCCTCATAAACTGAACAACAAATAGTTGCACCCTTTTATATAGATACAGAAATTCATGGGCTTTTGAATTTATTTTCTTTTTTTTTTTAAGAGAGAGAGAGAGAGAGAGAGAGAGAATTTTTTAATGTTTATTTGGCGGACACAACATCTTTCTTTGTATGTGGTGCTGAGGATCGAACCAGGGCCTAACGCATGCCAGGCCAGCGCTACCGCTTGAGCCACATTCCCCAGCCCTGAATTTATTTTCAATTATCTAATTTATGCTCTGGTTTTGAAAATTGTTTCCTTTTTGATGTTTTGGTTTGCTTACATCAGAAAACTTCTCTTGTGGGAATGTTGATTTTAAAAAACATAATATTCTAAGTGTTGATAAACAATTAGTATAGGAAAGCTGGAATTTTAATCAGTGTCAGTTTAACAAGATAGCTGTTCTGTGGCTTTAAATTTTTTTGGAACAAGACAATATAAATGTCAACTCCCATTAATTCAACAGAAAATTTCCCAGCTGGTTATTCAAATCCCCAAATTATCTGCCCTAGTTGTAAATCAATGCTATAACTTCATCCTGCTTCTAAAATAAGAGACCTAAACCAAAATTGTATCTATGATGTGGTTTGAGATACCATTTTAAAAGGAAGAACCATATGCACACTACTTCACTGCCAGCCTACTTTGAGGTCCATTCTACTCCAGTTGTAGTAATTGTCTGTGTTCATACCAAGTCTTTGAAGACTATATAGTACATAATTCTTGAAGCACCTCTAGCAGTTGTTTGATCAAGAAAAAGTAAGAAATTAAGCCGTTGAGTTTAATGGGTAAAGTAACTGATGGACCACTTTCAACAGTTTTAGGTCTGGAAGAGGTCAAGTATTTGTACAGAAATATGGTCTGTAAGTGATTCTTCACAGTATGTCTTTAATTAGTGCAGTTTGAGAACTGCACTAATTAAAGACATACATCTCTCTGAATTCACTTTGCAGAGTTTAAAGAAAATTAAAGCATTCAAATTTCCCTATGTTTTCTTTTGACTTTGTTTCATATGCACAGAGCTCCATGCCAGTGGAGATAATATTTGAAGATCAACAATTGGGTCTCTGGGAATGTTATAATAAAACACTGTTGACACTGAAGTGTTAACTTTGGGTGTATTGGTGTAAGTAAAGGTTCAGGAGATGTCTATGTTTGGGCTGGGGATGTAGCTCAGTTGGTAGAGTGTTTGCCTCACATGCACAAAGCCCTGGGTTCAATTCCCAACAATGCAAAAAAAGAAATGTCTGTTTTGATTTCCATCATTGTGAAAGCTGTGCCAAAACATTTCCCTGGTAAAGGCAAAATCTTAGCTGAGACTAAAATAATATAGATAACCATGTAAAAGTTAATAAAGACCAGTTGGCCCTTCCTATCAACAAATTCCAGCAGATTTAGCCAACTAAAGATGGAAAATATTTGGGGGAAAGTGTTTGTATTGAGCATGTACAAGCTTTTTTTCTTTGTCATTGTCTTCTAAACAATGTAACAGCTACTTACTTAGCATTTCCATTCTACTAGGTATTATAAGTAAGAAAGGGTGTAAGTTATATACAAATACTATGTACTTTTATATAAGGGACTTTTAGCATTCTCAGCTTTTGTTGTCCTGGGGTTTGTGGGTGGAGAATCCTGGAATGAGCCCTCCATATAAAACAAGAGACAACTGTGTTGTACTAATCAGTGTAAATATCATAAAACATGTGCTATAAAGTTTTATAAATTAAGTGCTTAGATTTTTCAATT
Organism: Callospermophilus lateralis; assembly: GCF_048772815.1. Classification (NCBI taxonomy): domain Eukaryota; kingdom Metazoa; phylum Chordata; class Mammalia; order Rodentia; family Sciuridae; genus Callospermophilus; species Callospermophilus lateralis. The sequence goes on from NC_135307.1 coordinate 23,061,969, forward strand.
GGCTTTTTCATTCATTAAAGTGCTTGTTTTATACAGAATTTCAGCCTAGTTGTAAGAATTTAGAATTAAAGATTTGCTCCTGTATAAAAACCAGTTTGGGGGTAGTAACTTTAACAGAAATGTTAATTGTTACCCAGGAAGAGTTGCATTTATAACCAGGTAAAATATAGTTAGCCAACAAAGAAGATCTTGATCCTATTAATAAAGACATAGAAATGTGATACTTACATTAGAAATGCTTCCTTTCCCTGTGAATAAATAAAGAGGATTAAAAAGTTTTTTCTCAAGATATAAGTGAAAAGGTATAATGTTTCTCATTTAGAAATACATGCTTTCTTGGGGCTAGAGGTATAGTTCAGTGGCAGAGGATGTGCTTAGCATGCAGGAGCCCTGGGTTTAGTCCCTAGCGTGGCACACACGTACACACACACCAAAAAAAAAAAACCTTTATTTTTTGCAGAAAGATACAAACAATATTTATTTATGATGTACAGTGTTACAGAGTCTTTTAAATTAGATGCACTGCCAGGTATTTCAGATAATAGTTATATTAATACCATAAATTCAGAGAGTAAATTTTAAGAAGGATATTGAATTTCATGGCTTTCATTTCTTAGAACATTGCAAATGAACAGGACAGATGGTGTCATCCATTCCCTTTTGACAGATTGAGAAAATGGAGGCTGAGCAAACTTTTGACACTCAACCATGTCTGTCCAAATTAACTAAGTGATGAAGCCAGTGTCACACTTAGTTTTTAAGAGGCCTCAGCTTTGGGGGAATTCAGAATCAAGAATATCCCAGGATGTGTACAGATCCTAAGCAAAGTGACAGAGCAGAAGACAAGGGAGACTACTCTTTTAACTAAACTTTGTATAATTGCTTTTCCTTAAAAAGTATCCTGATACTTTGTGGCTTTATTAGCTGGTATAATGAATATTGATCTTTTTTAAAGGAAAATGTACAGTTAATGAAATAGTGTGAACAATTGTATTTTGGATATGATACTGGTAAATGAGAAATCCACAGCTCTTTATTGAATCCTTTCACATTTTGTTACTTGATGTCTGTATTCTGATTTTAAAAAAAAAGTACTATTTACTTCTTGTTTATAGATTACTCCAGTGTTTTTCATCTTTAGCTGCTTGTTACATATGGGAGTGCTTAGGGCATAAACAGCTCTTTATGTGAATGTAAATATCAGTTTGAAAGAGAAAATAGCTTATGCTTTTAGATGGCTACCTGAAGTAAGCTTTCCTAGTTTAGTAACTGAGAAAGTTCTTTTATTTATTAGCAATCTTAGTGTGTATTCCTAGTTTGTAAAGAGAGAGGAAAAGAGAAGCATGATGCAATTCACATGAAATAACCCTGATGTCACGGTCATGTCTCTTAGAGTTCAGAAACACGTTTTGCTCCTGTAATGCCTAAAAGTTTGTAGTTCTACAAATGTGTATGTCCTTAAATTTACTTATAGGTGTCTGCATCACTTACCTATTGGCTACCTTTTTGACCTTTTGTGACAAGGTACTAGATTCAGTAGAGTTCCGTCTCATACAGTTTCAGTCTTTGGGATGTATCATACACGTTTGCACACCTAATGACTTCTCTTGATACATTAACTACATAATACATCTATGCTTAACTATATCTACACATACAACTCTGATATAATTAATAATAGAGATGAATTTTTCATTTATCTAAAGATTTGCTGAGAATGGAACTTGAGCCATCTGTTAGAACTTGGCTTAAGGTTATATTTGGAAAGAAGTTAGCAGGAAGGATGATTGTTAATTGACATCACTACCCAAATGTTAAGTGCACTGTGGGACCGACATGCCATACCTTTCTCCCACCTGCCAAAATCTAAACATATGAGGAAAGTAAAATAAGTGAATATGAATACTAGCTATAATTTAAATGTCTTTGAATTTGAGACATTTTCATAGTCAGAAGTAGACTAGTTTTCTCAGATATTCAAAACAAATGAGTAATTGTAAAATAGAGTTGTAAATTTTTGCATGAGTTGATTATATTTCTTTAAGTTAGCTTTAATGACAATACAGCTCAAAACATGTTTTTGTTATAGTTGTAACTTACAAATAATCTTTAAAATAGAACTATTTGAAGTAAAGATAACAACTAAATTTTCCAGTAAAAATCAAATGGTCTTAGAGCATCTACTGGTTAATTCCTCCTATCTTATGGAGCAGAAAATACTGAATCTTACTTCTACATAAAATCAGGTAATCTTAAGAACAAGAAGGAAAATCTAGAGATCATCTGACAGTTTTGTGTGTGTTTTTTTTTAAGCTGGCAGTGAATGCAAAGATCAAATATTTGCTTCTGGATGTTGAGTTATTTCATGTGTTTATATAAGACCAGGATAAAGAATAACAAGCAGCCAGAATAACAATAGAGCTGGGAAACACAGAAAGAATAAAAGGAAAATTATGTAATCTGACATAACCAAAGCAGTGTGGATGAATTTGGAAGAAAGGTGTAATTGGTGTCTGGATTCATTATTTATTTAGCATAAGCTGTCAAGTTTCTTAATAAATAGCTCTCATGTGAGTGAGTATACAAATAATACGATACTACTTTTTATATCTATCTGGTTATCTCTTCAGTGAAGTAAAACAAATTTTAACATATTTGGCAACTCTACTGATGATGATGATGATGATAATGACGATTTGCCATTGTTGGCAGTATTAGCAAACAGTTAAATGCTGGTTAGCACTAAAATAAGCCAATGTAACTCCAGATCCTGAGCAGAGAACAGAATAAGTAGAAGACTAGAATATGAAATTGGATATTTATATTTATAAACTGAATAACTCATTCTCAGTAACAGACTATTTACAGAAATTGGATGGAATGTAAAGTATCTGGGGTTGTTCATTTTGACTGGAATACAGTTGGTTTTCCTACCTAGAGAAAGAAAGAAGTTACCCCCTCAACCTGTTTTTTTATTTTCACTCAATATTTTGAGACCAGATGCTGAATACAACCAATTTTAAAATAATTGTTTATTTGTTTTATCAAATGTTTTATTTTAATAATATTTGTAATTTCCCAACAGAAAAGATGACCAATTGTATTAAAATTTCTTTACAGATGAAGAAGGCAGCCAGGAAGAATCCTTGGATTCCAAGGTGTGTACTAAAATTTGCACAGGCCAGTATTTGCTGCACAATTTAGAAGCATGTGTCTTTTGAGTAACAGAATTGAATTAAAAAGAAAAGAAAAAGATAGGCAACATCAATATTAGTTATAACTCTTCTAGGGTAAAAAAAAAATCACTGATCTACAAGAGAGTATAGTTGATACTTTCATTAAGAATGTTAGCTATGGTGCTGGGGTTGTGGCTCAGCAGAGAGCTTGTCTTAGCACACGCAAGGGCCTTGGTTCGATCCTCAGCACTACATAAAAATAAATAAATAAAATAAAGGTATTGTGTCCAACTACAACTAAAAAATAAATATTAAAAAAAAAAGAATGTTGTCTATTGCCAGGTGTGGTGGTGCACACCTGTAATCCCAGAGGCTCAGGGGGCTGAGACAGGAGGATTATGAGTTCAAAGCCAGCCTCAGGAGTGGCAAGGCACTAAGCAATTCAGTGAGATCCTGTCTGTAAATAAAATACAAAATAGGGCTGGGGATGTGGCTCAGTGGCTGAATGCCCCAGTTCAATTTCCAGTACCAAAAAAAGATTGTTGGCTATTAACTTTAATTTCTACTTGAACATTCGGTGTGTATATCTGAGAAGCTTAAGGGGGTAATATTTTTGTTGCCTAATTAGAAATTGGTTTTAGTTCGTGTGTATGGTGGGGGGGGGGGGTTCTTTGAGTTTTGAGGACTGAACTTCTGCCATTTGTTTCCACTTACATAACTTTTCAAAGAAAAATGAGTTTATGCACTTATTGATTGTTTAAATGAGTAAGACTGATTCTTACATATCCAAGGAGGACACTATATGAGCTCTAATCTCTAGAAGAAATGTAGATAAAAACAGAAAATTTTAATACAATGTTATCATAGAGTAAGTATAATATATGATGAGAACATGTAGAGGGATAACCTAAGCCGGACTTTTGGAATTAAGAAAAGCTTCCTGGGAAAAGTAGCATCTGAGTTGAAATTCTAAAAAAAGAATGAGTCAAGCAAGTGATGAAGGCATGTCAGCCAGAGCCTATAGGGATGAGCTGAAGGAGACATAGCTGGGTTTGCAAAAGTGAAGGATGGCTAGAGGGAGTCTTGGTTCTGTTGATAACTAAAAATACTTTATATTCTCAGAATTCTTTGCCATCAGATGAGTCAGTAAAGGACCATACCACCACAGGCAGAGTAGTTGCTGGTCAGATATTTCTTGATTCAGAAGAATCAGAATTGGAATCCCATATTCAAGAAGAGGAAGACAGCCTCAGGAACCAGGAAGGGGAAAGTGTCACAGAAGAAATCAGCTTTCTGGAATCTCCAAATCCAGAAAACAAGGACCATGAAGAGCCAAAGAAAGTACGGAAACCAGGTAGTCGGGATGTTTTTTTTGCTTTTGCTTGATTTCAGAAAGAGATAACTGAAGTTTTAAAATTAGTGAGTGTAGAAAAATGCTGAAGAAGTCTGATTTTGTTAGTTATTAACCGCATGTGAAAGTATAGTTTTATGGCATTTTCTAGATTTTAATATATTAGTTATTCACTTAACAGATTTGACCTATGTTACATGAACTGAATTCAATAGAGGAAATTCCATATGATTTATATTTATATTCTAAAACTTCTTTTTGTATACCAAAAATAATAAGTTAAAATTATCAGGGTGGAACACAAAATAGAATAGAGAACTGTCTATCATGCTACATCAGCTTTTTTCAGAATTGTTAGAATAACTAGGTAATTTGTTTTAGATATTTATAACTCTCCAGTTGAAGCTTTTATAAACATGTAAACTATAATCTGCTTTTTTCTTCTTTTTGACACTTCCTTTAAATTTAAAATTTTCTTTGTGTGAGCTAAATGCCTGTTCTTCTAAAAAAATTTTCTGCTTTGCCTTATCCTTCCAGCCTTCTGTCATTTAGTTTATTATTTCAGAAATCACCACCATAGCCATTTATTATTTCATTGTTAACCACTCTCAGGAACTGATCTAGATTTGAACTTTTAAAAATTTAAATTCATTTTTTATCTACAAATGTACCTACTCATGAATAGAAAAACCATCTTTAAAAAAATTTAAAATATTTTAATTCCATCAACTAGAAATAACAGCTATTAACATTTTGAAGCATACACTTATGGGTTGTTTTTTATAGTTAAATGAATACTTTTTAAGAAAACTAAATTTGGGGCTTGGGTCGTAGTTCAGTGGTAGAGCGTTCGCCTAGCACATGGTAGACCATGGGTTCAAACCTCAGCACCACATAAAAATAAATAAAATGAAAGATACTGTGTCTGTCTACAACTAAAAAAAGAAAACTAAATTTGGCTAAAATGTATATACTATTTTATGGCCTGCAATTTGTACTTAACTGCTTGCCATGAACATTTTCCCATGTTATTAGTCATTTACAATTGGATGGTTAATAGCTATAAAAAATTATATAAATTTACCATAGCTTAGAAATAGGTTGTGTACTGTGAGATCATTTTAAATTTATCTTTGTGCATATCATATTCTTAGAATCTTTTTTTTTTTTGTACTGAAGATTGAACCCAGGGTTGCCCTACCATTGAACTATATCACCAGTCCTTTTATTTTGAGACAGGGTCTCACTAAGTTGCCCAGGCTGGCCTTAAACTTGGAATTTTCCTGCCTCAGCCTTCTGAATAGCTGGGATTTAGGTGTGTGCTACCACACTAGGCTTTCTTAGAATTCTTAAAAATAAATTTTGCTGGGTTAAATGTAAATCAAGAAAATATATATGATACATAATTATTAAATTACTTTTCAAAAAAAGAATCCTGTTCACTTCCTTTGAGACTAACATTTTTCTCATACCTCAACCAAATATGAATTACTATTTTAAACTTTTGCCAAGTATTAGTTTAATTCATTTCTTTTATTTTTTATTAGGAAGAGTTTTAAATATGCACAAAAGTGGAGGGTATAATGACCCCCTCATACCTATCTGTCGCCCAGCTTCAGCGTCTGTCAACATTCTGCTGCTCTAGTTTCATCTTTTCACCCCATATACCCTTGCATTTTTTTTCTTTTCTAGAGAATTTTAAAGCAGATTCTACATGTTCTTTCACTGTTGTATGTATCTCTAAAAGTAAGATTTTTTTTCTAACAAAACCATAAAATTAGTTTTTATTCTTTATCACCTAATACCCAGACTGTTCAATTTTCCCACTTGTTTCAGATGTTTTCTTATAATTGATTTGTTTGAATCAGTATCCAGGCTAAGAGCTTTAGTTTCTCATAATCTGTAACAGTCTCCTGCCCTTCTTTTTAAGTGTCATTTTATTTGTTAAAAAAATAGTGTCTTTTATGCTATATAATTTCCCACATTATGGATCTAGCATGTTGTATCCTTGTATTGTTATTTTAGTTTATTCTACTATTTGCTATATATTCTAAAAACTGTAAGTTAGCTCTAGAGGCTTGAATATGTTTGGTTCTGCTTTTTATTACACGTATACTGCATTACATTGGGAGGCATATAATAGTATCTAGTTGTTCCACTTTTAGTGATATTAAGTTTCATCAGTGAGATCAGTTGGCATTAGCTTGATCTAGCCATACCACATTTTCTCTTTGACTTTTGCCTAGAAGGCCACCATTTGTGTTTGTTTTCTGGATCCTGTCTTTCATTTTGGGTTACAAAGCAGTGATACTCTCTACCATTCCTTCTGGATTTGTTACTTGGGATTCTGTTATAGCGAACTTTCCCTTTTCAGGTAATTGGGGCCAGCAGGATAAATTGTTGATTATTTTTCCCTTGAAATGTTTTCAAGTAATAATTTGATTCCCTCCAACAGAGACCAAAGATGTGTGGGTTGTTTTTTTTTTTTTCTTTTTGTTTCATTTTTATATTGTTTGTTGCTTTGCTTTGTTTTTGAGCATTGTCGGGGACATAGGGGAAAACAGATAATAAAAAACAAAGTATGTTTTTCTGTTCTCATTAAACACTTCTCATACCAGATATGTGGGAATATTTCTGCACATATCAAGCAGGCATTTGACAGCAAACTTCCCATTGGACACCATCTGGGGGTCCTCTCATTTAACTCAGTCTACCTGGAGCTAGCATCAGATCCCACAGATTGAGAGCCGAGTCCATAAGAGTATTTCCCTCCTCCACTTCACATGCCAGTTGCAAGCCTTAAGTTGTTGTGCCTGAGCTGATTAGCAGTCATAAACTGGAATTCCCATGATCTCCTCTTTGGGTTCAAGTAATTTACTAGAGCAGCTGAAAGAATGCAGAAAAACACATTTACCCATTTATCATAAAGGATCTTATAAAGGATATGGATGAAGAGCACAAGTAGACATGATGCAAAAAGTGAGTTATAAAAGAAAACACAGCTTTTCTACCTCTCTAGGTATGCTCTCCACTAGGAACTTATGTGTGTTCAACAATCCAGAAGCTTTCAGAACTCAGTCTTTTGAGGTTTTTGTGGAAGATTCATTATGTAAGCATGGGTGATAACTCATTTTCCACTCATTTATGTATAGCTCAATCTTCAGCCCCTCTGAAGGGTGGGACTTAAAATTCTAACCCTCTAATCACATGGTTCCCCTGGCAATAAGCTCTCATAACTGTCCAGGAGCCCCCAAGCCTCTGTATGTTATCTCTTTAGCATACAGAAGATACTTTATCAATCCAGAGATTCTGAGGGTTTTAGGAACTGTGTGAGGAAACTGAGAGGATTGCCAAATATACATTTCAAAATATCACAAGGAATATTACAGATTCTTAGATTTTTATGTATTTATGTTTCACCATATTATAGTCAATTCTTTTTGTTGCTCAAATCATCCCATGTTTGGCCTTTGGGAATCCTTTTAAATTTATTCCTTTGTTCTTTTGACTTTCATAACTTTTTTCACAACTTTTTAACTTTCTTAACTTTTTTTCAGGCAGGCCAAGAAGTCTTCAATTCATCTTAATACATTTCCAAACCCAGAAATTAATATCAGTGTTTCTCCAAGGAACCTGAATTATTTTCATGAGTTATATTCCACAGTTTAGGCCTCAAAAGATGTGTATGACCACTAAGTTTTGGTAGATAGTGTTAGGAAATATTCACACTAATACTTCCAATTCAAATTAAACATTATTGGTGAAATGATGCAAAGGGTTGGGTTGACAAATTGAACTGAGAACAGTAAGAGCTCTTATCTTTGAATATTTTCAAAAAAGGTAATTGTCACAAGACAGTCAAAGCAAAGAAAAGTTCATGACTGCCAGAGCTGTGCCCATGTGCTTTCTTGCCTCGATTTAGGATGAGCTGTGGCCCAGGTTTTAACATATAAGACCTCTAAGTGATGCATGTGGAATATCATTTCTACAAAAGAGCTATTTTAATCATGAGACATCTGTAGTATGTTCTTGATAATTGTGTAATTTTTTACATTTTCTGGGTAGTAATGCCTGTAGTATACCTCCCAGCTTTATGCATAATAAGCAATCTAGATAGACCAAATCTATCCTGCTAAAGCATTCAGTAAGTAAGCATTGTTCCTGAAGTACTTTTAATGTGCTTGCCAGAATGTCTCTCATTAGCATGTTTCTAAGGTAATTTGATCAAGTCATCTCTATTTCTTGAGCCAGTAAGAGGACAGAACAGATTGCAGAACTACCACTAGCTTTTCTGTCATTCCAGACCTCTATTTGTTTCCTTTTATGTTTGTGTTAGTTTTTGTTGATGCTGGAATTCTTCGTACCTGATGACATTAATGTTATATTGCTTTGTCCTAATCTATATGTATGTATAGTTTCAAACTAACAGCAACAGCCTTACCACTGACCATGGGGCCACTGAAAGCAGTCTGAGATTTCTGTATATTTTTTTGTCCTTAGTACATGTTTTACTAGGGATTTATAAGTGTTTTAAAATCACTTGAGTAATTCTCTGTTATACTTACAACTTGACAAATGTTTAGATGTGTTTTCATTTGTTTTAGTCTTCATTAATGAGAGAGATTCATTTTTAATTTCTTCTTAGTATATGAAAAGGCTTATATTCTTTTTTAAAAAAAAAATTTTTTTAGTTGTAGTTGAACACAATACCTTTATTTATTTATTTTTATGGGATGCTGAGAATTGAACCCAGTGTCTTGCACATGCTAGGCGAGTGCTCTACCACTGAGCCACAACCCCAGCCCAAAGCTTTTATTCTTATACATATATAATAGATTATTTATGCATGGCTTTGTGTGTATGCAATTCAGAATGCTTTAGAATTGGGTTATATGACAATTACTTCTAAACTTGCTGTTTTTGTCAGCCCCTCATTTATGTTGCTGCCATTATTAAGCTTCCTGAAACCCAAGTTTAACCCTTTACAATCAGTCATAACCTCTCCATCTGCCTTATGAGATGAAGTGCAACTCCTTAGCATGATTCACAGAGTCTTCAAAGTCTGACATATCAGCTGCCTTCTGTAACCTCATCTGCAGCTCTTTCCCCAAGCATCCTTTCTGTTCCTTTGCCACAGTCTCTGTCTGGGCACAAATCACGAGTCTCCACACAGCTTGTAGATTCAAACAGCAATTCTTTATTCCCGAACTCACACCGGCCGTCTACAAACACGTTCTGGGGGAATCCACGTTCTCTGCCCAAATCCACACTCTGCCCTGATCCACTCTCTCCCAAATCCACTCCGCATGGGCTTCTGTCTCCCAAAATATACTGTCTGACCCTAAGCACTCAAGAGGAACTCAGCAGCAGGATGCGCCCTATTCCAAAAGAGGAACACCCTAATCTCCTATTATACTAAACCGCCCTATTCTAAAGGGGAAACACCCTACTCTCCTATTATGCTAAACTGCCCTATTCTTAAGGGGCAACACCCTACTCTCCTATTATGCTAAACTGCCCTATTCTAAAGGGGGAACACCCTAAACACGGATCCTGCCCTGGTCCTTGAGCAAGGTCACCTTTCAGAAGTCCTTCCACTAGACAGCATGGGAGTAAGCTGGCAAGGAATTTGTCATACCTACTTGGCTGATGGCTCCCAGCATCTCCCCCCTTCTGATTAATTAAACAACAAGTAATGTGGCTTAAGGACCGTGCCTGGTAGGTTGTCCAGTTCAACATATGGCTCTTACCCGTCATCGGAAAACTGACCTTTAGGTAACTGACCTTTAGGCGTCAGCCTCCTGTCTTAGGTTGATACCATTGCAACTGGATCATACCCGTCACTGACTACCAGTCCAGCATACAGCCATACTTGTGGATAGGTCTATGCACCAGTGGGGGGGTGAGGTTCTTTGCCTCACCTCTGTTGGCCCCCAAATTTGGCCTTGGTGCCAGTGGGGGAGTGAGGTTAATGTGGCTTAAGGACCGCGCCTGGTAGGTTGTCCAATTCAACATATGGTTCTTACCCGTCATCGGAAAACTGACCTTTAGGTAACTGACCTTTAGGCGTCAGCCTCCTGTCTTAGGTTGATACCATTGCAATTGGATCATACCCGTCACTGACTGCCGGTCCAGCATATAGCCATTGGCCCCCAAATTTAGACCATCACTAGCAGAAGGGAGGAGGATACAGAAATGCCATGACACCAAGCCAATTGACAGTTCCTTTGGAAAAATTGCATCATTGGTGACACCATCAGCAAAGATCACTGGTGACACCATCAGCAAATATATGCCAGCATTACCACAATAGCTGCACTAAACGTAGTTACATAGTCCAGGCAAGTTCTGCAAGCGGTTCAAAGTGGAGGAATCTATCAATCTGTCCGTCTCCTCCCAAAGTCCGTTGCCTCCCAAAGTAAGTTGGCTCCTTGATTGAGCATACTTGTTGAGTTATATTCATTGGGATGAAGATAGGAATTCTGGCAATGATGCTAAAAAGACATTATCCTGAAAAGAATCATTAAATATAATGAAAAGGAAAGGTGAAAGTAAACAAACAGATCTGTTAACCTACTTAAAAAACAATCCTTAACAGCTGTTTACCTGATTTAAATTAGTAAACAAGCAGATCTGTTAACCACCTTTAAAAAGAATCCTTAACAGCTGTTTACTTAATTTAAATTAAGCCATTTAAATCACGTGAATAAAAAGTAAATAATTCGGATCCATTTTCTCATGAGCGCTCCTCATATATGAAATATGGACATACGCACACACAGACATATAACACAAAACACAAATGTGCAAACAAACGTACAACACATAAGATAATAATAAAGGCCTTGTAGCTTTACCTAGGTGAAATCTCCATTGCAATGTTTAAAAACTCTATAGTCAAAAAAATAAAACTGATCAGAAAAACATTAACCTAGGTTTGTATGAGCTCAAAAAATAAAAATAGAACCTTATGATGTGGAAAAATGCAATAATAAAATAGATATTGAAAAAAGCATCCTGGTTAATCACAGTCGCAGATGTAAGAATGGCCAAGCTGGAGTTCTGGATATCAGCTGTTATGGATTTGAGTCAAATCATCTTCTTTTCGATCTGTAGAAATCGTTTTAGTTAGTCTTTCTGGAATCCAAATCGGCTGCTGTTCTCCCTGTGGAAACACGCAAACAGAGCCCCGACTCCAGACAATCACTGGATCAGGACCTTTCCATTGTCCTGTTAGAATATCTTTCCAAAGAACTTTAGGCTTATGCACATACATATGCCTTTCCGCAGCACTAAGTCCTGATGAATCCAAATTTAAAAAGTTTAGAGTAAAAAGCGTTATTTTAAGTTTATCTTTGGGGGATATATACCCCTTTCCAATTTTCTCTTTTTGCTTTAATAAGTACATGTCTGTATCTAATAGTTGTCTTAGCTTTTTGCATTTTCTATCTGAAATACCTTTACTTTATATTTTCAAGCATTTTCTATCTTATTTCTATCCTCTAGTTTTCTAAGGTTTGTACATTCACCCTTAGTTGCTTTTTTTTTTCCTCCTAGTTTTCTTTTATTTCCTATTTTGAGGGTTTAAAATTTTTGTCTTCCTATATCTTCTCTTTTTTTTTTTTTATCTTTCTGTACTTCTGTCTTTAAAGTTTTTTACTTCAAAGTTTTAATCGTCTTTATCTAAATATCTTTTATCCTATTATTTTCCCATTATCATGGGTTTTTTTTTTTCCCTCCATCATGAAGGCATCTTAACCACCTTCAATTTAACCTTTTAAAGCCTTTTAATTATCATCTATACTGTACTTTTAAATGTACTTTTTCACCACCTACAGCTTCACTCTTTTAAACGAGGCTTAGATTCTTTTTAAATCGCTTAAATGTTAGTTTACATGGCTGCCCTTCAACCAAAGGCCTTTTTTACTCCATTAAGAAGCTTTTTCTCAATCTGCCATGTACAAATATCTTTTTCTTCTTTTCCTTTCTCAAACTTTTAAAGTAAGTCTAGTTTCCTCAAAATCTTTTAAAATGGCATTTTACAACTTTTTACTTTACCACACAGAGATTATCTCACCTAGAAACATTTTTTTTAACCTTCCATATTAAAATATATTTTCACATCTTTAATCTTAATATCTCTTTTCTAGCCGTTAACCCTTTTTATAAATTCACATTCTGAAATAACCCTTATAAAATTTCTGATCTAGACAAATTACTCCACTTTAATAAGATGAAATACTTTCATGTTTTTTATGGTACTATAATACTATAATTGAAACCCAACTGAAACTTCTTATACTCTTTGTATATAAATTACACATGATAGAATCTTAACTCTTAGTAACCTTGTTTCAGCAAAGACACAGACCAAAGCAATATTAAACATTTTTCCATTCACCAATTTATGAAAACACACATAATGATTAAATATATTACCTTATGGAACTTAATAAGTAAAGAGTACTTGATTTCATATTTAGTGGTTGATATTTTAACACTTTAGCTTTGTAACTTAGTCAGATGTCTGTAAAAAACAAGATCTTAGACAAGCGTAGTAAACAGAACTAGCCATCTCTTTCTTGTTGAAGAAAAATCCTTCTACAGGATACCATGATGGCCCCATTGATATATTTAACAACTCGTCTTTAAAAAGCCATGGGCTACATTTTTGTATTGTATCAACATATGCCCTAATTGTTCTTGGTCTTACTGGGGTGCCTTTTTTCTCTAACAATTTCTCTTCCTCGGAGGCGAACAACTTAAAACCTTGAGTCAACCATTTTCCCCAGTTTGCCTGAGAAAGTTCTAGGAACAGGCAACTTGAAATAAAAACAAAATAAATTAGAACAAGAACACATTGTTTTTTGAAATTCTCACCCATTCTTTCGCTCTTCTTCAGGGACGAACAATTTCACTTACCTTTTCTTCAGATGTTCCCCGTACGGACCGCCAAATGCCACAGTCTCTGTCTGGGCACAAATCAGGAGTCTCCACACAGCTTGTAGATTCAAACAGCAATTCTTTATTCCCGAACTCACACCGGCCGTCTACAAACACGTTCTGGGGGAATCCACGTTCTCTGCCCAAATCCACACTCTGCCCTGATCCACTCTCTCCCAAATCCACTCCGCATGGGCTTCTGTCTCCCAAAATATACTGTCTGACCCTAAGCACTCAAGAGGAACTCAGCAGCAGGATGCGCCCTATTCCAAAAGAGGAACACCCTAATCTCCTATTATACTAAACCGCCCTATTCTAAAGGGGAAACACCCTACTCTCCTATTATGCTAAACTGCCCTATTCTAAAGGGGGAACACCCTACTCTCCTATTATGCTAAACTGCCCTATTCTAAAGGGGGAACACCCTAAACACGGATCCTGCCCTGGTCCTTGAGCAAGGTCACCTTTCAGAAGTCCTTCCACTAGACAGCATGGGAGTAAGCTGGCAAGGAATTTGTCATACCTACTTGGCTGATGGCTCCCAGCATTCCTTAACTACACCCTTCAGTTTATGCCTTGGGCCTTTTTTCAGGTTCTCTCCCCTGTGCTTAAAATGCCTTCCTCACTCCTTAAACAAATCCATCTACCAAATTTCTGCTCACCCTTAAAGATAAACTTATATTTACCCTTTCTAAAATAGTTTCTGAACTACCAAGGGATGATTGAAGAGTTTCTGGATATGAGAGCTTCCTGTCTGGCCTCCCTGCTTTCACTCTTTCAGATCCCTGGCTGCAGCTGCACTGATCCTTCTTTCTGCTCAAAAACCTCCCGTGGCTTCCTGTCATTCACAGAATCCAAACTTACCTTTACTACCTTTACATGATAAGACCCTTCCATTGTCCAGCTTTACTTACATGACTCCAGCCACACTTGCCTTTTTACTGTTTCTTGAACATCTTACACTTATTTTCAACTGTATTAGAGATCCCTAAGACCACAGCCCCAGACTCAGTAATTCACAATAAAGACTCAAAGCACTCAGTGTGTAGTTGTAGTCACAGCTATGATTTGTTACAGAAAAAGAAACAAAATCAGCCAAGGAAAAGGTGCATAGGGTGAAGTCTGGGAAAAACTGGATGCAAGCTTTCAAGAGTCCTCTCCCAGTAGAATCACACAGGATGTGCTTAATTTCCCCAGCTAAAGTTGCAGTAACACATGTTATATATTTTCTATCAGGGAAGCTCATTGGAGATCCAGTACCTGGAGTTTTTCTTGAGAACAAGTTAAATTGGCACCTTCTACCTGGCATATGCCAAAAATTTCCGACTCTCAGAAGGAAAGCAGGTGTTCAGCATAAGCCTTACTGTTTGTACAGTTTGGGTGAGCCACTCTTATCAATTAGAATGGTGGGAACTCACCAGAATTCTAATTTCACAGATTAGAAAGGCAACCCTTATAAGCAGGCCTTTTCAAGGATAGAAGTTTAGACCTGGTACTTAACTCTTCTCTGCCTGGTCTGTCCCTTGGTCACTGACCAAGATGTCTTTACAGCAAACTTATTCTCAGTAAGTCCCAGGCAGTAGTGAGGCCAACCTTCTGTATTGATTTCAGTTATGCCCTTTAGTCCTCTACTTAGCTGGCTAAGTCCTATACTTAGCCAGTTGAAACAAATCCTATTAATTGTAATATGTCTATCTTAGAAAACAAGAGGGCCTCCTCCTCAAGTTTCTGTATTAATCCTTCTTTAACCTGTCCCAGAGCATCAGTTCAGGCACAGCATGACTGGTAGCCAGTGAGGTGAGGCTGACCTGAAAGCCTTCCAAGACTGAGGCACTGTTACGAGTTCAGTCCCACAGGGTACCTGTGTTAACCCTGAAAACAATGAGTTTACAATTGTTGGGCACCTCAAACAAGACATACATTAGGCTACAATGTGGCTTCCCACCATGGGCAGCTTATCCTAGGCTTCCTACTCCAGCCCAAATAATTAGTCCAGTCCCTGGTTTCACAGGGACTGCCTGTAGATTCCACTTGTTTTGCTGTGACCTAATTTATCTAACTCATGAGTCTCAATCACAGATACATATTTTCTGCATGAAAAGTGCAAGGGCTGGGCCACCTTCTATTTTTCATAGTCAGCCCTGTCAGGTATAATCATAGATTCCACAGTGTGAATTCAGTCACTTTCCCAACAGCTTGGAAAGACACACAGACTTTTCCTTTAGGAAGCAGTAGAAACTTCTGGAATAGTTTTGAAAAACAAAAATCACTAATGCTATCTTACCTCCTTCTTGCTTCCCCAGATCAGGGGTTTCAGTTTATATTCCTCAGTTGTTACAAAATCAGTGTTTCTATTAAGAGATCATAATTTACATTTTTTTCAATCTTCCCCTAATCTCATCCATAACTTTTGTCAGAGAAGCAGGTGTACTAGAGGGACAAAAACATCTTCAGAGAAAAGCATTTTTATACAGTGTCGCCAGAAAGTTGATGTTCAGAAATTTTTCAAAGCAAAATTTTGAATTTTCAAAACATTCAGAATGGGTTTTCATCATATCCTCACACCCCTTTCATCCTTATCATTTATCCAAGGAGCAGCCTAGAAAAGAACAGTTCCTTTCAAAGGACAACCATACTTAATAAATCAGATTTCATGGAAGTGTGTGGAGCAGGAAGGAGTGAGGAAAGCCGTGTTGGGTGTTAGTCCATTTTTGTAACTTAAGCTAATAAGGAAAGCAAATACAAGAGTCAGCAACCGTGAGACATGCTTTGAGAGGGAGTCAGATTGACCTCTTCAGAGTAGAGGATTTCTGTGATGGACATTCTCCTAACTTGGAACTTTTGGCAGTAATCACATGTTCAGAATGCCATCAGTCTCCGTATCAGAAATACCTAGCCAATCTGCAGCTGAATTTCAACTGGTCCCTTCAGAGAACAAGCTTTTTCTGTGGGCATTTTTATATGACTCAGACAGTCCCGCCAAACAAAAAGAGAGAAGTGTCCTAAATGAATAGGGTTGCAGATTCTGAGTTCTGTTCATTGAGCCTATGCTTGCATTCAGCTCATTTTGAGGCTGATAGCTTACACCAAGCAGTTTAGGTCAGGTTTTAGATCTGGGAATTAAGGTCAATAAATTCAGGATTCAAAAAAAAAGCCAACTTTTCTTCAGTCATAACAGAGGTGAAATGCTCCAGAGCCAGGAAGTTCAGTTGATAAGCAAGGCTTTTCTGGGCTCCTTTGTCTAGTCAATCTTTTTTTTTTTTTTAATATTTATTTTTTAGTTGGACACAATATCTTTATTTTATTTATTTATTTTTATGTGGTGCTGAGGATCAAACCCAGGGCCTTGCACATGCTAGGCGAATGCTTTACCACTGAGCCACAACCCCAGTCCCTGTCTAGTCAATCTTAAAGAGTCCAAATTGTCCCACTCAAAAATATACTCATCAGGCTGGAAAATCATCAGCCTTTAAACATCATACCTCAACTCTCACCAGAATTCATCAGGAAATTAAAATCAGTTTTTGAAAACTCCAAAAGTATATCTTCATTTATAGAGCATCTCATCTTATTGTTATCTCCCTATTTCCAGACACTTCAATAAGGAAAAATCCAAATTCCATAGCAGAATGATCAGCTACAGAGACTATTCTGTTTCTAGTACTCAGAGCTGAATAACACAGCCACTGATGGCAGAAAGCAAGGAATTTATGTCCCACTGACACATTTCTTTTTTGTCACTTCCCTTGAGGATTCCTCTAGTATTTATGAAATCATAAATGTTTAACATTTTAATTTTTATCTTATATCCAGATATATAAATTACTAAAAATATCCATTTTTTCCCTTCTTATACAGTTTACTCAATCTCTCAGTAGTCAGTTCAGCATTTGCTACCTTAATCTTATAGCTGCCAGAGACAGGCTGCAGTGCAGTGGAGGGAGGGAGGCTACAACAGCAACAGCAGCAGCTAGGCTGGAAAAAGCTGCTAGAGTGTTTCCTCCTCCCACTTTCCCCAACCCCACCCCTGTTTAACTAAAATTTTGCTTCAGCCCTGCACTTGATGTTTCTCCCCCTACTAAAAGAGAAGAATGCAAATTTTTACATTTAGGCCTACCCTGGGGAACTTTAGGGTCCTTTTTCCTCCATTGGAGGGAAGATAAAAACCAATGACATCACACATCACCTGGGCTACTCTGCTTTTCCCCTCAGTTTAACTGTGGGGCCATGGGGCCGTGGGGCCTTGGGGCCGTGGGGCCAACAGCAGCCAAAGCAAACCAACCTTTCTGAAGTTGGTTCTATCATTTTCAGATCCCACACGTACTTTTACCTCTGATAACAGCCAGCCACTCAGCTACGACCTCGTATCATAATTGACTCTAGCCACCCAGACACTGGAGAATCATTATATGCCATCCTTTATCCTTCCTCTTTCAAAACATACTTTCACCATATTTCAGTGAGTCTGGGTCAAGATCAAATCCCACTTCTGTTGGCAGCTGTGCCCTTGGGTACCCAAGATCATCCCAAGGTTTGATAATTTGCTAGAAGAAAAAAGGATTTGATTATTATTGTTTTTTGTTTTTTTTTTTTTGTTCCACGTTATTTTTTTATTTTTTTTATTTGTTCTTTCTAGATATACAAGACAGAAGAGTGTATTTTAACATATTACACATACATGTAATATAACTTCCCATTCTTGTGGTTGTACATGACATGGAGTTAAACTGGTCATGTATTCACATAGGAAAGTTATGTCCAATTCATTCTACTGTCTTTTGATTATGATTTATTATAGTAAAAGTATGCAAAGAAAAATCAGCATAGGAAAAAGATACATGAGGCAAAAACAGGTATTGAACATAAACTGCACATTTATACAAGCAATTTAGACACAGTAAGTAACTTTCATAAGTTAGAATGGTAGGAACTCTCCCAAATGCTTAAATTCCCAGTCACCATCCAAGGGCCTACCATATAAGCAGGCCTTTCAAAGGATAATAGACCTCTGTGTTAGCTATTTTCATAACAATTAACATTTGTTGAAAATGAAGGAATAGCCATCAAGAGAGGATTGATTACATTGTGATATTCCCTGCTATAGAGTACTTGTAGCCATTTTAAAAAGAACATGGTTGGTTACAAATAAAGTTCACTAAACAGAGGCAGAAATCAAGGTTTATTTGGCTTGCAAAAACAAAGCTCCCTAAGTAGGCAATAGGTAGATGGTTAGGGGCTTTTGCCATCAGGATGTCCAGCTCTTTCTTTCTCCCCTGTTCAGCTCCTTAGTAGATTGACTTCATCCCCATGTTTATTCCGTGTGGTCAGTCCTAATAGTAGCTGCACCTATAGGTCCTAGATCCTTAGGAATGCCTGAATTAGAAAAGCAAAAGCCCTGCAGAACCACTAATAGAACTCTGCCATATCTGTCCTTTCGGTCTCTGGAAGAATGTCAGTAATACAGTAAGTAAAAACATCATGTTGTAAAACAATTCCCTGCTATATTTGGACCTGGAATGTCCCACAAAAAGCAATGCAACAATATTCAGAGGTGAAAAGATTGGATTGTAAGGGCTCTGGCTTCATCAGTGAATTAATCCATTTGATGGATTAATCATTTGAATGGACTTACTGGGAAATGAAGAAAATGATAAGGAGGCGGGAGCAAGAAGTAGGTCACTCGGGTTTTGTCCTTAGGGACTGCATTATAGCGTTCCCTGCCCCCACTTCCTAGCTGCCATGAACTGATACAGCTTTCCTCTCCTATGTCCTTTCGTCATGATGTTTCTTCAGTGAAGTTGGCACCATTAACTGGGACCTTTGACACTATAAGCCAAAATAAGTCTTACCTCCTCCAAGTTGTTCATGTCAGGTATTTTGGTCACAGCAGCAAAAAGCTGATAAACACATTCACTTACTATGATCCTGTATTATTAGAGTTCTTTAGAGAAACAGAACCACAGTAGTCTGCTAACAAATCTCTTGTTCAGGAGAGCTTGGTCTTTGTTCTAATTAGTACTTATTGATTAGATAAGGTTGACACACATTACAGAGGGTAATCTACTTTACTCAGAGTCCACCAATTTAAATATTTTCTCATTGAGCACAGGGTGCACACCTGTAATCCAGGGTCTTGGGGGCTGAGGCAGGACAAGTACAAGTATGAGGACAACTTCATCAGTTGAGCAAAGCCCTAAGCAACTTAGCAAGACTTTGTCTAATAAAAAAAAAAAAAAGGCTGGGGATATAGCTCTGTGGCAAAGTACCCTTGGATTAAATCCTTAGTACCACAAAGTATTAAAATGAAATAAATGTTTATCACACCCAAGTGTCACCTTCCAGAAACATTGAGACTAATATTTGACCAAATATCTGGGCATCATGATTTGATTCATTAAGACAAAAAATAAAACATCACAGATCCTTTATATGAAAAAAAGGCCCTTTTTTCGTGTTTACGCATGAAAACAGTCCAAAATTTCTTTTCTGTTAACTATCCTTACCTGTGGAGAAAAAGAATTTGAAGTGGTAGATAAAGATGACTGATTTTTCTTTAATTTGTGCCATTTCTGCTATCCTTTATAAAGCCTTCCATTCTCCACTCTACACTTTAATTTGGTACACATTTCTGTTTGGATTATCTCCTAAAATAAACACATTATCCTTATAGTTTTAAAAACTAAAAAAAAAGAATAATTAAATAGAATAACCAGCATCATGAAATATTTCAGTGGCACAAAAGGAATTGAGTTTAAACTTAAGTAAATCAGGTTCCAAAGGAAGCAAGTTGGTTGAGTAACAGAATGGCATTGTTACCGATGTTTATCGGGTGACAAGAAACAATAATGCTGAAGTATAACACCAGAGAAGCACGCCAAGGCAAGTGTAGAGTGGAAAGTGGAAGCTTTATTAAAGGACAGCAGAAAAGACCTCCCTGGAGGAAGAAGGGGACCCAAAAGGCCGTAAATCCATGGAAGGGGGAGGTCTTCTCTTTTTTATAGCTAAGGTCTTCTTTAGTCCTCCCACATTCCTGTCCTTTGTTTCCCTCAATCCTGCAGTGATTGAGGGAAGGCCAAAAGGTGGGAGATAGGTGGACTGGAGGAGTAATCTGTGCAGGAAGGGTCTGGGGTGGTTTGATTAGTGTCTCTCTGTTTGCTGGGAGCTGCTACTTTCAGTTCCTTAGGATGGGATTGGGCCTTGGGGACATTAACATTTCAATTTCCCCAATTGCTGTTCTGGTTTCCTGAACTCCATTCGATAATGGTCTACATTTTCTTTATCTTACTGGATATTAGACCTGATTTACCTAACTACACTAACTACCTATCTTTAAATCTGGCTTCAGCATGTCTACCTTTTGCTTAGTAGGGATGGCAGGGAAAGAATGACCTTTCACCTAATAAGCAAAAAAAAAAAAAAAAAAGGTAGAAGAGAAGGGAAGCATAGGCTGGGCCTGCAGTGGGTCCAGGCTTTAATAGAAAAGACTTTGACTATTGTTTCTTTTGTTTGCTTTTATAAGAAATTATTTGTGCAAGAAAACTCTTTTAGAAAATTATTCTTAGGGAAAACCAAGGCATGCTCACTCCCACCAGGGCCTCTGGAATTTAAATTACCTGCCAAGCCATTGTGTAGAGAAATTCATTGTTCTTAAATAGCATTGTTCCGAACAAGTTTTATTCTACTGGCTTTGGGCTATGTTGTCACCTGATTGTTATGAAGTTTGTCACCTTGTACTGTAAATGATCAGTTTCTTTTCATACAGAGTTGAGGTTTTTATGAACTCTGATGTTTTGTTCATACTCCACATCATAGTTCATTTTT
This sequence comes from Callospermophilus lateralis, assembly GCF_048772815.1. Lineage (NCBI taxonomy): Eukaryota > Metazoa > Chordata > Mammalia > Rodentia > Sciuridae > Callospermophilus > Callospermophilus lateralis. The sequence goes on from NC_135307.1 coordinate 23,083,260, forward strand.
CTACTGAAAAATACATTTTCATCTATAAAGCAATGACTCCATTAATGTAGCGTGTTTGTTTACAAATATAGTTTTTCAACTGTGTTTAGCGTGTTTGTTTACAAATATAGTTTTTCAACTTTACAGGCAAAGTAATCTGCCTATAACATTGGTATTTTCCCCTAAGTATTACTAGGACAGATTCCCAGGCAACAGTAATACTGCTTCATTTGGCCTAGACCATTTGCTTTATTTTCATTCATTCATTCATTTATTTTTAAATTTTTTACATTGACAGATAATATTGTATGCTTTGTTATGTATAACAATGTTTTGAAGTACCCATAACATTGTGGAATGGTTAAATCTAGCTAATTTTTAACCAGGGCTTTGCCTTACATTGTCATTTTTATGTTAAGAGCACACATCCCTCAAACATTTTTCAAAATAATAATATATCATTGATCATAGTCTTCTTGATGTACTTTGTACATCATATACAATAGATTTCTTGAAATTTATCCTCCTATCTAACTATAATTATATATCCTTTGACCTTCCCCCCACCACCCCAATCACAACCACCCTAGCCTCTTGCAGCCACCATTCATTCTCCTCTCTACTTAAGAAAGAGATCAGCATTTTAGATTCCAAATGAGTGAGATCATGCTGTCCCATTTACTTTAAATCAAGTATGACAACTGTGATTTCCCTTAAATCATCTACACAGGTGTTTTGTTTCAGTACTCTGGGGATGTGTGTGTGTGTGTGTATGAGATGATCAGTTTGTTGATGGAGCTTTTATCTTGATGTTTTAATAAAATTGGTAAACACTTTTACAATTGTCTTGAGATTTGTAACTTTTAACACAAACTGTTTTTCAGTTATATTTGACTACAAATACATTTGAATTAGATGCTACTGACTACTATGTTTTTTAAAAATTATATATAATTTAAATATATACATATATATATATATATATATGTATATATATACACACACACACATATATATTAGTTGTGGGTGGACACAATACCTTTATTTTTATGTGGTGCTGAGAATCGAGCCTCATGTGTGCTAAGTGAGCGCTCTACTACTGAGCCACAACCACAGCCCCATTACTATGTTTTAATGAACGAGATTGCCTCAAACAAGCAGCATGAATAGTTCATTTTCTTCTATTTAACAGAACACTAGTCTAAACTTATACAATATCAATCTTTAATAACACTGTAAATGTTCTCAAAGTGGGAACTTTGCAAAGTAAATTTCTTGTGTTTATTCATATAGATCAAATTAATGTTTAGGGTTTTGCTTTGTTTTGATTTTACAATAAAAAATGAGGACAGGGTATGTTTATATTCCCCAGACATTTAATTCAATATATATAACAGCAGTCTAGCCACATTTATATTTTTCTCTCAAAACTATTTCCTTCAGCATTCAAACATGGTATATTTTACATTAAAATAAAAAACCTGTACCCTTCCAGGTACCACCCTATTTCTTTACTCCCTTGATAACATAATTTCTTGAGAGAGTGGTCTGTAATCACTGATTTCACTTCCTGTATTCCTATTCTCTAATCTAGTTCTAAGAGGTGTTAGTCCCCTCCCAGACCACTAAATCATCCCTCCACCAGTCACGTTATAATTGGTGGATTCCTGGTCATTTCTTGGTCCTCATCTTAGTAATGCCTCACCACTATTTGTTCCCATCTCTGAAGATGCTTTCTTTACTTAGCTGCTGATTCCTTTATCTGCCTAATATTGAAACATGAGACTCGGGATTCAGCCTTCTGTCCTTTTACCTGTCTACACTACTCTCTAGTTATCTTTAATTCCCTCAGTGTTGATAATACCCACATTTCTATTTAGGTTGTGCCAAAGTTGATGTGACCAATCTCCTCTATCAGTAGACCTTTGAGGTTTTTTTTTTTTTAAAGGTTGATTTTTTAAAATGAATTGATGACTCATCTAACAGTGGAGTTTTATGAATGCTTCTATGTTGTGGAATTTCTTTTCTTTTTATTTATTCTTTCTAGACGCATGTGACAGTAGAGTATATTTTGACATACTATATATACATAGAATAAGAATAACTTGTTTCAATTAGGATCCCATTATTGTTGTTGTATAAGATGTGGGGCTACATTAGTTGTGTATTCAGATATAAGGATAGGAAAAATTCTGTCTTTTCTGTTCTCATCCTCCCACCTTTCCCTTTATTTCCTTTTCTCTGGTTCAATGAACTTCTAATTTTCTATTCAGTCTTATATTTTTAAAATTACAATACTGTACAGATCTCTCTTACATATAATCTCTTTGAATACTTGTGGGAGCTTTCTGTAAGTAAGGATCCTAAAAGTAGGAAAACTGCATCTAAAGATGTGAATCTTTTAAATCCTAAAAAGTATGACTAACTGTCCCTTCTAGAGAGGTTGTGCTAATTTATGTACCTGCCAGCAGTGTGAAAAAACATATATATTCAGCTGGACTGCTGAGTGTTTTCAGTTTTGTTTTGTTTTTGTTTTTTGTTGTTATTATTTTACTTTTTTAAGCTTGTTTGCTTTCTTTCTTTTGGTACTGGGGATTGAACCCTGGAGAGCTTAACCACTGAAGCACATCCCTAACCCTTTTTTTTTTTTCAGTGATGAGACAGGGTGTCACTAAATTGCTCAGGGCATTACTAAGTTGTTGAGGCTGGCTTTGAACTTGCAATACTCCTGTCTCAGTCTCCCAATTTCTGAGATTACAGGTGTGCAGCACCATTCCTGTGCACAGGAATACCATCTTGAATAATTTTAATTGAATTTGCAAGAGCAGATTTCTACTAGTTTAAATATAAAGCAATACAATAATTTCTTATGTGCCACAAATTAAGGATCTTACTCTTTTTTTAATATTTGATTTGTTTCTTATTATTGATTTTATTATTTTTTAAATACATGACAACAGTGGAATGCATTATAATCCTTATTACAGATATAGAGCCCAATTTTTTGTATCTCTGTATATAAAGTATGTTCAATTTATGCCATTATACATGTACTTTTTTTGTATTACAATTCTTAATACACATATATACCACAATTTTTCATATCTGTGTTTGTATATAAGGTATGTTGACACCCAATTCAAGTTTTCATACGTGTACTTTGTATAATGATGACCATCACATTCCACCATCCTTGCTAATCCCCTTCCCCCAGAATCTTACTCTTAATGTTAAATAGATTGTGATACTGTCATCATAGACCCAAAATATGATTTCTTATCTAGAAAATCTGAAGTTTTACACAAAACTACAGAACTTACTTAATGACATATTTTCCCCTTTCATTTTACGTGTCAGATTTGGTTGCTAGCCATCACTATTTTAAATTGCATAGATAACCAACTTCATCATACCAAAGGAGTGAATACCTTGTTTCTAAAACTGATAATTATTCTTGTACAGGTTTTTAAAAGAATAGCTTTGAAATCATTGCAGACTCTCTCCATGGAAAAAATTAATAGTGAAATTAACACTATTGTGAGGAATTTTTACTTGAGATAAGTGATTTGAAATTAGGACATCCCAGTCAGTAACTTCAAAATTTTTAAGACAAGTTTAAAAATTTTTAAGCTGCATGTAGTGGCACATGCCTGTGATCCCAGCTACTTATGAGGCTGAAGCAGGAAGATCACACATTTAAGGTCAGCCTGGGCAACTTAGCAAGACCCTGTTTCAAAATAAAATTTTAAAAGGGCTTGTGATATTGTTCATTAGTAGGGTACCCCATAACCCTGGGTTCAATCCCCAGTACCATTAAAAAAAAAAAGTAGTAACAGTTTCCATAGTGTAATTTTGCTTGGAGAATTAGCTTAGAGACTCAACGTTGTCTTTCTAGTAATTTGCTAATAAACACATTATTTTAAGAACTTTCAGTTTTTATTATATTGAAGCAGGTGCATCCTGGAGGTTCTTCCTGCTTCAGCTAGTGATGAATCAGCAGTAGGCTAAAACCTATTGTTGCCAAAATCTTTTTGTCTAATTTTTGCTATATAGTTTTATCACATGAAATAATTATTTCATACAAAAGAATAAGCTTGGTGAACTAGAATTTCTGTAATAAGCTATTTGTTTTTTAAGACAAAATTTTCTATTATAGAAAAAAATAAATGTTCTTTTAAACCATCATATGCTATTTGACTTGAAATTCAGTTTACAAGCTGCAGTTCTACAGATTCTGTCTTTCCAAAGCAGATTTGGTTCTAGTAGCAATGCATAGGAATGCCCTTTTCAGAAATCTGTATTCAGAATGACTTCTCACAGATTGTTGCTAAAGGATAATTGCCTATTCATTCCATTAGAGATAATTTCTTTAAAACATGGACAGATCAAAAGTGAAGAAGTAATTTGGCTCTGGTCAGTTATTACTAGGATGATGAATGACATCTGCATGGTGGTTAAACCATTTGAAATTCATTTTATGTTTCATAACTTACTGAAAATATTTTTTAAATTACTACGTTAGGACATGCTCTTTTTTACACTAGAAAGGAAAGAGGGATGCTTTCCAACCTTTCAGAGCGAGAGTGCCAAGAATAACAATAGCAGCTGTGATCTCTTGAATTCTTATTACCTTAAATGAGAGGCATCATGTAAAAAATTTAGTGGGAGCTAGATTATGGTTTAAAAAAAAAAAAAAAACTCTGAACATATGGTAAGTGCTCTACCAAAATGTTGTGGGATCACAGACGAGTATGTGAGTGATTAACTTGTATTCAGGAGCATTTTCCTTGTATACTTTTATATTATTAAAGAAATTTACATGATACTCAAAAAAAAAAAAGGAGTTCTACTGAGCAGTGGAATTTTTTTCAGTTGTATTTTGCCTAATTTTTGCTCACTTGTTGGGCAGGAGTTTTATGGCACACTTTTCTAAGGTTTTATCTCAAAAGTTTAAGCCAGATCTAAATGTGAGTTGTCAGCTAATCATGCTCATTTGTTGACTCAACCTCAGGTCCTAATCAAAATCAGTACTGGCCTATTATGTTCCGCTTTACCATTCATATATCATGTATCTTCACCTTCAAATTCTAAGAACGGAAAGCAACAGTATTGAATCCATGAATACCAAAATTGTAGTTCATATTTTGATTTTATTCCTTTTCTTTCCAGCCTTGACTGCCATTGAAGGCACAGCACATGGGGAGCCTTGCCATTTCCCTTTTCTTTTCCTGGATAAAGAATATGAAGAATGTACATCAGATGGAAGGGAAGATGGCAGACTATGGTGTGCAACAACCTATGACTACAAGACAGATGAGAAGTGGGGCTTTTGTGAAAGTAAGTATTGCTCAACAGGAGGCATGTGCACATTGCTTTATGTTTAGGGCAACATCTTGAAAGCCTGTCTGTAGCCATTCTTTTCCACCTTGGTCAGAAATGGCCAGCTGACCTGTTACAGCCTTAATGAGTGGACTTCAGAACTAGAAGCATGTGCTGCCTTTATTTTCAGACTACCACTCAGAAAGCTTATTACAGTCATGTCTTATGAAAAGGTTTTTAGTTTGTGTGCACAGGTAGTTCCATAAATACTTCAGGTAGGTTGCTGCATTAATAAACACAAAACATTTTTGGCAATAAAGGAAATAGACTGTTATGATGACAGTTAATAGTGATTAGAAGAAAACTAATGCCTTTTAAATATTTTGAGTGGAGTATTCTCTGCCAAGACAACATTTGACAAATACAGTATATTAATCATACTAAGTATAAATAAATGTTATTATAAAGGAGCCAACCTCTACAGGCATATGTTTTCAGAGGAACTTTCTAACAGAAAAGTGAGCAGAACCACTTTTAATACCTAGTAACATTTTTAGCATAATGATTCTGATATAATATTTGTGTATTCCTAGGAAACAATATCAAATATAGTGCATCTTTGGGTATAGACCAGTATGACTGGGAACTCCAGTTTAATACATCAGATTTTTCTATAGTACAAGAATTAATATCTATTTGTTTAAATATCTTAATGAAGTATATGTCTTGATGATCTCTATTTTACAGTAGCAAAATAATTTTTGAAAATTGTAATTTTTAATTAAACAATTCTGTGAATTTCAGTGTTGTAGTAGAGAATATGAAAAAATTAAGGAACTTGAACATTAAATTTGGGTCTGTATTTAATAAAAATCTGATTTTTCTAATTTTTCTTATGTAATTAAATACTTGTCTTTATAAAATATAGATTTCAGATAAGGCCTAAGGCCTATTATCCTTTGACTAAACAGCTTTTTTTTTTTTTTTTTTTTTTAGTTGTAGATGGACACAAGACCTTTATTTATTTTTATGTGGTACTAAGGATCCAACCAAATGCCTCATACATGCAGGGCAAGCACTCTGCCACTGAGCCATAATCCCAGCCCACAACAGCTTTTTTTTTGACAAGTATTGTTATCTAGTATCTTTTTGTTTTTATTTTAGCTGGCCTTGGAATATAATTTGAAATCTTCGTTGAGTTATATATAAAATGTCAGCATTAATAACAGAATGTACACTTGAAAAGCAGCTTAGTAATGCTTTCTCTAAAAGAAAGTGATTTTTCAAAGGATTTTGTAGTTTTTAAGTCATGTCAGTAAAGTCCACTCACACTTAAAACTAGTAAAAGATCATTTGTTGTGTTTGTATGACCTTCCCAAAGAAATAATAAATTCCTATATTTGATAAATAATTGGTATAGCATTAAAATCTATTTATTTAAATGCATGTGACATTTTATTTTAGCTGAAGAAGAGGCTGCTAAGAGACGGCAAATGCAGGAAGCAGAAACGATGTATCTGACTGGAATGAAAATCCTCAACGGAAGCAATAAAAAAAGCCAAAAACGAGAGTAGGTAGCACTGTCGAGTCCATTTATCTCCAGGAAAGCTATAATTGAGAAAAGTAGCCAAGTGCTTTTTTATAAAAACTGTATTGCCAGAGACCGAGATTTCTTAAGTTCCCAGAAAATGACATGATTCATACACATTCATATTATGACTTTTATCAGATTTTAGTTTGTTTATATAAAAAGATTTTAAGTATTGATCAAAGGAATGAACAATGAGAAAAGTGGAAATAACTGACTGAAAAGTTAGTTGAAAGGTTGAAAATAGTTTCTAAGAACCAAGAGTGCATATAATATTCAGGATTCAACATGACTTAAAACTAACAAAAGAAATTGTCATCAGGTATTTTGTTTGTTTTTTTGGTTTTGCTTTGGAATTTTCAATTTGCAGTTAAATAATTTGCATTTTGAAAGAATATAAAAGAAATAATTACATGCTAACATTTTTGCTTTTCATTTTTGCTGATTGTTGTAGCCTGTGCAGAGTCAAAAAGAAAATTGCAATAGCTATTATTGAATTGTTTATTGAACATTATCACATTACAATTCTTATTGCAAACTTTTGTAATAGATGTTTTAATAGATGTGTCTATAATTATTGTTAGTGTAATTAGACTATTCCAAGATACTCGGGTAATAGGGAGAACTGGTACCTTGTCAAAATATCCAGGAAGTTTTCTACATATATAAATAACATGATTTATTAGAAATAATATTAGGAAATTTTGTATCATAAAATGATGACATTATTTATACTTCATTTTAATAGATTTTGTAAAAAAAACTTTTAATAGCAGTTCCAAAACACTGCTAATTTGTTTTTTACTTGCTTATATTTAAAGAGCATATAGGTATCTTCAAAAGGCAGCAAGTATGAACCATACCAAGGCCTTGGAGAGAGTGTCATATGCTCTTTTGTTTGGTGATCACATAACACAGAATATCCAGGCAGCTAGAGAAATGTTTGAAAAGCTGACTGAGGAAGGCTCTCCCAAAGGACAAACTGTGAGTGCTCTTTCAATGAAGAATCTCTCTGCACACAGCACTTGTTAATTTTAACAATAATTTACCCTCTATACCCTGATGTATTTTAACAAGACTGAAAGATAACTTTAAATACAAGTTTTTTGGCAGATTATTTCACCTATCTTATGTATTACTTTTCCTTAGAGTGAGAACACTTATGATCAGTAAAGGTGTTTTTGAGGTTACATCTTGCCACAATGACATTTGTAGTTTTTTCCAAATTAGGTCTCAGAGAATGAAACATATAGGTTATTCTTTTCATCTGCAACTACTTACCCTTGCATTTTCACCAAAGTTACAAAACTAAGAAAGTAAACATTACTTAGGTACCACCGAGACCTGAGCATACTGTATTAGGAGTAGGGACAGTATTAGGAGTAGGGACAGTTTTATGCAGAATGTCCTATATCTGCATCTTAATAGTGTTCTTTTATTTCTGCATCCCCTATATTTCCTATAAATTGGATATTATAACTAAAGGCTGATTAATTCAAGTAAAATGTTTTTGGCTGAACTACATTGTAGAGGATGTTCTATATGCAGATTGCATTACATCAGTTGATAATATAATATGTGTTAATGTTATCAATTAAAACATTAGTAATGCTAAGATTAACATCTGGGTTTAGAAGACCATCACAGTATTTAAACATCTTTTTAATTCAGATTTATGCAACTGTGGGATTTGTCTAAAGATAAACCAAAATGTCTAATCACAGAATAAGTCTTATTTCAGACTATTTAAACAATAACAGGAAACGTAATCATTATTTTCTATATATCTTAATACCTGATGCATCTGTAGCTCTTTCTAATTCTCCGTTTTAGTTTTAAAAAGGTTATATTTTGATTTTTCCCCTTTGTTTCAAAGCTTTTTTCCCTTTATTAAACTAGTTTTTATAATATCATACATATATTACATATATTCTGTCTTTAGAGGCATTCTGTTCTCAAGAATGGTTTTACTTATAAAGCAACATTTTACTCTGATAATTGAACCCTACAATGACATGACAGTTTATATATTGCAAAGCATTCTTTCCATGATAAATTCTAGGTGATGCAACTTGCAAAGCTCTAAAATCATAGTGGCTTGACACTACCAAGAATTGTTTCTTGCTCACACCATGTTTGATAGAACTCCTACTTGCATCACTCTCTTCCAAATGATGACTCCTGGTCATAGGCTATTTCCATCCTGTAGTTTCACCATCAGGATCATGGGTTTCCAAGCCATCGTGAAGGAGAAAGAGATGAGAGAATCTCTGGAATGCTTTTAAGGGCCAGTCCTAAAAATAGTTTCCATTCCTTCCTGCCATGTCCCAGGTCCTACCTAACTATACAAGAGGCTGGGAAATATAGAGGAGCTTATGGATTTTGATGAGCAGTAGCATTCCCTGCCGCACTTGCATTATAACTTTAATATCATGAAGGATGATCCATAGAAGGCAAAGAGTAGAACTTTACCAATGCATTGTGTTTGGTGGTTTTTCTAAGAAAATGGTAATATACTCTACCATTGCAGAGTGACCTTTCTCCATTGACCCTTTGCTGTCTTTTTATTTCTAGGATAGTTTTATCTTGGTAATCCCTTGTCCATGTTCATAGAATATCTCACTCCATAGAGAGATGTATGTTGATGTAACAACATGAACATTGTTTTGTCTTCATGATGACTCTTCATGAAGATGAAGGAGAATCACATTTAACTGTGTTTGGCTTTGGTTTTCTAGTTAATATTTTATTAGATTGTCTTTAATATTCAGACTAAATTCTGACTTGTTTAAAGTTATATTGAATTGTGTCATTTGAAATCCTGAATACAAGCTGGACACAATGGTGCATGCCTGTAATCCCAGCATCTTGGGAGGCTGAGGCAGGAATGTTGTGAGTGCAAAGCCTGCTTCAGCAATAGCAGGGCACTAAGCAACTCAGTGAGACCCTGTCTCCAAGTAAAATACAAAATAGGGCTGGGGATGTGGCTCAGGGGCACTCATCCTGTAGCTTCACCATTAGGATCATGGGTTTCCGAGCCATCCCGAAGGGGAAAGAGATGAGAAAATCTCTGAAATGCTTTTAAGGGCCAGTCCTAAAAACATCCCCAGCCCTATTTTGTATTTTACTTGGAGTCAGGGTCTCACTGAGTTGTTTACTGCCTTGCAATTGCTGAGGCTGGCTTTGAACTCCCGACATTCCTGCCTCATTTTTAACCAAAAAAAAAAAAAAAATCCTGAATACGTATCTGAGGCTCTTTAATTTCATTTTTATGAATACTTGCATTCAATTTGTTTAGCATTTAAAGACTCTTGCATCTTTTCATAGTGCATAGAATTGTGTCTGTCTTGGATAAGTTTTCACCAAAGAAAGAATTCTTATTTTCACCATTTTATTTCAGGCTCTTGGCTTTCTCTATGCCTCTGGACTTGGTGTTAATTCAAGTCAGGCAAAGGTAACACTATTTAAACTTTATTGTATATTATAATTTGAAGTGAATAAACATATGCCTATGTTCAGTCAAGTGTTATTTTTGTTCTTTCATAGGCTCTTGTATATTATACATTCGGTGCTCTTGGCGGCAATCTAATAGCCCACATGGTTTTGGTAAGTAATGACTTCAGTAGAAGGCTAGTAGTGGTTTATAGTGGCCACAACTTTTCCATCCTTCAAGACTGAGGTTTACTTACACCTGTATATTCTGTTAAACATCCTTCACTTTCTTGTTAATGAAGATAACAAATTTAATCTCCATATGGATGAAAATTTGTCTGAGTTGGAATTGTCAGAATAATTTTTAGATTGGTTTATTGTAGATTTTACATTTAATTTGACCAAGGATTTACTGTACAAAGAACAGTGTCCAATAAAAGACTTAAGAGTATCTCATTGCGTTACCAGAAAGCATTGGTCACTTAAATGACTTAGTGGTAAATATATAATCTTTACACCAAATTCTTTTTCTGCTCAGGTGCTTAATCTGCCTTCAACTATAAACTGACTTTAAGTCATATGACTTTATTTTTTTTTTCTTTTTGTAGTTGTAGATGGACAGAATGCCTTTATTTTATTTGTATATGGTGCTAAGGATTGAACCCACTGCCTTACATATGCTAGGCAAGCGCTCTGACGCTGAGCTACACAGCCTCATCCCTCATATGACTTCTTACGCATGTTACTGTGTTTCAAATGAATATCAGTTAACTCTTGCAGGAATGTAAAGGATTGAATTAGTGGAAATGAGATTGAAAGTAGGGAAAGGATCTACAGACTTGGTCATTTATGGGATATGAGACTTAACAAAGAAGGAAAATGTAGTTTCCTAGCGAACTGGATAGATCCTAGATCATTTTGCCTGTGTGTATTCAAAACTATTTAACTGTTTATTGGGATTCCAAATATGAATAATGTTATAGTGCTTACCTATTGAATAAGCTTTTAATCTAAAAAGGGAGACATAAGGAGGCCATTACAGTACTCTACACTGAATGTGAGAGAACACTGGTATTGAAAGGGAACAGGATTTACAGAAATATTTCTGAGGAAAGAATCAAAGTGTTTTTGCTTTTATGGATTTTTTTTTTGAGTAACATTTGTATTAAATGAATGGAAGAAGCAAAAGGCCACCCATGCAGTGATGCAGTAAATGCAGTAAATACAGAGGGATAACAACCAGAGAAAAAGTGGTATTTGCAAGGGAATGTAAGCACATAAGCTGTGCGGGAAAATGGGAATCATATAAAAAGGCTCTAAGTGTGTCTAGGAGCTTCTAGTTCTGTTATAGAGCTAAACTGCTAAAGGAAATAAAGTGGAAAACAAAGGTGTTGCTCTAACTTTCTGAAACATTTCTAATTTCTATCATGTTTTTTTCATTTGTGTAGTCTATAGTAACATTTATTTCTCTAACAGTAGTTGAAAAGTTCCTTTCTGGTGAATTTTCAAGAAACATGAAACATTAAATTTTTTGTATAGCAAATATATGTTAAATATTATAGAAACATTTAAAACATTAACTATATACATGTTATTATACAGTAATGCCCTATTAAATAAGATTAAATAAGTTCTAAGAAATTTTTCTCTTATGATAAGTGCACACATAAAGTTCATGGCATTTATTTAGATTGCTGTAGGGACTTTATTGCATAGTTCCTAACTATAGTGTGCTTGTTGGAGTTGCTAAATAAAGGACCTTAGAACTTAAAACTGAGGATTAAATAAGATGGTAATGTACTTTGATCAAAAGACAGCAGAATTACATTCTGAGTGTGCTTAGCTTTGTTTGTTCCAAGAAAAATGTCACTGAATCATTTGAAACTTCTGTCCTCTCACTTAAAGGTGTCTTTCAGGGTTACAGGTATTGGGCTGGCATTGGAGTCCTCCAGAGTTGTGAATCTGCACTGACCCATTATCGTCTTGTTGCAAATCATGGTAGCTATTTTTTTCCTTTCACCTTCCAGGAAAAAAAAAATAAATTAAATTTATTTTTAATACATTTATTTTTATTGTAGTATTTGAAATTTCATGAATGGCTGTCTTAAGTAAATTCATTCTTAAACTTAGTTGATTGAGAAATATTTAAGAATTTTGCTTTGGCTTCCACTTTTTAAATATTTTGTGGGGGAAATAGGTCTGATTTATTAATTCATGACTATTTTGTAATGTGTAGACCGCTATAGAAACAGTTTCTTTAAAATCATGTTTGGCAACTGGAATCCTTCTGACTTTCCTTTCTGTTCTTACTTTGTCCTCCTATTTCAGTTGCTAGTGATATCTCACTAACAGGAGGCTCTGTGGTACAGAGAATACGGCTACCTGATGAAGTAGAAAACCCAGGAATGAACAGTGGAATGTTAGAAGAAGATTTGATTCAGTATTACCAGTTCCTAGCTGAAAAAGGTGATGTACAAGCACAGGTATGTGTTTATACATCTCATGGAATATCTGATTAATATTTTAATATGGGGAGGAGGGGCAAGCATTACTTCTCTAAGTAGCATTCTCATCACTCTGAGCAGTTACTTGCTACATATTCGAGTCACATAAAGAACATTAAAAGAAATACTAAGGGTCCCACACTATGAAAAGATTTCATTCGGGTTTATCTAGGATGGGGCCTAGGCATTGATAGGTTCCTAAAAACTGGCCATATGACTTGCCCCGTGCCCCACAGTGGGAAATCACTGCTTAATGGAGCAGCATTGACCCTGATGATGAGGCTTTTATTGGAATCAATAAGAACAAACACTGTCAGTTTCCCTAAACAAGAAGTCTCCAGGAGCTCTATAGAGCTATTTACTATTTATTTATGCTTCATGGGGGTTTTATTTATTTATTTATTTGTCAGTGAACCTTTAATTAATTTATTTATTTATATGTGGTGCTGAGAATTGAACCCAGTGCCTCACACATGCCAGGCAAGTGCTCTATCACTGAGCCACAACCCAGCCCTCATGGTTATTTTGTTGATAGTAAAATAAAAAGAACTTCAACATCAATCTTTTATCTATTACAATTGTAGTTATTTCTGATTTAGAACATATAGAAATAAGTAGTAGATGCTTATTAAGAATAATTAGTTTAAGGCTAATGGAAGGAAGTCTTAAGTTGCTTAAGTTGTTAAAAAAAAAAGAAAAAAAAAAACTATAGTGAAAAGTAGATCCAAATCTTAGCTCATGGAAATTGTTACAAAATTATCTTGTCTGATTAAGCATCTTTCTTTAAAAATGATATATTTTAGCTTAAATCTTCTGTTATATTTACTTTGTCTTTATTTTCCATGTTTCCTTATGTCTGCTTTCTTACCCTCTTGCTTTGAGTGTTGTTTGCTGTTGTATCTTTTCCCCTCCACTAGCATGGTAGTTGGACATCTTTGGGCACTCTTCCAGTGGGTACCCAGAGATTGTAACTTGCATCCTAAGCACTTTTAACCATTGCTAGGACACCACCAAATCCTTATAGCACTCTGTGTTTATATTATATATATTTTTAAATTCACAAGGTATTGTTTAATACAGTTCATATCAATTTAAATGTATTCGTACATTTGCCTTTTCATTGCATTTTATTTATTATTGTTTCTCTGCACTTCACAGATATTTGCTCTACTTAGCTGGAAATCACCCTTTATTGCCTTTATAACATGTTCACTGGGGATAAAATTAAGTTTTAATCTGTCTGCAAATACCTTTATTTCACTCCCACTTCAGAAGGATACTTTGTAATTTAAAGAGTAACTTTTAGCTCTTAGAAAATTTATGTTGATAATTAATTTTAAATAGCAAATTAGATAATGATGTGAATTATTAGATAATTATATTTTTTGTTAATTTTAGAGTAATATCAGGACTTAAGACTAAATGTGTAGTTTTTTGTTTTGTTTTCCTTTGGGTTTTTTTATACTAGGGATTGAACCCAGGGGTGCTATACCACTGAGCTACACCCTCAGTTCATATATTTATTTATTTATTTTGAGGCAGGGTCTCAATAAATTGCCTTAAACTTGAAAATCATCCTGCCTCAGCCTCCCATTAGCTGGGATTACAGGTGTGTGCCGCTATGCCCAGCTTAAATGTCTAGTTTTTTGAGTTAGGAACAGAAGCTTTTTAATCACCAAATAGTTTCTGGTTGGTCTCATGTTGATAAATTATATGCTAGTTGCTACCACCTGCTTTTGCCTTGTTTTCACTGATTTTCAGGTTGGTCTGGGACAACTGCATCTGCATGGAGGGCGTGGAGTAGAACAAAATCATCAGGTAACTACCCTGTTCCTGTGGCTTTACACCTCACCGTGTAGCAAGAAATCATGCTCCAGAAGTATTTTTTGCTAGTCAGTGCCAATATCAAGCTTGTGTCATATAAATTCGTATCATAAATAAATTTTCAGGATCTACCTAATCCCTGAGGAAGCAAAAGAATAAAAATGTAAATATGCCTCAGTAGCTATGGGAGTGGAGTTTGTAGAGATTGCTTGTAGAGAATGTAAAATAATAGATAAGATTGCTTGTAGAGAATGTAAAATAATAACGGAGTAAAAAATGGCCCTGAAAAATTTAAATGTTTAAAAGGTCAACTGATAGGGGCTGGAGCTATAGCTCAATGGCAGAATACTTGCCTAGTAATACATCTGAGGCACTAGGTTCAATTCTTAGCATCACAAAAAAATAAATAAATGAAGTAAAGACATTCTGTCCATCTACAATTACACACACACAAAAAAAATTAAGTCAGCTGATAGAATAAAAATCAACAAAGAAGACTTAGATGGCACAGGTAGAGAGTTAGGAAGAAAACCAGGAGAGCGGCATCTTGTAAGCCAAACTAAAAGAGTGTTTCAAAACAGGAAGGAGAATGTGTAGACTATGCCAAATGCTACAAAGAGGTGGAATAAGATGAGGGGAAATTTTTATTGGTATAATATGAAGATCATTGGTGGCTTGATAGGCTTTCTTTCTGAAGTACTATGGATGGAAGGCAATTAAAACTGATTGTAGAGGGCTGGGGATGTGGCTCAATCGGTAGTGCGCTTGCCTAGCATGCGTGCGGCCCGGGTTCGGTTCTCAGCACCACATACAAACAAAGATGTTGTGTCTGCTGAAAATAAATAAATAAATATTAAAAAAAAAAAAAAGAAGTTGAACTGTACATTTAAAAAAAAAAAACTGATTGTAGAATGGATTAGAGTGTCTATAGACAGTTAATTTGAGAAGCTTGGCTATGAAGCAAAATGGCTACCAGGAGAAAAATTGGAGACCTGAAAGATGCATCTTACGTGTTTGGGGTTGATTTGAAGGGGAAAGGATCAGAAAGAGGGTTAGAGTAAATCAGCAAGAGGGAGAAGGAATAATCAGTGCTACAAGGTCCTTGACAAAGATGGATAGTATAGTTGACAGTGGTGATGAGGGATTTCTACGGATGCCAGTATGTTTAGTTATAATTTTAGGTAGAATCCGGAAATTTTCTCTAAATAGTACAAAAGGAAATTGTATTTCTTTAAAGAACTATGAAAATACACTCCATACCTTGTAAAGACCTCTTAGTTTCCCTTTATTCCAGGTTACCAGTAGTGAGGTAGATAAATAAGTGAGCTTCAGTCAGGTGTTTTTAGGTAGGCTATTTACAAACATTACCAGTAAATAACACAAGTCTTCTTGGGTCTGAAGTTTAAGGAACACAAGAAATTTCTTGTAGCTATAACTGTAAAGTCATTTAAAGATAAATAATACCTTGATGTAGCTATCAGGTGAAATAAAACTTCTGGATGCACAGATTTTCATTTTGATATATTGAAAACTAGGTGTTTCTGCTCTTAAAGCCACTGTGATATAGCAAATTTTGTTTGTTTTAGTGTTCCTGAAATAATATGCTTTGGCTAAAATAGATTCTATTAAAAACTAATTATTTTCATATATTCTTATCTCACAGAGAGCATTTGACTACTTCAATTTAGCAGCTAATGCTGGCAATTCACATGCTATGGCCTTCTTGGGAAAGGTACTGTACATTCTGTGAATGTGTTATGTAACAGTAAGAGGTGTTTGCATAGTAAACACAAACTATATTCAGGAGCTACTATTTACCAAAAATAAATTGGAAATAAATTCTCCAATATAAATAAATAAACTGTCCAGTGCTGAGGGTGTTGTATCTTAAGATAAGTGCTATTCTGAGGCCTTTTCTTAGGCAGCTTAAACATCCTGTATCATTTGTTCATCAGTATGTTAATTCCATGTTGAAATTAGCTATCATTATCAGAGCACCTACTTTGTGTTTCTTATGTGCAACAATAGGAAATTTATCCTTTATCCATACATTTTTGCTAAGACCATCACAGTTTCCTGTTGGCCTTCATGCGAATAGAGACAGAATTTGTTGGAATTTATCTGTAGGCCTTTTGATTATCTTAAGTATGACATATCTAAAGACTTAATAATTGATTCCATGTTATGAGCTGTCTCAAAACTTTTATTATTTTGAAAATTAGCACACTATAAACTAACGGGTATTTTCAGTGGAACCAAATCTAAAGTAAGGAAGTTCAGATAGACTATATCACAAAGACTTTTACAGATAGGAAGATCTCAGCAGCCACATGATCACAACTAGTTAATTGAGGCCTGGAAAGTTTACATTTAAATATTCAACATTGTAGCATAGAAATTGGTATTTCTCCAACTGTTTTTGTTAGGCATTTAAGAACTTGTCACTCTCTAGCCCTTTTGGCTCTTGCTCTGAATTACTAATTAACCCTTTCTCAAAAAAGGGAAAAAAATCCTTTATTATTTTCTTAATGTTTACATGGATAAAAAACATCCTTGGCCATTCTGTTTTCCTTTCTCTTGGCTTTTTATTCTGTTCCATATATGATTTTTAATGGTTAGTGTGTTAAAACTTTTTAAATAACCTTCTAGTTATTTCTTGAATGCTGAACAAAGACCCATCATTTAGCTTATCCATGGGAAAGCAATGGGTGAGGAGAGGGAGGAGTAGACACTACTGACAATCTCCTTGTCCTTGTTCAGTCACTCATCTTATCCCAAAGGTTCAGCTTCCCTGAGTAGAATGAGAAGGAAGATTCACCTAAACATTAAAGATTTCTTCTCTTGAGATGCATCTTTGAGCAGATGTTATATATTCATGTTCATAGATAAATCATAAATTTGATATGACACCAAATATACAAAAATATTAAAATGTTAGCATGTAAGAGTTCGCATTTAGTTCTAATACTTATAGGGGATTCTAAACTTTGTGAAGAGATTTTATGTGACCTAATAGAAACCAAAGTGAGATAAGAGAAAATTATAATTGAGAGAGGGTGTTTTACTCAGCTTTTTCACCACTGTGACTAAAAGACCCACCAGAACAATTGTAGAGAAGGAAAGGTTTATTTAGGGGGCTCACAGTTTCAGAGGTCTTGCCCATAGAAGGCTAACTTCATTCCTCCAGGCTCGAGGTAAGGCTGAACATCATGGTGGGAGCATGTGACAGAGGGAAACAGCTCATATAGTGATCACAAAGCAGAGAGAGAGAGTCTTCATTCTCCAGATACAAAATATATGCCCCATAGCCAAGCCCCCAATGAACCACTTCCTCCAGCCACACCCCATCTGCCTCCAGTTACCACTCAAGTTAATCCCATTAAGGATTAGTTCACAGATTAGATTAAGGCTATAACCCGATAATTTCTTCTCCAAACCTTCTTGCATTGTCTCACATGTGAGATTCTAGGGAGACACTTTACATACAAACCATAACAGAGGGTTATAGCTCTAAATAAAAACGGGGGTATGTTTTTCCAGATGTATTCAGAAGGAAGTGATATTGTACCTCAGAGTAATGAGACCGCTCTTCACTACTTTAAGAAAGCTGCTGACATGGTAAGATTTAATGATTTTTGTTTTAAAATGTGTGCTATATTGTTAATGTTTAATAAATAAGTTTATTATATTGAAGGATTAATCATAACTATTCATGCCATAAGTTGATTAAAAGTGCCTATGTCAGTATAATTCATGTCAATGTATTAACTAGACAAAGCCTTCCCAATAAGAAGTAATTTTTAATATTTTAATATTTAACTAGATTGTTAAATATTAATTCTATTTAAATTTCTTTGAGACGTTTTCCTGATCAGGGAAATCTTGATTTTTCACAGTGGAATTGGGAGTTATATAATCTACCTTATTTGTACTGCAACTTGAAGTTTAAAAACTTACATAATTGGATTCATTTGATAATCATAATACATAGATTAAGCTTTCTTTAACCCAAGGAAAACTGCACATGAATACCTGAGACCCTGGGTGCCTCTGGCATGCACATTTCCTTCTCTAT
Source organism: Callospermophilus lateralis (assembly GCF_048772815.1). Classification (NCBI taxonomy): domain Eukaryota; kingdom Metazoa; phylum Chordata; class Mammalia; order Rodentia; family Sciuridae; genus Callospermophilus; species Callospermophilus lateralis. The sequence goes on from NC_135307.1 coordinate 23,101,981, forward strand.
CAACTGCATGTCACTCTACTAGATGTCAATTGAGTGCTTCCCAGAGGAGCACTGTGACTCCTTTTTTAAGATGTCTTTTATTGCTGTAGGTTCTGGGTGGATTCTAGATTATTGTCCTTTGAGTCTCAAAACCATGATTAAGTTAGTTCCATGACATTCTACTGATTTTTGTCACCTGATAGTATTATTGTTATTATATGATATTCTTTCTTTTTGTGATGCTGGGGATTGAATTCAGGGCCTATGTATACTAGGCAAGTGCTCTACCACTCAGCTACATCCCCAGTATTATATGACTATTGACTCTACCCTATAACATCATCCTTCTTTATGGGGTAAAAGGTTAGTGATGAAACCACAAACATGTGACCTTTTAGCTGGGTGCAGTGGCACATGCCTATAATCCCAGTGGCTCATGAGGTTGAGACAGGAGGTTTGCAGGTTCAAAGCCAGCCTCAGCAGTGGTGAGGCACTAAGCAACTCAGACCCTGTCTCCAAATAAAATACAGAATAGTGCTGGAGATGTGGCTCAGTGGTTGAGTGTCCCTGAGTTCAATCCCCAGTACCCCCAAAAAAAAACAAACAAAAAAAAAGTGATCTTTTAATTCTAAATGATTTTTTCCTTTGTAAGCAAATTATTGATAGTCCCCAAATATCTAAAAGTCAGCCTTATGATTAGTCTGATGAGAGGGAGAAAGATTGTTTCGAAATGAAAACTGTTAAGACATGTTTTGAATGCACTTGAAAATAATTTATTTTGTAGTTATTTATTCTTGCCTATTTTTAGTGAATTCTTTTTGCTTTTGTCTGATTTCTCTCCTTTGCAGGGCAACCCAGTTGGACAGAGTGGTCTTGGAATGGCCTATCTCTATGGGAGAGGTGTTCAAGTTGTAAGTGTTCTATCTGGCATTCTGACTTTAATAAGCAGTCAGCTGATAAAGGAAGTATTTCTTAACTAGCCCAGTCAGCCCATGTGAGACTGTTCCATGGTAACCAGATCTCAGCCTTCCTTTTCTTTTTGTCGCTGAATTTGGCTCACACCTCAGCTTGACTATCTTCTGAGCATGGCTTCATCTCTGACACTGTCTTAAGGGGCGAAGTGTTTCATTCTTCATCTCTGCTCTTTACCCTACTCACTTTTCCCATTTCTGCAGGACTTAGGCCTCCCCCTTATCATTTTCTTTACTTAAATCTAAGAAAATGCTTAAGTCTCTTGTTTTGGAGAGGGAAAACTCCTCATTCTGCCTTTTGCTCCTTCTACCTACCACCTCTCCTCTGCAAATAATGAATTTTACTAAACTACTGCCATTCACTCTTCAGTCTTTTTTATTTATTTCTGGTTTTTAATTTGAATTAGTTTCTCTATTGATTGACTATTCTTTTAGTGTAGTTCCTTCCTTTGCTGGTTTTCACTTTTATTTTTCATTTTTTCTTCATGAAATATCTTTATTGAGTATATTTTGTAATGCAGACTTTCTAGTTGTGATTTCTTTTAACTTTTGTTCATCATAAAAAGTTTTTATTTCATCATCAATTCTGAAGTTTAATTTTGCTGGGTATAGTATTCTAGACTGGCATCCATTTTCTTTTAGAGCTTAGTATATATTATTCTAAGACCTCCTCTCTTTGAGGGTCTGGGTTGAGAGATCAGCTGAGATCTGAATTGGTTTACTTCTAAACATTATGTGTCATTTTTCTCTGGCAGCCTTTAAAGTTCTATCCTTATTCAGAATGTTAGGCATTTTCATAATAATGTGCCTTGGTATGAGTCTGTTGTGATTTTGTATATTTATGGTCCTAAGCCTCCTGTATTTGATTTTCTATTTCCTTCTTTAGGTTTGGGAAATTTTCTGATATTATTTCATTGAAGAGATTATGCATTCCTTTCATTTACACCTCTGAGTCTTTATCCCAATAAATGTTAAATTTGGTCTTTTTAGTTTATCCTGTATTTCTTATAAGTTCTGTTCATGGTCTCTTAACATCTTTTCTCCATGATCAAATTTGTTTTCAAGATTGTATATTTTGTCTTCATTGCCTGAAACTCTGTCTGTTGGTGAGATATCCAACTGAATTTTTTTTTTTTTTTTTTTGTACTGGGAATTGAACTCTGGCACTCTACCACTGAGCCACATTCCCTGCCCTATTTTGTATTTTATTTAGAGCCAGGGTCTCACTGAGTTACTTAGTGCCTTGCTGCTTTGAACTCACAATCCTCCTATCTCAGCCTCCTGAGCCACTGGGATTACAGGCATGTGCCACCGCACCCTGCTCAATTGAATCGTTAATTTACTTTATTGATTTCTCCCTTTTGAGGATTCTACTTGATTTTTTGTTTTTCTTTTTCAGAATCTCTCTTTACTGAAGTGATCTTTGACTTCCTATGTTTTCCCTCTGATTTCACTCCTTGTGCTGTCTTTTACTTCACAAATCAGTTCAATTATGTACATTCTAAACTCATGCTCTGTCGTTTCTTCCACTGTGGTGTCTATGGATTCTATTATTGGAATATCTTGGTTTGTTTGAGGCAGTTTATTCCCTTGCTTTTTCATGTTGTTCATGTGTCTACCTATCTAACAGTGTGGATCTGAAGCAGTCAGGTTTCTACCCTGTGGACTTACAGTGTACCTGAAGTTTTCCAGTACCTCAATGTTTAGGGGGAGACAAGTAATAACAACAACCAATGCAAACAATATACAACATTAAACCAAATAATTCCTAACATGACATCTACAATGTTAATTATCACAATAAACAGAAATGATATGATCAATTATTACCTACAATAAAAACAGCAAGTTTGCAAAATGGTTTACAGTTTCAAATGGTGGACAAGAGAACAGAAGTGATATAGGATGTGATGATTATTAGGGAGGAAGAGAGAAGATAGAAGTGAAAAATAAAGGACAAGTGAAAGAGAACAATAGAGATTGGCTGTTAGTAGAAGAAAAGAGAGAATCAAGGGAAATAGGTAAGAAAATATATAAAGTAAAAATATTTTTAAAAATAAAAATAAAAGAATACAAAATTTAAATACACTAATCAAACATCCTAGTTCTCAAAGAACTAATCCATGGAAAACAACTGGCTTCACAAATGCTAGAAATGAGAAGAAAATCCGAATATGTATAAATGTTCATGTACCATAAATGTCACAAACAGATGAAAGAAAAAAGAAAAAATCTTGATGAAAAGTTAAAGAATTCTTTCCACTGGAATTGAAAAGATTCTCAGCTTCTCAGCAGTTTTAGGTGGGGTCATCTGGACCGCCATGCTCCACCCTCTGGATTGCTGGAGTGAGAGGGGTAATCCCATAAGTAGAATTCCTGGAGGCAGGGTTTAGGTTTACGTGGGCTTAAGGCTCTTTGCAGAGTGCCAGTTGGTCTGGAGATTTTTAAATGAACACACCTCCAACGCCCAGTACGAGCTGCTCCACACTGAAGACTATACCCCAAGGAATCTCCCCTGGTTCCACTCATGTGGTGGGAGTGTGCGAACTGCACATTTTCAAACAGTCTATCCTGCCCCCACTTTTCTGAGTTCCCGGCCAAATAGATGAGTCTCTCCCAGCCTGTCCTACAAGCAGCAGAATGGAGGGCTAGGGGTAGAGTTGCATGGGTTTCCACAATTAGTTGTTCCCTGTGTAAACCTCTTTCCACATTTGATGTTCTCCTGTTCACTGAAGCACCCTTTATGATGTGCATTGTGTTTACTGGGCCTGTATTTTGAGCCAGACTCAGGTTTGCCAGGTATTGACTTACTTAGCTGCTGGCCCCCATGCCTCAGCTGCAAAATGTTTCCTTCCTTTATCCTCCACACACTGTCTGGAGAGATGGCGGCTTCTTTACCACACAAGGATATTGTGCAACATACCTGTGGAGCAGTGTCCTTGATCTTTAAATGCTCCATACCCAGACATGCCTCAGACCTCCCAAAAATGTAGGTTTCTTTAATTCTCTTATCCCTCCACTTTGCTCACAGAGGGACCACTCTGGCTGGTGCTTTTGGCCCGACCATGGCAGCAGCTCTGCTTCTGGAGATTTCTCTCTTATTTTATTATATCCAACCTCCTGAGTCCCAGATCTGCTTTGAACATCCAGTTTTCCAGTAAAGTCCCTCCACCCCCTGCTTTTTTATTCACCCACCTTGCAGAGAAGCTGCCCATCTGCTTTATTGGTTTCACGCCACAGAGGAGTCAGGAAAGCAACCTCCTGTATCAAGAGTGATTATTTCTTACTTCCTGGTCTGGCATTCTTCTAGTATTCATGCTTTCTGAGAGCAAATATACAAATGTTTCACAAAAACTCTATTTGAAATGTTTTTCTTTACAGTCCTAAATCTTAATCCCTCGGTGACTTGAAGTATCTATGTATTATTAAAAAAAAAAAAAATTAGAAGGTCTTCCTTTTAATGACTCTTCAAAGTTAGTTTTTTTTTTTTATTTGCTCATTCCTCATAATAAATGAATCACCTATATTCTGAGTGTATTAGCCTTTTGAACTTTTTTATAATTTGACATCTTTTTATGCAGAATTATGATCTGGCACTGAAGTATTTCCAGAAAGCTGCTGAACAAGGCTGGGTGGATGGGCAACTGCAACTTGGTTCTATGTACTATAGTAAGTCGTAACATTGAAATTTATCATGAATACACCAAGATCTAAACTAACCTATTTTTCACTAGATGGCAGTATGATATGGAAATGGGAACTACACAATTCTGACTAATTAATGTTCTCCCAATTCAATTATTTGTGCATTTTATTTTTCATTGTAAAATTATTTTAATCAATATTAATCTATATTAACCAGGTTTACATATTTATATTTAGAAAATATAAATATTTATAAATATAATAATAAGGTATATTAATAATATAATAAATATTTATAAATATTTGTTTTAGTAAATATGTGATTCTGGTTAATGTAGATTAATATATATTAACATATGACCCTTTTTTTTTGTACTGGGGGTTGAACCCAGGGGTGCTTAGCACTGAGCCACATCCCCAGCCCCTTCCCCTTCTTGCTGAGTTGCTTAGTTCTCACTAAGTTGCTAAGGCTGGCTTTGAACCCATGATCTTCCTGAACATAGGACTTTCATTAGAGTTTATTCTTAATAGGGAAGCTTCTCTGACACTTTAACTAAATCTTATTTAAGGGTCTTTCATGTGATTTTTTTTTTTTTCTTACAGATGGCATTGGAGTTAAGAGGGATTATAAACAGGCCTTGAAATACTTTAATTTAGCTTCTCAAGGAGGCCACATCCTGGCTTTCTATAACCTAGCACAGATGCATGCCAGCGGCACAGGTGTAATGCGATCATGTCACACTGCAGTGGAGGTAAGGGATTTTCTAACAATTTGTATGGAGGAAATTATTGGCCCAATAGGAAGGTCTACCATTTTAGTTCTTGCTTCCCTTGCATGATTTTTTTTCTACAGTACAAAAAGACTCAGCCTATTAGCACTGATATACTGAGTGAAGACCCTGGGGATCCATGTGTAACTATTGTACCTATTTAGTTTGTCTGTTCTCATTAACATCAGTGTTTGTAAGAGCAGATGTTAGTGTGTGGTATCTCTCACCTCAAATAGCATCTGATAGCATCAGAAAAAAAAGAGTATTGTTGAATAAATATTCCAAAGGGGAATGCTAATATCTCTTAATTGGAAATTTTCCTCTTCAGTGCTCTGAAATGCTATGAAACTTCAGAGTGACATTGATAAATGCTTAGCAAAGTTTCTAAATATTTCTGTGCTTTAGTGTCTTCACTTGTAAAAGAGGGCTTCTAAAAGGACGTACCTCATAGGATGGCCCTTCATCAACCTCTTAGGAGGAATAAGTATGTTAATATCCATAGTATATGTAAATCATTAGAACATCACCTGTTCAGAGTAATGGTATATAATGTTCTTATTTTTATAAGCTTGTTTTTCTCTTAAGGGTAGATGAAAGTGAGCTACTAGAGATTCAAAGAGCAAATTTAACAATCAGTTGTAGTCAGGGTACAGAAGTTATTTTTTGGTGTGTTATTTTTCTTATTTCCTCTTCTCCTAGTTGTTTAAGAATGTATGTGAACGAGGCCGTTGGTCTGAGAGGCTTATGATTGCCTATAACAGCTATAAAGATGGTGACTACAATGCTGCAGTGGTCCAGTACCTCCTGCTGGCCGAACAAGGCTATGAAGTGGCACAAAGCAATGCAGCCTTCATTCTTGATCAGAGTAAGGTTAATTTTACTCCTGCCTCAGGCCTAACTGCATTCAATATCTTCTTAAAATAAAGCAAGTAATAAAACACTGGATTTTCCCAACATTAAATCCCCAGAACTGGCTCAGTAATTAGTCTCATTACCTGTATTATAAATAGAACATGTTTCAGGAAGTTTTGACATCCTGAATTCACTGGCTTATTTGAACTCAGTGTGTTTATTCCAATACTTATCTAATCTAGTACGTATTGTTGTGGGGAGGTTGCTCAGAAAACACACCAATTCCCAGTTTTGTTCAAATTGAAGAATCTTTATTTAGCCAGCCGGCCGCCAACTGACCCCCACAGGCCCTAATACTGTCTGTGTAAGGAACAGCCCTGAGCCTGAGCATTTTAGGATATTTAAAGGCAAAACCGCAAAAACCACATCCAGGTTTACGTAGGTGCAAGCAAGCAGGTACAGAAGCTGAATTAGGCAGTTAGCGAGACAATGCAATGGGTACATTGATATTTCCCGTGAGACTTTCCAGGTTGGCATAGCAGCAAGCAAGCAAAAGGGAAGTGGGTCAAAATGACTCTAGTTCAGTACAAGTTAGAGAATGGTTACTAATGTCTAGACAATCACAATCTCTGACAATCAATCTCTGGTACATTGCCCAAGAAAAATGGAAACCAAAGAGAACAATTTTACATTGTATAAGAATTGCTACTTTTTGTTGCCAAGTATGTTATGCTAGGTAATTCTTCATGGGTACAGAGGTGGGACTTTCCCATGGGAGAAGCATTTCTTACATGATATGGACTCTCAGGATAAAATGGAGTCTGTTTGGTCATTGCCCATATAACCTGGCCCATAACACTTATCATGCTCTGTGTATTCACCCTAGTTGCAAATGAAGCATGAACGTCTAGTGCCTTTCCTTAAATGCCTGATTCGTATTTCACTTCTTGTTCTGTAGGAGAGGCAACCATTGTTGGTGAGAATGAAACTTATCCCAGAGCTTTACTACATTGGAACAGGGCTGCCTCTCAAGGTAAGTGATACATTCTAGGGCATACATTTCACGCAGTGACTTCTCTATTGATTTTCATCCCTCATGAACATTAAACAGGTCATTCATCACCTTAAAATTAAGCAGAGATACTAACTATGGCTTCACTTATTTGCATCATGATTTGTATTTATTCTCAATAGTAGTTCTAGTGCCAGGATTTATAAATGGAATTGTAAAGTCTCTGTATTGGACATTTCCATCCTGCTGCGGTTCACTTTTTGGTTTCTAATTTTAGGCTAGTTTATTGTATAAAATGAGATTTGAATAAAATTCATAATAGAATATCATCCTGAAACTCTCTATAGAGACTCTAACTTTTCCCCAGTCTTTTTCTTTTGAATATTTGTTTCTCACACATAAATCTGCTCAAAATTATCTACCTGTTTCTTCTTCAGGCGTAAACAATTTTCATGCTAAGCCATTTTTAGAATTTAAATGATAGGATAAAATAGGGCATGAAGATTTAAGAGGAGTATTAGTGAAATAGAATACTAGCCAACTTGTTTCACCTCTCCCTATTACAAAACATTGTACAGAAAAGCTGCATTTCTAGCTTAAATTTTTACTGACTTGATAGCTTGACTAAGGGCTTTTTTCCACAGTTTTATACTACAAATTAAAATTCTTTGTCTTATATAAGCATGTTAATGAAGGAGAAATAAATTGATCTGTCTTAAACATACTTTTATTTATTGGCAGTTTTACATTTAACTTTTGTTTAAGGATATACCGTGGCTAGAATTAAGCTTGGAGACTACCATTTCTATGGATTTGGCACGGATGTAGATTACGAGACTGCATTTATTCATTATCGTCTAGCTTCTGAGCAGCAACACAGTGCACAAGCTATGTTTAATCTGGGATATATGCATGAGAAAGGACTAGGCATTAAACAGGTGAGTGGCTTCAAAACATGTTTGAGTAATATAATTATGATAAGGGGAAACACCTGTATTTGTTGGACACTAGGCTTTCTGTGAAATTCCATCAGATTTTAGGCTAATAAGTTATGAGACCGATTTCTAATATTTCAGAAGACTGCCTTTGACACTCTCATCTTCCAGCATACACATATTAAGACCTATACTGTTATATTTAGAATATTAAATAAAAGGTGAATTCATGACACACAAATCAGTGCTGCCTGGGTTATCACTCCTTGTTCAAAAAACTCTGTCTTTAATCAGTAAAATTCTGTTGTTTCTAAATTATTTTGAAATGAATTAAAATTTTTCCTACTGATAAAATTACTGCTGTTTCTTACACCTTTCTAGTGAAATCTAACACTCTCTAGAACTATGGTATTAGCATTTTTGTCTATATCCTCTCAAAAGGACTTTGAAAAATTATACTTCTTATATGTTTTTTAAGTTTGCTTTTAAATTTTTCTTAAGTTTCAAAAGGGTATAAATTACAGCCATTTTAAATATTAAAATACTCTTGAAATAAAATAAATTCTTGAATATCCAGTAGACTCTAAATTTCAAAATAGATACCCAGTGATCCCAGTGTTGATTTTTTTAAAAAAATATACAAGCAAGTTCTTTAATTACAAATTATATTTTTCTTATCTCCCTAAATGTATATTTTTAGCCCTTGATTTCATATATAGAATTACATACTAATGTTATATTTTTATATAACATTAAATTTGGTCTTTAACTGGTCACCTTGTCATACCTATCTGAAATAGTATATAAATTTATTTTTAATTTTATTTTGTATGATCTGGGTTAAGAAAATTTGTAAGATGTTACTAGTCACAGTTGACTAGTTATTAATCTGTTATTAATCAAATCAACAAAATAATTATAAAATTTTACTCTTTTAAGTGTTTTTAAAATCAGTTTACATATAATTGAGACTAGCACTAATTCTTTTTATTTTTCTAAATGTTAATATTTTAAAGTTATCTTAATATTTACCTTGTTCACATAAATAAGTCTATAGGAATGGGAACCGTTTTATTACAACAGAGTCACTTAATTCTTTAAACTGCTTTCAAGTGGTATACCAAAAATCAGAGTTATCTCTGATTAAAAATTATTTTTTTGCTGTATCCATGACAACTTTGATTAGGAACTCCCTTCATTAATGTTGAAAGGAAAGAATTAGAAACCAGAGACTGGCAAAAAAGAATGTGTTTCCTGATCCCTGGAGCCATTCATTTTCTTGGTTTTTTAAAAGAGTACTGAAAAAGCTTTGCCAAGATTTATAAAATGATTTTATTATACCCTTACTCTGTCACATAGGGGTATTTTGTTGACCTAATGTCTTTAAAGATTGAGGGAAAGTTGTTAATTTCATTTTGCTAAGTTATCTTAATATTACAATTTTATTACTATTAAACATTTAAATGTAGTATTATCAGAACACTGGAGTGCAGACTCAGAGCTTTGTTTCCAGAAGATCTGTTCCATGCAACACATCAGAGAAGCCTCTCTGCCTTGTTAGCAGTCAACCTAGTTATACCTGGTTTTTATCAGAAAAACAGACTTAATTTTTTTAATTCAAATAAAGTTTGCTATGTATTTAATGACTAATATAAAGATCACATATAAATCATGCTTTTGTGGGATATATTTAGCAATAATCTGTTTTTATAATAGATTATAAAACAGGAAAATTAATATACTCTTCTCAGTTTAGTTTCTAATATGATATATAGCTAATATTATAAATTCTTATGAATAAAGAATATATATTCTTGTTTGGGGCTGTAACTCAGTGGTAGAGTGCTTGCCTGCCACCTGTGAGGCACTGAGTTGATCTATAACACCATATAAAAATAAATAAACAAATAAAATAAATGTTTAAAAAAAAAAGGAATATATAATCCCTTCAGTGAGAGTGAGGTAAGGGAACTTAGGTTCAGATTTTGATAATAACTAGCCTATACAAAACTCATAATAATTCCATTACTTTTTGTAACATCAAAATTATGTTTTCCTATTTTTTATCTTTTTTTAAAATGAAAGAAATATCCATATTGCTGAGTGTTAATCAGTCCAGCAAGTAGTATAGCTAGGAAAATGTTAAGTATTAAATAATGAATTAGCTACAGCTAGAAAAAAATAATTTAAGATATGATTTTATAAAGTTTAAATTATTCTACTGAATCATCCTCAGAGTCTATGTTATTACATAAAGTTTGATCTGTTATTTTGAAAAATACAGCAGTCTAAAAAAATTTTTCACGTTTTGTTTGGGTTTTGGAGATCCACCCCAGGGCCTCATGCAAGCTAAGCATGAGCTTTGCCTCAGAGTTACACCCCCACCCTTGAGTTCATTTTTTTGTTGTTTTAGGGGGGATACCAGAGATTGGATTCAAGGGTACTCGATCACTGAGCCACATCCCAACCCTAATTTTGTATTTTATTTAGAGACAGGGTCTCACTGAGTTGCTTAGTGCCTCACTTTTACTGAGGCTGGCTTTGAACTTATGATCCTCCTGCCTCAGCCCTCTGAGCCACTAGGATTACAAGTGTGCACCACCGCGCCTGGCTAGTTACTATATTTTTTTTAAAAAATCAGAGGCACTAACCATAGTGTTACTATTATTTGAAGATAGTACTCTTTTTAACTAATGACACACGCCAGGACAAGAATAAGGAACAGCTAGAGGTAAATGCTTATATTTAAATATATGAGAGGGGAATTATTTTTCATATAGAGCCTTTCTTTCCTCCATCTCATGAAATTCTTTCCTAAGAGTTTGGTAGTTTTTGACAATAGTCAGGGCATGGAAAAGGTTAGATTTTTTTGAAGTGCAAAATATCACAACTCCCACTGTTCCCTTTTCCTATATATCTAAATTCTCAACACTGTATCCTGGATCAAAATTAATATTGATTTGTTTGACCCTTCACAGAAATATGTCTAAAACAAGATGCCCTGCAATGGGTTCATAATTAGTCCATGTAGGAGCCTTCTCTAAAACCAGTATTTCAGGATTTCTCTTTATGTGGTGATCCTGAAGTTTTTATGCCACTGGGCAGAGCACATGAGAAAGAGGTGAGGTAGGAGAAGGGTGTGCCTTTCTTTGCAAAGTGGAGAGGTTTCCATACACACAGGCCAATTCCCAAGCATTTACTTGATCAGAGACAGCCCATATGTCAGTTCAGGAACTTAAAAAATAGAGGTCTTGGGGCTGGGGTTGTGGCTTAGCAGTAGAGCACTCGCCTAGCATATGCGGGGCCCAGGGTTTGATCCTCAGCACTACGTAAAAATAAATAAAATAAAGATATTGTGTCCAACTACAACTAAAAAAAAAATAAATATTAAAAAAAAAAAAACAAAAACAGAGGTCTTTAACAGTGGGCATATATGGGGAGAGGAGGATGTTCTTCCCAACCTGGGGTCCCTGCTATCTTCACATTGTTAACTCCATGCCTTCTCCAATAAAACAAGCCAATCGGGTGTGGCTTAAAAAAAAAAAAAATAGAGGGGCTCGGGATGTGGCTCAAGCGGTAGCATACTCGCCTGGCATGCGCAGGGCGCTGGGTTCGATCCTCAGCACCACATAAAAATAAAGATGTGTCCACCGAAAACTAAAAAATAAATATTAAAAATAATTCTCTCTCTTTCTCTCTCTCTCTCTCTCAAAAAAAAAAAAGAATGTCATTTATACCTTCTTTAAAAAAAAAAAAAAGAGAGAGAGACCTTTAACATTGCCCACACAAGTACCTCTTGGAAAACCTTGAGTGTGAACTGGAGATTTGAAATGAAACCAGAGTTGCTTACACCAAGTGAAGTTTTAAGTAGGAAAAAACATCTTGAAATCTAGAGGGTGTCCTTGGAATTCTCCAGGTTAACATATTTTGTTATTATATGTTATATAATATATGTTAACATATTATACACAGATACATGGCTATAGCCAGCATATCTTCATAGCAAATAGGATGTTACTTTGGTGGAAAATGAGCAAAGTTTTCTAAATTTTAATTAAGTTTTTCAATATGGTGCAGTTAGATAATTAAATTTTACCCAGTAAAGCTGGGTTTTGGTGTTTTTTTTTTCCCCTTTAGATAAGGGAAATTTGTTTTAAGTTGAAGTAAAACAAATTTTCCTAATGTATAAACTAAATATAAACAGTTTCACTTATTTTAACAAGAAATAAGTTTGGGTTTGTTACCTGTATTATAGGATATTCACCTTGCAAAACGCTTTTATGACATGGCAGCTGAAGCCAGCCCTGATGCCCAAGTACCAGTCTTCTTAGCACTCTGCAAATTGGGCGTTGTGTATTTCTTGCAGTACATACGGGAAACAAATGTAAGTGGTTCGTGTCTCTTTTAATTAAAATATAAATGATATCACTTTCTTGGTCCTGGAAGTTTGTTGTTAAAAAGTTGGGAGGCATAGGGAGGAGTATTCTATGTTGGATCTCATTTCCAGCTCTGCCTAGGTAAAGTACCTCATCAGATGAGGGTCAGATGTAGACATGAAGCAGTAACAGTTTTCATGTAGCATTTCACAGGGGTTCCTAATGTTAAAGCATTTTTCTTTGATATAGGTGTTTTCCAGTTTAGGGAAAAGAGACTTAACGTCAGTTTGAAACAGTAATTAAACTAAATTCAGTAAACATTAAATGAGATGACTTCCTGGGAAGAACTTGAACCAGTTCCTTTAAAAAAATAAAGTGCAGGGTGGAGAAGAACCTGAGAATCTGTACAACCTCTTCTATCTCAGATTCTTCCAAAAGTGAAACATATGTTAAAAATGCCACCAAATTTTTTCTCCCTAAAAATAGCTTGAATTATTTAAACATGCTAGCAGTAGAACCTAAACAGAAGATGGGTTACCTATTGTCTTCAAAGCTACCTACTTTAATTAATGATATTTGCATGTAGGTGCTTTTGGATTCTGTCAGTTTTAAATTTTGCTCATAGTACCAATAGTTCCTAATAGCAAATTACAGAATTTAACTCTGAAACCCAAGATGTTGAGACTCCTTGTTTAAAACAAAGGCCATTTAACTTTAGTTCATTGAGTACCCTAAAAGAATGATGTTTCAACCTGCTGTTAATGTCTTTCAAAATAGTTTGATATAGCATTTTGGCCTCAGATTTAAGATCGGCTTCCCTCCTCACCCCCCCTCCCGTTACACAGATAGAAATGCAGTCCATGCTGCTCTAGCAGCAATAAAGAGAAATGGATTTCTCCCTTTTGCCACGCTGCTGAGGTCCTCCACACATAGGGCTCCAGAGCACTTGACATGTTAGATTCTATTCTCCAGGTCATTTAAATATGTGTAATATCAGTTGCTATCATTGCTTTGATGAACCAGAGTATGTCATATACTCTGCCAATTGAAATGATCTTTTTCCTTTAGTTGAAAAGCCCACTAATTCTCTCAGGACTAATTCAGACTCTTGTCTCCCACAGTTCTCATCCCTAAGTATGGTCTGGGATTTGATATTGCAGTATGCCCTAATCAGTATATTATATGTGCTGTTTTTAATATAGAAATATAAAGACAAGAAAATATCCCATAATGCTACCACCCAGATATCCCAACTTAAAAAAAAAAAAAATACAAGAGTAATCAGTGTTAAGGGACAAAGTCAAATAGGACAGAAAAGCACACAGTTTTTATTTCAGGCCCCTCTTCAGTTGTTTCTTATATTTTTTTTCCAGTAAATTTAGCACCTATACCTACAAATATGCATTATGGAGATCTTATAAATGTAATATTGTTAAAATAAAGAATAGATCCTATATTTAGTAGTTTGGGGGTTAGTAGTAGTCAGAAAATATCAGGAATAACTTCTCAAACGTGACAACTAAATCTCACAGACTAAGAACAAAACTGTTAGTTCAAATTCATGGGTTAATATAGTATGAATTTTAGTTAAAGCCTAACCAGAAAGCATTATCCATTGAGCTATTAGGTATTGAATTCTTATAGTCTTCAGATACATGAAAGGTAGTGGAAACAACTCAGCTGTCACTGGAACGACTCTTCAGCCAGGGTGCCAGCATCACAGAGAGGTTACAGACAACCAAGATGCTCATGTTTCCCCCTGTTCCTTTATTGTGCCAGTGTTTCTTTCAACGTTTCCTGTGGAAAATATTTGGAAATTGGTACATTAAATTACCAATAGAAAAAAAATCCTTTTAGACATTGTACATAGCCAACTCTTATAATATCCTAATTCCTGAGACATGTTATTGTGAGCATCCGTTGAAGGCTTTAAAACCTTTCTTTTTAAACACATTGAAAAAGCAGTTAATTTAATTCAGTATGTATCTCTAATTTGTGGTGTAATTTTCACAGTTCCTTGCCTGACATTGGAGTGATAATGATTTTTTCATTATTTTCATTAAGATTCGTGACATGTTCACCCAACTCGATATGGACCAGCTCTTGGGACCCGAGTGGGATCTTTACCTCATGACCATCATTGCATTGCTATTGGGAACAGTTATAGCTTACAGGCAGAGGCAGCACCAAGACATGCCTGTGCCCAGGGCTCCAGGGCCACGACCAGCTGCACCCCAGCAGGAGGGCCCACAAGAGCAGCAGCAACCACAGTAACAGCCGCCACATCCAGCCTTGACCAGTGAAAACTAAGGAACTTGTTTGCTGAGAACACTTACATTTGATATAGAACTTGGGATCAGTGGCCACTTCCTGGAAGAGGCACAAGGAAGCATTGAATTCCTAAAGCTGCTTAGAATCCGATGCCTTTATTTTCAGGGATAAGTAACTTAACTAAGTTGAATGTTTGTTTCAGTGCCATATGGAATAACAACTCAGTGGCTTTTCACTTTTATTTTCTTTTTTTCTGAAACATATGAGACACTCAGAGTAATTTCTGCTGCATTCAGCTATTTATGTCTAATCCTTTAGGTCATTCTTTCAATGTGCATAAGTTCTTATATCAAACATCTTTGTCTTGTGCATTGACACTAAAAACTGATCAGTGTAAAAAGGAAAACTCATATATTTAAAAGTCTGAAAGTAAACTTACCTTTTAAGTAAGTAAAAAAAAAGAAAAATGTGTTCAAAGTATTTTGGAACTACAATAACTGAGAAATTTTTACCACACCACATGCAAGTATACATATGCCTCATATTTTTTATTTAAAAGGGAAGGTTGGGAAGTTTCTTATAGGTGATTGTCATAATTCATACCATGCTGTTGTCCTTCAAAAACTGAAAGGCTTTGTTAAAGAGTTCTATGTGAACATCAACTCTTTGTAATAGAATATATGTAAAACTCTGTAAACTGATTTATTGCACTAACGTGAATTTTCCCCACCTACTCAGTGTAATTTGCTTGCTTGTTTTGAGTGTACAGAGCCTTGACCCAGAAGCCAGAGGTTGGACTAGCTGGGAGAAATTGGAAAGCAACATTAAAGAAATTTGGATCAGTACCAAGATCATAGACATACTTTCCCCAAAGTTGAAGTATTTGTTCCCAGGTTTTATTTTAAAATACTTTACATTTTTTTACCGCTCAAAAAAGATATCAACATCTTGAATTCTTCAAATATGAAATAGCATTGTCAGGATATGGCATACAGTAATTGTCCTACACTCAGAGAACTGAAGATGGATTAAGCACAGTGACTGACAAAGCCAAGGCCTATATGGACTACTGTGTATGTTCAGGTGGCTTTTATTTCTTATGTTATCTTTTATGTTATGGTAAAAAGTTAACCATTTGTTTAGCTGTCATATTTACCACCCTCTTACTGTTAATGTTAGGAAATTCAAGGCTACTACACTTCATGGTTACCTAGTTAAATAGATGGGGAAAAACAAAAATAACAAAAAAGAAAATTGAGAACTTCGTGTAATCTCTCATATGAAAGAATTAAACCAAATTTGAATTTTGTTTTATGGATAAATGGTGGAATTTGCCATCCATTATCTATTCTGAGCCTACATTAGTAAGTGAGCAGTCCACTGATGTCAGTTTTTATATATTAACCTTTGGACTGTTTTCCTATAATCCCCCATCTGCCAGAAAACTTGAAGAGTTTGTGTTTTGTTGAGTTATAATGCTTTGGTTTTTGAAGTTGGGATTGTATTTATAATTAGATTTGATTAGTCTATAATGAACATGAAGGATTTAAATGTGAAGTTGTATACTTTTTTATATGCTTAGAATATTAAGGAAAACCTGGTAAGCAAGCTTTCCTCCCAGATATTTGCTTCCAAATTTGAAGAGGTGGTCACAGAGAGGACCATACATATAAAAGCATATCTGTAAGAGGTACAGAATGTTGCCCTCAAAAGTGTAATGTTGCTTTGGGTTGCTCTTATAAATATAGGGACCTGCTTAGTCTCTTGCACTTAGAAATTCGAGTGCAGGTGGTACACTTTGTCAAGGTCTTCATTGCTCCCTCTGCCCCCACCCTTCAGAATAGTGTAATCTATGTAGCAGCCACACACACTTCTTTAGGAGGCACTGTTTTAATTTAGAAGCTGAAGAAGCTGGGCATGAAGGTACATGCCTGTGGTCCCAGCTACTCTGAAGGCTGAAGCAACAGCCTGGGCAACACAGTAAGACCCCCGCTCAAAAGAAAAGAGTTGTTGAAAAACCCTGTAAGATAACTTACCAACTTCCAGTTTTTTCTTACGCTATCCGTCTTAATTTCTTCTTGGATTGAATTTTTTTTTTAAATCTGTCTTTATTTCCCTCCATTAGTATTGGAGAAAACATTTCTTAAACAGCATGCAATTGAGCTGGATGGGAAAGTGAAGTCTTATTCTTCATGTAATAATAGACTTCTTGTTAGTTTACTCCTTGCCGTGTCCTTTTTTATTATTAATACTGCAAATATCCATTCCTTAGTTTGCTTTTATCTCTTGTTTTACCCTGGGCCACTTGCTTTCAGAAATTTGAATGGTAAAATAACTCAGTTCTTATGGCTTCTTTTAAAGACTGTCTCAAAATACTTTGCTTCCTTTTTCTTCTTGTTCATGGGACATGGTACCTAAGCAAATAGGGATTGGGTTTGGTTTTCTCCTAAAAATAATGCACAATACTTATGTAATCAAATGGCATCCATTTGAATAAAGTGACAATAACTAAAGCTAGTTAATGTCAGTGACATTAAACTAACTCCAGGATTCAGGAGTTTTAATGTTAGAATTTAGACTTACCAGATAGAGTGTGGCTTCATTTCTCCACGGTAGCCCACCTCTCCTGATACCTTTTGTAGTCTGTCTTTCAGCCTTCAAAGGTGATGACATTAGCTCTCTATTTAGCGTAGCTTCTCTTGTGCATATGCTTTGTTGATTAGCCAATGGTTTCAAAGTCTTGAAACCATTCATTCTATTTTATTTTGCAAAGGTGGCACTGGTGGGGGGGGGTCCAAATTTTTCCTTTTTGTGTTCGAAGTTTTTTCTGTTTTCTGGGTGAGGCTTACTTTAGTTTTGATTAATAGTCAATGGCACAGAAAAAGTAAATCAGAATTCATTATTTAGTATTTAAATCAGATTAACTTTATGAATCAATAATCTTGATGTTCTTGAGGATTTGTTACCCTTTTGCATATAAGGTTAATTTCTGGGACTTTTACCACTAAACTGTTTTGTCTCTGTACCATTGGGAAGCTTTAGAAACTTCCACCAGTAATCTGGTAATGATCTGATTGTTGATTTATTTAAGGAGCCTCCAGGAAACCTGATTATTTTATATATAGAATTTCATTCATTTTTGCCTCTTTTCTCTGCTCTTCATGTTTGTTCTTCAAACCATCGTTTTGGAAGTATGCATGCTGGCCTGTAGATGAAAACCACAATTCTTCATGTGTATAGCATGTGTACTAATGTCTAACAACATCTGCAAAAACTTCCTCTACAGAGGTTTGGACTAACATTTCACATACACATTTCAAAAACAAGATGCTTCAGGTAAATCACCCATTTACCTGCCAAGAAGACCAGGGCTATTTTTGCTCCAGTGACAGCTGGTATTTGTTTTGAAAGTGAGCTAGTATATATTACACAATATTTGGAACAGAAGTATGCAAAAAATAATTAGAGCAAAAGTAAACTTCTATTTTTATGCAAACTTTTTCATCAGTCATTGCTCAAATATGAGTGAAAATATGCAATTAGTGAATGCCATATTTTCTGAGGCACTACCTGGTTTTTAAATGTGTAGTATTCATTGAAAAGAAGCTAAATTTATCCATCCACTTGGTATTTTAAGAAAATTTAAAATGCCCCCAAATAACAATATTTGTATCTTAAGATGACTGTTTGCACAAGTAAAAAGTCTGATTTTGTACACAAGAAGGATCCCTTGGTTATGTGCAGTGAGCCATCTCACATGTACTGTTTTTACGAATTTGGATTGACATACAAGATAACACTATTTCTCTTTCATTTAAAAAAAAAAAAAATGTTGATAGGATCCAGGTAACCACTATAAATATTTAGAAGAGGAAGTTTAAAAAGACCATGCTGGCATTGTGAAGGAATACCATGGTAGACTTTTTTGTGTGTGTGAATTTATTTTGTATTTAATGAAATGCAGTATAAAAACTGGTGACGTGTAATATAATTGTGTAAACAGAAACCCTGTTAATAGAGAGATGTACAGATTCGTTTTATACTGTATCTTGAAACTTGTGAAATAAAGATTCCACCTCTGGTTTACCTGTATCCTGTAGTGTACCGCCACAAAGCACCTTTCCAGCCACTCCTCTTTTAACCTGAATGATCCAACTCTTTAAGGAAAGTTTTTAGAAATTTAGAAACTTCTGTAAAACATTTGGTGGGGGGGGGGTGCATTTTTAAACCGTCTTTCATTTTCAGCTCCTAAGAAGATCTGAGTAAAAAGGTAATGGAAAATAAAGCAATATTAAACTGGGAGTGAGCTTTGTACACAAAATGCAAATCAGGGACTGGAATGTAACTCAGTAATAGAGTGTTTGCCCACATCATGCATGAGGACCTGGCCTCAAATCCCAGCAGTACAAGGGGAGGGATTAGGAATGGATTACAATTTTGGCCCTCACCTTCATAGCAGCCAACTCAAGTGGCCAAGGCAAAAATTCCAGCTTAGAAGACTCAGATCCTTGGATAAAAAGTCTGGATAATGCAAATTGTGGCAAGTTGGATCTCAAATTTTCACTTCAAGGAGCTCAGCCAGCCTGCCCCAGATGACCTGGGATAAAATGGAAGTGATGGGGATGCTGGACATGAGAGGTATACTGACAGTTTGGCCGTTTCAGCCTGCAGTTGGGTGTGATGCCTACTTACCACTTAGCCCTTTTCTGAAGAGTTGTTAAAAATGCAGTGCTCAATCTTCGTTGAAAGAAACTTGATGAGAAACAATCTCTTTAACTTCCTTTGTACTATTCATTTAGATTGCCTATACCAGCTTTGAGATTAGTTTATACTAAATTACAACATATACTTAAATGATGTAAAAGTAAAATTTTAGAAGGTAATTTCTGTAGTAGAAACTATGAAAAGCAGAAGAAGGAATTTTTTTAGTTTCTGGATATTTTCCATGAATAAGCAAATGAAAATAAAATGAAGTTTACTCTCCAGTTTAAAAGTGTCGCAGTGTCAGGAATCTTTCACACTTATAGTGACTTCTGTCACTATAAAAGCCATCAAATTGTGCCTAAAAGCCATCAAATTGAGCAAGCTTATAACTGGATACTGAAAATTCTAAGCCTGATTTTCCTTAGAGGCCAAATTCTTCTTTGGATTAACTTCTTTTAAACCTCAGCTAGTGTTAATTCTTAATTGTATACTCAGTTGCATTTCTAAAAGCCCTACATGTTTTCTCTCATGTAAATTGAGTAGCTCCTCCTACTTTAGCTGACTTTCAGAACATTAATGTAAATATTTGTTGTTGCCCAATCCAGTCTCCTTTTATCTTCTTGCTACCGCTAGAACTTTGTTGAAGTTAGCCTCTCGGGATTGGAAATGATTTTTCATGTGCCTTGTAAATCTCTCTAAGTAAGGGTTCTGACTTTGAAAATGAAGATTTCACTGAGTTTTACATGATTCAAGATTTAAATGTGAACAGAAACCTCCTTTCTTGGAAACCAGATTTATTTCAGGACGTGAAAAGCACAGCTGTGAGTTTCAGAGTTTGTCCATCTGTGTTTCCCCACTCTTCCCCCATGGCCTTGCCCTTAGTATGCTTTTCTTTTAGGAACTTTTTTTACAATTTATTTATTGTTTATTCTAATTTGTTATATATGACAGCATCATCCATTACAATTCATTAGTATGCTTTTCTAAGGAAATTTTGATTAACTGAACTTTTTTTTCACCCTAAATGAAATCTTAAATAAATAGGCTAATCCTGATTGTGTGTGTGCATGTACCCATGATGGTGAAGAGTGGAGGGAACTTTCTAGTTTTGTTCCCTTTATGCACTAGTGTAAAATTTACTTGAATTTTTCCAACCTACACATATATATTCTTTTAACATCTTAAGTCATACATGGAAATTTATTGAAGGATCTAGAGAGGTAAGAACAGTACAGTATTTCCCTGTAGTACTTTGTTTTTCTTCCAGTGCTAGGGATTGAATCCATGGCCTTGCCAATTCTAGGTAGTCCCTCCATTGTTGAGCTAAACCCTCAGCTAGCTTAGTAGCCCCATTTTGATTGAAGTATGTGCTGTAAGTAGAACTGTCCACACCAGAACTGTTAAGAGCAGCCTTTATTTTTTCAAGAGCAGAGAAAAGGGTCATTAAAGACCTAAGTTTGTATAATTGGTATCTGTATTTGATCACTCATTTCAGACTTAAAAGAAATTAAAGTCTCATAACAAAATTGATATTTTTTGTGTACTCAGGTTAGCTAAAGCACAGAAGAATCAACTAGGTCTCACCAAACACAATATAAGAAGTTCTGAACAGGACATTGTCTTAGGGCAGTGAAATAGAGGAAATGCCTAGAACAGACTTGAAATCCTAACTTTAATGGCAGAAAAAGTAATTGCAACTCCTTTGCCTATTACCATTATTAGGGGTTTTTTAATTGTGTCACCATGCCAGGACAAGATTCGTGATAAATGGGACAGATGTGTAAGACACAACCTCCACAGGCTACAGTGGAGTCTTGCATTTCCAGCTGCTGCTCCTCTGACGTTTGATCTTAAGAGATTAGTGATCACTCCTAACCCCATTGAAGGGCCCACAAAAGTAAAGAAGGGAATCATAAGGGGAAAAAAATGCCCTGGGCTAAGTGACCTGGGTAGCTTAGGCAAACTGTTCACTTCATACGGTTCTCAGAGGCAGCATGAGACTGGGCACACAGGGTGGTCATTAAGGCCCTAGCCAGTCACAGAAGGTCTTACGTGCTAGAAGTAATTGAATTGACGTTTTTCACTAACACCAGACTTACAGGCCTTTATGGTGGAAATAACATATTTGCTGTCCTAAAATCATTAACTCTAGACAATTTACAGGCCAAGTTGCCCTTCATGTGAAAAAGGTCGATCTTTAATTTATTACCTAAGGTTTTTTTCTTGCCCTTTATCAGCCTTTATTATACTCTAGACACTATGTTCGAGGCACTGAAATGTAAAGTGAATTTAAAGATGAGCATGAATGAAAGAATAAATTGAAAGAGGCTCTTATCCTCTGGGTCATCTTCACCACTGACTAAACACAACATGTGATGGGCACTAAGTGCTTTACATGCATGATTGAATTGAAAGTTACTCCTTGATGTCAGCACAGTTCATGTCATTCCCACTTAACAAATGAAAAAGCAAGTTCAGAGAGGCTAAGCAACTTGCACAAGATCTCACAGCTAGTGTTAGTCATAAAACTGAAATTTAAATAAAAGACTATCTTGGCTATAAATCCCACATTCTTAACCTACGATGCTCTTCTATTGTCCTTAATACAATGTGGTAAGGTTTCTAATGGAGGTGCAAACAATGCCATGGGGAAACAGCAATAGCGAAACGTAAATGGGCACCTTTTGTGTCAACTTGTCCATGCTGGCAGGCTGTTCTACTTTTACCATGCACTTCTAAAGCAGTGTTTGCAGGTATTCTGTGCAGCTTTGCAATTTTAAAGGTAAAAATCCATCTGAAGCAAGTGAGGTGCACCCTGACTAGCATGGGGTGGGGAGCCATGTGACCTGAACCTAAACCTGTTTTTCCAAAACAGCTCCCACACCAAGGTGCCTGGGATGGGATGGGGTAGCCAGAACAGCTGCAGACTGGCTGGCTGCTTTTTGTGCAGCTGTCTCAAGGCCAGTGAGATTACCTCCAAGCTAGCATCCCAAAAGTCCAGGTGGAGAACCCAGCCTCGGAAATCTCAAATATCATTTCCACTGCATCAGTCTGTCACTCAGACCAGCTCAGATTCAAAGGATGCCCTATGGGAGAGCAACAGACTCCATCTCCCTGTGGACGATCAGCCACAGAGGACAAGGAGGAAGAATCTGGGAGATGAGGCTGCCACCATCACCAGTTCATTTTCCTCTGTGGCATCAGCAGCCTTGGTAGTTCATGACTTGGTCATGGAGATGTCAGTGTTTGACTTGCTTCAAGATAACTTCTCTGTATGTAACCGGTGCTATGAATTGTGGGAAGGCAAGAGTGCCACAGTGAATCGGACTTCAGCCCCATCCTCAAGGACTTCCTAAACAGTGGCTTGGGGGAGCTTTTCAAGACCAAGGCTTTTTCCCTGATTTCAACATTTAGGAGTTTCTAATGTCACTTACCAACACAGTTTGTCTACAGATTTAGAACTAGACCTCCCACATTCTTTTTCCTGAAATAGCTGAGCTAGTGAAAAATAATTAATGGAGCTAATGGAAGGTGTGGTTTATGCAGTGTTAACCATACCTGTTTCGATTCTTCCAACTGCTCCTGCCCTAAGGCATGCCATGCCTCTTTTCCCCACATCTGCCCTCTGGCCTGGTTCACTCTCCTCCCCCAGGTCTCTGTTCAGACTTGCCTGTGCCTACAGTAAATCAGATCCATCTGTTATTCACCCCTCTGTTTTTTCTTTATAACCCTTCTTATCATTATTTACAATATTTGTTCAATCTTGGTCTCCCTGTTGGTAAATCCCAAGAGGACAGGCACCAATCTGTCCTATTCAGCGGTGTGTGTCCAGAGTTTGGCAGAACGCCCAGCACAGAAATTAATTTGATTAATGTTTGAATTAGCAGATGGACTTTCCAGTAGAAATCACATTATGAAAGATGGTGAAGCCTTCAGAGTCAGCTCTTGCGAAATCCTGCTAAATACAAATGTACTTCAAGTGTTTAGATAGTATTGTGTGACTTGGCCATTTAATGTAGGATCTTTCCACTCCCTGCCTGGTTCTCTCTAATGCAAGCAAGCAGGAGAAATCCTTTCTCAGAAAACAGCTCAAAGGAGGGAGAGGAAACCCAATGCATCTGGCAGGTGCTTTCACCCCTTCTGGGAGAAGGAGGAGCCTTGTTCCAGAAATAGGGGCAGAAGGGTACTACATTGAATTTGGCCATTTAAGTGCCAAAGACCTTTGCAAACTGAAAAGCGAGAAAAACACTGAGTACTTAAACCACTGTTGAAAAGAAACCAAGACAACCTCTGCCCTCTTAGCTACATGTGGCAATCTCCCTCAATACTGCCTGAATGCTTATTGCCCCCAAACATTTGTACCAGGAAGAAGGCCCTGGGGGGCTGCTGCATTAGCACTGGGTGTGCACACACTTACACAGGACATGAGCCTTTCCACGCGACTTCCTTCGCCCAGGAAGTGGATGCTGTCATGAGATCAAACCAAGAGGAAACTCAGGAGGAATAAATTGGAGGATCTGCTTAGGTTTTCTAAAGTCTTACCCAGTAATGATATTCTGGCTAAAATACCATAAAAAACCTGAAAATTAACAAGTGTTCAACATATTTTCATTACTGAAAGTGTCTCACTCCTATCTTAGGATTTTGTGATTGGAGAACTCTTTTCATTCTATTTTGTTCCCTCAACTGGTTTTGTTTATATAAGGAGAAGGGCAGAGTACAGAACTGAATCCACAACCCACGCAGTCTCCCCTTGCTCTGTCTAGCATTATTTCAAACAAGGGTAAACAATAAATTGCCCTGGGTTCTAGTATAGATGCTCTACACTCTACTGTGTGTGTGTGTGTGTTGACTTTCAGCCTCTTGGCTCACAGGGCCACTCAATTTAAATGTAAATGTGGCTCCTCTGAAAAGTGTGGCTGTAGTTTCCAGAATATCCTCAAGAGGGCACCAAAGGGTTACTGCTGAGAAAGGAGCTAGAAAAACTTTTCCAGAACTTTTTTTAGAAAGACTTTTTTCTGGGGATAGTTGAAATCTGAGGGTCACGTGCTCCTAGCTTCCCACAACAAAACTAGACACATCATCTGGATCTCTATTTAACATCATCCCACTGGACACATCATCTGGATCTCTATTTAACATCATTAATGCTTCCTCATTGCATCTCATGAGGTAGCCGAGGACCAATGCTGGCTGACAGCAACCTGACAAGTCATTTTGACAGCCCAATTGTGTGCAAGGACATGAGAAACAGATCCACAGGCTTTGTAGCTGCTCCCACAGGAAGCTTCCCAGACCCCCTCGAGGTTCTCCCACATTCCAGTGTTGCTCCTTCCACACGCATGAGAAGGAGAGTTCAATGTGGAAAGTGTCACCAAAAGAGTCTCCAGCTGAAAGTAACTCAGAGGTGGGTCCCTAGGGGCAGGAGGAATGTCTGTTATGGGAAGTGACCCCATTCTCCCAGGAAGAAGTGCTTGTGCTGTTGTAGTTTGCATTGCCTTCACTAGTGAGGTAACAATTTTCCCTGTATTAGAAGTCATGCATTTCTCTTTCTGCATGCTGTTAATCAGGTTTGCTCATTTTTTCTATTAGATTATTGCTCCTTGTTGGTTTCTATGAACTTTTATACCTTCAGGAAATTGACCTCTTGCCAGTTTTTCCCAATTTGCTTTTGGGGGAGGTAGGAGATATTGGGATTAAATTCGGGGGTGCTTAACCACTGAGCCACATCCCAGCCCTTTTTTTGTATTTTAGAGACATGGTCTTACTGAGTTGCTTAGTGCCTTGCTAAGTTGCTGAGGCTGGCTTTGAACTCGAAGTCCTCCTGCCTCAGCCTCCCGAGCTGCTGGGATTACACGTGCACCACTGCACCTGGCTAACATTGGCTTTTTCACTTTGATCATGCTGAGTTTTGTCTTGCATACTTTTTTTGTTTTTGTTTTTGTTATGTAATCATATGTCTCAATCTTTTCCTTTATGGCCTCTGGGACTTTTGTCTTTTTAAATGTATGTTTCCAAAAAAGGAAAAGATGGAAAATAGGAAGAAAAAAAGATAGAAAATAGGAAGGTGGACTGGGGCTGAACATGATGCCCTGGGTAGGCTAGTAAGAGACACTCCGAACTAATAATCTTTATTTATTTAAATGCATTTAGAAAACAGGGAGAAAGAGGACACAGGGCTCTCCTTCCTTAGGATGCCACTGACTCCTGAAGCAAGCTCCTTGGATAGGTGAGGAGTCCTCTCTCCACCTTCCAGTCACATGCCATTCCCTGAGAGGGCTCTTGTACATGCAGCTTTGTTCATCTGGTTGCATTTCAAAGATCATTTGGGCACTTTGCCACCCAGGGATGGAGAGCTATTAAGACCAGGGCCTCACACAAACTGGGCAAGGGCTCTAGCACTGAACCCTCATCTGACAGTCCCTGCCTCTCCTGCTCCGAGTGTGTCTTCTCTCTAACCTACTCTCCTCCTGATGAACAATAGAAACAGAAACTATCTTCAGTCAGACACAGGAAGCTGGTTCAACCCCGTGAAGGTTGGCAAGGTTTGGCAATGGTTTTGAAGGAAGAAAACAAGCTTAATGGATTGCTAAAGGAAACAGGTGGGTGTGGTGAGGGAAAGAGCTTCCTCCACTCCTCCTAAGAGCAGAAGACACGACGAGCCAAATGTGACCCCCACATATCTTCTGTAGATAAAATGTTTGGCATTAACCACCCCTCAACTGGAGAAGGACACACAATGATTTTTAAATGACTCTGCTTTCATCGTTACCCCTTCATTCCTCTTTTTCTCAAAAGATATTAATTGTAATTACATATGAGAGAGGTGCAGAGTTTATTCTAAAGTGTTATTGGTGTCAAATGAGTTCATAAGAGGCAATTAAGAAATAGACTTACTAAATGACAACACACGTGAGAATGTTTTTAAACCATTAAGAGAACACAATTCAAATGTTTCTGAGTAAGTTAAGAAAGAGGCATTCCTTGGAGGCTAAGCACAACTATTCATTCCATGTCCCACTTCATACACAGAGCAGATTCTCAGAGCGGTTCTGAGTTCCCAAGCTTCTAAGAAGATGGCCTTTCCTGGCCCAGACCCCGGCAGTCTCAAGACTAGAAAATTCCAGGAGCTCTCCAACAGTCACTATAATTTCTGCTTGTTACAGGCCTCGCAGTTTTGCTTCCACATCCATGTGCACAGTTCTGGGGGACATGTC
The DNA here is from genome assembly GCF_048772815.1 of Callospermophilus lateralis. NCBI lineage: Eukaryota > Metazoa > Chordata > Mammalia > Rodentia > Sciuridae > Callospermophilus > Callospermophilus lateralis. Next base: position 23,128,713 of record NC_135307.1, read on the forward strand.
ATACCAATTCTAACCTATTCATAGCTAGGAATCCACCCCTGGGACACTGAGGACTGAACTAACGGAATGTTCTGTTCCTCTCTTTTCTATTGTTCCCATCCTGAAGGAACATTTTATATGCTTTTCCCCTAATTCCAACTCCCTCCCCAGGAAATTTTAATACCACAGATATATCTGGTCATGTACTTTATGCATATCTGTGCATTACAAATAAAAAGATTTCTTTGCCCCCACCAAGAACTCGTTTTCACCCTTGGGGGAACAATATGGCCTCTGTTGAGCATGGTGCAAGAGATGCTGCTGCTGCAGTACCTATTTTTTTTTTTTTTTTTTTTTTTTTTGGTACCAGAGATTGAATCCAAAGGCACTTAACCATTGGACCATATCCCCAACCCTTTTTTGTGTTTTATTTAGAGACAAAGTCTCACCGAGTTGCTGAGTGCCTCGCTAAGTTGCTCAGACTGACTTTGTACTCACGATCCTCCTGCCTCAGCCTCGAGAGCCTCCGGGATTACAGGCATGCACCACTGTACCCAGCATCTACAGCCCTCTTGTAATAGCAAAAGATTAGAAATGATTTAAATGTCAATCAAAGGGACCAATTTCTTAAAGCATGCTACACCCAAGGAATACAATGATGTGTAGACTCAAAAAGGAAGAACTCCTCCTATACACTGATATGATGAGATCAAAATATGCAAGAAAAAAGAACAATGTTTACAAAATGGTGTCCTCTTATAAAAGGGCAAAGAAGAATGGTTAACTCGTTTGCATGTGCCTAAATTATCACAGAAAAGACACATGTGGAATAAGTGACCTTGGTATGCTTACAGGAAAGAAAACTGGATAAAAACAGGGCAGAGACAGAGATAAAATTCTGACTGCGTCCTCTGAACCATGGGTTTGGGTTAAAAGTTCAACATCTATATTTAAAGATAGCATTGATGCCTTTGGGTGTGTCTTATTAAAATGTTAGCCTTGCAAAATTAGTAGTGTTCCCCCTTGATATGGCCAATCAAAGGATTCTCTTGTTGGTTGGATTTAAGAATCTGGTAGCACATGTCTTTTGGCCTCTGTTATCCATTTCTACAATCTTGAAGTAGGGTCTTTGCACCTTGGGGTTTTCCAAAACACCTTCCAAACGAGCTGAGCTTGAAAGTGAAATTTCCCTAACTCTCCATTTGTAATTTCTCTGCTCAAACACAGAGTTAATTCCTACAGAGCCACATGTTGATTTTCCACACTATAGATTATACAATTTCCACCCCTGCCACAGTAACTGTATCTTTGGGCAAGGAGTCATTGCCTGATTTGATGAACATTCTGAGGCCAAAATTTCCTCCAGATATTCCTGCCATTGATAATTCGTTTTTTAGACATGCAGAATCATAAGCCACTAAGGAGCTCTTTTAAAAAAATTATTTATGTATCTTTAGTCTTGGGTGGATACATTAGTTTGTTTTTATGTGGTGCCGAGGATCAAACCCAGTGCCTCAGGCATGCTAGGTGAGCACTCTACCACTGAGCCATCACCCCAGCCCCACTAAGGAGCTCTTTACACAGGGAATTTCTGTCATTAATGTTGTCACCCAGTTGGATGCATTCTGTGAAGGTTCAGGGAGGCTCCTATCTGAACTCAGTCATCAGTTTACCATGGGTGAGCTTTGGCCAAGTGTGGACAATGGACTCGTGAACTAGGGTCTGGTACTATCACTGGCAACAAAACAAGGCTTAGTCTCAAATCAATGGTCAGGACTTTTTGGTAATGATTAAATTGTAAATACTCATGGGCAAAAAAAGGGAAGTCATTAAATTTTCTTCATAGGATGAAGATGCACTGTGGGTATGCTGTGCTGCAGCCATTGTTAATAGCTGAGTGGCTGAAATGCAGGAGGCAGGGTTTCTAGTTTTCTGGCTTGAACAGGTGCCAGTTTAAGCCTATTTCACTTCCTCAACAGGGTCTTTATCTAATAGCTTTTGCCAAAATCCTTAGAGATGATCAAATTGTAGTATAAAGGGTTTTATTTTAAGGGGGATTGGGGATTGAACCTAGTACAATAGTCTACCACTAAACTATACCACCAGCCCTTTATTTAAAATTTTATTTTATTTTGAGGCAAGGTCTCACTATGTTGCCCAGGCTGGTCTTGAAATTGCCATCCTCCTATCTCTGCTTCTTGTGTAGCTGGGGGTATAGGCCTATGCCACTGTGCCCGACAGTTTAAGATATTTAAAAGACAATTTTTGTCAAATTATAGGGATGTGTCACTTAAAGTTGGGATATGTTCCAACAAATGCATCATTAGGTGACTTTGTCGTCATGCAAACATCCTAGAGTACACTTTCACAAACCTGATAGCATCAGTCAATCACTCAACATGGTCTCAGATGCCATCAAGAACATGAAAAACACAAGGCTGAAGTTGGAATAATATGGCATATTGTTTTACAGTACATTTTTTCATAAGTAAAAGGAATATACCCTTTAAAATAATGATCAATAGGATAGTAAATGCATAAACCAGTAACAGGCCTTGCATTGTCATTAGCAAGTGTGATGTATACTGTACTTAACTCTGTGTGCTGTAGACTGACGGGTAGCATAGTGAATTTGTTCATTCCTGCATCACCACAGACATATGAAGAATGTGTTTTGGTACACTGTTAGGGGGCTACAGCATCACCAGGCAATAGGAATTTTATGCTCCATAAAATCTTCCGGACCACAGTTATATACTCGGTTCACTGGTGGCCAAAATGTTACACAGTGCATGATGACTGTAGTTGATGGTCATTCCACTCTCTGTAAAAAAAAGAAATCAGCTATACACTTGGCAACTGAAGTCTTCCATTCCTTTGGTGCTTATGAAAATGTGTTTAAAATTCCAAATTGGATCAGCATTCAGTAAAAAGGTAAAATGCTATCTTTTCAATTTATTCTGGATATGAGGAAAACAGTTTTTGTTTGTTTTGTTTTTTTCTCACGAAATGGGGAGTTGGTGTCGGAATCACACAAAGAATTGTGGTTCAAGCAGACAGCTCCAGTGGTCTAGCTAAACAACATCCCTAGCTCAGCTAATAGAGAGGAAGCTGCACGTCCTGTCACTATTTAAAATTCAAATCTTAGGCCCACCCTAAGCCAGGGCAGGGCAGGGCACTTGATTGACAGGCTCACTAAAACTGTGGGCATTGCAGGAGGAAAAGAGAATTAAGGAGCTGAAGCCCAAAGAAAGAGAAAGGGGATTCAAAGCAGTCAAAATTCATAGGTTCAGGCTGGGGATATAGCTCAATTGGTAGAGTGCTTGCCTTGCATGCACAAGGCCCTGGTTCAACACACACACACACACACACACACAAAGTTCCATTACTAACACCATATTTATTTTGTGCTCTATCTTTTTTTTTTTTTTTTTTGAAACATTTATTTTTCAGTTTTCAGTGGACACAACATCTTTGTTTGTATGTGGTGCTGAGGATCAATCCCGGGCCGCATGCATGCCAGGCGAGCGCGCTACTGCTTGAGCCACATCCCCAGCCCATTTTGTGCTCTATCTTATACCCTTTTATTTCATCAGGGATACTCATTCAAGAACCCAGAAAGTCCAGAGCTATAAATGAGGGAGATCAACTCTTTTCCTAGAGGAGCTGACTATCTAGCTGAAGACCAGATACACTAACAAACACACCAGCCTGTAAACTTAAGAGACTGAGATCTAATCAAGTACAATCAAAAACACTTAGCAAAAAAAAAAAAGGTATATGTGAATCCAAACCGTGGGTCTCTTCCTGATTTCTCTAAGATAGAAGAATGTATTGCATTTATTCTCAACTTTTCCAGTAGGAGGATACTTTTTAAATTTCAGGAACCTCCATGCTACAGTTGTTACATTGTAATATGTTCGGTTAATCAACAAGGAAGGACCACAAAAGCATTTGCCATCCCCTCGCAATAATCTTAAAGTCCACCAGGGAGCGTCAGTGCAATATTTTTACCCTCTTGTCTAACTACCAGTTTGTGTATGGGACTGCTAATAATTCACCTAACTTGTTGATAGTTCTCCCTCAACCACTAATGATGGAGGGATAGACTTTGAATAGCCATATTGGTAATATCTATGGGCTCAAAGAGAAGTACCGACTTTGGAATCTGAAGATCTGGTTCCAATTCTGCTTCTGTGTTTGCTGGCTGAGTGATGACAGTCACTGATTTCAAGTTGTGATAATGGACACAGTAATAACCATGCCCTGCCATTCTTATGCTGCAACCCCCAAGCCTCCATGAGTGTCCACAAAGAGGCCACTTCACCTTCCCTGAGTCTTTGTCCAGAACTCCCCTCTCTGTACCCTCCCTACCTCCCAACTCATTCCTCCAGTGCCCCAGCTCTGCAGGCAGAGATCAGAGCCCCAATCTGGAACAATGGGAGGGACCCAGGGCATAATTCAAGGTGGGTAAAGAAGTTTCTTAGTGAGCAGTTAACAATAAGGATAAGTGCTCCTTTGGGAAGCAGACCATAGATGTCCCACAATTGTTTGTTTCTTGTTCCTCAAAAACATCCTCCAAGTAAAATAAAAGGTCCAGATCTTCACTGTCTGCTACAAGAGTCACCCAGTCTATGTGGCTACTGAACACTTAAAATGTCACCAATCCAAGTTGAGCATGCTGCAAGTGTAAAATTCATACCAGTTTTCAAGATTTAACATTAAAAATAGGTGTAGAATATTGTCTTCGTGTGTTCTGGCTGCTATAACAAAGTACCATCAACTGGGTGGCTTGTAAACAATTGAAATTGATTTGTCTCAGTTCTGGAGGCTGGGAAGGACAAAACTGAAGCCCCAGCAGATTCTGAGCCTGGTGAAGGCCCACTTTTTGGTTCAGAGGTGGTGGCTTATCTCTGCATCCTCCTATGATAAAAGGGATGAGAGGGATATGTCTCAGGCCTCTGTTACAATAGCACTAATCCTATTCATGAGAGCTCCAACCCCATGACCTAATCCCTGCCCTCTTCCAAAACCAACTGTGACCTTGGTGATTAGGTTTCAACATATGACTTTGGAGCCAGTGTCATGCCTGTAGTCCCAGCAACTCAGGAGGCAGGAGCAAAAAGATCAAACATTTGAATCAGCCTCAACAATTTAGCAAGGTCCCATCTCAAAATTGTAGAAATTTTTAAAAGGAAGAGCTGGAGCTGGAGCTGGAGCTCAGTGCTACAGCACCCCTGGGTTCAATCTCCAGTATGGCAAAATACAAAAACAAAAACTTATGACTTTGTCAGGGTACAAATATTCAGACAATAGTAAATTATTTTTGGTATGCATGGTACTGGGATCTTAATTCACGGATGCCCAACCACTCTGCTATGCTTCTTTTTGATCTTTATCTTGAGACAAGGTCTCACTGAGTTGCTAAGGCTAGCCCTGAATTTGTGATCCTCCTGCTCAGTCTCCCAACTTGCTGGAATTATAGGCCTTGGCCACTGGATGCCAGGCAATATTTTTATTAATAATTTTTATTTGATTATGTTGAAATAATATTTTTATATCAGATTAAGTAAAATATATTATTAAAATTAATATGGCTGCTGAACATTTCAAATGATATATGTGGCTCATATTTTTATTGGATATTACAGGTCTTTACTATATAGGTTTTAAGTTTCTATCTTGGAGCCAAGGTTGTAGCTCAGTGGTAGAGCATGCGTTTAGCATGTTCAAGTCCCCTGGGATCAATTCCCAGCACTACCACCACACACACAAAAAAGTTTGCATCTCTCTCTCCCTATCTCTCTTTTTCTCTCTCTTATGAGAGATGAACAACCATTGAAAAGGCAAGGAATTTTCCCTAAGGATCACCTAAGATATTTATAAAAAGTGAAAAGATTTCTAACAACCCCTGCCCCCACTCCCACCCCCACATACACCTTGAGAAATTCTCATTCAGCAGATCTGAGGTGAGACTTGTCAAATGCCCCTAAGACTTGCAAAATGCCCCTAAGATTCTGGTTTTCAGAGAAGTTTGAGAGATACTAAATAATTGAAAAAATACGTAACTACATGGAAATGATATCCGAGATAGCAACTGAAATAATATTCCATGATGCATTTTTGTTGATAAGACATGATGACATATGTATGTATGTATGTGTAGAAATACACATATGCATATTTGTGTAGAAAATGTTCTGGAAGGATGCTAGCTCAGCTGCTCTTGCCTCTGGGAAGTCTAAGGGGAAGAAAAGGTGCACTTTCCATTTTTACTTGCATACTTAAGGGTTTGCTTACACATATTTAAGGGAGGATTTGTGATTTCATCAGTTCCCAAGGGTTTTGGGGAGGGTGAGCAGGGCTGTCATTTTCACTCACAGCCAAGGCCACCAGACCAGAGGCAACACCTCAGTACAGGGCTGGAGCCATGGTCCCTCTCAGGAGCCCCAGCCAGCCTGCAGCTCCTCCCTCTATAGTCCCTGATGCAGGGGGAGCCCCGACTTGGGAAGAAAGCTTTCCAGATCATGGCTTGGCCAGCCACATAGCCAGAACTATGAGGTCACCCAGCACAGCTGCAAACTATTTGAAGGAAACAGGTGGTGTCTCTGACCTCTTCCAGGCTGGGAGTTTGCTGGGAGAGGCCTCTTTCAATGGTGTCCTGGAAGGCCAGCCACAGAGGCCTCTGGGGCTGGGAAAGGGAAGCTCAGGGTAACAGGGTATCCTCAGGGGATGGTAGATAGTACTTGCTCCAAAACCCAAGTCTTAACCCTGGCTGCACATTCATTCACTGGGAAAGCTTTGGAAATGCTGGGCTGGAACTATAACACCAGACCAATAGGATCACTTTCTGAGCCCAGGCCCAGGCATCAGCATTTTTGACAGCTCCCAAGAGATTCAAAAGCGCAGTCATAGTTAAGCTCTCCCATCTAACCTCTGCAACCTAAGTCCGGGGACCCTCAGCCTTACCTGGAAGCTTGGTGGAAATGCAAAATCTCAGGCTCTACCCTAGCCCTAGAGAATCAGGATCTGTGTTCCAACAAGATCCCCCGATTTTCCTGCGCTTTGGGAATTGAAAACACTGCTGTTTTAGCCACTGGGGGTGGGGATGAACACACTGGCTCTGTGCTGGGGGCTTGCAGGCCGGGTAAAATGCTAGCTACATCCTTCACTTCTCTGAGATGCATTTGGCTTATTGATATAATGAAGATAATAAAACTTTCCTCTTAAATTATTGTTTGATGATGCCCCTGGAGCACTTAATACTTAGCACTCAGTGAATGTGAGCTCCTATTTTGAGAGGATCATTACTGTGTGTAATCCTGAAACACAACCTGTTCAGTTGGCCAGCCTGGTATGAGCCTGTACTGGCCATGTTTCTCATCTGGGTCGCCCCCTACCCCCATCTTGCCAGCTTCAAATGTCTTTTCTCTCCAGGGGCTTATACATGGGGATCAGAAAGTCCATGGCTGGATCCACACTGTCTCCAATTCAAAAGCTGTTTTTCCTGTTGAAATCATGTGATTACTCCATCGTTAGGAAAAGAAAAACAATAAAAGGGTGTAGGTTCTCGTAATTGCTGTGGAAGCTGCAAATGTGGAGTGTTTCTGTGCCAGCTGGAGAGAAGGGCTTGTGGTAGGGATGTGCCAAGTTCCTGCCTCCCAGGCTTCTTGGTTGTAGTTCAATTCTGGATTGAGAGTCAGAGAAGCTGTGTAGGCGGCCTCGTGACAATTTGGGGATGGTCCACTGATAACGATGAGCAGCGGACAAGAGCTTTCTCCAACAATAGTACTTTTATAAGAAGCTCTTTTTATTTCCTTAGCAAACATTAAGCATTTTCCAATCTTAAGCATTCCACTACTATCTTGATTCATCATCAAAGTAACCCTTCTAAGGCTAAAATGAGCTCATTTTGTAGGCAAGAAACAGGCTCAGAGATGTTTGAGTCCAGGGTTAAATAGCTGTGGAGTGACAGAATTGGGATTCATGCAGAATCCACAGTCCATTCTGGACCATTCTATTGTATTGGACTGTTCTCAACCCAGGAGTACCTGGCTTTAGAGGACCTCCCTAGTTAAATATTGAATTGTTTGTGCAATGTTGTGCTTTTTCCTCTTAGTGTTGGAGAGGCACTATCTAAGTTACTCTCTGTACCTTTGTCGCCTGAGAGAGAAGATATTAATCCACTACAAACTACTGTTTTGTATTTTGTACACTATAATAGGTTAAAATCATCTCCCTTACTTCCTTCCACCTTTCCATTCAATAATCATTTACTGAGGACGTCAGAAATGGATGAGTAAAAAGGAGAGATGTGTCTTGTTGTGAGAGACAGGAGTGTGTCAGAATGAATCCTGGCTGCAGGGGAGTGGAAAAATACTTTGTGGTTTTATAGAGCATAAAGGAATTTCAGGCAAAGGCACAAAGCTGGCTTTTATCTCCCTGCTCTTTTTTATTTGTTTATTTTCAATCACTAAAATACAGACTCCTCGAAATAAAATTTAATTGGGATTTTTCAGAATGGACTTGGTTTTAATATCATTACTATGGTTTTTGTTGTTATGATGGTGCTGGGAATTGAATCCAGAGCCTTGCACATGCTGGCAAGTGCTATACACTTAACTACACCTGCAGGCCCCAAACTTGATTTTGAATTTTAAATGAGTTCAAAATAATGATTTTATAGCATGTAACAATTCTCATCACCACACACCAAGTTCTGTCCTAAACACTTAATTAACTCACTCAGTGCTATTTTTGTGTCTCCTTACCATGTTTTAAGATGCCCAGTGAATGTCTTCATTCCTTCTATCCACAGCACCCAGGACTGTTGTGGCACTAAGTAAGAGCTCAAGCAGAATTTATGTAACAAATGAATCCTGCCATGGGAATACCATGTTATGGAGAATACCTAGAAAATCTAGAAAATCATTGCATTCTATATTATATTAGTTTCAAGTTCAACAAAAGTTCACAGAAGGGAAATACCAACATGAGCCAAAGATGTATTGAAAGACTTAAGGATGTTACAAGTCTTGAGTTGGAAATAAGAAATCTAAATATGGATTCTTCAACATGACTTCAGCGTCTTAGCAGCAAGATTTCCCACTTGGAAGAATAATGGGTGGTGGGTGTTGGAGGGAAGGAATTAGGTCCTTGTAAGGGATTTCTTCTGTCCTATCTACCTCCTAACCTCAATACCAACCTTTTTGATTTGGGCTGACATTGTCTATAATCTTAGCATGTTCCACAAAGTGACTATACCATAAATATTTGTGGAGTGAGAGCACTTTGCCATAAAGACAAAGCTAAACTCTGAATTATAGACTGACATTCATTAAGAATTCATAGAAAGGAGAAGGATGGGTGTGGTAACCTCTCACTGAAGGATTTCCAGTAGATACAGAGTTCAGCTGGGCTGTGGGACATAAAAACACAGGTTCTTCCTCTCCCATGCCCCCTAATGTTTTTCCAAATTGCCAGTTAAAGTGGCCCTAGTCCTCTAGAACAGCTAACACTACACTGCCATTATTGATGGCCATTAGCCACGTGTGGCTATTCAAATTTTGGTACAACTTTAAATTCATTTTTTTTCAAGTTGCAACTAACCATATTTCAATGTCCAATAGTCACACGTGTCTAGTAACTGCCATATTGAATACCTCAGATGAAGAATATTTCCATCACCATAGACTGTTCAGTTGAACAACACAGATCTAGGGAGTAAATCTACTCTGAACTGCTGAAGGTGCAAGTATGAGAGTGAAAGAGACGTATTTAACCGCTTTTCACAGACTAAGCAAAATTTCTCCACCTTCTATACTTTTAGCTATCATACCTAAGTACTTAATTAGCACTTTCCCAGTAACAGTTCCTACACTCTCAGGTTGTAGGTTGGTTGTGTACATTTTGTTTTTTCCAATCCAGTGGTTTTTAGTATATTCACAAATTTATGTAACTATAACCATTATCTCTACTTAGAGAACATTTTCATCACCTCCAAAGGAAACCTTGTTTCCATTAAGCAGTTACTCTCCATTAAGCAGTTACTTTGCCTTTTCCTATCCCTAGCAAATCACTAACTGGCTTTCTGTCTTTATGGATTTATCTATTCTAGATATTTCAGATAAAAGGAATTTTATACACATCGTGTCCTTTTGTTTCTGGCTTCTTTTACTTAGCATAATGCTTTTAAGATTCATCTACATGGTAGCATGTATCAATCAGACCCTAATTAGTTTTTATGACCGGCATGGTTTGGATGTGAGGTGTCCCCCAAAAGCTCATGTGTGAGGCAATGCAAGAAGGTTCAGAGGAGAAAGGATTGGGTTAAGAGTCTTAACTCAATCAATGATTTAATCCCCTGATAGGAATTAACTGAGTGGTAATTTAAGTGGTAGGGTGTGGCTGGAGGAGGTGGGAATGGAGGTGTGGCTCTGGTGTTTTGTATCTGGAAAGTACAATCTCTCTGTTTCTTGATCACCAATGATGTGAGCTGCTTCTCTCTGCCACACTCTCTGCCAGGATGTTTAGCCTCATCTCAGACCTGGAGAAATGGAGCCAGCCTTTGATGGATTAAGACCTCTGAAACCGCAAGCCCTCAAATAAACTCTTCCTCCTCCACAGTTGTGCTGATCAGGTCCTTTAGTCACAGCAGTGAAAAAGCTGACTAAAACAATGACTGAGTAATACTCCACTATATCAGTTTATGGCTTTCTTTTCTTTGCATTTTTTAGCTATTATGAGTAATGATATAATAAATATTCATGTACAAGTTTTTGAGTGGGCATATGTTTCCACTTCTCTTGGATATATACCTAGGAGTCAGAATTTCTGGGTTATATGATAACTCTAAGTTTAACTTTTTGAGGAACTGCCAAACAGTTTTGTGAATCAGCTATACCATCTCATCTTGTGTACATATAAGAAAGATCTCATTTTTCTCTTTTTGTGAATGTGTTTTACATACAGGAACAACCTACTCATAGTATTCATAGTTGGATTGAATGATCATCTACATCAAATGTCCATCTACTCTGGAACTGGTGGATGTCCTATTGAAGACTAGGATAGGGGTGTAGGCCTAGTCTCCTTAATGCCTGTCAGGTCACCTTATTAGCCTGCCAAGAATTTTAGTCTATAATTCATGTTTACTGAGTACCTGCTGTGTTCCACTTACTAGCCAAGGTGTTGGGGATTCATTGCTAAGTAATGCACAGTTCTGTAGTTGAAAAGATGGTCATATAAGAGCAGATCTCTAGAATGCTCAGTGCTTGGGATAGTTAGTGAAGACTTGAGTTAGGGGTTATCAAAAAGAAGAAATGTGATGCAGGAGGCAGAACTAAGTAAAGAATTTTTTTTAGATAAGGCAGTGGATAGACCAAAATACATGCAGTTCCTGCCCATACGAACATTCCAGAGATTTGTCTTGGGAATCCAGATTGTTCTTTCACTCATCATCCTTGGACTGAGCTTAGTGCAATGCAACTGAATTGAGCAGTGTGCCACATCGTTATGGGGCAGTCTCATTCTCTGGCTGAAACAAGCTGTCTGTTCTCCTTTGGAATGATGGCATGATCAATTCAAATGGAACTTCTGCTTTAGCAAAAACCACAGCAATGAGTCCAGGAGCAATGGTATATACCTGTAATCCCAGCTACTTGGGAGGCTGAGGAAGGAGGATCCACAAGTCCAGAGCAGCCTGGACAACTTAGTAAGACCCTGTCTCTAGTAAAAAATAAAAAGGTCTGGGGATATAAATATAGAGTGACCCTGGGTTCAATCCCCAGTACCATAAAGAAAGAAAAAAAGAAAACCTCACAATTATGAAAAGTTAGCAACTAGAATTATGTATTCCTGGTTTGATGTCTTCTTGTGCTTCTGACACTGGAAGAGGGATGCATGTGGAAGGATTGTCCTCATATGGCCTCCACCTTGTTATGCTCTGGTGTTCCAACTAGGTGAGGCTCAACCGATTGCCTAGTTGGTTCATCTTTTCAATACAAATGAATCGATTATTTGTTCATTGATATAAACTAGAGAAAATGGAACTCGAGGGTCTTGTGCTGCTCACAGTACATGACTTTTAAGCTCATCCTAAGGTAGAAGATAAGACTTTCAGACTAGGGCAAGCTGGTTTTCACTTGAGTCTTTAAATGCTTGTCTACCAATCCAAAATTTCCACTCCCAAGTTCTATTAGCAGACAATAGAACTAGGAAGAAATACCTTCAGAAAAATGATTTCATATGCTGTGTTATTTACTTCTACTTATTGCCTATAGATGTTCAGAGGGGATGCCTTTCAGAGTGGCAGAACAAAGGCCTGGTGACATAGCAGTTGGATTTATTTTTTAGAAGGATTCAGTTCAAGTGGGTGAAAATCTTGGGAGGGCTAAAGAATTACAGGGGAAGAGACTGGAAGATGGGTACAATGATCATCCCTCACACTCCCTTTCTGGTCCAGTTGTGCCTCTCCAAACAGTATGGAGTGACTGTTGTCTTTCAGATGAAAATCTCTCTATGCTCATACCTAGAGTCACTTGTCTACATGCCTCACAGTACATAAGGACGTCCTTAGAAAGCTGTTTCCTGTATTTCTCTCTCTCTCTCTCTCTCTCTCTCTCTCTCTCTATATATATATATATATATATATATATATATATATATATAATATACACTTGGAACGGTTCTTATCAAATAATATGCACCACGAAAATGTTATAGGTAATTATTATAAATCAGCTTAATTTCCCTAGCTATTAAATTCCTTGTAAATGAAAATCTCACCATCTTGCTCTTTTACTTCTCCCCACAGCACCCATCAGTGTTCTTAATAATTTGTCGACATGGTTAGGACCTTGGACAAGTGGCTTCCCTTTTCTGAGCTCCAGTAGGAATACATAGAGATTGTGTGTAGATTTTAATCCAAGTCCACAAACACTATTTGGCGCCCACTGTTTACAAGCTACTGCCCTGAAACCTACGCCCTATGCACGGTAAAATGTATCAAAAATGAACATGAAGTCAAAGCCTCACGTGGGGATGAGGCCAGGGGACCAATAATACTGGAACCTTGGAAGTCCCCAATCCCCTAGCCTCCCGGGGGTGTGGGTGGTCCTCCAAGGCGATACCATTTGCCCTCCACTTCCATTTTATTCGAAGCGACACTTTTCGGTATTTAGCTGCCCTGTTCGGCCCAAAGGGGACAAGAACCGATTTTCAGCGTCCGGACCCGGGCCCCGAGGCGCGGTAGGAACGTGAGGCGGCAGCGCTGCAGGCTCGCGGAGCAGATCCCAGCGGTGCCGGTGGGTCCCACCGCCCAGCTCCCGAACTGCCCAATCACGGCGCAGCTTGGGCGCCCGCCCCAACCAATCAGGAGCGGCGGGAGCGGCGCCGGGAGTCGGCGGGCGCCCAGCACGCCCGAGAGTCGGGTGCCGGCGGCTGCGCTGCGGCGAGGAGCGACTGTGGCGAGAGCCTTGCGGCCGGCTGGGTCCCTGGACCCCACTAGCCGGCTCTGCGGCGGCCGCCTGTCAGTCGACGTTCGAGACCCTGCGGACGGCGTCTCAGGTAACTGCCCTTCCCCGCGGCGGGGGCACCAGCGCTCGGGAGAAAGGGGCCCCGCAGGTGGAGCGGGCAGGGGGCGGCCGGCCGCGAGGTCCTAGCGCCGCAGTGCTGCTCCGCACATCCCGAGTGCCTTCCGAGCCACCGCCAGGCGGGATACTTCCCCAAGCCGCGGGCGTCCGGGAGTGAGAGGGGCTTAGGTGAGTCGGCCTAAGGTGGGCGGGGGCAGGCGTAGGGGGAAGACCCCTGTGACCTCCGCAGCCTACACTGCACTTGTTGCCAAGGTGTCTTCCCTGGAGACCCAGGTCGTCCAGGACAGCTTCACTGGCCAGAGTGGGGAGGCGACAACAGGTGTCCCTGGGCCCGGTGCCTCTTTCCCCAAACCCCCCACCCCTGGCCTGGAATCCCAGCCTTGGCGTTCCGCCTCACCTTCGGGGTGTCGGGAGACAGGACCCCAGCCTGGCCCCTCAGGCAGGCTGCCCGCTGGACAGCGCCCAGAGGCCTCCTGGACCCGGGGCTTTGGATGGAGTTTCCTACGCGCGTTGCCAAGCAATTTGCCGGACACCGCCTCTGGCTGAGATGAAGAGAGTTGGAGATGAGACGTACGTGTGTGTGTGTGTGTGTGTGTGTGTGTGTGTGTGTGTGTGTACACGCACGCTCTGGTGCAACCCTTACTGAAAGGAGCTGCCTGAGGGCTATGAGTGAATCATTAACTATAGTGTTATGCAGCTACTGGCCCCTGCCCACCTCTCTCTCTTCCTCCCTCTCCTTTTCACTCTTTCCCTCTCCCCTTTATGTCCTGTGCCTCGCGCTTCTAATTTATAAAGTGGCGATACCGATTGAACTTGCTTTGAGGATTATAGGAGCCAATGTCTGAAAAACAGAGCAGAGAGCCAGCACTTAGCATTTACTGAGTACTTTATTGTATGAAGTGGATGGACGTTTAAAAAGTAAATCAGATGTGTCCAAACTGGCCCAACAACCATTTAGATCTCTGAATAGCTTTCTATACTTGAAAGGAAAAAAAAAATGCTATTATTAGTGTTACTGATGATATCATTTAAAGGTAATATATCCTTTGGAGGAGGATATTAAAAAAAAAAAACCCTCCTCCATTGTGATGTTGAGACAAATGGCCTCCAACTAGAAACCAAAGCTTTGTAACCCTTGAAAAAATTAGTATGAATATTATATGAAAAAAATAAATCCCTGTAGTTTGTTAAATGCTCATATTTCACTAGTATGGCTGATTAGGGGTGGGATATTTTTAGGTTTTTGTACTTCCTAATGTTCCCATGAACAAATGAGTTAAAAAAGAGTGAAGGAAAAACAAAAGAAAAGCACCACACAACAAAATGCCAGCATCTCCTAGAAACTTGTAATTGCAGTTGTTACTCTCAGGCATTTAATCCTGCATCTGACCTGGGGGGGTCTAGTCCAGTCTTTTGCCATGGTTTCATTTTCCTTTCCTTGTTTAATCTGAAGATTAAACATTTGACCCCCTTCATTTTTTAAAAACCTAAAATATCAATATGTAGCAGACTTCTTTGGAGTTCTACCCTGTGACAAACCCATAAGGACCATCCTAAAGGTTCTTTAGGGTGATGGCATTTGCATCTGCCTGCCTTTTCACACTTCCCTAACCATGCAGCCTGGGACCTGGTTGTAGACAAAATGCTCCATTTCTTGTACAGTGTCATTTCTATGTGTCTTAGAATATATACATCAACTGAGAGAAAGAGAGGTCAGGAGATCAGAAACTCACTTCTAGAGAGATGCAAACTTATAAGTCTCAAATTAATGTTACAGTTTTTTTTTTTTTTTTTTTTTTTCAATTGTTTACTAGGAGACTTTTACTCTGTTCTGAAAACTCACTGCTGGGGATGGAGAGAGGTATGTGGCATAGGACAAGACTGCTAAGTTCAGAGCCAGATGCCACCTGTGAAAATTCAGGCTCTGACTGAGGCTGGGAAACTTGAATAAAACGCTTCATTTCTTTGAGCCAAAATCTCCTTGCTCTGTCAAGTGAAGACTCACATTTATTCTTATTTTAGTGGATGCTAAGTATAGTGTTAATAGATGGGAAGCCTAGTTCTGGGGATATAGTTACTGATCTGTAGCATCTAAAGGAGGTCTTAAAAGTGAGAGTAATCAGTTACATCTAGGCAAGATAAAGTCCTGATTGAGAGGTACTGAGTGTCAAATGATGAGCAAGTCTTTTGTGAAACTAGGGCTACAGTGGGATTGGAAAGGATAGAGTAGAAGAGAGAAGACATCCAGAAAGAGGAATGACCTAAATATCCATGGTCAGCTTAGGCTAAAGAACAAATAACCCCCAAAGATCCGCATGTCCAGAGTAGGTCAATTGTAGTTCTGTCCTCATCTATTTATTTAGGGACCCACTGAGCTTATAAAACAGCCTCTCTCTGGGACAATGCTAATCTCATTATGGCAAAGGAAAAGAGAGAAAGTGACAGAACAAAACTATGACATTTCAAGTCTGCTCAGAAGTGGCAGCTGTCCCTTCAGCTCTCATGCCGTTGGCCAAGGTCAATCACATGGTCAAGCCCAATGTCAGAGGTATGAGGAAGTGTAAGCTTCCTGCAGATAGCAAAAATGTGACAGAGTATGTGGGAAGGTACAGAAGGAAACAAGGTCAGGGAAGTGGCCCAGCGGCAGATAATGAAGGACTTTGGGTTGTGTGCCAGGGGCTTGGGCCTTTCTATGGGCAGGGAGTAGTAACTGAAGGGTTTTAAATTGGGATTTGATAGGGTCAGGTTTTCCCACTGTGCATACATCTCTAGTGGCAATATGGAGAGAAGATTGGTATAGGTGAGATGAAAGGGAAGGGATGGTGAAAGTCTGAATGAATATAGTGGCCTTGAATCTCTCACTGTCTTTCTTTATGTGACAGGAAATTCCATTACTAGAAAATTTCCATTTTCACTTGAGTGGCTTATCTTCTTTATAAGTCCTCTCCTAAAAGGTGCATGCTCTCAACCTTAAGTTATCTTGAAAATCATTTAAAGCAGCAGTTCTCAGATTTTAGTGTGCATCAGAATCAGGGAAGGTTTGAGAAAAGTAGATTGCTGATCCCGTCGTCCCGTCACAGAGTTTCTTCACTGATCAGTTTGGGTGGGGCCTGAGAATTAGCATTTCTGACCAGTGCTTAGGTGATACTGATGCTGCTGGTCCAATGACCACACTTTGAAAACCACTGAAGGTAGAACATAAGATGTGGTTGAGAGAAAGACCTAAATGGAAGGGTCCCAATGGAAGGAGGAAAAAGGCTGTAAGGTTCTAGCATTCTCCATGTAGCAATTTTGCTCAATGTTGGCTCTGTCCATTAGCAATGGGGTCTATAAAAGTGACTGAGTCTCTAGATTTATATTAAATTGCAAATGCAGTTCTTCTAGTGAGGAAACAAATGGCAGCAGTAACAAAAAAGCTCAGTTTCAGAGAAGTAAGCAGTATCCAAGTGCTGCTTTGTCCCCTCCCTCTGTAATTCTGCCCAATCTCTCCATCCTGTCATTGAGCACACACCCTTTAGTCTGGCTCCAGACCTCTCACTCAAGCCTGTCCACATATCCCAATCCCAGTCCCTCATGCTTCTTGTCATCCCAGTCATAATTTCTTCTGGAACTGAGTTGCCCATTGGGTGGACACTTGGCTGACTTTTAATACAGTCCAACCAAGAAATTGCTTGTGTCACTTGAGGTAACCTTTGTGAATAAACATCTGTCCTGTGTGGTCATGCAAATTGTAGTCCATCCCCTCCACTCCCTTGACAAATAACTCCCTGTGAACCCAAGATCAACCCATCCCAAATCATTTGGCTTATTCTAATAGGTGGAGCAAGCACAACAATTCTAACTGACTCATCACTCCTACAATGAAAGAGCATTTTAAAAATGGTTGTTAAGGAAGAAATATGTTAAGGGGTGTATATGATGCAGGCAATAAAATACAACAAGGGTTTCTTTTATTTATTTTTTGTTATATTTTTTCTCAATGACGAAAGTTTGAATTCTACCTAGGGCCCAGATAGAAGTAGTGTGTCCATTCAAAAGACAGCATGTGGAGGCATTGAATACTTCCTTGGTCAACACTTAAGTGCTTGCTTGAGCGTTAGAATATTTGTTTCAAGGTGAGATGAGTACAAAATGGTCCACTGGAGTGTAGATAGAAAAACTAGACTCTATGCAAATTCATTTTGTCTAAAATAATAAATATCATGGTGGGTTCAAAATGTAAAATGAAATGAGATTTGAGAAGACCCTTGTTCTAGTTGAGATTTGACAGATAAATCACATCTTGAAAGTGTTTTTTTGAAACAGGAGATTTTTCTGTCTCAGGAGGGTTCTGGGTATCTCCAGAGGTGGATGAGAAAGTTTAGAATCAGACTTCTGTCCTGGAGACCTAAGGCCAACTGTTTGCCTCTCCAGGTAATTCTGAAAAGCCATTACCTCTCCTGTTTCAGGCTTGACCTCTACAAGCTCTATAAAGAATTGTAGTAGGTTTTTAGAATACTTGGCTTAAAGTTTCAAAATATGCAACAAATAAAACCCTAGACCTAAAAAGAGTGAGAGCAATAAAAGAAACTAGCCAAGCTGGGTACAGTGGTGCATGCCTATAATCCCAATGATTCAGGAGGCCAAGATAGGAGGATTGCAAGTTTGAGGCCAGCCTCAGCAAATTAGAGAGGGCTTCTGTAACTTAGCAACATCCTGTCTCAAAAAAGAAAATTTAAGGGGCTGAGGCTGTGGCTCAGGGGTAGAACACTTGCCTGGCATGCATGAGGCACTGGGTTTGATCCTTAGCACCACATGAAAATTAAAATAAAGGTATTGTGTCCACCTACAACTAAAAAATACATATTTTTAAAAAAAGAAAATTTAAAAGAGGACTGGGGATGTAGCTCAGTGATAAAGTACTCCTGGGTTAAATCCCTAGTACCCCTTCCGAGAGAGAGAGAGAGAGAGAGAGAGAGAGAGAGAGAGAGAAACTAGCCAGAAGGGCAGGAGGGTTGCAAGTTTGAGGCCAGCCTTAGCAACTTAAGGAGTCCCTAAGCAACTTTAGTGAGACCCTGTCTGCGAATATAAAATAAAACAACAAAAATGGTTGGTGATGTAGCTCAGTGGTAGAGCACCCCTGGGTTCAATCCACAGTTTAAAAAAGAAAAAAGAAAAAGAAATTGCCACTATCTCTAATATGTCCCCCCATATATCACTGTATAATATTTATTCAGCAGTTTAGTATGTAAGAAATGTAAAAATAAGATCACTAGATAAATACTATCCTCTCTTTATGCTGTCTCTAGCAATAGCTCTTTGCTACTGGCCTGGTAAAACCTTTGGAAGGTAGTTCATGTGAATGGGCATTGACCATCTTCTGAGTGTGGGACCCTGAGGAACAAGTTCTGAGGAACTCAGAAGTGTAATGCTCAGTCTTCTGACATTGCCTCTGTTCTGAGAGTGAAACAACATAATATTTGTGCAAAACCATTAATAGTTAAACAACAACAGTAGGCAAGTAATCAAAGAGAGTACCAAGTGCTGTAAATTCAGACAGGGAATCATTTGGAGGTTGTGCTGGGCTGGGAAGGTCCATAAAGGTTGTACTGGGCTGAATGCAGAAATAGGATTTAGCTAGGTGGAAGCACTAGTTTTGTAGGAAATAGATCTAAGTGAACTGAAGTTCTTCACTGGGGGACAATCCTGTTTCAGGTTCACTGACAAGATAATGTATCTGAAGTAAAAGAATCAGTTAGGATAGGAGAAGGGAAGTTTGAGCTAATTACTTCTTAAAGTCTTCCCCCACTTGATTGCCACTTGACCATGGAATCTGAATGTTCTTGCATATAACAGTTTGTATAACCTCCTAACACATTAAGATTATTCATTAGTAGATGAGTGATATTGGACTCTGATTTCCTCTTAACATGTTCATTTTATTAATAGGAAAGCACTTTGAAGATAAGGATGTCAAACCTGTTTATAAATAAAATTCAATCCTACCATAAACTGTGTCATACTGCCAGATGATCAGTCTCTCTACATTTCCAAAGTAACCCAGAAAGGTCAAGTGACTTGTTTAAAGTCATGCAGGAATCCTCTGGCATTTCCATGTTAACTGATGCCATCTCCCTTGACATTTGGGTAGTGTCTAGTTTAAGTTGTTTTACAGATCTCCATAAGAAGGGTGAGAAGAAGAACTTAGGACCCTGACATCTAGTTGGGATCTTTCCAGGTAGCATTATATTCCATGGAAAAACTATAACCCCAAAAGTTCTCATTAATTCTAAATTGAAAGATCATTACTCTTTCTCTTTCAGACTCAATTCTGGTGCTCACTAAAACAAGGTATGGTTTTAGTGCTGTGGGTCTGTATACACACACCATCTGAATGAAATGACATTAAGTATTTTTCAGACCAAATGCCAA
Source organism: Callospermophilus lateralis (assembly GCF_048772815.1). NCBI lineage: Eukaryota > Metazoa > Chordata > Mammalia > Rodentia > Sciuridae > Callospermophilus > Callospermophilus lateralis. Next base: position 23,148,695 of record NC_135307.1, read on the forward strand.
CCAGTATAGCAGGTGGGCCTATCAGTTGCTTTCAATCTGCCTGAATTTTGAAATGAGACACCAGTTTGATAGACCCCCTTTACCAGTTTGATTGAATCCTCTGTTGGCTGCCTTTTGAAGTTAGCTAATTGATTTTTAAAAATTAGATGCTTTAAATAAAAGTAGATTTTGTTTTACTGTTTGCTGTAGAAACTGAGTATATTTGTCTTTTTTTCTGACTTAAGCTTTTTTTTTTTTTTTTTTTGAGGTGGAGGGTACTGGGGATTGAATTCAGAGATACTCAATTACTGAGTTGCTTAGCACCTTGCTGCCATTGCTGAAGCTGGCTTTGAATTCAAGATCCTCCTGCCACAGCCTCCCTCCAGAGTCACTGGGATTATAGGCATCACCACCGCTCCTGGCTCTGACTTAAACTTTTAAAAGAGAAGAATCATAATATTGTGATTAAGTAGATAAGGCTGTGGTGATCCATAGACAGTGAATTTATTAGCATATATAATGCTTAAATGTTAAATTTCATTCTTTGTTTTGCATTTCCCTCCACTTCTAACTTTGAGCACTTGAAGGGTGTGGGAAACAGTTATCAAAATCACTATCAGTTGCTTCATTCATTGAGTATTACTAAGTGGTTAGGTCCTCTGCCACATCATCTCATGTTTTTTGCACCTCAGTTCACTAAGGTCAGGAATGGTGGTATCTTATTTTGCAGATGAGACTATATCTGAGATTAAGTAATTTATCAGAGATGCTGTGCTTTGAATCCACCTCTGTTAATCTTTTAGGTGTGATCTCAGTCACCATAGTATTTGGAAACAAAAGGAGAAGTGCTCTAAAGAGGTAATGGTGGGGCTTGGGTTGTGGCTTAGTGGTAGAGTACTCGCCTAGCATGTGTGAGGCACAGGGTTTGATCCTCAGCACCACATAAAAAATAAATAAATATGGGGCTGGGGTTGTGGCTCAGTGGCAGAGTCCTTGCCTTGCACACGTGAGGCACTGAGTTTGATCCTCAACACCTCATAAAAATGAATAAACAAAATAAAGATATTGTGTCCATGTGTAGCTAAAAAAATATTTAAAATAAATAAATAATATAAAGGTATTGTGTCCATCTACAACTAAAAGAAAAAAAATTAATATTCCCAGTGGCTCTGGAGGCCAAGGCAGGAGGATTGAAAGTTCAAAGCCAGCCTCAGCAACAGCACAATGCTAAGCAACTCTGTGAGATCCTTCTCTAAATAAAATACAAAAATAGGGCTGGGGATGTGGCTCAGTGGTTGAGTGCCCCTGAGTTCAATCCCCAGTATCAAAAAAAAAGAAAGTTAATGGGGGCTACCTGTCCACTCTGTCCACACCCTTGGAGATTCTGTTGGAGGGAAACTGCCCTTATTTTGGGGCTGTTGGTTCACGCAATCAGTAGGTTAGTAGAAGCACACTTCTTTCTCTTATTTCCTCTTCCTTTATCATTTTTGTCATAGAGCAACCTTTAAAAAGAGAGATGAGAGAGCAGTGATCTATTTGAGTAAATGCATTATGATTCTCAGTCACTCACCAACCTAACTAGCTTGGGCAGTGGTGCTGTCTACAACAGCCAGGTTCTGTATTTGCTGACTTCTCCAGCTGTGCCATCCGTTGGAATCAGGGATCCTGGAGCTCACATACTCTGCTGCTGGTTGATCCCTGAGCAGTCCTTGGGGATACAGTTCTGAAGAGTCAGAATTATTTGCTGTCATGTATCATATATGCTCTGTCTGGATCACAGCACAATGCTCATGGGAGCAGGGATTTTGTTTTTTTAATACTTTGTAGTTGTAGATGGACAGAATGACTTTATTTTATTTGCTCATGTGATGCTAAGGATTGAACCCAGTACCTCACACATGCTAGGCAAGTGCTCTGCCACTGAGCTACAGCCCCAGCCCAGGAGCAGGGATTTTGGTCCCCTGTAATTTAGTTATCTTTTACCTATGAAAAAAGACCAGGCACTTTACAGGGATGGGTCCTAGCCATAAAAAAAAGTAGATAAAAGTGTAGGTTCATTTATGCATATATATCTCTACTTACAGGGGAAAAAATAGGGAAAAAATGTATGTCTCATGGGTAGAGCATGGTGAAGTGGTTAAGAGAATAGACTTGGGAATCAGCTGTCCAAGTTTGAATGATGAAGTCTTGGGTAAGTTATTTAACCTCCCTCTCAGTTTTTTCTCTCTATAAAAGAAATAATAGAACCTGTTACATAGACTTATTATAAAGACTACAGGAGTTATTTAACTAAATGAGTTGTAAGGACTTTGACATAAGCATCTAGCAGCTAGGGAGTGTTACATAAGTGTATATCAAATAATACATGAAAATAAAGTGATAAGTGAATATCACAGTGTGTAGGTCAGACAATACCATAATAGATGCAGCCACGTGAGTGCCTTTATAGGGGTACTCATGATGAATTATGTGCAAGTGAAATCCATGTGTACCAGGGCAATTAGCCGTTTTAAAGAATCACATCAGACATATGATTGTAAATTGCCTTTTTGTAAAATAAACCTGGGAGAAACCCTGCAAGAAGGGAGAGAGAAGGCAAGAGTGGTTTACTTGATGTTTTGGGCCAGGAGTACTGGAAAGATAGAGCTGTCATCATCTTGGATAGGGAAGGCTTTTGCTGCAGTCATTTTGGGAGAGATAGTAGTTGGTCAATATTGGATATGTTAAGTTTGACAGGCTTCTTAGACATTTACATGAAGATGGGCATCAGGCAGAGTCAGGTAAGAATTCAAGGCAAGAATTCATCTTTGGGATGGACTCAGGCTTACAAATGGGACCTATAGCTGTGAAGGAATGAAAATAGTTGATTGAGGAGTGGCATTTGAGCTCCAGTGGAAAAGTCAAGCTGGCTTTAGTTCTCTAGTTGCCCTTTCTTTCACTTTGCCAGGATAAAATGCAATGTGGCCCTTTGGGATGTTGGCATTTTCTTAGTATAGTTATCTTTTGAACTCTATAATGCTGTGGTTAAATACATGGACTTTAAAGTTAATATAGTAAGAGTAGTTGCCATTTGATGTCTTATTAGCTTTGTGCCTTTGGGCAGGTTACTTAGCCTTCAAGACTCAGTTTCCTTACCTGTGAGAAGGGAACTAGTATTAAAAAACTCAGTGCACAGGTCTGAGGGCTCCCTAAGTGCTGCATTAAAGTGATGAATCTGTTCTTCCTTTATTCATTATAAAATTCTCACTGTTCATGCCAACATGTTGGAATTGAGGAACAGTGACAACTTACACATTTTTAAAGCCTTTTGAATTTTCCCGGAGATGAAAACCATATTTTAATTTAACTCATACCGCTACCATTTTTCTTCTGTTTATTCAAATAAAAAGGGGAGGTCAGGGAGATACTCCAGTAAGTTCTGCACACAAGTCAGGCACTTAGGTTTCCTTCATATTTGAAACACTACATCCAAAGATCAAGTGTGCCCATTTTTGTGGCAGTTGCTACATGAATCACAGCTGCAGGAGCATTCAGAGATCTGAAAGTCAAAACATGGGTAGGAAAGGGATATCCCTGGTAATGACAGTGTTTTAATATTATATCCATTAACTTCATGCCTGCTCTTTGCCACCATGAGCCATGTAAAAAATTACTTATACTTTCTTCTAATTAATACACTAGCTGATTTTCCCTACAATTTTAGATTCGAGTTTTGTGGTTGATTAGAAAATGCATTTAAACCACTTTGTTTCAGAATAATATTATTTGAATTCTATTTTTTAGGAAGTTTCCTTCTCTAATATGTAAATAAGAATTCAGGGATAGGGAGAATCACGTTCTGAAGTCTTGTCTCTCTATTCCCTAATTATTGTGTCTGTGTGTTTGCATTTATAGTTGATATACTTTGAATTTGTGGCTTTTCTGTTTTGCAAGAGTTACTGTCAGTGAGACGGCCACCAAAAGAAAAACTACTATTAGTGGTGGCAGGACCAAATATGTAATGGTGTGGTTTGTTTCTAAATCCTAACAGAGTTTCAGAGAGACTTTCCAGATGGGCATGGGTGATGTGAGGACTGAAAGAAGAAAACATTAGAAACATCAAAGGAGGAAAAAAAATTAATAGGAAAAACCTTCTAGTGATTAAGTTTTTCTTTCTGGTCTTTCAGGTTGAGGAAATAAAAGAATAGGCATCAATGATGGGAAATTTCCATCAACTTGGAAAGAACAATAGAATAAATAATTCTTTGCCACTAAGGTACAAGCTTAGGGAGTCACAAGGTCATTGGATCCTGCCCCATTTGTCTGTGGTGACAACCTCTCCTGCCCCCACCAGGAACACCTTATCTTAAACAATGGAAGTGTCCCTGGGAAGTTGAAGTGCACACAAACGGAATTTTTACAAATTATATCATTTTAGAAGTATACCAGTGGTTGTGCTTTTCTATGTTTCCCAGATTTTCTTTAGTGAAAATGTATTCTTTTTATAAGAAAACTGTATAGAAATTAGAAAAATGAATAGGAAAAGGGAAAAAAACTATGAGTGTGGGGATGGGTGAGTCGTCACCATTTAAAGGTGCCCATTTGCTCACATTTCATAATGTGAGAGCTCTTTTGTCCCAATTGGGACATTTCTTAACATATCTACTCTCCAATTTACAATTTATTTTAAAAAGGATGGAATATTAATAGTGCATTTCATATATCAAAACCCAGGCCCTGCTCTTCTGGATCCAGCCCTCAGTCAACAGATATTTATTCAGCTCTCACATTGTGCCAAGCCCACCCAGTGTGTCCCAGTTCATCACGTCTGTCCTTGGCAGTTGGAGACACCCACGTGCCCCTGCCTTCAGTCAGCAGACAAGAACTCGGGATGTGTCTTGTTTGTGAGAGGGCTGGTTCACGAGGATAACGTTGCAGTCAGCCCAGCCCATGCACAGCTGCAGCCCAGAAGGCCAACTGCTGCAGCCTGAGCTTTAGTGTTTGGATGGGTTGTTTTGGTGCTATGACTGTGTGTCTGGTTTGTTGGGGGAAGAGGGAGGGGAAGGATTCTCAGAAAAGGAAAGGCGATATCCTCCACATTAATGAAAACGGAAATAAGGAATTATCAGTTCAGGGTCAGTAGAAGCCACAGTGCCTGGCTTCCTTCTATTCTCCTCTCGAATGCTTTTGGTTTTGAAAAGTCTGAAAGTGACTTGAGCTAGATAAATTGTTCTGGGGTGGGAGCTTTTAACAGGGAGTCCACAGATCCCTAGGGGGTTTTTGTATGGATTTTGTGAAGCACCTTAAATTGCAAATGATGTTACATGTATATCACTTTTCAAGACCCAAGAGTCTGTGGCTGGGCTGGGGTTGTGGCTCAGTGGTACATCACTCCCTCTCATGTGTGAGGCACTGGGTTCAATCCTCAGCACCACATAAGATAAATAAATAAAATGAAGATATTTGTCCATCTACAACTAAAAAAAAATACTTTAAAAAGGAGTCTGTGGCTTAAATTAAAACTCAAAGAGATGCAGCGAGCTATAATTTAAAAAAAAAAAAAGAAAGGAAGGAAGGAGGGTAGAAAGGAAGGAAAGGAGGAAAAGAATCAGTTCCAGGGAGAGGCCTTCAAGTTTGCATTATTTATCTTAGTCTTGGTCCTAACTAGATCACTGTTCCTCGTGAGGGACACATGCATGTAGTAGAAGTAGCAGTACAGGTGTGTGAAGCACCTTGGCACACCCATAGAAACCTGTCCTATAGAAGGTAAAGGAGGTGCACTTTTTCAAATGCTAGAAAGGCAGAGACACAGAAATCTCTAACCCCTGTGATCCTCATGCCTCCTGCTTACCCCTCTCTTAATTCAGTATTGTTCTTGTGCTCCCTTAATTCAGTATTACCTAAAGCTCAATTAGTTGGAGTGAACACAGATATCTCTTTTACCTGGTCTTCCTCTGAGTTGTAAGAGAACCATGTTTTTTCACCAGAGTGTTGAAGTTGAATTTGACCCAGGCCTCAAAAAAGGTGATAAGAGAATTCCCAAGTAGTTGCTTATCCTGTGCTTGATACACAAATATTAACCTTCCCTAAGGTTCCAACCTTGATTTTTATTTTACTCATATTATTCTCTGAGTGACTTAATTGAAACTCCCTTTTTTCTGTGACCTCTTACATTGAATTAGCAATGCTCATCTTTCTTCTGAGCTCTAGACCTGCCTATTTAACAGGACCCATAGACACCTCAATGATTGTTGCATAGGCCCATCAAACGCTCTGGATTTAACACTGAACTCATCCCATCACTGCCACTCTTGAATTGTTCTTCCTTCTAAGTCCTTGTAATGATGAATAGTACAAAATTGATCCAGTTTTCCAAGGGTCTTATTCATTCACCTACCATGTAATTACTTCTTCAATCTAAATGAACCCCAAGAGACTTTATCCTCATATCTTGTTGATCTTACATCCTAAATAGCTGTAAAAACATTGCTCTATCCCTCATCTTGCAGTGCCTGATCACTATAATTACAAGCTCATTTTCCCACCTTCTAATCCATCTTCCTCATTGCTTCCAGAATGATCTCTAAATGTAAAGCAAATCATGTTTAGTTGATCTCTATTGCCAGTTCAGTTGTTTAGTTGGACTCCTTGCCTCTGTGATGAAACAACCTTCTTAGCCCAGCCTACAAGGCTCTGCTTGATCTGTCTCCTTCTGGTCTTTTCTGCCTCTTGCCTGATAGCTCTTCTTCTGGCTCATTGCTTCATCACACTGAATTACTGGTGGTTCAGAAAAACGACATGCTTTCATTTGTCTCTTAGGCTCAGTGTGAGCCTATTAAATTTTAATGCAGCTGTTTTGAGTGGGGGCCTTATAAGAAACTATTACACTTCAGATTTCTAAGACATGTACAAAACAGATACCTTAGGCCATCTCTATATCATCTATTCCTAACATTAAGGCTGAATCTTAGGGCTTCTATGAACTCCAGCCTCCTTTCTGAGCCTCAGCTTCCCTTCTTATCTATAGATAAGAGTAAGACATGGTATCTCATCCCTGATACATACTTCAGGGGTTGGAGTCAGTAGATGATATTTTAATATGGGATTAGGCAGAAGGTCTGGAGATGGACCTAAGGATCTGGAATATCTGTTATATACATTTGCATAGGAAACAGTGATTTTGCCTGTTATCATGACTGTTTAAATATGGCTTAGTAAAATGACACCTTTTTTAAAAAAATATTTATTTAGTTGTAGATGAACATACAATATCTTTATTTATTTTTATGTGGTGCTCTACCATGCGGCCAGCGCAATGGTTTCATTAATGAGGTTCTTGGCATAAAAGTTAGCTAGCGAGATCGAAATAAACACACAGACTCAGTTACCTTTTTTCTATGACTAGGTCCGAGACGGCTCCCCTCTCTGGTTCCCTCCTCTAACCGCCCGGCAGGGCAGCAAGGATTACTCAGGGCTAGCAGGAGAGAGAGAGAGCGAGCACGCCAGGGAGTAGCCTTTTATTGGGGAGCAAGAAATTCAGGGGAGAATTCCATCCAATGAAGGTTGAAGGGGGGCCGCACTCCAAGGTCAGGGTCAGTGATTGGGCCTCCGGGGTCAGTGGTCAGTTACACCCCCACACGGACAGGTTCTCTCATCAGGAGAGGGCCGGGAAAGCTCCGACACAGCCAGAGCGCCTCAGACCCTAACCGGGAGTCACCCAGTCACGTGTGAGAATGGCTTCCGACATGGTGCTGAGGATCGAACCCAGTGCCTCATACTTTCGAGGCAAGCACTTTACCACTGAGCTACTGCCCCAGCCCCAAAATCACACCTTTTAATTGACCATATTGTTTTGTTATGTTTGTTCTTATGGATACCATACTGCCAGTTTGAAATGCTGGGTCTTAGACTCCTCTATCCCTAGAATTTCACTAGATAATATCTACAGCAGGAGATATTAAACAAATACTTATTCAATGAATGAAGAAATGAATGGGTGATGTTCTGTCACAGTCAGAATTCTAATAACCTGTAGAAACTCTGTGAGCACAAATAATGGCAAGTCCAGCAAGACCTATTAGGTCATCTCTTCTATTTTCTGTACATGTGAGATTGCATGCCTTTATGGATTTCTATCCATATATAAGCCTCCTATATTGGCTGCCCCTTAGGCACCCTATCTCCAACCCTCTTAGCCCCACCAACTCTGCATTGACATGGTGACCAACTTTGCTGGTCTGAACCATTCAGCCACCTGAGACTACTGCTAAGGGACCTCCTACCATTTCTGGGTTCAGATGAAGCAACACACTGAAAGGTGTGGAATCTGTCCTCCCTATCTAATCCAGCAGGAGCCAGAAGATGTACCCCAACATTGGGGAAGTTGGGTCACTATTTGGTGAACTCTGACCAAAGGGGAACAAAAACAGATGGGAGCTGCCAAATACATTTCCTCTCCTAGCACCAATGGAAGGTTTTGAGATGCAGAAGTCCCAATAGCCTTTCTTAGATGACCAGGCAACAAGCTATGTTTTATGTGAAGCCGTGGCCAGCTAGTCCCACTCCATCTTGTATTTGCTTTCTGTGCTTTGTTACTCTTTTCCCCTCATTCTGGCTTCCCTGGAATTGCTGAAAGGTACTGGCATTAGAAGCATGGCCTTAAGCTATTTTCTAAGGAATCTGGCCTAAGACATATTCATCCCACCACCATTTTCCTGGAAAAACAGGCTAGTGAAGGTAGAAGAAGAGGAAGGGACACCATTAATTAGGAAGTCTCTAGTGCTTGAATCCAGTGGAACTTAGATGGGAGTCAGATTTTACTCATTCGTCTCCTGTCATTCCTTATTTTTGCAGCACTGAGTGGCATTGGCCACCCTCATTTAGGTGAATTGGGCAGGTGGGTCCATTAGTATTAAAAGATCTTTAGGAACCTGTGAACTGCTCCCTTTGCAGATTGGCTACCTATTCCATGATTTCCTATTTTAAAAAGTCTAATTTTAAATAAGTCAAATTTATTTAATTTTAAATGGGAGCGATCCAATGGAATATCATACAGCCATGAAAATGGATCATTATGAGATCTATGATATTATTCTATAAATCTTAGCTCTTCTGCTTAGTCTTTGTGTGAGTTTGAGAAAATTGGCCCATCTAAACCTCAGTTACCTCACATGTAAGATGAACATTAATTAGCTTTTTATCTCATGGAACTGTTATGAAATGCATAAGTGTTTTATGTCATTGAGCTGTTGTGAAGATTAGATAATGCATGTAAAGCCCTCAGCACTCAAAAGATTAGTTTTAGTTATTAGTATCCTCTTTTTAAAGTACAGCTTGTGAATGATGTGTTAATCCCTGTCTGTATAGAAAATAGATTTAGGGTGATTATTTTGTAGTCCCTAGAGGTTTTATATTGGGATATCAAAAAATATTTTCTTGGCCTGGAAACTTTTTCTAGGTAACGAAATTCATAGGCCCACTTTTAATCTTGCCAAACAGGTGGGAAAGCATAATTTAAAAAAAGTTTCCATGGAAACAGTGCTTGCCTTTTAAGTATTTTAAGTCTATTTTCCATCTTCTAGATATTTTCAAGACCTTTGCAAGCAAGTTTATGTCAACCTAATAAATTTATAGAAACTAAAGCAGAAAGTTTTACAGTTTTGCTATGGCTGCATTCAGAGAAGTATGACCTAGAAGATTCGAGGAATAGCCTCTTGCCCCTGGCCTCAGGCGAGTTTCAGTTATCTGAAAGTAGAAAAGTGCTTCCTCTGTAGAATCATGTAATGAGGTTAACGGGGTGTATACTGGTAGTTTTTTTTTTTTTTTTTTAACTTTCTTTTACAAAGTTGTATTGAGTCATTAAACTTTAAACTATAATCATGGTTTATTATTAACTCCTTGCAATCAAGCTTCCAGGTCAGCTGTTCAACTTTATTCCAGCAATGCTTGTTGCTTTTCTCTGCATCACCAGCGCTGAGCATTGGAAACATGACTAGGAAGGGCATGTCCCAACCCTCATGGAGCCAACACTCCTATGACTCTAGAGTCACTAATGACCCTCTGAGCCCCTTTATGTCTCTCAACAGTATATACTAGAGAAACCTACCTTCTGAAAACCTCTCTGTGCCTCCATGACTTTGGAAGCCTCTGGTTTTTCTATTTCTCTCATTGTCTAGCTGTCACTTGAGGCTCCCTTTTTTTCCAAGTCCCCTTCCATGTATAGGCATGCTCCGAGAATGAGTCAGCTTCTTTGTCTTTTTACTTCCCACAATGATAACTTATTTATTCCCTTGGTTTCAAATACCATCTTTCATGGATGACTTTAAAAATCTTAACTTTTTACTCCTAATTTTTCTCTGGGTGCCAAATCTACACTTTTTCTAACTGCTTTTTTGTTTCACAAACCTTGAATCTCAAAGTGTCCCAGATAAAACTCATTTCCCTCTTCACTTCCATTTAATTGTCTTTATGGGGCCACTCCTAATTTCTTCAGAATCCGTACTGGGACATTCTCTGCCCTCAATTCAGCTGCTAATGGCACTATGTTCCTCTAATCACTCAAGCTTAATTGCAATTTCTTATCATTGTTGTTCCTTTTGTTCTGTTGAATATACAATAACCCAAGGATTCCTATAGATATAAGCATTTTGTGTATTTTCATCTTGTGCCCAAAGTTTTCTCTGCACATTCATCATTTTTCCTGCTTTTTCCAACATGTGGATGTGATGTGTAGGGTTGCTGGCTTATACATCTCCAGGGCAGAGTTTAGGTAAGGGAGTGCAGTTCACATTGGATCTGTCTGAATGGCGCCACCTGGAGTTGTGCAGTGAAGGATGGAGCGATGGTGAGGGCATCTGCGATGCTGGAGGCCTGAGTGGCAGGGAAAGCATGCAGGGGAGGTGGATCTACCCAGGAGGAAAGTTTCATATCTACAGAAGCAGGAAGGATGGAGAAATCGTTTTTCTCTCTGTCATCTACCTGGAGGAATAAAGCTCTGTGTTTTTCTAGACAAATCCATGTTGAGATAACTTCACTGGAGAATAAGTCTCCACACTTGGGATTTGTGGCCTGGAGCTATTTTCCTCTAACCCTTGTTATTCTAAAATGAAGGTCTGTGATCTTGCAGCTTTATGATAAATAAAGATAATTTCACACTCTCATGTCACAAATGGACTTCTTTGGACATGATTTCCATATATCCCAAAGAAGTTGGTGATGCCTCTGGTCCCACTGCTGTCCACTGTTGACTGAAATGGGTGGTTTGGGCATACTAGCAATGAGACACTTTGAGCACAACAGCAATGCCTGCTGTTCAGGGCCTGGGAAAAGCCATGTAGGCAGGCTGTCCCTTCAGCTGCACACGCTGTGTTGTACCTACCCAATGGCACTGCTCACAGAGATGTCCCTGTGAATGGGGCCTCAATATCGCCCACTGTGGTCGGACTGCTTCCCACACCTTCTCTCCCAGCTCATTTCCAGGCCAACCAGTGCCTTGTGTCGGGCTGGCCTAGCTGTGCCTGTCTCATTACTGTCTCTCACAACTACTTCCTTTTTCACCCAAATTTCTAAGGTCTCCCCTTTCCTTCCACTTTCACTTCCTGAATGCCATTACCACAGGAATGAAATCATCAAGTTCTTACTCTTTCTTTACCAAGCTAACTCCTACTCATCCTTTTCTAGTAGAAATAGCAATGGTAATGTCTACTATCAATTTAGCACTTGTTATTCACCATACCAAAGCCTTACATTGTAGCATCTTTTTTCATCCTACAGGAATCTCTGAGGTAGATACTAATATATAAAACTCAGGCTTAGAGAACTAAAGAATTATCACCAAGAATATTTTCTCCTAAATTTACTGAGTTCTTTGGCAGCACTTTTACTTATTTATTCTCCACTCTGGGATTCAAGGCATCTCATGGAGAAAAGCTCCCTTTCAAATGCTTCTGTTTCCATGGACCAGATATAGAGTGGTCTGGGACCTCATCTGGATATCCCCCTTCTTAAGGTCATCTGAGTGATACCCATGGTTACAGTTACAGCCAGAGGACTTGGCCTGCATGCCTGAAGAGCTTGTGCTCTGAATCAATGTGCTATGTGTCCTCCTAAGATCCAGTTTGATGCAGAGTCTTCCATGAGGCCCCCATGAGCTCCCCACACCTCAGACCTGAGACCTTTGGTCATCCTCTGAAATAAACTGCCTCTCAGAGGTGGTGGAGAGAGCCCGATGTTCATTGCTTTTTCTGAGATTTTCAGCATATTATAAAAACTGAAGTTTCAAGACAAGATTAGAAAAATATTATGATCTGTTTTGGTATGTTTCCACTTTACCAAATTGAACCTTTAATGTATATTCACACATACAAAACCCACAATGTAGTGTAATTTTGTTAGACACAAGGTAACTACAAGAATTACAAAAGATAAACATTGAACTCTATGCAGAGTGGTCTGGTATTATGACATGAGTTAAGGTTGTAGGAGTCACATCTTTTTTCAGTCCTTCCAGTGTGATATTTTAAATCCTTCATAGTGTAAGGCTATTGGCTAATCAGCCTTCCTGGAGTCTATATTTATTTCTGGATCCCTAACATCTAGTGTAGGGTTAGAGCTTGGTACATTGGAGGCTCCTAATCTGTATTAGATGAATGAATGAGTTCAAGAATTGTCTGTGAATAGCCTTAGAAGTCAGGAAGATTTGGGTTGGAATCCCAGAACTATCATTTACTACTTTATGAACTTGAAAGTTCACAGCAAGTTTTTTAACATCTCTGACCTCAGCTTGTCATCTCTAAAATGGTGATATTATTAACAGTAGGACCTACCTCCTAAAGTTGGTGAGAGGAACAAAAGAGATAACATATACCATTTTATGAGATTGCAAAAGTGAGCCTGCATGTGAATAGTGCTTGGATCCAGGGTGGGGATGGTGGGAGACAGGTCATGGGCATCATTGTCAACAAGATTTCCCTTCCTTGTGCCTCTGCCCACCTGATAGCCACAAAGAAGGAGGGCTCCAAAGCACTTGACTTTGTTTTTACGGACAAAGCCCCTTTCTACATTCTGCCACTTGGTAGACAACAATGTGCAGTCCTTTCTTTTTAATAATATGCTGCATTCTGCTAAGCATTCGTACCTACATTATGTCATTTAATAATTACCAGAATTTAAAAATCGCCTGTAGTTTTAGGAAATTCCTGCTCTTGTTGTAACATGCCTGGCACCTGCCCATCTCCCAGTGGCACAGTTATTGCCAAGGGTATTTTCTCCTATTCACTGAGTTCTTTGGCAGCACTTGTATTTTTTTCAACTCTGGGATTAAAGACATCGCATGGAGAAAAGCCCCATTTCAAATACTTTTTTTTCCAAGTGGCCAGATACAGAGTGGTCTGGGACTTTACCTGGATAATCCCCCTTCTTAAGTCAACTGAGTGATAACCTTAATTGCATCTGTAGAATCCTTTTTGTCATACATATTCATAGGAGTAATACCAAGATGTGAAGATCATGGATCATCTTAGAATCTGCTTGCCATGATTTATCTCTCCCATTTTTTTCCATTAGAGTTGTATCTAATTGCAATAGCTTAAACAAACAACCAAAAATATATGTATGTATGTATGTGTGTACACACACACACACACACACACACACACTTTGCTAAGTTTCTTGTAAAGCTGCACAGTTATGTGCAGGAAATATGGCTACCAATTACCAATAGAACCCTGTAGACTCATAGGAAACTGACAGTCTAATAATATTAGAACATCCACAGTGATAAACTCATGGCTCTAAAATATAGATGAGAAGAAATCTACATCAACTCGTTATCTTCATACAGATGAAATCTAGTATCCTTATTACAAAAATATGAAACTGAGGTAAGCTAAAAGGAATTTGCCAAGATGGAGTAAGCCAGTACTTTGTTAAGAGTTCAAGAGACTAAAAGTATTCTGCACATTTTAAAGTCTGACTTCCTATCAGGATCATTCACTGATGTGACACACTGTTCAGGTGCCTGGGGATGTCATTCAAGGTCACTTCCTCAGGAATGCATCAAAGATCAGAGGCTATGCGTAACCTGTTTTTCAAGTGAAGTGTGACTTTTAACTGGGCCTTGGAATGTGGGGCAGTGGAATTGTTGGATAGCACAGCCATAAAGGTTGGTTATTTGAAGAAAAATTACCCAATAGTGTATTTTGTAACTATAACATTGGGATGCACATGCACTTATTTATGTAGGTGTTATGTATATGTGAACGCATTTATGAACACACACAATATGAATTTAGAAATAGAAAAGACACCTGTGGGTAGGGGATTATGATATATATGATTGAAAAAATAAGTGGGGATTTATTTCATAGACTCACGTGTAGTTACTCCCTACAGTTGATGTGTGCCATTTGTTCCATTTGGAGTTCTTCCTCAGATGTCTTTAATTTGAAGCTGAGATATTCATTTTTTTTTCCTTCAATTTCTGTTGAAAATTGGAAGGAGAGCGGTCCTCTCCTTTTTTCCCCTCAAGAATGAAAGATTTAAATGAAAGAATGAAAGGAAAAAAAGGTTGAAATATGAAAAGTAAACAACCAGTGTCAGCAAACTCTATTATATTTCTTTTAAGAGCATTAAGGTACCTGTCAATGAAAATGTGTGTGTGTGTGTGTGTGTGTGTGTGTGTGTGTGTTCTCCAAGGAACTTTGTTTAGGTTTTATTAATGAAAAATATTCTGTCATAAAGGAATATTCTTAGTCTGACTCAGGTCTTTCTCTTAGGGTCATGGGGCCTTCTAGCCTTCTGTTTACTCTAAGAACTTATGAAGTGAGCAGTATGGTTTAGCTTCCTGATTAAACTTTTGTGGTTTTTGTAACCCACTATGACAGAGATCTCCAAGTATAAAACCATGCCTAATATCACTTTGTATTGTACTACTCATAATTCTGGTACACAGTAGATGCTCAATGAGTTAATAGAATATCTAACTTTAGAAGAAAAGTCTAAAAATACACAGAATCCATGTGGTCTTATTTTCCCTTCCTTCCTGGTTTACCTTTGGACCTTTAGATGTTCTTGACAAGGAAAAAATTGAGGCCTGACTTGGGGGTTTAGAATTGGTACTAAGATGCAGATTAAAATGTTTCTTAATTGGGTAGTGTTTGCCAGTAGCTTCAAATCCAACAAGTCAATACCAAGATTTTCAAAGAAGCTATCTAGTTAATTACATATGTAAAAATAGGGAAAGGGGAAGATGGCCAGAGATTTATACAATTCTTTTGGATCACTAGCCAAGCAAGCATATTTTGTATTTCATAGTGTAGCTAACCTAATAAAGTGAAACATTGTCCCAACTCTGGAGGGACAGAGTTAATCCACATGGCTATATGAAACTCTCCTATTATTCTCATGATTTATAAAAGTTTTGGAAAATGTTACTTAATTTCTAGTACATTAATATAAAATTATCTTTATTTAGGTTATCAGGACTAGTCACTTTAAAAAATTGAACAGAAGTCAGGAATTATTGTTTTTTGGGGGGGACTTCCAATTCTGGCTCTAACTGGCAACAAACTGGCCCTTCTGCAGTAAATAACCGCAAAATGTCCACATGTATGAGGCAGCTATTTTCAGGCATTCTTCAACAGGCAGTACAAGATTTACATCCTAAGGGAAGGAAAACTTATGAAGTGAGCCCCACCAACCATTACCTTGGCTCTCTTCCAGGGGAGAGTTTTCTGACTATGATGTAATTAGCTGGAGTCTAAACTGAATATAGCAGTCCTATTGAGCTAAGGAAATAGAGATTCAGGTCTGGGGCCACTGAAGCAGCTGGAATCTGCAGAATAGTGTCTTTCTCTGGTGTTGCTCTAACAAAAGGCCTGATGCTAGGTAATGTATAAAGAAGAGTTTTTTTGGCTTACAATCTGGTGGCTGGAGGTTCTAAAAAGCATGGCACTGGTGTCCTGGCAAGGGTCCATGGCTGTGTTAAAATATGGCAGAGAAGAGGAAAGGAAACCATTGTGACCAGAGGGGATAATGACATGTGGAAACCTTAATTTATAACAACCTGCTCATATGAGATGGTATTAATCCATTCATGAGGGTGGAGCCTGGGACCTTATTACCTTCCACTAGGTTCCACCCCCTAAAGCTACCACCACCTCAGCACTGCCACTCTGGGGACCAGGCTTCTAGCACATGGGGAACAAACTGTTTCTAATCATATCAGGGTACTAAACAGAAGAGAGTTGCATGGGGAAGGAGAGAGGGAAGCAGAAGTGTGTCTGGGTATACTGGGAGAATCCTTGGCAGTGCTGGAGTGTGTACATCTATAGATTAAAACCATATAAAGCTTACTAAAGGAGGCGGCTCCAAAACTGAGAAGATGACAGCGTACATAAAGCCAAAGTAGAAAGACCTTGTTAACACTTTATTAACATCCTGAGCATCCAGCCAAGATACAGAAAGCCTGTGTCTTAGGGGTGAGGACCATGCTCTCAAGCAGGGCTTATAATTTTTTTTAATATAAAAAATCCAGTAGTAATAATAATAATAATAAATATCATTATTAATTATTCAGTAATTATTCTAGGCTCTGTGAGCCATACAATATTTGTCAAAAATACTCAGCCATGGAAAGTAAAAACATCCACAGATAATGTTTAAGTTAATGTGTGTGACAGTGTGCCAATATAACTTTATTTACAAAAAAGGTAGAGGGCCAGACCTAGGCTGTGGCTGCAGTTTGTCAACCTCTGCTCTGGAGTAAGACTTGTATTCAGTACACGTAACAAAGCCTAGAATCAAATCCTGCAGAGGATCTGATTGAGTTTGGAGGTTGAATCTTCTAGCAATTAGAGGGGCCTAGGAAACAAATCCATCCAACAAAGTGAAAGACCAAGCTCAAGGTAAAAGCCAGTAGTCAAATTACATGCTAAAACAAAAATAGACAGTTTGCAGAGAAAAAAAAATCAAATCCAGAATGTCATCAGTGTATCATTAACAATTATTAGGTATACAAAGAAATAGGAAAATATTACCTATAGTTAAGAAAGAAAATGTTCAATAGAAACTGATCCTAAATGGCTTAGTTGTTAGATTTAGAAAAGCCTTTAGAGCAACTATTTTAAATATGTTAAAAGAACTAAAGGAAAATATTGTCACAGAGAGTGAATTTCCAGGGCATCTCAGCAGAGAAGTAGAAACTGTAAAAGAATTAAATGAAAATTCTGGAATGGAAAAGTTGAGTAAGATGAAAAATTCACAGGTTGAACTTATGGGACAAAGGAAATGACAGAAGAGTCAGTGAATTTGAGACCAAATCAATATAAGTGATGGAGATTTTCTGAGTGTCTGCTGTACTTCAATGAAAAGTTTAAAAATATTACCAAAGAAATGGGAAAAGGGGAAGAAACTCTTGTTTGAAGTAGTGACCCTTTTTGTCAAATGTAATGAAAAAATTGACATAATCCAAGAAACTCCACAGATTTATGATTTGTAAGAAAGCCACATCTAGATATACCATAGTCTATTGCTAAAAGACTAAACAGAAAATTTTGAGAGCAATTAGAGAAAAAAGATACATTATATGCATGGAGAATTACAACCAGCTCCTCATTGAAAATATTCAGACTGAAAGATAAATCACTGAGGGAAAAATTCTGTCTGGTGAGACATAGCTTCAAAAATAGCTATGAAATAAAGAATGGATTGCTTTAGAGCAATGCTTTCCAACAAAATATAGTATAAGCCACAAACGTTATAACTCAATACATCCAATATATCATTTTGACATGTAATCAACACAAAAATTATTAGACATTCTACACATTTTTATATTTCTTGGAATCTGACGTGCATTTTACCTTTTAAGAACAACTTAGTTTGGACTAGCCACATTCCAATAGTCCCTGTGTTTAGTGGCTACTAAATTGGAATTGAATAGCAAAATTTTAGATTTAAAAAAAGGGAAGTAAACATGTTGCCCTATATCCAGATTCTCTCCCAAACTATTTTATACCTAGTGTTGAGATAAATCTTCCCAGGGGCCAGGGTTGTGTCTCAGTGGTAGAGTGCTTGCCTAACATGTGTGAGGTACTGGATTCAATCTCAGGCACCATGTGAAAATAAATAAATAAAGGTATTTTTTAAAAAAAGAAATAAATCTTTCTAAAATATTTTCTATTTCAGAAGACTCAGAGATGCCTTCTTGGTAAACAAGTTAATTAATTAATTAATTCAACCATTGATACTCAACAAGTATTTACTAAATGCCATACCCTCTGTTCTAGGAGTTGGAGACAGCAAGAAAAAGGTACAGTCTCTTTCCTCACGGGCTAGTTAACATGTTAATCACATTAGCAGTTTTGTTTTAATTTGGTATGTGAGTATAGGTTAAGATACTATCAGTATATAGAACAAATTAGGAATTAGTGCAAGTTGAGGGCATTATATATCACAGTGCTTGGTTCCAAACAACAGAAATCACCTTGGCTAATATAAGAAGGAAAGGAATCTATTGAAGGAATTGGAGAGCTCCTTGGATTAGTGGACGACTGTGAAACTTGACTTGAAAAATAGGTACCAAAGAATCTTTCCAACAGTGGACAGAGTCAGAGTCACACCTCCAGGTCTGATTAGGATGCTGCACTTGGTACCATCATCACTGAATTGGATCGTGACTGCCTCTGGGCTTGAACCAAATGTCCATTGCCTGCACACTGCTCTTGAATGCATGCAAGGCCTTTCCATCATTTAGTATTTCTTCAAGAGTCTAACAGTAGTTGAAATGAATAATTTGTCATGAGGGATGGAAGAGAGCATTTTTTTCCTCTTAAAAGGAAGGCTTTTTTTTTTTTTTTTTTTTTAATTTTGAGTGGCCAAAAAAAATAGCTAACATGTCCACCATAAAGTCTTCACAGCAAAAGAATCTGTCTTCTCTTTCATTTAATTCAGTGATTTCCGCTTGGTGTCAAAGCTTGTTGAACTAAACCCAAGACAACAAGTGAGCTAAGACTTGAAGGTGATTAGGAGCTCATGAAATAAAAGTGGAGAGAACACTTAATAGCATATTTAATTGATAAATATATGAACACATGGTTGAAGAGGATAATGTATATGAAATAAAAGTCTTTGGAGAAAAATAATTGTTTATCAAAAATGCAGGGTTTACATGGGGAGGTAATGACAGGAGATTAGAGATGTAGATAGGGAAGAATCACAGAGTGCCTGCATCAAAGGGTGGTATTTATTAGCCCCTAACGTGTCCCAGGTGCTCTGTTCAATGCTAAGGGTATATCCACAGACAAAACTGGTGTGCCTCTCCTATCAGGAGCCTTTGTTTATTTCTCATATCACTTTATCCTGTGAGGAACCATCAAGGAGTTTTTAAGTAGAACATGGCATGGCCATTTTCAAGTTTTAAGAAGACCACTCAAGCGTAATAGGTGGATAACAGGATAGTGGGATGATACTGAAGGTAGGGAGACAGGTAAGAGATTGGTAACTGGATGAGAGACCAAGAGGGCTGCACCCAGGCATCAGCAGTGGTAATGGAAAGGGTAATTTCTAGAACAAACTCACTTTGAAATCTAGAGCTGTCACTGTTCTAAGCTCTCTTTGTCCCACAAGCCTGATACTACTTTAACTCTTCAGATAAACAGGACATAACTCAGTTGGGTAGCCATGCCATTCCTGTGCCCTTATTCTAAATGACGTTGCCCCTCTGCTTTCACTCAGAGCCCTCCTTTCCAGTTTAGGGTGCAGCTCAAGACCATCTACTGCTGAAGCCCTGAGGAGCCTCTGAATACCCTTCCTCTCTGCTGTTGCACTTTGATGGATAACCCATCTGAATAGGTCAGAAAGCAGGGGTTATTATTTTATGTCACTGTCACATTTCCCTGCAGTTGACTATAAGCTACCTAAAGGTATTGCTCTTCCTAGCACCTTTAGAATTTAGAGCAAGTCCAGAACAGAGTGCCCAGTACCTCTTCCTGATAATATCAGTCCCTGATTTTGTGGAACACACCAGATGATAACATTCATCTCCAGGCTCTTACCCAGCAATGTTAATGTCCCCTACTCATTCTTCTTGAGTCAGTCTTTCTACTTCTAAACCTTGGGCATCTCCTCATTTCCTATTGAATCTGTACCTCTGTTCCCATCATATTGACCCAGAAACAATCCTTACTGAGGTATGATGGTTAACTTTGACTCATGCTGATCCTCTTTCCCAAAGACATCCTTGCTCATCCTTTCTGGTGGTCTAAAACTAAGGACATCCTTCAAATCCAAGAAACCTGCTCAGCCTCTTAAAATTCCAGTCCTCAAAAATTCCCTATGGCTAAACTGTCATAGAATTTGCAGTGTGTCCCTCAGCAGGCAGTTATTCCCAGACTTGGGTTTACCATTGTGTTTCTTCATCTCCCAACTGGCTTGTGAGCTACTCAAGGGTCACCATTCTCCAAGGGCATCTGGTGCACGTCCATATATACAGGGGTCATGAATGTATTTTATAGGGTTGACATAACACAAATCTACTTTAATGACTTCAATCTTATCAGAAAATTTTATTGTCCACCCCCCAATTTTCAGTGGTAAGCAGTGCTGAGAAAGAAGTATCTCTTTGGAGTGGTAAGCTTAAAACTTCAGTGAAATTTCTAGTGTCTTTTCGATGGCATTGCTGCTGATTCTGAGTCACTATTCATTTGTGGTGACTCTAAGCCTCACATTATGATTCACAGTCTAAAAATGGGGTGAGGTTTTTACTGAGAAACTAATCCTAGTCTGAATATAGCCTCACAATTATTGGGTTTCTCTGTGGATTTTGAGCTGCAAGCATAGCCCTTCTCAAGGTTTAATGTCTTACGGTTTATTAAATATTCCATGGTAAATGCCCAGAATCCACTTCATGGGATTATGCGCAGGATCCTGTAATAAAAGTCCTTCTTGCGACTACATATTATTTATAACTGCCCCATATGTGACCTGTGACAACAAGTTAAGTAAGGGTAGATAGATCTTTGGGGCTCTTTTTCATTCATACCTTCTGTGATGTTCCCCAACCAGAATGTGTCTATAGCAATAAAGAGGAAGTTTCAGAATTGGCCTTCTGGGCCCTATAACTAAGCACTTGACTCCACTTGACATCTAGGGGAACTGCTTTTACAGTAACTGCACAGGGAAATCATTAAATGTGTAAGTGACAGAAATGAGGTGGTTCCTTACACCTGCATTCTAGCCCTAAGACTTCCGCTAAGGAGTTGTGCAGCCTTGGGTGATACGTTTAACAACAGCAGTGATAGTTATAGCTAATATTTACAAAGGGTTTGGAATGGGGCCTGGTGCGGAGTCTGCCCTCTGTAAGGACACATGCTGTTATTATCATTGTCATTGTTACAGAGGGCTTATTATACCCAGTAGCAAGTACTTGATATACATGATCTCACTTAATATTTAGAATTATGAAATGAGTTTTGTTATTCTTACTGTGTAGGGGTGAACTGAAGCTTAAAGAGGTTGATTTATGAATTCAAGACTATACAGGTCTCAAATCCAGACAGGCTCTCTTCCTATCCCATGTTCTCACAATCTCTGTGGTTATACCTAATTTCCTTGAACCTCAGTTTTCTCATCAGTAAAGCTTAGGAGCTGCACTATTGATCTTTAAGACCCCCCCAGATTTTAAAATTCCTAGGTATTTTCCCAGTACCTTCACCTTTTGCTTCTTTCTCCCTATCTCCTCCCCCACCTCACTCATCCATGGATTTTGCTATGTTCATAATCACGGGATCAGCAGGATGTTTTCCCCACTGAGTTATGACGCTGCATGTGTCAGCACATGGGCTTGTTTTGTGGCTTTCTTTTAGAGAGGGTGGGGTGGGAGATGCAGTTTACATGCTGCTGCTGTTGTGGGGAGAGGAAACTGACTCTTCATATTTGCTGTCTTGTCTTGGCCTATAGCCATAACCACGTTGAGTGACACTAATGTTTGACAGGGCTCAAAAAAAAAAAAACCTTTATAGGCAGAAGCTCATGGGTATCAGCTCTTTTGAGTGTGGGCTCTGCATTGCTCTCTGGTAAGATCTGGTTTAGGCGATGTGCACTCCCAAGGCAGTTTGAATATGTTCCGTCCTGTGACTGGTAAGGATCTCACGAAAGGACTTGGACTAGAGATTTCTGGGTGTTCCATCCTCTGTATACTTGGGTATTCTGGCAGATTTCCACATAAGGAGTTTCCCAGGCTATTCATTGTTATTGGTGTTTGTATTTTAGTGGGTGATCGTCTCTATACATTCTGTAGTACTCTTTTTTGTGGCTTATAACCTAAAGGTTCAAGTGTTTTGGCATCCAAAGACCAACCTGCGTTAAAGGGTTATGCCCATCCCCTCCTAGCTTGATGCTTATTGTGACTCCTACTTGATCATTCTTTATGTGGTATTTTATTATGGAGAAAGAGAGTTACTTAATCACTCTCCTGAGGTTCATGAATTCTTCCACTTAGAAAAAGCATCTTAGGAATCCTAGGACATCAAATAAGGGTTTGAGAACACTAAAAATGTTGAATAAATAACTTAATTTCTCTGACCAGATTTCTTCTTCTGTAAAAGAATTATATTATAGTACCACCTATCCTACTCAGCTGAAATGGCTATTAAATCAAATTAAGGATGGCCTGAAAATGTGTTTCTGAAAATTATAAATTTTATAGAAAATTAATTGTTTTAGGATGTATAAAACAAAACTATTTTAATCATAAAAGGCAAAAGCTATTAAATGTTTCTATTTTGATTTTGCCCAGTGTAGGTTATTTGTTGAAGATAGTAATGTAAAATTTCCTCAGGTTTTCTTGTTATTGTATGCCAGTGGGAAGGTTATGAGTTAAGTCTTTCTAGAAACTATCTGAATATTGTGAGTGTTCAGTTAGTAAGAACTGATTTTTCTCAATATAGTAGCTCTTTTGTGGAAGCACATTAATTTTGCATTAATTCCTATTTTATTAATTCATCATTAGATCAAGAGCTAGGTTCAAGTTGTTAAAAGACATTAACAGCATAAACAAAATTATAAGCCAATTAACTGTGCTTCTGTATACATAGAACATAATTGCAATGTAAATAAAGACTTGACATTTATATGCTAATTCAAATTGGCCTAGCTTGAAACTGTGTTTCTTTAACTCATATTTTTCGCTAAAGCAAATATTCCCTATCCTCTTACTCCAAATGAATGAGATAATTCCATTTCTATTTTTCTTGATTGGTAAACCATGCTTGGAGGTACCATCTGGAGATTGTTGGGTTTCTGCCAAAGATTTAAATCAGGCTTGCAAAAAGTTACCTGCCTAAGGCAAGAAACTGCACTGATTTAATAGAAAAGAACATGCATTTATTTTACCATCTGGTAAAATAAAGTGAAAACACTTTGAAAAGTTTTAATATTTGCTTTACCATGATAGCACTATATTATAGATAATATTTCTGAAATATAAAGATTGCAGAAATTAAGGACTCTAGTTACCAAAATTTGATCAGTCAGATGATCAGAAGTTTGATATGAAGGTTTATCCAGAGATCTTGATGCTAATGGCAAATGTTTCATCATAATAAAGGCAAGACAGGAGTAGAGAAAATATGGTAAGCTATAAACTATCTCAGAATTTCTCATGGGCAGGGCTGAAAGTCCTAGGCCTGTGTGGATTTGGTAAAATGTGATGATTATCCTTTATAATTTGCTTTTTGTTTGTTTGTTTGTTTTACAGATATCTGCTTGGCAGATTAATCAAAGGCAAGAAAGGCTAATCTATGTTCTGAGTACTTCCCCCAGTGAGACCCCTGTTACAGACTGTAGGCCAAGTTGACCGTGCTGCCATATACCCCTCCACCCAGATATTATCCTAGGGTCCACCAGTGTGAAGATGACCAGTGCCTTCCTAGCATGACGACCTTGGACCACGTAATTGCTACGCATCAGTCAGAGTGGGTCTCCTTCAATGAAGAGCCACTTTTTCCTGTCCCTTCTGAGGGTAAGGAGTGCTTTCATTTCCTAATGTGACAAGATTGGTGAAGAACCATGCCTGCTTGTTATATCTTCTACTTGGTCATTCTTTGAAAAGGATCTTAACAACGAAGAAAGTCTACTTTAGTCACCTTCCCAAGATGTGTGAATTTTTAAACTTATAAGTCTAGAGATGCATCTAAGTATCCTTAGGGCCCTAGAAAAGAGCCTGGAAATACCAAAGGTATTGGTTCTTAAGGAACATAAACTTTATCTTTACAATATACTTCACTATCAGCCTTTTTGGCACTTACTCCCACCAGCAGTTTGGGTTTTCTGAATTTTTAAAGTGAAGCTGTTAAGAGTGACTAGCTCCAGAGCCATATTGCTTGAGTTCAAATCCTGGCTTCATGATAGGTAAGTGGTATGCCCTTGGGAAATTTATTTATTTAACCTCTCTGTTCAGTTTCATTATCTGCATAAGAGGGTAATCGTCGTATCTACTTGGGAAGGTTGAATGAGAATCAAACAACATACATAAAGTGCTTAGAATAGTGCCTGGCACATAGAAAGAGCTCAGCATGGCCATCTCTGGTCACGATAAAGGTGATTATAGTGCTTTTAGGGAACTAATGCTCAGGGATGAAGGCCAAGGCAGGATCCAGGGAATATTTATAGAGCCATGTCAGTTGGTCCTGTACCACAGCTGCCATTGCCAGCTGAAAACATCCGACCTTCATTTATAACACCTGGAAAATATGAGTCTACAGTGCCACCCAAGGTGATATCCATATGGCTACTGAGTCCTTGAAATATGGCGAATCTGAATTGAAATGTTCTGAAGGTTAAAAAGTACCTAGCTTGCATTTTGAACACCTAATTTTAAAAAAAGTGAAATATCTCATCAACAGTTTTTATATTGATTACATGTTGAAATTATATATTTCCAATATACTGGGCTGAAATGCATATTATTAAAAATGGTTTCGTGGGCCAGGCATGGTGGCAGGAGGATTAATAGTTCAAAGCCAGCCTCAGCAACAGTAAGGTGCTAAGCAACTCATTGAGACCCTATTTTTAAATAAAATACAAAATAGGGGGTGGGAATGTGGCTCAGTGGTTGAGTGCCTCTGAATTCAATTCCTGGTACCCCACCACCACCACAAAAAAAAAAAAAAAAAAAAAAAAAAAAAAAAAGTTTCTTGGTCTAGGGATTTAGCTTAGTGGTAAAGATGTGCTTTACATGAAAAAGACATTGGGTTCAATGGCTCACTTTTATTACTATGGCTCACCTCTTATTACTATTAGGTAGTTCTACTCTAAAGACTTTGGTTATATGCAGGTTGCCAATTTATTTGGCTAGTGATATGAAAAAGGATTTTCATGTTAATTCTATGCTTTTTAAAAATTTTCATGTAAGTAGCTGGGTATGTGGTGCATACCTGTAATTCTAGTGACCCAAGATGCTGAGGCAATAAGATTGCAGGTTTGAGGCCAGAGTCAGCAAGTTAAAAGGCCCTAAGAAACTTAGTAAGAGCCTGTCTTAAAATTTAAAAGTTTCAAAAAGGTCTGGGGATGTAGCTCTGTGGTAAAACACACTTGGGATCAATCTCCATTAAAAAAAAAAAAAAAATTCATGTAGTAATTTGGCATAAATTTGATGAATCTTAGCACATATGTAAATATATCCACCATCATATGCAGTATATGGTTCTTTTATTTTCAAAAAAATAAAAAATAAAACGCAAACATTCTAAGTGTATTACACATTCCAGGACCAATAAAGTGATACAAAGCTACAGGAAGAGCTTCTGTATCATATTCACGTAGTCATTAGTGCAGAGTTTGCACCTGTTGCATGAAGACATGCATAGCTTGGACTACACAGTTTGAAATTTGTATTTAAATATTTTTGGTCTGAAGAAAAGTACCACTGTTCAGACACAGTCTCCAGAAGCTTCTGTTGCCTTTCATTTGTTCCATTCGACTTAGTTATATTTCTTATTTGACTTCTCTAAGTATTTTAATTTGTAATCCTCAAGCCCTGGAGTACATACTGAGATAAAAATAGTGAATAAGACTCTGCTTCTTAACCTGTATAGAAACTGACTGGGACATGCTAATATAGTTTTTACAATTATTGGAGAAACAGTTATTTAGCATAGGGATGGATCAGAATGGCTGTTTCATCTTCCCACCCACTATAATGGTAAATCCTGTGGTCATCCTTTGCCTATCTTTAGTGTTTGCCTCTGTAAGACAGTTCTGATGACTGTACTTCCTCACATGGCAGTATCTGGTATCTCTTCCAGGGGGCACTGAAGAACACCTCCCAGTACTGTCATTTTCTTCAGACCAGTCTGAGACTTCCTCTGGAGAGAACCATGTGGTGGATGGAGCCTCCCAGGACCTTTCCCACTCAGAGCAGGATGATTCCTCTGAAAAGATGGGTCTCATCTCTGAAGTGGCCTCTCCTCCCGAGAGCCCTGAGCAGCCCTCACTTGACCTGGCCTCAGCCATCAGCAACTGGGTTCAATTTGAAGATGACACACCCTGGGCCAGCACCTCACCATCTCCTAAAGAAACAGGTGGGGAAGGCAGGAAGAAAAGGTCTGCCTTGGTATGTGCTCAGTAGGATGCTTTTCTGTGGGAAGTATTTAGGGCTGCTAGGATTCTATTTTATTTGCTCCAGCATAGGAGAAAGCAGACAGAGATCTCATCTGGTTTAATTATATAGTGTTTTTTTTTTTTTTCCCAATATTTTCCTAGTTGTAATGGACATAATATCTTTATTTTATTTATTTATTTTCATGTGATGCTGAGGATCAAACCCAGTGCCCTACATGTGCAAGGCAGGTGCTCTACCACTGAGCTACAGCCCCATACACACAAAAGAATTTACATGTTCTGGGCATTTTCAGCCTTTTACCCTTGTCCTTGGCTGTTGACTTGTCTTTAGAAGAATACATGTATTTTTAAAACTATTAGGAATTGGAATTATTTACGTATCTAAATTGTAATTTCCTTATGCATACAAATGAATGTCTCTCAAAGAGTAGATCACTAACCTTGTCTTGTAGAGTCCCCACTGAGACTAGTTGAACATGGAGATTCTCATATCTCAGACTACTGAATGGATTCCAAATCTTCAGGAGTGAAGATGGTTGTAACTGCTAAAGCACTGATTTTGTGGCATTTAAATGGCTAGAAGCTGTACTGAGAAACTCAGAGAAGCCAGTTGTTAGTTCCCTTTCTGGCAGCCTGGCTATTTATTGTTATGTCATGTACTGAAACATCAAAGGTGATTGGATAACTTTTGAGTCTATGTTAGTTTCTACTTGCTGCTATAATAATGTATCACAAACATAGTGGCTTAAACAACATGAGACTATGATTTTACAGTTCTGTGTCCTGGGTG
Source organism: Callospermophilus lateralis (assembly GCF_048772815.1). Taxonomy (NCBI): domain Eukaryota; kingdom Metazoa; phylum Chordata; class Mammalia; order Rodentia; family Sciuridae; genus Callospermophilus; species Callospermophilus lateralis. The sequence continues at coordinate 23,176,062 of NC_135307.1, forward strand.
TCCTGGGGTGTTGTCAAGACTGCATTCCTTTCTGAAGGCTCTAAGGGCAAATCTATAACTTGGCCCTTTACAGCTTCTAGAGGATGCCTACATTTTTTGACATGTGACCACCTTCTTTGTCTCCAAATCCAGGCATGTAGCATCTCTCTGTCTTACAAAATGACATCTTTTTAAAAAAATATTTTTTAGTTGTTGATGTACCTTTATTTTTTATTTATTTATATGTGGTGCTGAGGATCGAACCTAGTGCCTCACATATGCTAGGCAAGCACTCTGTCACTGAGCCACAACCCTAGCTCACAAAATGACATCTTTTTTGCCTCTCTCTTCCATTCTGAAGGACCCTCTGAAAAGATGGGTCTCATCTCTGAAGTGGCCTCTCCTCCCGAGAGCCCCGAGCAGCCCTCACTTGACCTGGCCTCAGCCATCAGCAACTGGGTTCAATTTGAAGATGACACACCCTGGGCCAGCACCTCACCATCTCCTAAAGAAACAGGTGGGGCAGGCAGGAAGAAAAGTTCTATCTTGGTATTCTTTGTCCCACAAGAATAATTTCCTCATTTTTCTGTTTGTAAGGCAATGTTTTTTGGTTTAACTTTATACAAATAATTTGATTTTCAAATATATTTTCAACACCAATAAAATGATTTTTAAGAAGATATAAAACATGGTTCAACCATATAACAAACATTTCAATTTTTACATAATAATTTGCACCTTTGTGAATACTTTTCATATGTAAGTGTGAGCTTTTCAGTGAATTATTGTGCTACTCAAAGGAGCATGGATGATGTGACAGATCCAACAGGCTTCCACTCTGGCTGGGGAGGGTGGAAAAGACCCTTTTTGAATACCTAACATTGCTAAGGCACTGATCTAAGCATTTATACATGCAGTGGAAAGTTATTGAACTCTGGTACTATGGTTTGAATGTTTTGTCTCTCTAAATTTGTTGAAATCAAATCCCCAATATGTTGATATTAAAAAGAAGGAAGACTTTGGGAGATGAATAGGTCATGAGGATGGAATCCTTGTGATTGGGAGTAGTGCCTTTATAAAAGATACTTGAAGGAGCTGTCCCCACATTTGACAACATAGTGTTTGTCCTTTGTGCTAAAGGACACAGCTAAAATTAAGGAATGGGTCCTCACCAGACCCTGAATCTGTTAGTGCCTTGATCTCAGACTTCCCAGTTTCTAGAATGGTGAGCAATAAATTTCTATTGTTCATAAATTTCCCAGTCTAAGGCATTTTGTTATGGCAGCAGAAACAGACTAAGAAAATAGTAATGAATAAGTACAGAAGTATATATTTTTTTATTTTTAACAGGATACTTTTTTTTTCAGTACTGGAGATTAAACCCAGAGCTTTACATAAGCTAGGCAAGCGCCCTACCACTGAGCAACATCCCAGATCTTTTATTTTGTTACTGTTATTTTATTTTGAGACAGAGCCTCACTGAGTTGCCCAGGTTGAACTGCTTTGGCTTCCCAAGTAGCTAGGATTGCAGGCATGTGCCACCATGACCAGCTAATAAGATATATTTATTGAATACTTACTCTCTTAGGCACCATGATAAATACTTTAACTCTGTCATCTCATATACTCTTTATATAGTAATCATATGAAAAATAGAGCAAAAAATAGGTAATTCATTGCATGAATTACCCATATACAGTTTTCCAGTACCTTAGCAATGGTCAATCAGATGGCTTTCAGCGTTTTTTGGGGGGGAGAGGGGGTGCTAGAAATGGAATCCACGGACACATATATGCTATGCAAGTGCTCTACCACTGAGCCACACCCCCAGTCCCAGCTTTTATGAATTATATTCATAATACGAATTATATTCATATTTCTGTGAGGAGACTGAAACAGGTAGTGGTTTGGGAATGTGCCCAATGTTGTGCGCTAGGAAGCAGCAGAAGAGAGCTCCATTAACTGACCCCAGAATCTTGGAGCAGCGTAGGGTGTGCTGTGTAATTTGTGCCTTTCTCTTCCTTTTGTTGCTGCTCTAGAGCCTTCTGCTCCTTTCTTACAGGGGAGGTGAGGCCAGGCATAGGAGGCGAAAGGTAGGTGGGATTGTGTTTCTCCACTTGCCCTAAAATAGCCATACCTTTAGGTCACTGATTATATTCATAGCATTCAGATTTTTTACATCTTTTTCATATCTTACCTTTAGCCTCATCAAAGATTTTGTGGTTGCTCAAAACTGTTTATATATAAGATGGGTCAGTTTGCTTCTCTTCCCCATTTGTTATTGTAAAACTAATTTGGGGGTAAGTCTTAATTATGTTGCCCCCGTTTAAGGATTCTATCCTGTTTACAATGGTTTTAATGTATTGGTAAAACTTTATTCTTTAAGGCTACAGTTGCCTATTGACCCTAGGGACTTGCCAAGGGGTCTGTATGATCAAAATTATTTTCATAGTAATTCTAAGATGTTATTTGCCCTTTTTACTGCATTGGCATTTGCATTGATGGTACAGAAGTAATGGTGAGTTAAATTTCTGGCCTTTATATACTCATAATAAAGAAAACCCTTCAATTTCACTTAACAATATACTTGATGAAGTAGTACAAAGTATTAATTTTATTGAATCTTGATTCTTCAGTATATCTTTTTTAATATCCTTTGTGATATATTGGGAAATAAACAAAACACTTTTGCTCCATAACAAAGTGTAGTGGTTATTTGAAGGGTGCTTATCTTGTAAAAATTGGAGTATAAATTGTTTTTTAAAAATTTAATCATTTAAAAATGAGAATTATTTAAAATTATTTTTAAAAATTAAAACAATGCAAAAACATACTCAATGAAAACAATACCCATATTTTAAAGACAAGATCCAGTTAATACTTGCATGACTCTGATACACTAATCCTGGTTCATTTCAGTAAAACTTTATTTATAAAAATAGGTGATTAACCATTTGACTATAGTTTGCTGCTTTAATTTTTTGAAATTATTACATTCGAGTATCAGTTTATAACTGAGTTTTTTGCATCCCCTTAAATTTTGTACCCAAGGCAAGTGTATCACTTGTTTTACCCTAATCCCAGCCCTGAAGTGTTCTAAAGATATGAGATTTATTAGTATTGCTAGAAAAAAAAATCAAGAAATGACAACTTTCAAATGTATGAAAGCATAATTTTGGCTTGAAAATTGCTCAGACATTAATATCCCATCTTTTTCATGTATGAAAAGTTCACTCAACCTTGCCTTAGGAGGAGCCTATAGGATGATTTGCCAGCAGACTTGATTCCTGATGAGTAGGCAAACAGCATGAATAAGCTTGGTGTAGGACTAGCCCTGCAAGTAGACACACACACACACACACACACACACACACACTCTTTTTCTCACACACGCAGTGCTTCTAACCTGTAAGTCTAAGAACCACAGAGGATTCTGCAACAGAAGAGTAGTTTAAAAAAAAAAAAAAAAAGAGGAAATAAATTTAAGAGTCAAATCCTAAATCTCCTGCTAGTATCCAGTTTGACTCATTAGTGAACCTACTAAATAAAAGGCTGCAGAATACATTCCTTTTACCAAACTCCCTAGGTTTCCTCCCTTAGGATATGTTTAACAATAAGGAAGAGTGGTTGGTAGAACTGAAACCAAGTGATAAGCAGAAGAAGCTAGGCCTTTAGTACACTCAGCATGGATAATGTGACATTGCTCAAGTTAGACAGTTGTTCTATTCTGAAGGTTGTTAGGCAGCTCAGACTTTAATTTGAATCTGAAACATCTGGATATATGTGCTGTGTCAATAATACCACATATATAACTATAGTCATTACACAGAAATAACCCTGATGTGCAGCAAATATCCTCCTGCTGATAGACATCTTGAGACTTCTTGCACACACTGCTATATGCCTTGTTCATTGGCTGTGTTTAATTTTGAGAAATGATAGTCTGAATAACAGTACCAAAAGACATTAGGTCCTAGTTCCTGGAACCTAAAAATCTTATTTGGAAAAAGGGTCTTTGCAGATGTGATTAAGGATTCTGAGATGGGGAAATGATCCTGGGTTATCTGTGGAGTCGCTAAATACAAATATGTGCATTTTTATAAAAGAGTGCCAGAGGGAGCTTTTGCCCACACAGAGAAGACAATGTGAAGGTAGAACTTAAAGATTTGAAGATGTTGATCTTAAAGATTAGAGTGATAAAGCCATAGTCAAGGAATACCAGGAGCTATCAGAAACTGGAAGAGGCAAGGAACAAATTTTCCCCTGAGCCTCTGGAGGGACTATGGATCTGCTGACATTTTGATTTTGGCAAAGGGATTCTGATTTCAGACTTCTGGCCTTCAGAACCATGAGAAAATAAATTAGTTGTTGTAAGTTATCAAGGAAACTAATGCACTGTTTCTAAATTTTGTTGTTGTTGTTGCTTTGGTGTGTGTGTGTGTGGGTGTGTTGTGGTTTGAACTCAGGAGTGCTTTACCATCCTCTGTCCTTTTTATTTCTTTATTTTGAGATAGGGTTTCACCAAGTTGCTGAGGCTGCAATCTTCTTGCCTTGGCATCCTGAATTACTGGGATTACAGACACAGGAGCCCAACCTCTAGATTATTATTCTTTTTTTTTTTTTTTCCCCAATTCTAAATTCTTAAAGTGGAACCATTTGCATAAGGCTGAAAATAAGTCAGTGTGGGTCAGAGGGCATCTCTAATAGCATGGCCATTTGTTAAGTTCTATGCTTGCCACTATGCTTTATCTCCAAGCCTTACAAACCTTTATAATTTATTCATTGAATCACTGCATATTAAGTCCTTATTCTCTGCAGTTTTGCTAGGTGTGGGTATTCAAAGACATATTTACTGCTCAGAATATAACAAACATTGAGTTTCTTCCTGGGTCCTCTAGTAGGAAACAACATGTGCCCTCATGATTTCCTCCATGTGCTTCTAGTTGATAGTCAACTGCATGTCTTTTCATGCATGTCTTTCTACCACAGTATGTCTTTTTGTTGTTAATGTTTTTCATTTCATGGTAGCTGAGAATTTGGAACTAGCACTGAAAAAGCAAAGGAAGAGGTAGGTGTTGAAAGAATTGCTTGCCTGAGAGTTTCATTTTTATAGCCAAATCCATCTATTGTCTTTTCTTGTGAAAAATTAAATCAGAACTCAAAGCGCTTTTCCTTGTTAGTTATCATTTACTTTTGGAGCTTCCTCAAAGCTCCTACTCAAATTTTCCCTAAACTAGTGGTGCCTACTTAGAAAATTCACAGAAAGGTGCCCAATTTACATAAGATGCGTGGCCATCTCGTGCTGTTTAGTCTAATCTGACAACAACAAAAAATGATTTGTGCATTAATTTCTGACTTATCTACTACCCCTATCAAATACTGTTCTTTATTCATTAATTTCCATAAGTCAGGTCCTGGATCTTTTTGGTGCCACAGTTGCATTTTTTGTGTATCAAGCAAACTATTTTAGTATGGATAACTCAGAAATGTAATGGAATTGGGACAAGAGAAATGTTAGACATGCTGTGTTTAAACATGAAAGTGATTTGAAATCTTCATTGTAAGTGTGGGCTATATAGGTTTGTCTCCATGCATGCAGGAGATGAAATTCAGCCAGAGAAAGTAATTCTTGGCCTCAGCTACCTTCCTAATCACACCAGTATCGCCACAGCAAACTGATTCCTATAATAGATAATTGCAATTTTCAGTTTCTTCCATTCCCTTGTCTTATTTGCTTCTGTTAAGTAACCAGACTTTCAAATCAAATACTCTGGAGTCAGAAGAAAATAAAGGGATGTTTTTCCTGGTTCTTGTGACATGCAGTATACCTGTGGATTTCCACTTCTATGAGAAGGTTGAGATCTTGTCCTGAGGGAGATGTGAGAGGGAGGAAGAGAAGTGGGACTGATAGTACTGTTCTATCCTTGATTTGTGGAAGGAAAAGTTTAGCTAGCTATTTCATACCTGAATATCCTGATTTGCAAAAAGAGTTGGGTAACACAGGGTATTACATATAAAGGATTGGCCATGTGGAGAAATTATATCTGGGATACTTCTTTCCTTCCCTCACTTTTTTTCATTCTTTGAAGTTTGGCAAATAGCAAAGAAAAAAATCAACTAAACAAACAAACACAAAAGAATATACCTTTTAAGCTGTTCTACCTAAGAATAAAGCCAAGGGAGCATTGGATTTCAGCCTGGAATGGGAATGTACTATTTGTCCTAATTAAAATGCAAGGAGGCTGTAGGCACAGTGGAATCAGGGACAAAGAGACTGTCATTAGTGGCACAGCTTTTAGTTTTATGGCATTTAAATGGCCAGAAGTTGCACTGAGGAGTTTGGAGAAGCCAGGAAATTGTTAGTTCCCACCTTGGTGACCTGGCTACTTATTTTATTGTGCACTGACACATAATAAGGATGATTGGATAACTAGGAGCAACCATTAGTGTGGAAAACAACTCCAGAAATACTTAAATCCATCAAAGGAACAACTTTCTTTTGGACTTTAACTAGGGCAGGATTTGGAGTGAATAAGTGCCATCGTGATTGGTCTAGGGAAAAGGAGGTATACGATGATATTTAGAAATATATGATTAAAATAAAGTGAGAGCAACAAAAATCTTTTTTATAACCACACTTATGGGAAGGAGAGCTGCATCAATTCTTTGGACTTGAGGATAGTGGGAATAAGGGGGCAAATAAAATTATGCTCTTTAAATTTGTTGTGAATATTGTTTACTCTAAATCCCTTAAATATGGCAGAGGACAAATATAGGGTTCATCTCTTTGACTTAATAAGGCGATTTTGAGTTGGGCCATATTGGTTAATGTTCTCTTCAGAGGATTTTTTTTAGACTTTAAATATAAAATACTTAAACTTTCACACTTAAATTAGCCACAAGAACATTTCAGTTTGAAATTGCCATACTATGCAGGGTAATACAGTGAAAAATATAAAAAAATTTGACTGAAAATTCCTTTGCTACACCCTGGGCTAGATGCAGAGATATTCTGCTAGATAATGTGTAGAATCATAGAGTAAAACAAACAAGCAAACTCTGGCAAATCTGTTCAAATTCAATTAAATCTTCTTACTGTTGTCTAAAGAAATATTTTTGAAAAAGTAACCTAAATTAACTTTTTTTTTTTCCCCCACATTGAATCCTTTAGAAATAGTGATCCTGACTTTTCCTAGAGGAAAAAAAGTTTTATTAATTTATATAAGGCCTCCTCTACCTCTAAAATGTCACTGTGAATCAGGAAGAATGTTGTGGTCAGCTTACCTGTAACCTAAAATGGTTATAAAGATTCTTGCTAGGCAAAGATTTAGGATATGTTTACAAATGCCTGCAGACAACTTGAAGGAGCAAAGTTCATCCTCAAAATTAAGAAGAAAAAAAAAAGGGCACTAAATTAAGGTTTCCTGTTCATACATCATGTTATGCACTGATCTTCTTCCACAGACATGGCAGTTTTTCGGCAAGGCCAAGGCTGAATTGGACCCATTATGCAGATACTCCAGGATGTGCATAATTACAAATATAAAAAACCTTTCATTTCCAGAGTACTTGTCCCATAGCCCAAGCAAAACACTAGTATTCCCTTGTGCTTCAAACTTCTTCCTTAAAAGCTTGAGCTAAGGCTTTCCCATTGTGTCTGGGGAAGCTAATTATCTGGGCAAGAGAAAGAACCACTTGTTTGGAGGAGGATCAGAAATGACATCAGCCATGTAAGAGGAAGGCAAGGGTTACAACTGAGAGATTTTATCCCAAAGATTAGCCCAGTAGTTCATTTCTATTATGTTGTTCATTCTGGCTGCTGGGGGTGGGTGGTGGGTGGAGGGTGTCTTAAGATCCCAACCTTTGAGTGAATATGTAGACCAGGCCTTTTACATTTTGCATGCATATGTATTTCCCTCATCAACAGAGGCAGTCTTATTTCTTTTAATACCTTGAATTATTCTGTGCTTCTAAATGACATTTCTAGAGGATATACCCAGGAATAAATTCCAGCAGAGCCTTTCCTCTTCGCTGGTCTCCACTCTGCTCTTACCACTCTGCCTCTCTTATTGTTCCGGACAAGTTCATTGCTGCTCTTGCTGTTTTTTCTGCCCTGAGGATTCTTCCTTCACATTTTCATTCAGAATTTTGTGCAAGTGTTGCTTCCTCAAGGAGATCCAGAACATTCTATGCCCATTGGTCAGCTTTTTCATGCTTTAAATTTCTTTACAGCCTGTGCCTCTAACTGAATTTGATCTTATATTAGCTATTTTGCCTACTCATTAGGAGGAACTTATTCAGGGAGGAACTTCATTTCTCTGATTTACTCTCTGTGTTAGAATATGGTGTGTGGAACATACTATATGCTTACTTAATATATGTTGACTCAGTGAATGAAAAGATGAAAAATCTATTGTAGAATACCTAAGTGACCCTCATTGGTGGTATAAATGACCATTAGGCAGACCCTGTGTTCCTCTGTGAAATCATTTTTTTTTAAGAGAATAGACAAACCAGGCCAGCCTCTTACTCGTCATGCCTTTTCTTTTTAACTATTATTATCAGTTTATACTTTTCCATTGTTAAAGACTCAATACCTATATACAAATAAACACCCACATGCTATGCATATTGTTTTAGTTAGCTTTTTCATTGCTGTGACCAAAAGACCTGAAAAGACCAACATAAGAGGAAGAAAAGTTTATTTGAGGCCCACATTTTCAGAGGTCTTAGTGCATAGATGACTGATTTCATTGTCCTGGGCTTATCACTTCATGGCGAAAGTGTGTGGAGGAGGAAAGTGGCTGGGGACATGGCTATCTGAAAGCAGAGATGGCTATGTTTACCAGGGACAAAATATGTATAGCCCAAAGGCATGCTCCCCAGTGACCCACCTCCTTCAGCCACACTCTGCCTGCCTATGTCACCACCCAATTAATCCATTGAAGTGGAATTAATGTACTGATTAATTTATAGCTCTCATAACCCAATCATTTCACCTTTAAACTTTCTTGCATTGTCTCACATATGAGCTTTGCGGAGACACCACATACCTAAACCATAGCACATACATGTACCACATACATATACATATGCGTTAACATATATATTTAAACATATATAGCATATGCATATAACATACACACAGACATACATATCCAAATATTCACATAACATACATTTTTACCTGGGAGACTACATTTTTAAAAAGCACACTTAAAACAGTCTGCTGTATTTTTGTTTTATTTAAAGGCACTGTCATGCCCGTGGGAGAGGGGAAGTGCTCTCAAAGTAAAATTTTCCAGTTTTCTAAGAGGAACTTTAAAATTTTAACTTCAGTATTTTCCTCTTTCAGGAAATGTTCCAGCTCACCCAGGGAGGCTTTGTGGCCTATCTTAATATGCAATGTGGAACATAAAACATAATAAACTACCCAAGCACGCATCAATTAACTAGGGCATTCATGCAAAAAATATTTAGGTGCTGGGAATACAATTATGAAAAAGCTGGACACAGTTCCTGCTCTCCGTGTTGAGGTTACCTAAACAGTTGGGCAATCTGTTACTGATGAAGCCTCTGGGAGTGAACAAGAGCTCCTCTGAACCAGTACTGGGGACAACTGCTTCATATTGCCAACTATGAAATAGCAGGAGAGCCACAAATGAAGAATGGAATTAGATCTGTTTTATATACACTGATCGGGACCTTCACAGCACTGAAAAAAAATCATCTAGTCTAGTGATTAGACAGCAAAATAAAAATAAAGGACATAACATCAAAACATATGTAAGTATTTAGCATTTTGATCCACCCAGGATCCCAAAGGAGAAAAAGAGAAAAATATTGTATTAGCTGACAATTTATGACCTTCCTTATTTTACCAGTGTTGCACTGTGTGATAGTGCCTGTTCAAGTCACTGTGAGTACAGCTGAATTTTCTTGCCTCATGAAGCACGCATTCTGCTGGGGGAGCCATGCCAGAAACACCATAAAGGTAGATGTAGAGTAAGTGTGGTAGGTAATGTGATGAGTGGAAAGGAGGGAAAAGTGAGGCAGAGAAACAGAATGTGGTGAGGAGGTTGTGATTTTTTTTTTTTTTAATAAGGCAGGGATTTACTTCTCAAGAAGAAAATATGAGTGAAGACCTGAGGGAAGAGAAGAAGTGAGTGAACCTAGCAGAGTTTAGGGAGGCACCTTTTATACAGGTCCCTTTTAAGCAGGAATAGCAGGTGAAAAGCACCGAAGGTGGTTTTGTTTGTGATCTGTGACTGAAGCAGAGTGAATGATGGGGTGGGGGAGGTGAGGCCTGAAGGTTAAGCAGCCTGAAGTGCCTGGGTCCTTGGAAGGCAGGTGAGGGCTTTGAGTTTTATTATGGCTAAAATGGGAGCCATTGGAAGGTTTTCAACAAGGCATTCATGATCCAACTTCAGTTTGTTTGTCTTTGCAATGATGGGAATTAAACCCAGGGACCACTGAGCTATAAAAAAAAAATTTTTTTTTTTTTTGATTGATAAGGCTGTACTCAAACTTGAAATCATCCCGAGTAGCTGGGATTATGGGCCTGAACCACTGTGCCCAGCCCAACTTCAGTTGAACTTTATTAAGGCTGTGTTCCTTGCTGTAGTATAGTAGCTGAAAATGGCATGGTTAAGAATCGACTGAGAGGAAGATAGATGTGTAACCACGAAGGTTGAGATAGGAAGCCAGTGCGTTGATCCAGGCTAGGGAAGATAGTGGCTTGGTTCAGGGTGGTAGCTTGGAGATAGCTGGACATGATTTGTAATCCAAATAAAATTTTTGAAAGTAGAAGTAACAGAACTTGTGGGTCAAATATGAAAAGAATTAAGGATGACACAATGGTTTCATTCTGATCACTGAAAGGATAAAAGAACTGGTTTGGCAGGAATAATAGTAACTTTGTTTTGAACATGTGAAGTTAGAGATCTAAATGGAGATTTCAAATAGATGAAGACATACGACCTATCTGGAAATGATAACTATCACCATTTAACTCATTTTGAACAATTCTTTTGTCCCAAGCACTTTTACCAAGGGCTTTGTTAGTATTAACTTAATCCCCTAATGAAGTTTGTGCTCTTAGTCCCATTTTACAGGTGAGAAAATACAGAAGCAGATTAATTAAGTAATTTGACCCCAGCTTCAGGTCGGAGTCCATCTTGTGAGCCTGGCAATCTGGATTTAGGGCCCTTTAAGTTTCATAGGAAAGGAGAAGAGGCAGATTTTGATCTTCCTTTCACTTTATTCTTTGTTGGGTGGATGTGATTATAAAGCACAGTGATGGCAGCAACCCACTGCTGTCTGGCTCAGGCATCAAAGGTTTGGCCCCTGGGAGAAGAGCCAGATCCAGGCTCAATAAAGATGCTTTTTCTCTCATTTCAACTAAGCTTATGGCCTAAGGACATTACTAAGAACCTAAAGAAAATAACTGATCCAAGATTTTGAAGCTATCAAGAAAGTGTATTAGACCAAAGGAGGACAGTTAATGAGCTATAGGAACTTTACCTGTCCCCATCACATTATTCCTAGTTTCTCTTTGAAGAAGAACAAGTATGAAGAGCCAATGTGAAAATACAAATAATTAGAATAACTTCCTTTTTGACTAATCAGTCTTTTTTTTGATATGTGGTTTTAATGAGTTTCAGTCACTATTAAATATTTACAAAAATATTTAAAATGTATATTAAATTATAAAGAACAACACCTAGTTTTTAGGATATTGTCATCACACAGAAGTCCCCCTGGATTGCATTCCTGTCTTCATCATACCCTTTTCCCTCTCCCCTGTATTACCACCTTCCTGAGCTTCATGATAACAACTACATTGCTTTTTTTTTTTTGACAGCTTACTACCTACATGTGCATCAAGAATGATATAACTTAATTTAGGCTGGCGTTGAACTTTGAATAAATGAAATAATGCTGTAGTTATTATTTTGTGATTTGCTCCTTTAACACATTATTTGTGATCTTTGCCCATGTCATTACCTATAGTTGTAATTCCTTTAGTTTTTGCTGCTCTGTATCCTGCTACATTAATAAATTAATCATACACCTTGATTAATTTTGCCATGTTGTTCTTTTATTGATGGACATTTGGGTTGATTCCACTTACTGACAGTTAAGAATATGCTTTAATGAGAATTTTTGTTTTGTTTCATTTTTCCCTGAATGTTTTAACCTATATCCTATTGAACATGTGCAAGTGTTTTTTTTTTCATATGAAAAAGTAGGAGGGGAATTGCTGCATCGTGGGATGTATTCATCATCAAGTTCATCAGATAATACCAAATCATTTTCAAAAGCAGTTCCTATTTATTCTCCTACTGACTATATCTGTGGTTCCATTTCCCTGCCTAGGTTTGGGACTGTGATGCTTCTTTTGTCAGAAGGAGGGAGAAAGGAAGGAGAAAGAATACATTTTCATGGATTTCTTTTCAGCTACTATGCTTGAGATACCTTGGGATTTCACATTTGTCAAGTAAAATCTTTTACAAGTTCTAGGAAATTCTCAGCCAGCATTCTTTCAATTTTTGCCCCTCTCCTATTTTCTTTCTTTTAGGAGCTCAGATTAGATATCAATGAGAGAAGGTCAGTCTTCCCTCCATGTTTTTATCCCTCTCTCATATTTTCATTATTTTTTAAGGAATTTTTTTATTATTTTTTCTTTTTCTCTCTCATATTTTCATCCTTGGTCTTTGTTGTCCATTCAGTTTTGTGATTATGGTAGCATAGTTTTTCTTCTCCGGAGATTAATTTAGTTCTTTTTGAATTCTCCATGCTCCTTTTTCATATTCTTAATTTCTTGTTTCCTGAAACTTCTTAAACATAGTTATATTTTCTGCTTAATAATTCTAGTGTCTGAATTATTTTCGAGTCTGATTCTATCTATGCCCTGCTTCCAATACCTGGCTTTCCCCTATTCATGGCAACTTTATTTCTTATGTATTTAGTGATTTATTGTTTATATTTACCAGGTGCACATTACTTAGGGACATTCTGCCTGAGAAGCCTGGTTTAAAGATATCTTCCTCCAGAAAGGACTAATATATGCTTTTCTTCAGAAACTGAGGCCACTATTAACTGGAAATATTTCAGCTAAAGTCTCAGACTAGAGGACTTTCAGGCCACAAAAGCAGTTCTAAATGCAAAATCTTTGTGGGACAGGTGATAATATTTTTTTCTCTCTACCCTGGACCCAAACCTAAGGCAGACCATTTTCTTTGCTATCTCCAGCAGGAGAATACAAGTTATTCCTAATTTATTCATTCAGTCTGTTGGGAATTCTCATTTATGCATCACATCATCTGTTAGATTTCCATCCTGTATTGGCCCTGGGTTTTTTCTCCTTCACCTTCTTCACATGAGATTTAAATACTCAGATTTGGGGCTGGGGTTGTGACTCAGTGGTAGAGTGCTTGCCTGGCACATGTGAGGCACTCGGTTCAATTCTCGGCACCACATTAAAATAATAAATAAAAGTATTGTGTCCATCTATAATTAAAAAATATTTTTAAAAATACTCAGACTCACGGGTCTCTGGTTTATTCACAATCCTCAGGGTGCATGTGAAAATCAGGTTGTATGCTCTGCTTGTTTCTGTTTCCACCTTTCACTTATCCTTTGTTAATTTTTTGCTCTCTTGCTAGCCCTGTGATATGTTTTAAATAATATTATTGCATTTTGCCTAATATTTAAATTTTTCCCTTGGGTATAGGTCATAGGTTTTGGGGGGTTTGTTTGTTTGGTTTTGGTTTTTTTGGTACTGGGGGTTTTTTGGTACTAATTGTTGTTTTGGTTTCCTGGCTAGGAGAAGTGACTGCATCTTTTGGAGAGTTTCTTAACCTCTGAATTTTTTTCCCCTCTGTATGAAATAAGACTATTTCCTGCTTCTCAGAATTGATAGATGAAGCTACCTAAAATTTGTGAAAGGTCTGACCTTTGAATGGTTACTCAATAAATGGTAGTTTCCTTCATTTTTGTTCCTTTCTAGTTCACATTCTTTTCAGCACTCTATGGTAAATTTGTAGTGATTATTCTTAAGCAGCACCATGGAGAAAGCATGTGGTAGGTAGTTAACTGAGGACAATTAAGAGAATTAGAAAGTTTGATATAAAGAGAAAGAAAACACACAAAACAGTTTTTGAAGTGGTTTTGAAAGGCTGACTTGGTATTCTGGGATAAGGAGATAAAGCCTAGTTCTATGCATTTTTTCCCTTAAAGATATTTTTTGCTGTATCACAGCAGGCCCAGTAAATCTCCACTTTAATATTTAACAGTCTGCAGAGTCTTCAGTTGTTGTCAAACTCAAACCAAGCATAGGCATATCACATACATGTACAAATACGGTTTCATATCTATTCTTTTTTTAAATTAATTTTTGTTTTTTAGTTGTTGATAGATCTTTATTTTATTTATTTATACACGGTGCTGAGATTTAAACCCAGTGCCTCACACATGCCAGGCAAGTGCACTACCATTGAGCCCCAGCCCCAGCCCCTCATATCTACTCTTATCCATTAACCCAAACTTGCTCTAATTTTCCAATGTCAGTTGGTGAGCTTTTTTGAGATTATTGGTGTGCCACTAAAAATAAAGGAAATGTAAGGAAATGGTGAAACTATAAGACTTGTGTATATTGGGCTTAGATGAAGCTGAAATCTAAATTTAGAAATAAAATTAGATCCTAGAGTAACTCATACTCCTATGAGATTTTCTTTCATTCAAGTGTCCGGAGACCTGAGTTTTAGTGCTGATTTTGATGGTGTCCCTTCATGGGGTCAAAGTCAGTTTTCTCTATCTGTATCATAAGAAATTCTTCTTGTATTTCTTACCTTGTATGGCTATTGAGATTTCAAAGGATCTAAGTGACATCAAAGCAAGACAAGCACTAATGATAAACAAAGGACAGCTATTCATATTGTATCCTCTTGGCTTTTGGTCTGTTTTCAGCCCTCCCATTGACCATGCCCTGCTGGACATGTCCTTCTTTTGACTCCTTGAGGAGATGCCCTCTGACCTCCGAGAGCAGCTGGACAACCCACTCTGAAGACACTAGCAGTCCTAGCATTGGCCCTTCGCACACAGACCTACAACTTGTCAATGCTGAGGAGCAGACAAGTGGCAGAGCTTCTGGGGCTGACTCAACCGGTAAGCTAGAGCTCCAAGCACTTTGCAAATCATTTAACATTCCCAGGTCCTCTTTAAGGGCCTCTTTAATTTCTACAACCAGCCTTGTTTGCAGAATGAGTTCAGGGGTAGTCATCTAGTCAAAAAGCTAGCATCCAGAGTGGTTTGAAATTACACTAGGAAAATGTAAAAACAGATTGACTGATTGGTTGGCTGATTATTCATTTTGGGAAACCATTTAACAGCATATCTTAATGTGTTATTTTCTTTCGGCTTGGTATAAGCACCATTTCTGTCGATTTATTTTCTCCTTGGATTACTAAAGTGTGTGATATGCACAAGGCTGAATCTTTCATCCTGCCACCCACACGTCTTGCTTCTTCAGCAGCAGGGAGGTGAATTTAAGTGAAGAGAAGAAATGTTAAGTTAAGCAGAATGAAGATCAGGATTCAGCCACTGTATTTAAGGATACACATCATTTTGCAGTTAAATGCTTATTCTGTTGTCTTATAATCGGGCTCTATGTTGGTCTGTGATGTCCCATGGGCTCATTTATTAAACTTTCCAATAGGCATAAGATAAAATGCTGATTGTATTTGCATGTAGAATATGGACCTGCCAACAAGCATTGCATTATGGGTGAGACTTGGAATGGTATTGGAAAGATGTGTGTTCTTTGTTCTTGGTTATTTGGCCCAAAGGATTGTTTTCCTCTGAAAGTGATAAAGAGTTACTGCTAGTTTCTGTGTTGAAGAAGTTATACTTATGTCAACAAAATTTGTTTTTCCTTTTCAAAAATATTGTTTAGGAGTAGTTCTTCAGATCATTTTTTAAAATTTGCATATTATTTGCCCTCTTGCTGTGTACTCTTGGGTTCTAAAAATATTAAAAATGATCCTTCTTGTAGACTAAAGGGTTTAGACAGGATTTTTTTGGTATTTGATACAGAGTATCTTAGTTCATCACAGGCTGTCTTCACAAACACAGTTCTTTACAGCATTTTGTCTTCATGGATACTTCTTCAATTCTTGTAAATCTGAAACATGACTTATAAGGATTATAAGCCCACAACCTCCTTTCTACTGTGGGGACCAGCTACTGGACTGGAAGGCCCTGGTACTGACTGAGACTGTTAGGAAGATGGGCTTAAGCATACATCTTTATTCTTGTTGCTCTTGTTACCTTCAGCCCCCTTTCCAAGGCTTCCTGGGGAGGAAGTTTACATATTGGTTTAAAGTGTCTGATTCTAGAGTCAGACTCAGGTTTAAGTCCTGGTTCTGCAAATATACCAGCTGTGTGGCCTGGGGCAACTTCCTTACTCACCCCCCCACCCCCACCCCCGTCGTACTAGACTGCATCCCTAGGTACAACCCCAGCCCAAGATCCTTACTATTTTTATGACTCAGTTTCCTCCTCTGAAAAATAGGGATAATAATAGTATGTACCTTAATGGAGTTGTTCTCAGCTCCAGTAAGACAATTTGATGCCTGACACAGAATTATAATGATATCAATTCTTCTCTTTTCTGCTGCAGGGTTCTTATTGCTTTGGAAAAATGCAAAATGGACCCCTCATTGAGGAAAAAGTGAGAACCTCTTAAGTTCAGACTCCTTTTTTTATTGGCCTCTATACTTTCTCATTAGATGAAGTTTGCTTTAACTCTTGGAGGTTTAAGTGATAAAAATCAATGTTCTAGCCTCAATCTGATGACCACCTCCTTTTCCTCCTCCTTCTCATCATCAAACCCAGGATATGAGTTCGTTTAACCACTGAGCTATAACCCAAACCTTGAACTGGACATTATTAACCTGTCTCCAAAGTTTTAAATTATTTTTAGCAACTCCCTTTTCTAAAGTCATCTTAAGTGTAACAGTTCACATCAAGAAAACCTCTTGCGTGGTCCCTGTTATTTTGGTCAGGGTCCTGGCAGGAAGCATATGGTGCCCTCAAAAGAGTTATTTGGAGAGGATTTAATGAAGAGAATGCTTACAGAGGAAGAAGAGTTGGAATCAACAAAGAGCCAACCTGGCCTCTCCCTGGCTACACAGTGTGTAAGGATAATGGCTAGGCAGATGCTTTGTGCATCATCTCTGTGTAGAAAGGCATTATGATGCCCCAGGTGAGCCTGTTTCCCTTCGCCTCTTGGTTGGTAGTGGGCTTCAGTAAACTGAGGTACACCTTCTTCTCTGTCATCTGTGCAAGAGTTCTGCTGGGATTTGGCAACTCTATAGGACATTCTGATGCCCAGCATGGTTGTGGAGGGAAAGACTCTGTGATCAGCCTACACTTTGTTCTCATTTTCTCACCAAGGGTATAATTAGAGGAGGAAGGTAAACAAATCCCCTCACTTTGGTTAGAGTGTGGTATGGAGCTGAAGAGTGGTGTGGATGTTTGCTCTGGGAGTCTTCTCCACAGGACAAACAAATGGCAGGAAAATAGGAATGGGTAAGATTACCCAAAACACTCTATTCTCTCTCACCCATCTCTGCAGTTCCCCTTGGCCTAGATGAGATAGGTACAATCCTGTCATCTTTATAAGTCACAGTAGCTGTGTAATGCCACTGGGTTTACATGGGTTTATAAACAGTAAGAGGATCAAGGAAGTAAAAACAAGCCTCTGTCTTTGAAGTCCATTCGAACCAGGGAAGAAAAAAAACATATAAATATTTGCAATAGCACAAACTGCTGTTGAGTGTTAGGCTTTGGTTTGAGTTTTCTTTTACATATAAGAAAAGTATAGATTTAAGTGTGGGATTAGAATGGGCAGATATATGCAAACTGAGGAGTGTCAAGACTGAATGAAGCACATAGCAGATGTTTTAATGATTTTTGAATGGATCCTTGAATGAACAGTAAGAGATTGCAGGTAGAAAGAGTCATCTGAATACCAGACTTTTGTGTCTCATTCAGATTTAAGAGTCTAGTATTCTCTAAAGTATATCCCATGAAGAGGCCCAAGAAAAACCAGGATGTTGGGGGCCTATGTGTTAGGTCTTGATGTGCTCCCTATGTTGGAGATAACATAAATTAGCTTATTAGGGATTTTGAAAAAGTCCTGAGATGATTTTCATGAATTATGTATATAATTTACTTATGTATGTGTGTGTCTATGTAGTTATATATTGTATATACTTGTGTGTATGTGTGTGTGTGTTTAGTTTACTACTTGGTCAGATCTCAATATACAGAAACTCAAATGCATAAATTGGTAAATTATACTTGGAATTACATGCCTTTGCTAAAGTGTTGGAAAACCAGAAAACTCAGGTGACAAAAAAAATTTAAAGCTACTTAGCTTTATAAAGTTAGCTCCCACTTTGACCCTTGCTCTGCTGAACCTCTTGGCCTCTTAATTTTTTTTTTTAATTGTAGATCCCACAAACCTAAGACTACATTTTGCCAAACTTACTTTGTATGTAAAACCTCATGGACTTTAAAACAAATTTAGACCAGATGTTCTTGTTTCATTCTCATATAGCTGATTGTGGAATTCTGCCAGAGCAGTAGGTTATCCCTAGAGATTTCAGACTCATGTTTTCCTCAGATATAAGCATTTATATCAGGTAGGGAGGTGTGGACTAAAACCCCCAAGTTTTGTGATAATGACTTGTTAGCTGCTCAGGAAATTTCTCTTTTCATTATTTGTTCACCCACCCTGAGGCAGGGCTGCCTGTCTCTTTACAGCATGATTCTCTGTTGTCTGCTTTGTTCTAATCCTGGCAGAGCTTGAACTAGAATTAGCGGCCCAGATTCACAGGTAAATAGTGCTTATCATATTCATGATGGAATTACAGGGAACTTCTGTTGGCATGTCTGCATTTTCTGATTTTTTTTTTTAACTTTGAACATACTTTTCTTGGAAGAAAAGACAAATCAATAGTTTTTTAAAAAATTCTTCCCTCTAGCTGCAAATTTCTGAAATACTCATATTCTTTTTGAACAATATGGAAGAGCAGCATAATACATTTTTTTAAAACAAATTAGATCTTTCATGAACAAATACAAATTTTGGCTTCATTTCTTTTCCTGTATATTCTTGTGTCCATTAGTTGTGCATTTTGGATTTTAATCAGGATTAAAAAACAAAAACATTCTAATGGTTGCTTTCTTTGAAAGTTTTTCCATAGAGGTTTGGGAGTTCCTCAGAATACAAATGTTTACTGAGTTCCTGCCATATAACAGTCACTGAAAATGAGAAGAAAAGTAAGTTATGTGGTGTTTTCCTATGAAGAACTGATTGCCAATAAACAGATTATTTGCCATTAAAAGGATTTCTATATATAATTTTTAAAATTATATCTAATAATACCATATCTCTATGTGCCAGGAATGTACTAAACACTTTATACATATATTATCTAAATCTTCACAATCTTGAAAAATTACTTTTCATTTTACGGATGCAGAAACAACAGCAAAGTCATAGCTAGAAAAAGGTAGAGTTGGGATTCAGTCAAAGTCTCCCTCAACTCACCCTGCCCTGTGCCTGGTGTGCTGTGGACAGCTGGTATCTTCAGATACAGGGAGTTGTGGAAAGGAATCATTGCAGAGCCTTTCACAGGCCTGGTGCTGCTTCCTCGTCACTTCCCAGGAGCTACATGCAAACTTCCCTTTGTCCTTCACTGAACCATGAAGGAACCATGTCCATTTTATATCCCCAGCACACTGCCTAGCAGAGTGAAATGACACAGTAGATCTTTGTGGGATAAATCAATTGTTCTGATATAGGGCTAGAGAGCCTTCATTCCCAAACCTATCCTCCAAGTACGTAAACTTAAGGGTGTTTGCACATTGAAAAGTAATTTTATGACTGGAAGAATGAAAAGAGAACAAGTAGGGATTAGTATGTTTTCAAGTATTAGACTTTTATCCAGGAATTCCCATTCATTTTGTTTTTTCTGATCTCAGTTGGACTTTAAGTTTTGTTTTGTTTTGCCTTAAAGATCAGTGTATGTGGATATGTATGGTGTGCAGTTAAAGGACTGCTGCCTAAGTTTGGATAACTCACACTCTTCCTCTTCTATACATTCTTTGACCAGAGTAGCTACATTTTACTTCCCTGTTTATTCACCTCAGAGAATGCAAAGAAAATGAGTTGGGGAAAGTTTACCATGATATTAAAATTATTTCTTCTTATTGGGACCATATGGGTGGAAGAAAATCAAGAAAGAGCTTCAGAGTTTTAGATGCTGTCTTCCAAATGCATGGTCTAAGATACATATTTTGGATTCCCTTAATAAAATCCTTTGGTCCCTAACCAGGGGTTTTGTAAGTCACTTTTAGAATTGTTCATGCACTAATCTTGAAGAGGAGGTGACAACTGTAATACCTGTTTGATTATTTCTGTGGTGTTCTTCTTGTTGCTGCAATCCTCCTTTATGGATGAAGACAACCATTGTTCAAAGTCACACTAGTTAAGAAACACAATAAAGATGGACACCCAGTCTCATCAATATTGTGCAGCTCTGCCCCTCCTGCGTCTGGGCTCCCTGGAAGGACCTCTTCTCTGACCCAATTCTACAGGGCCACCTTTCAGATGCTGTGTCTTTCAGTTACAAGCAGGTGATCAAAACTAGGTATTTGGAACCACCTAGAATCCAGAGGGGCCATGAACTTGAATGATTGACATGTTCATTGTTTCTAACTCTAAGAAAGTTAGTATATTGAGCAATTCCTTCAGTTATGGATATGGGAAATACACTATAGTAGAATTATCAGTGCCCTCCACTTAGTCACCAACAAAGATCACAGATATATATCCATAACATATTTTAGTAGTGACAAATATCTCAAACTATCTCTCATCTTTTATCATTGCTACTTTAAAATTATAGTAGTTATTGGCAATATTAATGGTTGTATAAGGGTAGTATTAACACACTAGTACTAATGTGTTAATAAAGAAGTGCAGGTATTATTATATCAAAAATTCATGAAATTGTTTTTTAATGTTGGGAAAGTATTTTAGTATAAACAGTTTCATGTTAAGTCCTGTGTCCTCATTCGTGCACTTAATACACTGTCTTGAGAAGGAGGCTGTGGGACTTATTAGACTGACAAAGAGTCTGTGGCACAAAAATAGTTAAGAACTCCTGCTTTGATGACCCTCTGATACTCTCACAGTGAAGCACAGACTGTGATTTTACACTAATCGATTCACTCATGATACAGATGAGGATCTACTTGGACCAACCACTGGTCTAAGACTGTGTAATGATGAACAAGATAGACACGACACTGGCCTTCAAACATCTTGCAGTCTCATGGGGGCTCTGAATGTATCTGAGGGTAGGTAAAGACAACTGGAGAATACTGACAGGTTCTTTGATAGGACAAGTTGAGTGAGTTGTATGATGTGCAGTTGGAAGATCGCTGCTCTAGTTTGGATAACTCACACTCTCCCTCTTATATACATTATTTGACCACAGAGTAGCTACATTAGGGTGGAATGTAGCTTTGCAGTGCATCTGGAAATGCAGACAAGTGCTCTACGCAAGGTCAACAACATACTAGCCCTTCTTAGTGGCAGCATCAGAATTTTGGTTGTTTTCTATGAATTTGTTGTTTGACTTTTCCTTAGTCGTACTTGGAATGCTATGTGTAGTATTTTTCCATGACTGCCATAGCAAAGTACTACGGCTTGGTGGCTTAAACAACAGAAAGGCATCTTCTCACAATTCTGTGCCTGGAAATCCAAGATCAAAGTGTTGCAAAGTTTGGTTTCTTCCAAGGCCTGGCTTCTTGGCTTGCAGCTGGCCAGTCTTCCTGTGGTCTTCATCTGGTCTTCCCTGTGGGTCTGTGGCCTTATGTCCTCTCTGTAAAAAGGCAGTTATACTGAATTATGGGGGTACCATACTGACTTGATTTTAATACCTTTAAGTACTTTATCAACAGACATAGTCACATTTTGAAGTCTGTTTACTTGGAGGGGTTAGTTAGGTTTCAACAGATGAATTTGGGGGGATATAATTCAATCCATAACACGATGTAAACAAAACTTAGAAGTCTCCTTCCATCCCTGCCAAAGATGGCCAGATTGGCACTGTAAGCCCATTCTGTATAGTATTTCTGCAGCATCAGAAGCAATACCCCTTGCCATAGAAATGGAATTTTGGATCTGATGCTCCATTTGTAGCCACTTCCCACAAATGCAGTAAGGAGAAAGAGTTGTTGTTGACCAATGAATTCTTCAACCAGCCTTTTCACCCACTTATCTACGAAATGATTTGTTGTTTCACCAAGGAGCTAGTTTATCCTGCTGGACTCTTTGGCTTACATGCCAATTCAAAACTAAATATGTTAGTTCACAAAAGAAAAAATTCAGAGAAACCATATAAAATGATTAATCCCAATAATTAGGCAAGCAGATTAAACAGTAATGTCTATTGTCTTGGTAAAGTTGAATGATTGAAAATATTTAGAGTTGGTCCTGGAGAGATGTGAATTCACATGCAAGGATAATGGAAAAACATTTCTAGAGGGCATTCTAGAAATCTGTGTAAATTTAAATGTCATATTGTAACTATTAGTTTATCCCAAGGAAATAATTAGACATGTGCTTATGTGTACAGTGTAACACTGTTAATATTAACAAAAGCAAAGAAAGCCCAGCTGTCAAACCAAATAGCAAAAAAATTATAATGCATTCTTATCATGGAATGCTATGTAGTTATGAAAGATATCCCAATTATATTGTTCATTGACAAGGAAGATTGTTGAATAGAATGTGTAATCGTTTTGCTATATTGGCTTTTGTATAGTTTTGTTGTTTTAGCATGTGTACATGTGGGTGTCTCCAAAATATATAGAAAAAAGTTTGATAGGCTCAAAATTGCTAATAATGGTTATCTTGAGGATGTAATATAGAACTATTATTCCTTAGTGCATTTATTTCTATAGGATATGAATTATTTATAACCATAGATTAAAAATCAGAAAAATAATAATCAGAAATTATTTAGAAATGAAATTAAATATGTTACTGAAGGTTATTTTACAATATCTTTTGTGATAAATGTGTTGGTGTGTTTGGAGACTGATCTGTTTAATGGAAGGGTAGAGGCTGGCCTTTTTGCTCTTGGAATATTTCTCTTTTCTGTGTAAAAGAGCCATGTGCTTATGTTTAACTTTTCATTGGCACAATGCTAGTTCTTATTCTTTGTCAGAAGCTGATATAACATAATGTAAAGCCATCATTTTCACAGTTTGACAAACCAGGGTTTAAAACCAGTTCTAAGCTGGGCACAATGATGTATGCCTATAATTCTAGCAACTCTGGAGGCTGAGGTAGGAGGATCACAAGTTCATGGCCAGCCAAGGCAACTTGGCTCAGTAACTTAGCAAGACCCTGGTCTTAGAAGTGCTGAAAATGTGGCTCAGTAATAAAGCACCTCTGGCTTTTTCTACCTCTTGTACCAAGTCATTTAACTTCAGTGACCTTTAGTTTCCTCAACTGTAGAATGAAAATAATAATAATAATAATAATTATTATTATTATGTAGATGTTTTTTAAGAATTTAGTAAGATCAGACTCATGAAATTCCTGGAACATAACAAGTAGTAGCATTTATGAGGATAGCATTATAATGTGCTTTTCAGAATTTTTCATATTTTGAAGCCAGGACTTAGTGGAAAGAAATTTTTTGAAAGTTGCAGGAAAACAGCTAAATCTATTGAGAAAGTTTTCTTTTATGCCCTTGCCTAGTTTTTTTATAAACCATCTTTACCAAAGGGTGGTTTCTTTTATTCTTTCAGTTCTCATGACTCAGGGTGGTTTCACCCAACATGCTTTGTGAAATAGCTGGTATCTCTGGCATTTTGCAGCAGAACTGGATCCAGAAGCTTTTCTGAGAAGAGTTGGAAGGAAGGGGAGGGCAGAGGAAGGAGGGCTAGGTGGAGAAGGGAGCACCCTAGATCTGCTTGCTTGTGCAGTCTTTCCTCCCCTCCTCAGGACTGATTTGTTTGCACAAATTTGTTGCCTCCAGCAACATATCAGTTTGAGCTGGAATGATCCGTAGAGACTTACCGCCTTTTCTTTTGCCTCATTATTTTCCTCTTCCCACAGGATGTTGGAATTGAGGAGCATTTTCCACCTTGGAGAATTCATTCCAGTTCCCTCACCTTTCATTGAGTGTTTGCCATGTGCAAGGCACTATGGCATTTCAATGCATTTCTAAAGCAATCAATTGCAATTTTTATTTTCAGCTCTTGGACTCTGTCCTTCTTAAAACCTCAGTCCTGGTTATTAAGCAATGAAGTTTATATACTGGTAAAAATATTCTCAATCCTTTCCTGTGACATAGACCCCCCCTCTTAAAATAGAATGATATTCTTGCTCCGTTGACATCAGGCTTTGCCATGTGACTTGCTTTGTAGTCACTGAAATGAAAGTGGAAGTGTCCCTCCCAGCACAAATATCCATGTGCTCCCTCTTCTATGTCAGAGCCATCCATTACTGCCCCACATATCTGCCACCCTCAGACCCCGGCTGGGACTCTTCTCTGGTGTCTTTCTGTTTTCACATGTCCTCATGCCCAATTTCTAGCACCCAGACCAGGAACCACTTCTCCTTGCACTGTGATGTTTCTGGGTGAACTCCAAGGATTCTAAAGAATTCAGAATTCTATTCAGCCTCTGGGTTGTCAAGAACACATGTAGATCAAAGAGGATAGGACATTCTTCATTTAACAGTTTTTAGCTTAGTGTATAGCTTTACATGCTTACACACATGTTCTGTGAACCTGCATCTGGACTCTTTTCAAAAGCTTCCTCAATTTGAGTGGTGGGTAGGAAGCATGAATGCAGAAGTCAGGGCCTGACCATTCCTTATTGCCAGAAAGACTGGAAAATGTGGTATAGCTCTGTACCCTGAAAGAAAATGCAAATATTCATGAGAAATCTGTGTTACAGAAGTTATTCAAACTTGTAGTGCTTAATTCCCTGATTAGAGTCTTTTATTTAAGATCTATAGAAGTACTGTGTTTTTACACAGGTTTGAAACAATTTGATGAGTTTTGACACATGAGTTCATCTTTATATTCAAGATAATGAGCATAGACACACACACACACACACACACACACACACACACACACTCTCACACGAGTTGCTTTGTCTATTTGTGATCCTTTCCTCTTGTCGGTAATCCCTCCCCAAGTACCTACTATCTGCTTTCTGTCACTACAAATTAGTTTACATTTTCAAGAATTTTATATAAATGGAATCATAAAGTAGGTTCTCTAATTTATCTGACTTTTTTTTTTACTGAACACAATTATTGAGCATCTCATTGATGTTATTTTATCAATAATCCATTCCTTTCTATTGATGAGTAGAATTCCATCATATTGTTATGGCACAGTGTTTTATCTTATTTAAAGACAAAAACAAAAATGAAAGTAACTTTTCAATGTTTAAGTAATAGGTAAATCATTTCTTCTTGATACTTTGCTGTATAATCTGAAAAAGCTAAAAATAAAAATGATCAAACTGTATTGGACAGGCCAGAAAGAACAGCCTAGAATATCTCCTACTTAACCCTATCACAAAAAAAAAAAAAAAAAAAAAAGGGACTAGACTGAGCAGGAGCTGTGCTTTTCTTGGCTTTGAACTTTAAATTGGATAGACTATTAATCAAGTACTGGCCACTTAATATAGACCAAGCATTCTGTCCTGGGGGCTTGAGAATACAGGACAAACAAGGTGGTTCATTTGTGGTTGAGAGGTCTTCATTGCCTTTTGCTGGTCCCTGGCCCCTGAAACTGCAATTTTCACTGTATGGCAGGCTAATCCCAGCACAGCACATCTCTGGCCATATCCCTGCTATGTTGGTAAGCCTACAATGACTTCCTCTGCCTAAACTCTGATCTTCTTACTCTGACATTCATGTCTCACTCTGAGGTTTAACTTTTCCTAGTCTCAATTTCTCACCTGTAAAATGGAGTATTTGGGGATGACTATTTCTTAAGTGAGATAATATAAAGTACCTAGTATATATGCCTGGTAGATATTCAGAAATTAGGTTTTCTTTCCTTCTGCCCTTTTTCAACCACTTCCCACTGTCAAATGTGTTCTCCATTCAAACCAAACTCTTTTGTTTCCCATGCCCACATCCTCCCTTTGGACTTTGGTGTACAGTATTCCTTGCTGTGGCTCCAAATGCTATCCCTCAGTCAGGGTTCAGCTCAAAAACTATCACTCCAGGGAGCTGGCCTTGATTTCTTATCATAGCCCCATAAAGAATAGGAAAAGACCAAGCAGCTTCTTATATTCTTGTTCTCAGTACATAATGCTTCACCTCTGTCCATCAGAATGTGTGGCTATTTATTCTCTACTTCTTTACTCTCCTTTGTTTTTTCTCCATTGCATTTAACCTCCTTGACATTGTTTGTTTCTGATTGTCTGTCTTGCCCTTGTGAACTCAATGTGTACGGAGACTTTCTGCTTCCATTGGCCTATCTCTAGTGCCTGACACATATGAGATGCTCAGTAATCATTTGGAAAATTAGTGAATATTCACTATCACATCATACTGTAATCTATGAGATATTCCTAGAGGAGAAAAACAGTATCAGTGTCTGATTTATTGTTCAATTGCCTCAAACACATTGTTCATAATAGTATACAGAAAATACTTGACTGGAAGACAGGTCAACTGTGAAGAACAAATTTCCCATGGTTTATATAACTCAACTTTAGTTCCTAATCACTTTAGATACTTTTGCAAACATTGTCTCTTCACAATTTAATATTCCAGTTAGAACCTTGCAACTAGGACAAGGAACTTTGGAAGGTTTTTACTATTTCTCCCACAGCCACCTTCTTTCCTGCCCTGCTATAGTCCCTACCCTTTTCTCAACCCATCTTCTCCCTCATTTTGTTGCTGGTCACTCATTTGCAGTAAAACCCCTTTGCTTTGGCTTGCATTCATTCACTCACTCCAGTCTGAACCACCTTGTATCTTTTAAACCCTGTTGACAATAGGCTTCACTCTCCCACTCAACAGCAGTCTGCCCTTGGGAAGTTACGCATCCCCTCCAAGCCTGTTTCTTCATCTGGAATGTGATGGTCAGTGATTCCACTCTGCCTAACTACATCACAGGTTTTATTGAGAAATTAAATGAGGTATGAAATGTCAAGGAAACTTATCAACCACAACCATTAACAGTTGCAGGTATTACTTGAAATTACCCTTTCTCTACTATTCTATAGTATGCCAAGCTTTGAGTCTCATTTTCACCTAGAATGTCTTTCTTAGTAATCTGGCTTTTTGGCGTCTGACTCAGCCTAGACCTGAAGGGCTTTTTCTCTTTCAGCATTTGTACCAATGGCCTTAGAATTTGATTCCTTGACCTATTGCCATACTCCTTTGTTCAGTTTTTAATCCTAACTACCAGACACTCATAACCTCTGGGCTGCTGGGCTCTACTCAAAAAACAAAAGATCTTAAATTAGTCCTATTGCCTGTTCAAGAACTTTGCTCCTTTCTTGAGAAGTTCTTAATTAAAGCTTATACTAAGACTTCTTCCCCTAACTTTTCTTTCTCCACTCCTCCACCTCCCCCCACCCACTTCTTCCTTTTTTTCTCCCAAAGGCTTAGGCAGAGGGGTATTATTTAGGGAGAATGTAGGCAATCTCAAGAGTGAGAAGCAGTCCTGTCTTGGGCTGGGGAGTCCAATATTTAAAGAAAGGCTGCATCAGGGGCAGGACTGGAGCTAGAGTAGAACTGCATAATTCTGTGCCAGTTTTAGTTTTCCCTGTGCTTGTGTATTTCCCTCATTTTTCAAGGGCATGGGCCAAGGACATGTTGCTCAAGATTTACAACTGTGCTTTCTTCCATCTTAATGGCTTGTGGGCATTTCCTTTAAGATTCAGTATTTCTCGCTCTTTATTCTAAATCCCATTTTATTCTCCGCCCCCCCACCTGAGACTTTGATCCCTTAATCTTAAGGGTTGGTGAGGGGTGAAGATCCATCTTCTATGGCTGCTTCAGACTGGCAAGAGGCCATGATTTTGCCTAGTTAAGAATCAAAAGTCTCGTCCTTCTTTAAAAAGACACTGGTCTCAGTTGCAGGGATGGGTTGAAATGCTTATGTTGCTATCCTCTTAGCATGTAATTGTTTTAAACAAAGTTGATGCCTCTGATGTACCATGGTGGGCTCCAAGAGATATCACATGAGAAGAGATGTCTCCTGAGACGTTCCAAGAGTTCCCAGAGGAGAGCGGGGGCTCAGCTCTGAACCAGTGGAGTTCTTAGCATATGTGCTGAAAGAGAATTTCAGCACAAGCTGACAAAGGCATAGACAGGTTTATTTAGGAAGGTAGGTATACATTCAATGGAGAATGCAGGCTGTCTCTAGAGTGAGAAGCCCCCTACCTTTTCTTCTTTCTTGTTCTTTCTCTCTTCTTTTTCCTCTTCCCATGACTACACAGAGTGTCTTGAAGAATTTCTTGGTCAGTGTGATGGATGCCTGGCTACTGTAGAACATTTCTTGCCCACCCACCTTGCCATCTCCCAGGCTTCCTTCTGCCTTGTTTTTGCCTTAAGGCTGTCAGGGGTTCTTTGTTCATCTTAATTGTAGAGGTAACTACAAGCAAAGTATTCAAGCCCCTATAAAAGGACACATTCCTTTTTTTTCCCCAGGTGCCCAGAATGGATGTTTTTGAGACAATTGGCTAAGAACTGGAAATAGAGAAAGAGGACAATGTGAAGTGCTTGCTTGGCCTCCAGAATATTGGGAGGAGGCTGTTGTCACTGTTTTAGAGATTTTAGAAGCTTAGCTAAGATATATTCTCTCTGTCTTTGTCTCTCTCTCTCTCTCTCTCTCCCTCTCTCTCTCTCTCTCTCTGTCTCTCTGTGTCTCTCTTACAAACTGGGGATTGAACCTAGAGATACTTTAGCACTGAGCTACATTCCCATCCCTTTTTTATTTTAAGACAATGTCTTGCTCAATTGCTGAGGCTAGTCTCCAACTTGTTATCCTCCTACCTCAGCCTCCTGAGTTGCTGGGATAACAGGTATGCACCATCACATCTGGAAGGATTATCATCTCTTAATGATTCAAGACTGGATGGCAAACTTTTAGTACATTATCTACTTCCTCTGTTTCGAAAACTTCAAAGTGTATGGTGGGACTTAAATTGTGTCCTAATATTAAGTAAAGAACAGGAAAAATCAGTTAAGATAGACAAAATGAACAGTCTTTCAATCAGTCTTAATATTTTACTTCTCCTTTATGGAGGTTCTTAGACTCAGTACTTCAAGCAGAGAGGAAGAGGGTATTGGATTTGGCCAATTAATAAGGCCCTGCTAGTGACACAGGGACCTAGAAAAGGCTGGTTGGAATCCCACTTGGCTTTTTAGTATGACAGTCACATCTGGCCTCATTGCAATGCTAAACCTTGACACCCATTTGGATTGGGGTTTGCTTAAGAATCATGTGAGCTGTGTGGTAATCATATGTCGTATCTCTCTCACTCATGCGCTTCTTGGTTTTAGAGGAAAAACTTTGTAAAGACATTTATATCCCTCTGCTTCCAAGAAAGAAAGGGAAGCAGTTTTAAAACAGGTGTACAAACCTAAATCTTTACACAGAGATCTGAATATCACCTGTCATGACAGGTGATCCCTCCTCTGATTTTTGAATGGCTAAGGTGAAAAAATGTAACTATAGAATGTGTTTAAAGCCAGAAAACCATGTTGATGCCAACCAAGTAGCTCATTACAATAGGCAAGGAACTCAGCATCATCAGGGCTATGATAGGTTTATGTCCCAGGTGAAGCTTGATGTTACTTGATGTTACCATTCTCATCTCCTAACTTGACCACTACCTGCTTGAGTTGAACACTGGTTTCCCTCCCTACTAGATATCTGACACTTAGCATAAAACTCTTAACTATTTTGAGCTTTAGTTTCTTCATGTACAAAATCATAACAGAAGGAGTAATGATTTCTTGGGATCGTTGTAAAGATATAATAAAAATGTATTTAGAGCTTTTAGAATAATTATTGATATAATAAATGTATTTAATGGATATCAGTTCTTCCAATGAAATAACAATTATTGTAGTTATTATTATCATCATTTTCTTGGATTCATAAAAAACAAATTCAGTCTTTTTTCCATATGATAATTATGTCTTCCCTCTTAGAAAACAGCTAAACATCCTCAGTCCCACAGTCTATTTATGAACTTCATTTTATAAAGAAAACAGGTTGTAGAAGATGATGAAATGTTCAAGAAACTTAGGGAGGTTTAATATAATCCAGGTGATTTAGACAGTAAAATATTTTTAATGTTGAAGTAATGATGAATACTCCCCAGAATCCCAATCTCCCAAAGAGAGTTTTTTAAGAGTATTAGTCTAACAAGAAAATGGTTAGTTTTTCTTTGCTGTATTCAAAAATATTACTTGTTTATGACTTACATGAGGTAATTATATCTTTTAATGTCATTTGTATGCTAGAATCTTGGACATTTTAGAGTATGAATGTGACTTTTTTTTCAGAATTCTTCCAAACCTGCAAAGCATGCTGGATACACTCATCATTATTAGGTGAATATGCCAGGCCAGGGAGAAGGACCTGACCTGATCAGGGAGCCGTGACTTCCACAGACATTTCCATCCCTCCTCAGCGATGACATTGAGGACTTCCCTGAGCCTGGGAAAAACCCGATTGTCTACTCTAGAGGGTTATAACCCAGTAAATATGTTTATGACCCATTTTATTGCCGTCTTCTGGCATTAAAGGAGGATCCACTCTCTTTAGAAATCAGTCCCTCTCAGTCAGCTGTGGAATTTGTTTCCTGGGAAGATGACAGGCCAGATCTTCATTAAACTGTAAAGAAAGGGGGAGGGGTGCACGTGCCCTTCCCACAGTGGCTGGCAGCAGTTAGGCCAGGATGTGTAGGCTCCTTGGAGCCTTTTGTTTGGTTTCTATGGCTCTAACCTCAATTAGCTGCTTTGCTTGGAGAGAAGAAAAAATGAAGCTTTTAACCACAGTTCAGCAGTTTCAGTGTAGTTCTCTCCCCCCCCACCTCCCCCGTCCTTGACTGGATTTAAACATAGAAATCATCTTTGTGGAGTGATTTGAAGGTCTCTGGTTGAATTTCTTTGTTTATATTGGTGGGCAGTAAATTAACAATTTTGCTTGATGCTTTCTGTGGCTTTCTCCTCTCCCTCTCAATAGTGTCAGGCTATGGTAATACAGAGAGGCCATGCTGGAGTCACCTGGACACGGGACCCAGTCTTGGTTACGTCTTTTCTAGGCAGTCTGCCAGCCAGTCAAGTACTATCTTGTAGGGCCCGAATGGAATAAATGAAAGAGCAAAGTCAAAGAACTTAGCACATAATACTCGCATCCACATTTCCAAAGACTGATGGGACTGAAATCTCCTTGGTACTTGCTACCAGCAAGTACCCAAAACATCTGTGGCAGTCATGAAGCAAGTAGAATAAATTCTAGAAGCCACTGAGAAAGGCTGATTTTTAATCTCTGTGTATGAAAAGATTTAGTTGCTTTAGCCATGAGGTGTTGTCACACGCCAGTACACACACACACACACACACACACACACACACACACACACACCTATGTTCCAGGTGCTTTTGACTCACAGCTGGATTTCTTAGATCTGCCTGCATGCTTTGCCCTGTCTTGATAGCACCCTTGGAGAGGAACCAATAGGAAACGACTAAGCAGATCGCAAATGTTAAGAAGTCTTACCAGCCTCTTCCAGTTCCTTCCTTGCCCTAACATAATCATTAGGCTGCTTGTTATGTCTAGTTTTCCAGAAAGGTGGAAAGAATTCTATTGCACAGTCCTATATGTAGAGCCAGCTAATCCTGGAGCATTGGTGGACTTTGGAGTAGGCATTAACAGATGGTAAAAGGAGGCAATTCCTGTTCTGGGGGAGCTAAGCTGGGAAAATAAAACTAGCCATAGTTTTAGCCACTAATTAAGTACTGACTAAATCATGTGCTACTGACCTAGTGTTAGAGTTCCTTGTTGGTGAGAGTAAATTTGAATGTGGACTCTGACCCCCTCAGTACCCAATGCTCTGTCTCACTGAATGATTGAGCAATGTTATAAAAAATATGTATTTTTAATGAATACATGGACAGCTTTTCACACTTAAAAAATTATGTTTTAATTTTAAAACATTTCATTATAATTATAAAACCTTATTATAGCATTCAAAGACACTTTAAGAGGAAAAAGAGTGAGAGAAACCCAGTATCTCTAATCCCACAGTCCTAATATACATCATTTGTTAAAGACTGAAGCTCATTCCTAGTCTCTTCAGTGTTCAGCTCAGTGCCTGGCACACAAAAGGTATTCAGTGAATGTGAATGTCCACCACTACTACTTACTCTTGCACATATCCAGACAGTGGCTTTGTCAAAGGCGCCAATCCAGCACCACTCACATGCTAAATTCTTGACTGCATTATTGTGTTGAATGCTTCTCACAGTGCTGGGGGGGTGGTGATGTGCTGAAGCTCAGTGTAGTCAGTAAGTAACCAGGGGAGCACTTAGGAGCATCTTGCTTCACAGTCTGTAGATGTTTCCATTAGACCACAGAACCTTTCTGAGATACAATGAGGGCAGAGCAGAAGATGCCTAGGATAGAATGCTCCCCCTGCCAGGCCTGACATGTTAATGCTCCCCTTTTCTCACTTGAAAGAAGATGAAAGCTGCTTAACTCCACAGAAAGCCTTCTCATCCGCAAGGTGTCAGTGCCAACAAGTTCTGAGGCTTTTGCCCACCTGCTTTTCAGGTAGAACAGGCTTTCCTGTTGGTACTTGTACAGCTTTGAAGTTGATCGTGGGCCCAGGTGAGTAAGACAGATTAAAGCTGATTCAGGTTTCCCTGTCTAGGATTTCCCCCACCCCTTCTCCCTTTCCCACTAAACAGTTCAATCCACAGGTAGACTGATTGAGCCATACTTTTGGTCTAAGTTCACTGGATGTTTTCATTTCCTAGAGCTTTTTTAACAACGTACCACAAACTGCGTGACTTGAAGCAACAGAAATTTATTCTCTTAGTCCTAAAGACTCAATATCCAAAATCAACATTCAGTAAGATATCAGGTGGTTGTTGGCAATCCTTGGCACTCCTTGACTTTTGGTGACATAACTCCATTCTCTGCTCCATCTTCACATGACCATCTTTCCTATATGTCTTTATGTCTCTTATTGTAAAGGAAACCAGTGATTAGACTTAGGGCCCGCTCTAATCCTGTATGACCTTAACTTGATTATATCAGTAAAGACCCTGTTTCCAAATAAGGTCACATTAATAGGTTCTGGGAGTTAGGACTTCAACCTGTCTTTTGGGGGACTCATTTCAAGCTACTATACTAGGTGTGCTAGTTAGCTTTCAGTCACTATCATGAAATTTCTGAGATAGTCAACTTATAAAGAGAAAAGGTTTATTTTGGCTCAGTTTTAGAATTTCCACTTCATGATAGTTGACCCTGTTGCTTTGAGCCTGTATAAGGTAGTACATGATGGTGGGAATATGTGTCAGTGCAGAACAATTTTTCTCAGGGCCAGGAAGCAAAAAAGAAAAAAGAAGTGGGGCCCAGGGTCCCAAGATCCCCTTCAAGGGCATGCCTCAATGATTTAAAGGCCTCCTACTAGATCCTACCACTGTACTACCTCCCAGTGGTGCCATTCTGGAGACCAAGCCTTCAACACATGAACTTTTAGGTGTCATCTATCTAAGCAATGGCACACTAGGTGATTCCTTTATGCAACTCAGGCTAAGTCAGAGGTCATAGCAAATACTAATTCATTTTTCTTTTAGAGAACATTGATGTCCTCTCAATATCTAATGATACAGTTGAGTTGATCTTGCTCCACCCTCTTGCCCTGATCCCATGGGTTACCAACACTACGTATTTGCAAATTAGCCAGCTGCAGTAATTGAACCTGGGAGCAGATAATGTGCTTTTCTCTCTCTACATCCAATTAAATATAAATTCATTAATAGTGATGATGTTCACTTTTATATGCCCAGCATTTTGAAATATTAAAACCATCAATAGACCAGGCATGATGGCACATGCCTGTAATCTCAGTGGGAGGGGAGGCTGAGGCAGGAGGATCACAAGTTCAAAGCCAGCCTCAGCAACAGCAAGGTGCTAAGCAACTCAGTGAGACCCTGTCTCTAAATAAAATACAAAATAGGGCTGGGGATGTGGCTCAGAGGTTGAGTATCCCTGAATTCAATCCCTAGTACCAAAACAAAACAAAAGAACCAAAAAACCATCATTGGCTTGAAACAAGGTAAAACCAATGATCCCCCTTTACTTATTTGATAACATTTATTGAGCAACTAGTCCGACTAGTAACTTTAGTTTATTGAGCATCTATTTTTTTGAGCCTGAAACATGCTCTTTACATATTTTTTCTTGAATTTTCACAAAAGTTAAAAGGTAGGCATTATTACCCCCATTTTATGGATAAGAAAACTGAGAGTAAGATTAAAAGCCTTGACCAAAGTCATAGAGCTCACAAGTAGTAAAATCAGTGAACTTGAATGATGTGGCATGGACTAGTCCTTCTCCACCATTTGAAGGTTTCTATTATCTAATATCCATGTAAATTATATTATTATACCAAAATGATGTATACATACATCATTAATATCTTTATACCAAAAGATATGATATTAAGGATGTATGTAGATAGAGCAAACAGTATAATAGATATTAATGATGTATGTAGATAGAGGGAACAACTTGTCATAGCTAAAATCAGAATTGGAAAATATCTTTCATTTTTAAATAGTAATAGTATCCCAGTTTACAAATGAGGAAGTAATGGAAGAAAATCACTGTTTTCCAACTCCTGTGAAGCACCACTGAACACTGATTCTCAGTGGTTGTAGAGCACACAAAACCCAGAGCTAATTAAGTATCGCTTGCTCCTGATGGCAGTATACAAGACTATCAACTAACTAGGCAATCCAAAAGTCAAATCTGAATTTGATAAAAGTCTCTAGAACTAATTATGAAGTGACAGGAAATATAGGGAACAAAGGAACATGTTAATCATGCATCAGCAAAATGTGGATTTAGGGATAATCTATATGGCAAAGCAGCAGGTTCCTTAGCAAATAAATTGCAAGGGAAAAATAAAGATGGAAGAAGAAATTTCAGATTTAAAAAGACAATACCTGTCAACTAATTGCAGAATCTACTTGAAGTGCAAATAAATCTTGGAGACATTTAGAGGAATTTAATGCTCATGGATATTTGATAATATGAAGTAGTTATAGTTCATTTTTAGATGTAATAATATTTTGATTCTGTTTAAAATTAGGATACATGTCTTTTAGAGAAACATGCAGAAATATTTGTGGATGAAATAAGAATAATACTGAGAAGTTGCTTCAAAATAATCCAAAATGAGTATGGATACAAGTAAAGCAAGCTTTGAATAAATTAATAATCATTGATACTGGTGATATGTGAGGGTTTGCTGCACATTTTTCTCGACTTTTATGTACATTTGAAATTTTCCGTAGCCAAAAGTTAAAAAAAAAAAGTTTTGTATGTATTCTAAAAGGAAGTAGTTCAGAAGTTCTGATAATACGAGAGGAATGGAGGAAAAGGTCAGTGTTCACAGGAAAACACACTGGTCCCATTTCCCAGTTGAATTGTGCTCACTAGCTAGTTAGTGTTCTGATGGACCTACTCTGAAAACATCAGCCAAGTAGAACATGTGCTGTGGAGTCAAGAACAACAGAAGCAACTCGGTTCCTCTCTGGAAGCAACTATCATCTCCACTGTCACCATCGGAGCACCAGAAACAGTGATGGTTAGGACCCAACACTTGAGCAGTATTCTGCAGTGTGCAAGATGTCTTACGTGTCTTTCAGCTCACCTTCAATCAGAGCCTTATGAGTCAGTAATATTTTGCTCACCTGAGACCAGGAATCTGGAACTCCTCCATGTAACTTGACCAGAGCATAGGTAGCAGAACTGGAGTTCCAATGTTATCTTCATCTTCATTATATGTTTGCTGTTTTTTCCTCACTAGTGACTATAGAGCAGCCAAAACAAGCATTTATGTCTTTTAAATGTTGCCTATTTTAGCACAGGCTATACTATTTATTCCACATGTAGATTTCTTTCAGGATAGACATTTAACCATCACATGTAATTGATAAGAAACAACTCATAGCTTGTTAGTGGTGATCCCATTGAACATGAAGATTATTCAGATTTAGAGGAACAAATACCTAACTAGTCAACAAGTTTCTACACATTATTCTAGGCACTGTGCTGAAAGTATAATCTAATATTGTGTTGGGAGTCAAAGTGGGAGAAGAGAAGATATTAGTTTCTCTCTCTCTTTTTTTCAACTCTTAGAGCAAAATACATGGTGTCTTCTCACTTGTAATCATCTTAACCCATTTAGTCCCAAGATTTCAATTCTGAGAATATTTTAATAAAATTGACAGTGGGTAGAAATCATAGTCTAGAACTTATAGATATTATGTTAATATTATACTATACTATAGTTACATTCTTATATGTGTGTATACATATATATGGCATACTAAATATATATATATATATATATATATATATATATATATATATATAAAATATACTAAAGTTTTATAGGTGTTCCATATCTGAGATTATAGGACAAAATGGGTTAAAGCAGTATAAGTTACCCTTCTTTCCTCTGTGCTCTATGTTTGCCCCTCTGTAATTTACTACACTTGCAAGACTTTCTTTACTTAGGAAGGTAGGTAGGGAGGAAAAAAAAGAGAGAGAGAAAGAGGGAGAAATAGAATCCAGCAGAGGATCAGGTCAATGCAATGTGCTGCAAAGCAAACTGAGGTCCTGAGTGCTTTCCCAAACCACTGGAGATGCTTACCTATCTATATTAGGGGATGAAGTCTGGTAGGCTTATTTTGAAGTCCTCTGGTTTTCATAGGAAAATTCATTGAAAAAATAAGAAGGTATTGATTCATGTTATTCATGGACAGTTTTTCTGAGAAATGAATCAGTCAAATCATTTCTTTTAATGACCTTTTAAAATTCTGTGGAGACAGGCAGGAAAGCTATATCTAGTTGAATATGTATTTCTTGTTCTAATTTGTACATTAAAAATACTTCAAATTTGTGATATAATATGTTCTATGTATATGATAGGATGTGTGTTAGAGTCCCTTATGTAATAAGGTGTCAAATGTATGCACATTTTAGAATTATTTCATTACTGACTTAGAGAAGACCCACATAATCTTAGATATTGTAATCTTGGATATTATTTCTTTCATCAGTAAAAAGGAAGGGTTGTACAAGCTTCTCCAAATCTCTGTTGTGAAATATCATTTTACTATTTCATATGATTATGAGAATAATTGTATCTGTTTTTAAAAGATTTTATTGATCCTGGCTAGAATTTATAGGAATCCAAAGTGAGGTCTTAGAACAGAACCCCAATTACAACATTGTTTCTCAGGGAAAATGGGATCCACTTTATAGTGCTGCTTGGAGGACCACACTGTGGCAAAGATCAGGGTTGCTAGTGCTATGCTTACTTCATAAAAACAGCAACCTTTGGTGTGTACTGGATACATGCTTTTAAAAAGTTCCCTCACTCTGTAAAATGGGGAAAAACAGCACCAGCTTCATTGAATTGTTGAGGATAAGTAAGGTGTAATAGGTCAATACATAGAAAACATTACAAAAAGTGCCTGGCACAGAGTGCTCAGTAAGTGTTGGCTGAGATTGTGGCATTATTAACACCATTGCTACAGAGCTTCCCGATGACCCGTGAGGAGGCCATAGTGTCCTCTGCCTTCTGTATGTGAGCATTAAGTGCAGACATTCCACAACTAGAGCTGGAATGAGAGCCATGCATTTCCACCCTGAGTCATGAAACTTACAATGACCCAAGTAGGGGAACCTTTTATAAAGCAGTAACTCCATTATTTTAGGACTACCTTTAATTTTCTTGGCTCTAACTTGCCAAAAGCAATTCTATATGCTTATATGGAAAATCTCAAATATGTCATTAAGTTTTCAAAAGTGCCAAATAGCATATCATGGGTATACTTTAATCCTGGGTATGTTATTTTAAAAAGGGTAATCACATATGCTTTATATGCATAAAAATGTCTGAACCAGATACAGAAGAAATCACTAACAGTGGGTTCCTCTGGGGAATGGGGACTGGTTGTTAGGAAAAATGGAGAGATTTTTACTTTTTATTTTATGCTCTTATATACTATTTGAATTTTTTATAAATAATTTTTATAAATTTAACTTTTTTTTTTAAAGGGGAAGAAAAGTTTAATAACCCATCTCTATAATTCTGTAATATGCTATTTTCCAAACTCTCAAAAGATGCCTTCCTGTCAAACAAAAAAAAAAAGAAGAAGAAGAAGAAAATAAACTTTGGAAAAAGATACATAGCATACTAAGTCCCCAAGATTGGAAGATCAAAATATATTTTAGTTCATTAAAGGTTATGAATGGCTACAGAAGAGAATCTAGGCTTGTTTTTTTTTGTTTTTGTTTTTTTTTTTTTTTACTTTTATTACACTTACTACTATCCCATGAAATTCTGTCATATGGCATTAACAGTTTTGGAAAAGCTATAGAAATTTTAGGAAAGGTGACCAGGCCTTAGGTCAACTGCAAGTGGAGGAAAGGTGTTGGTTTGTTTAGAAATGGTGGGAAATATTCCTGGTTCTTGAATTCAGGCAAACCTGGGTCCAAATCCCAGGTCTTCTATTCCCTGGGTCTCATAAGCCCAGTTGCCCGACTTCTGGGTGTCAGTGTCCTCACAGGTGAAGAATAATACCTCCCTCATAAAGGCATTTTAGGATTAAATGAGGTAAGTGTCTGGTCTATACAGGGCACTAGTATTTGCTGCCTGCTCTTCATCCTCAGCTTCATCTACCTCATGTTACTGCTGCTGCCTGTGTTCATGAATACACATGCTTACCCAAGCAGGAAAATTACTAAAGCACCCCTTCATTTATGGAAGCCTTCATTTCAGGTTTTATCTATGGCCAGACTGTCAGGTAGCAAATTCTAGCTTTTCCCATGTCCATTTCTGACATCTCCATTTACAGATTCCTTTTTCAAGAATGTGTCTTTGGTCCAAGGCAAAGTTCACAGACTCTGGGAGATTATTGAGAATCCTGTTTCTCTAAAGTTGAGTCTAAAAAAGTTAGACTCTAGAAAAGCTTTCTGAAATGTCATCCAGGTTTGCTCCCTCCAGGCTCTTCCAGGCCTCCACCCCAGGGTAACCAATCACTCTCCTGTGAATGTCAGTGTTAATTCTCTAACACAACAAAAGCAGTTTTCAGGTTTAAATTTAAAGATGTGTGTGATAAAACATTACCTTTTCAAAGTAACTTTTGCATTTTACAGTTGAAAATAATCACCCAAGTGTTACCTGCTTCCCTTCAGTGCCTGGGCAGAGAGAGCTTAAAGTTCAGGAAGTAATAACAAAAGGAATCAGAAGCAGATCTCAGGCACAGCCTCTGAAGACTCTCCCTGTCTGCGCCTGGCCTCTCCCTCCTCCTGGGTGTGTCTGCCCGGGAAGGCCAGTGAGTAACCTGCACATTTTTTTTTCATCTTGGCCCTTCCCACCCAGACAACACTGAGTGGCAGCCAGGCAGGCAGACGGCGGGGAGCCCTGTTCAAGCATGCAAGGAGCACACCTCCACCCGTACCCACATCTTGGACCCCTGGCCACCACCCCACGCCAGGAGGAGCCCCAGAGAGGAATCTCCAGGGTCCTGTGCTCCCAATGGTAAGGGCTTCCAGCTGCAGGACTGCTTCATTCACTTTATTTGCTTTATTGTTGGCTTTTCTTTTTTATCGTGTTTGGACAGGAGAGTTTCTGCAAGGTTTGAAGGTGTTTGATTTGCTTGGTTAGTTCTTGGTGGTCCCAAAACAAAGAAATGTCTTTTTCCAGTGAGGTTATTAGAACTTGTAACCTGATAGCCTGCCTTGGAACAAAACTTAACAGATAATTACCTTTGATTGGTATAACTTACCCTTTTGGTCCTACAGGGGGAAAAAGCTACTTCGCTTACCAATTAGGTTTTGAGGAAGAAAAAGTGTTAAGGATTGTGGGCATTTTAATACATGGGCAACTCTAATTGAAATGTAGCTTAATTCTTACCAGAGCTTTAAAATAAACCAAAATGACATTTTGTTCAAAACAAAACAAGCTAACAAAACCTGTTCAAAGATTTCAATGTAGAATAAGAGATGTCAGAGCTGGAGTTTGAAAAGTGTTAAAAGATTAGTTGTTCTAATGAAATGCAAGTGAACTTGGAAGTATTGATTAAGATACCACAGGCGGAGGCCTGTGGTGCTCAGGGGAGAGAAATGTCTGATATTCAATGTGGGATCATGTGGTATTTGAGAGAGAAAACAGATATCTTTGTGTAGTGTGTTGAGAATTCCTTGAAGGGAAGGCAAATGGAGGAGGTTTTCTGTGCAGGGCTGATGCCAAGATCTTGTACCCGATTGCTGTGGATGAGAGGGTAACTCAGAGTAATCAAATGCCGCATTGTTAACAGACCCCTGTGTTTTTAGTGTTTATTCTAAAGACAAGCCACAGATTGCAACTGGCATGTGAAGGAATAAACTGCTGCCTCTGGTTCCTGACCTAGTCAAAAAATTAATACCTGGGAAGAACTCAAGAAAAATGTTGTAGGCAAGATAAGGTTATGTGTAAAGTTAATTTCATTCAAATATTGTAGATATTTGAGACAGCCCTCTTTATAGCCATGAAGAATTACCTCCCAATTATGAATGTAAAGATACTGCATTAAGAGGGTTTATAGTATAAGAGAGTGAAATAGGAAACTGCAGTAGGAATTTCCCAAACCAGAAATTGTGACACATGTGGATGTTTGGCCTGTGCCCAGGTGTCTCTGCAAATGACACATGTGGATGTTTGGCCTGTGCCCAGGTGTCTCTGCAAATGCAGTGCAGGTTCATTCTTGGCACCTCCGGGCAAGCAACTTAGGTATTCTCTTTAAAGAGTAACCTGTACCTAACATATCTAGGTTTTTGGAGCAGCAGTGAACAACAGCTAAAAAATAATGTTTAAAGAGTAACCTGTACCTAACATATCTAGGTTTTTGGAGCAGCAGTGAACAACAGCTAAAAAATAATGTTCTAAGAAGGCATACCTGAACTTTATGACATGTAAGAAGAGCCCAGAGTTATCTGTTTGTGAATGTTGGAGGGCATAGAGGCCCAGACAGGGTGAAAAATCTCTCTTCTAAGTTTATGAAGACCACAGTATGTGTTTTGCTGTGAGAATCACTGTGATTATCACTGCTCCTGTGGTACTAACACCAAGTTTTCTTCCTTATTGCTTTCGATTCCCCTTGCCTAATTAAAAGCAGAGATTTATTAGCAACCAGTTGGCTAGTGTGTTAGAAGATGATCCGAGTATGCCACTCATTTTGAGACCAAGTAAGTAAGAAGTGAAGGTAGGAACCATTAAGATGATTTTTCTGTAGAGTCATGTTTTAAAGTTGTGACTTTCCAGTTATAATTGAAAAGCAAATATACACACTACTAAACCTCCCATAGAGTTAACAGCACTGATAGCTATTCTGGTTCTCAGGTATTTGCATATTGCATACAACATACTATAGTATAAAAATGTCACCATTACTACCAAACCTGTTTCTCTCCTATATCCAATGTTCAGGAACACAATAGAGTTTAGAAGAGTGTGGGCAATGAGTCTTCCCACTGAGGCCTGTTCCACATGTTTTCAGAATTTTTTGGCTTTCTTCATAAACCAAATTGATATTGCAATGTTTGCTTGAATCTGGCTTTTCTGAGGCATCTTTACAGATTAATTTAGCATCTTTATGATGAATTTTTTTACTTCATATTGTTTTGTATCTACTCTTATTGCTTAGTCTATCAACCAGACTGTAAACTGGACATACAGGAACCAGAGTATGCACTCAGGACAGCTTTGTCTTTGAGCAGGGTATACTTTCTCCTTCCCTCTTGAGAAATTTCCTCCGAAGAGCCTCAGGTACTACCTAGCCTTTGGCCAACTCTACCATCCTGTGTCTCTGGTTTCTGGAGCTATTTTCTTTTCTACCCGCTGCTGTTCCATGCCTTAGAGTAGGTGTTTGAAGACTTTGGCTCTAACCAAAAGGTCAAGGTTTATTCTAAAATAAAGCAACACCTTTGTTATAGAGATGCTGTAAACTACTGCTACATCTCAGTCAGGCTATATATACCTTGGGGCCTAGATTAGGAAAAATAGTTGTGGATTCTGGTTGTTTCCTAAGTGGTAATGGTCAGGGAAACAGAGAGAAGAGAAAGGAGAAAGAATGAAGAGTGCTTAGTCAGCAGCCCCAAGGGGGGTGGGGAATTATAATCAGCATCAAACTTTAGTCTCCATTAAGCGCTGGTTTCCTGCTTTTCTGTTTGCTGGTCTTATGTGTTATCTTTTCCCTGTAATATTTCTTCTTGTGCTTTGGTGTTCCTCATGTTAATGCCATGCACTTCTTCGGAGGATGTAGCCCTGATGATCATTCTCACAGTCACTTAGGATGTGACTACAGGCACATCTTAAGTCACAGAGATTTGTCCTGAACAGATCCTCAAAAGATTGGCATGTCATCTACATCTTCAAGTACCCCAAAGATGATGCTGAGAATATATAGATTGCTTTCGCTTTAGTTTGAGAAAGAGATCTTGAGGATTTGGTAAGATGAAATCAAAGAGCTAGAATGAAGAATGTCAGATGAAGTTTTAATATGAGGACTTTATGTCTTTTTGAGATGAAAGTGAAAACTTTGGCCCTCACTTAGAAATCTCATTTGGCTAGAGGTTATATTTTTCTCTTATTATACTCTATAATATAGATTGATTTGCAAAAATTATCCCAATTATTCTCTTCTTTTAATCTATTCCCTTGCAACATGACTTTCTGGCTCCTCTTATCAAGTGGTAAAGTCTGTTTCCCCAGCCACTGAATCTTGGCTTGGCTTTATTACTTGTTTTGACCAGGAGAATGTGCAGAAATAATGTTAGTCCCCAGTCTCAGTTTTAAGGCAGCCTCTCATACTTCTGCTTGTTCTCCTGGAATCCAAGTCAATCATCACGTAGAAACTCCTGGGCACTCTTGCTGTGTCCCAGAGACCCTGTCACCCAATTGACAGTGATTCTATATTAGATGTGGAAATGAGGCAATCCTAAACCAGCCAGCTGTCCTCAGACACTTGAATGGGTCCAGCAGAGATCAGAAAAACCCATCCAGATCTAAAGACTCATGAGCAATAATGCTTATTGTTTTAAGCTGCTGAGTTTGGAGTGGTTTGTTAAATTAATCATGACTGATACATTTGGTGATCTGGATCCTGGTACCTTGTGTTCACTGTTGGGTCTATTAATGTCAAACACTTAGTTTAACACAGCAGAAAAGATTCAATCAGTGGATGAAGAGGTTCTATTAGATGAGGGGAAGTCCTCAATTCTTACGATTGTCAGCATTATTTTGAGGTATTTTTAATAACAGAGGACTAGGCCTTGTGCTAGAATATTCAGTCAGATATCTGTAGATGGAGTCAAGGAATTTGTAATTTACAAAGGTCTGGTGATTGGATAGAATTAAAAACTAATAATGCAGTGGTTTGTCGATTCTTTGGATTACTAAAAGATGCAATGATCCAGTTCACCCAGTATTTAAGCAAATAACACTCAGTTGATTTAGGGGTTCTTACTGACCTATATACTTTCAGCCATAGAAATAAACTTTATTATTCCTCTGTATAAAAGCACATTAATCCTGATAATGGTTGGAAACATCATAGGTGAAGGAAGACCTATGGCTAGAATTATGTATCATTTACCATTGTATCCCCTGGAGCTTAGAACATGGCATTGGACTCATGAATAAATTTTGGATATTGGAAAGGTAATGGGACTCTGTTTTGAGGACTTCACAGTCTAAT
Source organism: Callospermophilus lateralis (assembly GCF_048772815.1). Classification (NCBI taxonomy): domain Eukaryota; kingdom Metazoa; phylum Chordata; class Mammalia; order Rodentia; family Sciuridae; genus Callospermophilus; species Callospermophilus lateralis. The sequence continues at coordinate 23,220,181 of NC_135307.1, forward strand.
AAGAAAACTATTAGAGATTTATTACTTATTATGTATTAAGAAAACAAAGCAAACGGTATTTTAACCCCAAAACTACATTTATTGCCTGTAGTTGTATCTGTGTGTGTATCTATTGTTGCTATGATAATACTGCATTACAACAACTAGAAAATATCAGTGGCATCAATAATGTTCATTTCTTAACCCTGTGTCTGCAGGTTGAAAACTGGCTTGTTCTTATCTGGCTCAGATGGGGGTGGCTTCTTCTGTTTCCCTTGTCCTAGCCCTAGCACCAGCTGCTAGCTTGTCATGTTCTGGTGATGGAAGGGGTAAGAGCACAAGCCACCCATGCAAGCTCATTACAAGCTTTTGATTATGTCATAAATCCATTAACATCATATTGGTCAAAGCAAGTCACATAGCCAAGCCCAATGTCAAAGGGCAGGGAAACATTAATTTTTTTAGCAAGATGAATGACAAAATCTTGTTGTATCAAAGGAAATGGATCCAGAAGGGGTGAATAAATAGGACTACTAAAGTATTCTCCCCTTTTCTGGGGGAGGGGTCTAGGAAGGAGTTGTACCTTTTCCTTCTTTGGAAGGATCATGGAGTCATAGTTGGATCCTAGAAGAACCAAGAGGCAGAAAAGAGTCCATCTTCTAGAGCCACCTGCTTCTTATGATGTGGAAGTTAACATTGGACTCATTGCTACTCTGATTGATCTGATGGAATTTCAAAGGGAAGGGAATGCCTGAAGGTAACTCAAGTTTGATGTTTTCAGATGCCATTGGAATTCCTGTAGAAGTGCCTCTTTTCCATTCCACCCCATCCTCCAAAGTGTAAAGGTATGGGTCCTTGGCTTTGGCTGTTCCCTATCCAGTTCCAGGAGGGCTATTACTTGGGTGGAGTTATTACTTCAGTTATTACTTCAGATCAAATGACATCCCTTTTTTTATGGTCTCCTCTTTTTCAAATGAAAGGTAATCAGTTTCCATCCGTTCTGAACTCGCAAACCCAAAATTGCAACAGTTAAGAGGCCCATCTTGCCCTGTTTGCAGGTGGCCTGAGCTTTTTTCTCTTGTTGAGATGGGAAAACAGCAACCTAACATATGATTGATATTTTCAAAAATTCTCCAGTGTAGAAATAATGTTTTATGGTATCAAAGATTAAGAATAATAATGGAGCACTTTATTTCAGGCCACGAATTTATAGACTTTGCTATTGATCATTCTGTGCCTTTGGATCTCCATGGTGTTCTCTGAGGAAACTAAGGTATGAAGGATTATGTAATCTTTCTGAGAACATATCTGAGGCCAGCTGAGATTAGCAACCTATCTTCCTGCTTTTTCAGCTTTTGCTTGAAATTTGATTGATGCTGTCTTGTTTCACAGAAAGTTTAGGAGGATATCCTTACCTTCTGAGTTTATTCTCCTAGGAAACCCACCTTCCAGTATTTGTCTGTGGAAACAAGGAAGTTTAGCAAGGAGCTATTCCACAACAGAGATTTCTACACCACAGTTTTAAGTAAGCAGGATTATAGGTCATTTCTAAATTGTATTTCCTGAAATTTCTTCATTACTGCCTTGAGGACAGATCTGAATTAGGCAGGGGACTATTTAAAAAGTCCTCCCAAGTCCTTGTGACTGTATTGCTTTTGTGTATTATCTGAGCCATTACCTGCATTTCTGTTGCCTGGTGACTATAAATGAGGGATGCAAGCTCACATTCAGCAATTTGTGCAATGGTTCTCTGACAGAATGTTATTTCTATTTTATGTAAAAAATACTAATTTAATTTAAACAACTCATTTAAACTAATGCCTTATGCTAGTCATGATAGGATCAAAGCAGGCATTTCTAGTAGTTTTTTTTTTTTTTTTTTGTCAAATTAATACATGCAAACAATCAAGTAATTGCAGTGGCTCAGAATATATAGGGTCTGCTACAATTAATGGATAAACTGGTTACCTTGAATGTTTCCTTGCTGGTGACTTCTTTGCTGGATACCTCATATCTCCTATATACACTGATGCTACATAATATATTATTATTTAAGCAATAATTTAATATCCTACTCATTCTTGACTACCAATGAAAATCTGGAAGCCAGCATAAATAAATAGACACTGAATGAACCGAAGAATGAGTGAATGCTAAGAGGACTACATCCATTTTCTACGAAAAATTTGGGTTCTTCCCAGGTATTTCTGCCAGAGAAAGGGCAGTAAAGGGTTAAAGTTCTTTACAGGAGCAGGAGGGATTTGGCAGAGCTGCTTGAATCACATTCTTTCTGCTACTATAGCAACAGGTTGAGAATTCTGCCAGCATTGTCGCCTGCCTACACAGAAATGCCCAAGTGCAGGCGACTTCATTGTCTGGGGGACAACTGTTTTTTCTATGATGTTTCAATGAAGCAGTTTCTTTTCGGAAACAAAGAGGTTAATACAAAGCTGGGGCTAAGAATCATGGAAAGGCAGAGAGGGATCTTGTTTTGATTAGAGTGACATTTGCAATCTTTTGTCCTTGGAGAGGTGTGAGGTGGGGGAAGGAATTGAGGTTTAATCTGTAGTCAACAGAATGTTCTCCCTTCTTAAGGAGGCATCTCTTCTGAGAGATGGCCCCTGGCCACATTTGGAAAACTTTCTCTTCCTATTATTGCTAACAAATACAGTATTTTAGTCAAAGTTCTTGCATTATTGATCTTGTGCTCTTCTAAGTTTGGAGATGCAAGATTGGACCAGAATGTAGTCTTTTTCTCAGCATTCATTGGGCTTTCTAACCAGTGCTATGCCTGGGTTGTTTACTGAGAAGAAAAGCTAACCAAGGATGAAAAATGTTTTGTTTGTTTGTTTTCCTTTTTTTTTTTTTTCCTCTTTTACTTTGTGAAACAGTATAGTAAAATGAAGAAAGGAAATGGGAAAGTTACTTAAATAGCATTAAGTTTCCAGTAGGCTTCACAAAGCCCTGGAAAGCTGTGCTGCTTGCCTCTCCCTAACTTGTAGCCACACTTAAAACTGCTCAGACTATTATTCATTGTTGCTGTTGCTTAGCTCTGAGAGACAAGGAAGGTGTAGGTGTGGTCATAATTAGAGTTTAAGGCTAATTGTAGTTCTTGTGGGAACTAGTAGATGAAATCAATAGACTTTATTACTTTGGATTAATTGATCATATTACCACTACCATTATCAATTCTACAACTCATTTTTATTTTGCATGCAGATGGAGAAATTTGTCTGGTTCATCTTTGTTCCTGATTTACAAATACATTCTGGACCAAAAAAGAAAAAGAAAAAAATTGAACATATTAAATCTTTCTTCAGAAGCTGCCCTGGATTTTATTATTAAAAGTTTAAGTCTAAAAATCTTTTATTCTCAGCCCACTGCATACCATTTATAGATATAGGATAAGCCCTTCATTAGAGTCTGATCATTAAAACCTTGTAGTCTCAGGTATCTACTGAAGCTGCCATTCTTGTGCCTTGTAGTCAAAAGGGTGTTGGACTGAGCCGGAAGCCTGGGAGTCTAGTCTAGCCAGGAGTGGGCTTGGGCTGCTCATCTGGGGATTTTAACTCTATTATATATAAAATGAAAGACTCAAAGGAGATTTCCAGGATTTTCCCCAGATCTCTCCCCACATAAAAAAGGGCACTCCTGTTTGTTGGTTTGTTTTTACTTTACTGAAATCTTATAAGTTGCAAAGCCCTGGAAAGCTGTGCTGCTTGCCTCTCCCTAACTTGTAGCCACACTTAGATCTCTGCTTCAACATTGCTTAGGGCAGCCTCCCCTAACTCCCAGGCTATGTCAGGACTTCAGGTCTCTGTTCCTCATATGCTTGTTCTTTCTTTCACCACACATACTACAGTTTGAAATAATCTATTTCATGTTTTTAATTCCATTTTCTGTCTCACTATGAGACTGAGGACTCAGTCAAGCATCCATCTGTTTTGTTCCCCATTGTGTCTGTAGGCAGTGTTGTTTGGATAATTGAAGGTGCAGTGAAAGGCTTTATGGGGGTCCAGTGATTGTATCACAACCTCTGCCCACAGGATCTTTTTTCTTTTTTCCTTTTCTGTTTCTTTTTGGTACTGGGAATTGAACCCAGGGGCACTTTACGATGTTAGGGAACAGACAGACACAATGGTGGAAACACAAGGTTAAAGAGAATGATTCCATAAAATGGGTCTACTGTACTGACCCCAACATGCTTTCTTTGCCAAAGGGCAACTTACCTGCAGCTCTGCCTGGTGAAAGTGGACAGGATATGTCACATTCCTCAGCAAACAACCTGTCATTTGCAAGAAAATGCAGGCAGGAAATACCTGTGATAAGAGGAACCCAAGTTACTTTGAAGGGAGAGACATTTGAGATATTTTTCACAGACCAGATTCTGGAAGATAAGGAAAATACCTCCCAACCATAAAACCTGTAAAAATGATTAAGAATACAATTAGAACCAGTCAGCATGGGCCAAAATGACCTAGAGTTGTCATGGCAATGGGGGCTCAAAAGTCTGATGTCACCCTGCCATCAATCAAAAGTCAAGAAGTGAATGTGGGCAGGACTCTCTGGAAACTTCTCTGGGACCTCCCAAACTAGAGTGCAGGAGAGGCATATTGTCCCTTTCCTCTCTGAGAGGACCCACTCTCTCCCCCAAGAGTGTCCCCTTTCCCTTTTCCTATCCTGTCTATAAACTCATTCCTATTACTTTGAATGACATGTCTAAAACTTTCTGACTTGGTCACAAGAATCAGGATTTAAAGGGCAAATCTTTGCATTGCCTATTTCTCAAAAGGCCCCAGCTCTGTAACACCTAGTCCCTTTTTAAAATTTTTGAGATAGAGTCTCACTAAGTTGCAGAGGCTTGCCTCAAACTCTCTATCCTTCTGCCTCAGCCTCCTTATTTGCTGGGATTGCAGTCATGTGCCACCATGCCCAGCCCACAAGGATCTTAAGATTTTGTCTGCTTTTCTTTTCTTTCTTTAATTCCACACTTCAGACCTAAAATATTGTATAGTATAGAGAATTCAAAGAAAAAACTCTGGGTTCTTATCTACTGATCTAATCATTAGATAAAGTTTCATTTTCCTTGATTGGACTTATAAGTCTATTACGACAGAATCTGTGAAAGGAGGACAGGCCTTGAGATTATATAGAACGTACAGAATATAGGTTTTATAGAATAGAAGTGGCAGAAACAAAAGAAAGAGGAAAAGGCTGAAAACCAAGGGGCTCTGCCTTTTTAATTAATTTGCCTGGAAGGTCTTTATAGTTTTGCTAGGTTTTACAAGCAAGGACAGAATTCTTAGCATCAATGTTGAGTAATGGTATAAAGCATTTGCTATGAAAAGATGATTACATAAACAAGAAAATCTAACAATACTGAACTTCAGAAATCATTTTGCTTTGGGAAAAAAGGTAATTTTTTATTTTGAAAAGGATTATCAGGTTCCTATAAACCAGTACAGTGTTATCAATATAGGAAAATGCACCCTGAAACTGGAGCTAGCCATTACATCCATACACTTATACAGTGAGTAGCAATTTTTATTCTAAGCAGCAAGCCTAAGTCTAGATCCCAGGAGGGAAGAGTGAGAATTCCTTAGGTTGGAGGTGTAATGGATATTCATCAGTCAGGAACAGGAGGTTTTGGGGGAAGTCGATTGAATTAAAAGATCGAACTTCTTTTGGCTTCACTTAGTTTGCAATTTGTAGAGGAAATGGCTTAGGGGAGTTTTACTAAGTGAATTAAGTTTCCCATACAAAGCATAAAATATGTAGCTTCAGGAAACCGAAGCAGCTTCCATTTATCTTGAGAGTCTGATGTCAGGTGAGATATCTAAGTTCAACTTTAATGGCAAAGGACAATTTTCTCTACACAATTGTTTCTGGTTCCTTTTCTTATTAACACAGAGGGTGATTATAGCTGCCTTTAGGCTTCATAAACTGCTCATTAAACCCCACAGATTCTTTCCTTCCCAGAGCCATTTCAGCAAGGAGAGAAGAATAAAACAATCACATAATCTCTTTTCTTTTTGGAGAGGGAGTAATTTTAGCCAAGAATGCAAGGTGTATCTTGTGAAGTTTATACCTACACAGCACAAATGCCACACATATATATGCATGCATGTCTATCCTGCTTGTTCACTTACTTAGGCAGAGATGGTATGGGTTGTCATATTGGCCCAAGACCAGGAAAGAATTGTGTTGGGTTGACCAGTAGCCAAACCATAAGACAAATATGTCTCCCTGAGCAATGTGGCTGTTCTTTCATTTACAGAAACACAAAACAAAAGTAACATGGGAGTGTAGGGCTTTCCTACCTGATGTCCCCTGGCTAGTTCAAGGGGTCTGCTCTATATAAAACACTCCCTGAATTTTCTGGGAATCTGCTTCCTTCTGGACCTGTTGGGAAAATAAACAAACAAACAAATAAACAGCTTTAATGAAATTCTTTGCAAAGCAAATCCCATTTTTTTTCAGTGGCAAAGCCTCTTTTAAATCTCAGCTCTGCCACTTCCTAACTGTACAACTAAACGGGTATGTTATTTAACCTCTCTGTGCCTCATGGTCTTCATCTCTATATGGAGTTCATATTAATATTTCCACCAGAGGATTTTTTTTTTGAAGCAAATAAGGTCATCTAAGAGTTTTTTGTTTGTTTTTCCACAGTGACTGGCACACACTATGAATTTTAAAATTGGTTTTGTTTTTAATAGATACCCATTGGAGATAGTGCACCTTTTCTGTTTCACCCTTTTCAAATTAGAAACACCCCCTTCCACTTGGTACTGTTGTGGAAGTGGGTTCCATTGGGGCATGAAGATGAGGAAAAGGGGCAAGCACAGCAGAGGTGGTTGGGCAGGAACAAGGATGATGGATACCTGGGCCCCACATTCTTCTCCTCCTTCCTTCTGTAGCTCTTTCCGGTATGTCACTCTATTATTAGGTGGTACTATTATGGTTCTGGGAAGAGGCTAAGCCCTATAGCTCAGTGTTACACACATATTTGGAGTCAAATTGGTAAGAAAATTATTTTTATTCAAAGCCAGCTTTGAAGGAAGATTTCTTTCAAAAATTCCATCTTCAGAAAACTCTAGGGCAAAGAAAGCTTTTAAAAGAGAAGAAGAGTCAAAAGTCAGGAATGTACCTATGCAGATTTAATTCTTTTTTGCTAGGCAGGCTGGGGCCTGGGTAGTCTCCATTCTCAGCTTCCTTAGCATCCATCAGACTGGTAAGGTGAGGGGCAGCCCTTTACTCTCAGCTTGAGGAAGCTGTCCTCAATGTCAGGGGGCCTCATATTCACTCTGTTTTAATACTGCTTCTTTACCTGTTGATGCTAGATACAATTATAGGTGCCATACAAAAAGGAATATAAATTCAGTTCCACCTTCTAGGAGTGAATCTAAGTTCCAGGCTTACTTTCACCTGCTCTCCAAGTCCTTTATGTGTATTGGCTGTTCAGCTAAAATCCCAAACCAAAGCTATCATTGACACACATTGAGCACTCAGGAGAGATCAGTGGTAACCACTGTCTTCAGTATGAAAGACAAAGGTAGTCATAGAAACATTTGGCACATTGAAAAAAATACATTTAAAAAAGTCAGGAGTTTGAGCATCGAAAGTTAGCAGATTGAGTGTCAAATTTCCTGAGCCTTCCATCCTCTAAGAACTTTCAAGCTTGCAAGGAAGGGATGTGAATCATTGGACCTGGAAAGAGGGTACAAGGGAGAAGAAACAAGAGCTTTCTTGTCCATCTCTGCTGAGAAAGAACCATCACTACAATACAGCTAAGTAGATGGCCAGGGCCCTGAGCTTCTGTAGTCTTAGTTTCCTAACTCACAAAGAAAGGACAATGTTGGAGTAGTAAATGAAATAATGTATATAAAGCACATGGCATTAGGGCCTGGCATTTAGTAGGTGCCCATAAATATTAGTCACAATTAGATCATGAATAATTCCTGGATATGCAGCTATTGGGAAGCCAATAAGAGTTCTCAGTTCTTTGTAGCTTAACCCTTACTTCTGCCCATCGCTCACATGTTGACTGCAGCAAATGGGGAGGAGCTGCCACTTATGTAGCCCATGTGTCTGCCAGTTAGTTAGTCTTGACTGTTTATAGGTGGAAATTAAATGACCATCATGAGGGTTCACAGGTATTTTCTTGCCATAGATGGTGCAAGAGAAAAGGTACATGTGAGATAGTGATGACTGCAGAATGGTGGTGGTGTGTGTGTGTGTTTATGTTTATGTTTAACATGAATTCATATTTTATTTTTTCATTCATTTGCATCTTATCAAAAGTGGTATAATATTCTTAATTCTTTCTGGCCAAACTAGAGTGGCATACATGGTTGTCTTTCACAATAAAAAGGAGAAGAATGGATATGAATTTTAGAAATATGGATATGAATTTGTCCTATCTTTAAAATAGGATCATCTAACCCAGCCCTCTCACTTTAAAATGTAGAAACTGAGATCTGTAGGTATTAAATGAATTCTTTAGGTAGCAGAGTAACAGGTCTTCCAGCCCTCATACAGGTTCCTGCATACTGTTTTTCTTTCAAAGTCACCAGGACACAAAACAATTTTAGAGCCATTGTTTTGAAATGTAATGGTAGACATCTGTGTGGAGAATTCTCAAATAAGATACACCACCTTTGGCCCAGTCACTTCCTGTCTTTATCCCATTATCCCTGACTCTCCATGGGAAATGCATGCCTTTAAAAAAGGCAGTGATGAAACAAGGAACAGTTCCTGTTTTTCCCACTGAAGAGTGGCTTCCCTGCAACTCTGTGCTCTTAGATACATATCATGATCAAAACAGAATAAGATTCTTGAGCTCTATCATGGTCTGGGGACTTACCTTGTAAGAGTATTTCATAGTGGAACCTCATCCTCTCTACCTCTGCAATTCCAAGGAAGTATCAGATCTACAGAGCACAACACCTGGAAAATTAAATATTTAAAAATTCTCTTAATTAAGTAAAATTTTAAAGAATATATAATAAACAAGAAGGTATAGAAAAAGTATTTGGAGAAAATGTGCACTCAAAATATAATAGCTGGGCTTGGGTTGTGGCTCAGTGACAGAGCGCTTGCTTAGCACATGTGAGGCATTGTGTTCGATCCTCAGCACCACATAAAAATAAATGAATAAAACAAAGGTATTGTGTCCATCTACAACTACAAGTATTTTTAAAAATATATAATAGCCAATGATCAAATCAAAAGTTAGCAAATTCTAGAATTATCCAGAGAAGTCTAAATTTTTCTCTCAATTATAGATTATCATTTTAATAGCTTAGATTCAATATTTCACATCTCCTTTGTTTAAAATTACTAATAATGATGATTATAGCTGTTTTCTTTTAAGCAACCATTATAAGCCAGTAGTATAAATGCTTTTCGTGAGATCTCATTTAATTTGCGTGGTAAGGTGAGGTACAGATATGATTTCCCTCATTCTATTGATAAAGGCATTTGTTATGAAGGAGACCCACCAGTGTAGAGGATTGTAGACAAGACATAATACTTAGTAAAAAAAAAAAAAAAAAAAAATAGAGTTTATTTAAAAGGGATCGAAGGGAAAGGGGATACTTTTGAGAGAGAATGGGTCCTCTCAGAAGGAGAAGGATGATGTGCCCTTCCTGCCCTCCAGTTTTGTTTTTTTTTTTAACCTTTATTTTGTTTGTTTATTTTTATGTGGTGCTGAGGATCTAACCCAGTGTCAAACATGTGAGGTAAGCACTCTACCGCTGAGCCACAACCCCAGGCTGCCCTCCAGTTTTATTGGGGGCCCCGGGCAAGTTTCCAGAGAGTCTTGCCCAAGGATAATTGATTTTTGACTGACAACAGGATGACTTCAGAAGTTATATGTCCACTGTACATGGTAAAGATCCAAGGCAACTCTGGGTCACTTTGGTCTGGGCTGACCAGTTCTAATTGGCTAGTGGGAATATCCTTATCTTACTGAATTTTAGAATCTGGTTTGTGTACGAATCACAGAACCCTTCCCCTTGCCCCCTCCCCTAGGATAATTTGTGTTTTTATCTCAACATTTTGGGCCTGCATTTCCCTGTGGATAATAGGTTCTTTGTTGAGGAATGCAACATATCCTATTGACTTAACCCAGGCAAGGTTGCAGGTAAATTCCTTTTAAAAGAAAAAGTGGGGGATAGAACTATGGGCTCAGCTTATAGAATTATCCCCTTAACCTTATGTTCCTACTGCGCACATCCACATGTTCCCTGTCAAACTGAGGCTCAGGGTCAAAATACCTGATCTGGGGTGGAGGGGAATTTGAAAACCTATTTCTGTCCCTACAGAAGTAAGACAGAGCAAATTTTAGGGGAAGATTGTTAATCTAGTTGCTAAACCATAGGAGGGGCTCCTGTCAGAAGCCCATCCTGTTCTACCTGGCTAGCATTACCCAGCAGCAAGCACTTCTGAATGTGGAAGACACAGCATGTTAAAGCCCACTAGGACAGAAAGGCATCTGTCCCCAGTCCTTCCAACAACCCCCCAGAGTATATGTCTATGGATAAAACCACATCCTTTGGGTGAATCTGGTCGTCCATTGAGAATTTGTTTCCTCCATCAGTTCTCTCATTTTTTCTTGCCATACTCTATTACCCTCCCACACCCACCTGTGAGTGGCCAGGGACAGGTACAAGAGTTGCCACATAAGTGGCTAGGCCTTGTCAGACACCGAAAGGTACACCTGTGAGTAAATGCCCCACCATAGCACAAAGGCTCACAGTCCTTTTAAAAATTATTTCTAGGACTGGGCTCAATTGCATAAATCCAGAGAGTGTAAGTCTTAACAGTGACTAATGACAGTACTTAAAATTTGTAAATTTCTGCTTGGGAAGTCCTTTCAGAAGCAATTTATATTCAAAGACAAAAGTAATTCTTTCTTATCTTTGTATCATAATACTAGAAGCTAAAGATATAATATCTTTAAATTCATTATCCCATTTATCGACCATACTCATTAGGAAATTAAATGTCAGCCAGGCTGTTTCATTCAAAGATTACATACCATCAGGAGTCAGTAGGACCCAGATTTCTCTAACTCTGAAGCCCATGCTCTTACATGCTACATTATACAGTACCCCCAAACACACACACACACACACACCTTTTTTTTTTTTTTTTGGTACCAGAACCATTGAATCCAGAGGTACTGTACCACTCAGTCACAGCCCCAGCCCCAGCCCTTTTTATTTTTTATTTTGAGACAGGATCTCACTAAGTTGTGGAGACTAAACTTGAACTTTAGCTCCTCCTGCCTAAGCCTCCTGGGTCACTAGGATTGTGTGCACCAGCTTGTACTGTCCCTTTTTAGAAAAAAGAAAGTAAATTTATACTCTGAGTTTTGATTGTTTTGAAAAGTTTCACCAGTCAACTTCAAAGAGTGAAGATTTGCCACCAGTTAGGTTATGCTGAAGGTTAACATTGCCCCTTCTGAAAGCACTTCCAAAAGATGCAGTACAGAAATACCTAATTGCATCAGTATGCATAGCTCACTAACTTAGCCTCATTTGGAAGTATATCTGCTTATTGTTTTTCACTCTCTCTGTTGCCCCATGCTCCTATTTTGAAACGTGGAAGGTCTAAGAGAGTGATCACCAAAATGACACCCCCAACAGCCAGTTACAGCAGTCAGGGTTTCTGTATGTGCCTCCTTTATCCTTGCCAGGATAAATTTGACATTTAGAATGTGCATTCTTTAATATTCCATCCAAATTATTGTTTCTCTTTCATTGAAATAATTGGTGGTTTTTATTAGAGCAACAAGCTAAAATTTAGGTAGTAATTATCATGTTTAGGCATAACTGCAGGGCTCCCTTTGGTGCTAATTGGTTAAAGGGTTAATGTTCTGTTGTACTTTTTTATGTCTGCTGTATTGGAAGATGCCTAGTTTTAGTTAGATTTCCCCTTCATTTCCCTAAGAGTCAAGATAGAGCCATCTTTGGAAATGACTTGTTTAAAGTCATGCTGTGATCATGAACTGATGAGGACTTAGTTCCTTGAAAGTGAAATTTCTTGTTTAGATGGTGTGACTGATCACACAGGCTATCAGGGCTTGATGCCCTAGGTAAAAATAGAGAACATCAAAATGAAAAGAGTGAATTACGGAATCAGTAGGATTCTTTGGTTAAAACAACAAAAATAAACTTTGCCTAATTAGAAAATTGAAAAGGAGAGTTTGTTGGAAAGATTTGGTGGGTCATGCTACAAGAATCCAAGGGAAAGCTGAAAAATCAAGCTGAAGAGCCAGACTCAGAATAGGCAGGAGCCAGGCCCTCTGGCAAGGACTTGCAGATGGTTTCTTCCGGGTGCCACATCTTGATGAATAAGCAACATGCATTGTCAGTTTGTTTCACTTTCTAAAGGGTCATTTTTAAGGGATAGAATTTTTCAGTGATTGGGCTTAGCATTTGGCTTAGGAGAGCAGGAACTTGATGGACCACCCTACCAGTCAGTATCTCTAAGGATATGCCTCTTAAATAAGACCATGAAAACACTAACCATAAAGGAAAAAAAACAACTGATGAATTAGATCAGATTAAATTTAAAATGCCTGTTAAGCAAAGCCATCAATAAGAAAGTTAAAGGCAAGCCACAGCATAGGAGGAGATTTACAGTAGATACTCCTAACAAATACTCATTTCCAGAATATATAAAGAATTTCTATGAATCAAGGAGAACACAGCAGACACAGGACAAAAGTCATGAGAAGGCTCATCACAAAAACCTCTTCACAAAAGAGGCTATAAACATATGAAAAGTGCACAACTTCATTAGGCATTAGTGAAAGTCAATTAAATGCACCATATGACACACTACAGACCCATCATCAGCTAAAATCTAAATGACAGGCTGCCGCAGTCTGGCTGGGCACAAATCACGAGCCACTCACAGCTTTGTAGATTCAAACAGCAATTCTTTATTCCTGATCTGTCACTGGCACTCTACAAACACGTTCTGGGGAAATCCACGTTCTTCGCCCAAATCCACACCCACTGGGCTTCTGTCTCCCAAATATATTCTGAATCCCGTGAGAACTCAAGGGGAACTCAGGCAGCAGGATACACCCTATTCTAAACCGGGAACGCCCTAAACTCGGATTATCCTAAACCGGGAACACCCTAAACACGGATCCGCCCTGGTCCTTGAGCAAGGTCACCTTCCACTAAGCAACATGGGGGTACGCTGGCAAGGAAATTGTCATACCTACTTGGCTAATGGCTCCCAGCAACAGGTAAAGATGTAGAGCCACCAGAATGCTGTGGTTCACTGAGTAGCAGTGTAAATTAATACTATTAATTTGCAAATGATGGCAGCTCAGTTCTGCTCCTGGGTACCCCAAATAAATGTGTACACACATGTACCAAAAGGCACGTATAGGAATGTTCACAGAGATGCTAGGTATAATCACCAAATCCAGAAACTACCAAATGACCTAAGTAATACAAGGGATAAATTACTTCACATTCCCACAATTGAATACAATACAGAGATGTAAATTAGCACACTGCATGCAACACCACAAATGAATCTCACAAATATCAAGAGAACAGACTGTATTATTTCATTTATAAAAGTTCAAAAATAAGTGAACTAACAAGTGGTCTTAGGAGTCTGGACAATGATTACCCTGCGGGGAGGGACAGTTCATGAGTAGAATTGGACAAATGTGGTCTTCTACAGTGCTGGCTGTGTCCTGTCTTTTGATCTGTTGAATTTCCTAGTGTCTTCACATTGTCAAAATTCATTGAACTTTAAACACAAGATTTATGTTCTTTTCCATGTGCTTTATACTTTAATAAGAAGTTTACAGAAAGGGAAATAATGAGAGAAAGGCTAAAATAACAGTGGTTGGGTGTGAATCCTGACTCCATCCCTCCTTGTATGTGTGACACTGGGTAAGTTACTGAGCTTCTTTGTGCCTGTTTTTTCATCTGTTAAAGGGAGATAATGGGAATACTATCTCATAGGATCACTGGAAGAATTAAATGAGAAAATACGTGTAAAGTGCTAAAACAGTGTCTGGTATAAAGTAAGTAGAAAATAACTCTTAGGTAGAGTATTATTATATTGTGTCATAACTGCTCCATGTGAGAACTGCTTGGGGAATTAAGGAAATGCATGTTGAACATCCCTAATCTGAATATCTGAAAACTGAAATGCTCCAGAATCCAAAATTTTTTGAGCTGTCATGCACTCCTGCAATCCAAACTATTCAGGAGGCTAGGAGCAGAGGATTGCAAGGTTGAAGCCAGCCTCAGCAACTTAGTGAGACCCTGTCTTAAAATAAAAAGTAAAAAGGACTGGAGATGCAGTTCATGGGTAAAGTACCCTGTGTTCAATCCCCAGTATGAGGGGGAAGAAAAAAAGAATTTTTTGAGTACTGACATGACACCACAAGTGGAAAATTTCACAAATGACCTCATGTCCCAATTATTAAACATGCTGTATAAAATAATCTCTGGTTATATGTATAAGATATATGAATTTTATGTTTAGACTTTGATCATACCCCCAAGATTCCTTGTTATGTATATGCAGATATTCTAAAGTCTGAAAAAATACACAATACAAAACATTTCTGGGCCCAAGCATTTTAGATAAGGAATGCTCACCCTATATAAAACCCAGGCCTTAAGATTATAAGTAGAAAAAGAAATGTAAAAAGAACAAACAGTTGACTCTATAAGAGAATATCAGTAAATTCCAAATGAGTAATACAGATAAGAAAAACAAAAGAATTAAACAGAAGCAATTACCATAGGTTAGAGTGTTCTGGGTCAAGCTCACAGAGTTGTTAGAAGTCAAAATAGTGGTTCTTGGTGGGAGGAGTGGCTGGAAGGAAGTGCTTATCTGGGATGGCTGTGTGAATGTGCTCAGTTGTAAACGTTCATGGCACCATCCTCTTGGAACATGTACACCTTCCTCTGTGTGTATTCTCCTTCCAGTAGATGAAGAGAGTGCTGGTCTATAACCTGATTGATTTTTAACAGCAGACAAGTTACTTAAGCTCTCTGGATTTTATTTTCCTTACCTACAGGCTGTAAAACCTTCCATAGGGTTGTATCTAGGATTAATAAATTGATGTATGTTGAACACCTTGTTCAGGATGGGATGATGAAATATTTTATGCACCTGATCAGCAAACTGGGTTAGAGGGCAACAAGCAGAACCAGACTTTTCCTGTTAAGATTTGGAACTTCTATTTGGGGTTCATTGCTTTGTTTGAGGAATGACCTTTTGTGTTGTTATTGTGAATGGACTTGTCACAGTGTGTCATGTGGTGGTGCAGTGACTCAACCAATGGGGCAAAGGACATATCTGCTTCTCCAAGCCATGGCTTGACACTTGTCCCCACACCACCACTGTTGATTTCCTTTTCCTGTGTTTGCTAACAGTCACACCTGTAAGTGAGCACAGCACCTGGTTTGGGTATGTACTAAATAAATATTTACTGAGTGCCAGGTGCTCCCAAAGGACATATAATGAGGACTAAAAACAGGGTAAAAAGTGAAATAATCCAAACATTGAAGAATTTGCCTTCAAATAGCTTACAGTCTAGTAATAGGGTGCACATGTTTCTTCTGAAAGCTACTTCCTTTCCTTTTCTTTTGCCTTATCCTCCACTGAGTATTCATTACCTCATATTCTTTATTCTAATTCATACTAATTCTGTGTGTTTCTGTGTTCCTGTGACATACACTCACACTCACTGAACTGCATTCCATATAAACAGGTTAAAAACCATTTAACATGGTGTCTAGCCAACAAAAGCAATCAATTTATGTATATTTTCTCCTTACTCACTATCTTCCTGCAAAACTACTGAAGACGGTGCATTATGTTAATTATAATTACAGAAACAACCATTGATTAGGTTCTGTTCTATCCAGTGACTCTGCCAGGCACTTGTCTGCGTTATCTATAACTGTCACAACATCTGCCCTCCTACAGGGCATAGTTATCCCATTTTATAGGTGAGGGACCTGAGGCTTAGAGAATTTAATTCATTTTGCTAACA
Source organism: Callospermophilus lateralis (assembly GCF_048772815.1). Taxonomy (NCBI): domain Eukaryota; kingdom Metazoa; phylum Chordata; class Mammalia; order Rodentia; family Sciuridae; genus Callospermophilus; species Callospermophilus lateralis. Next base: position 23,236,214 of record NC_135307.1, read on the forward strand.
GACTATTCACCCACAGACTGTTTGTGGCACAGTGCAAGCCATCCCCCTCTCCATGTATCATGATCCTCATAGAGCTGTTCAGAGTATTTGCTCTGATTAAACAATGTAATAATACCCTTCTGTGTCAGTTTGTCAGCCAAACAAAGCCTTGTAGATGGCAGAAGTTGACACCGTGGTCACTCTCTTATTTTAATGATTCTAGTTTGACTGTAAATGTCAGGAGTCTATCAACCTTACAAACAAATTCTGAGCTCTTATTTTAGAAATGCCTTCTTCATATTCAGCAGCACTAACCTGGTACACCATCAGAAGGGATACTGAACCTATGTTATTATCTATATTAAAATCTTGGATGCAGATAAGCCTCCAGGTTCTGCAGGAAGAGCCAGTGTATATTGAGAAAGTTCTGCCATTTCGGTCCTACCTTACTGGACTGTCTCTCTCAGATTAATTTAATGGTTATTACTAGTCTCTGTTCTAGAAACTTACAGACAGGTATCTGATGCAGATTAAGGTGAGCATTGCTTCGAGCTAGGCACAGAGCAGACAGCTGAAAAGGTGCATGCTTCTGGATGGTTATTCACAAGAAGGCATAGACTAATGTGGCTACTGCTCTCACTGGTCTTAACGTTGCATTCTGGTCTCTTAATTTTCTCAAGAACTACTCAGATTGAGACAACTAGTTCCTTCTTCCACAGGGTGGTGATATGTGTTGGGGCTTAAGTCACATTCAAGTGAGGAGGGAGATCAAAAGTTAGCAAATCACCTTGAGTTTAAAATGTAGTATCATGACTTTCAGCCTCAGAAACTTAATATTTTTGTTTTGAGAGGCCAACCTTTCTGAAAATTGACAGAAATTTACATTAGGAGATACTTGCTGTCAATATAACTAGTACCAGTTTTTTGTTCAAAAATAAAAAATAATAATAAATTGACTTTCTTCTGCATGGTTTTAGATCTTTATAGGCATTTTTTCCCAGTTTTCACAAGAAGCTTTCAGGTCATTGGATAATTATTTGCATTTCACAAATGTGGACACTGAGCTGGCATTTCAACCAGGTGTAAACCTTGAGCACTTTCCACAGTACCCAGTGCCTTCAGGCATTCTGTCTACCAAAATGAACTGTCAGCTCTTCTGCCAGTTTGGCTTCAGCTATCTGAGGCAAAATTATCAGTCATTTCCTTTTTTGAGCTCACATGGCAGTTTTTATATACCTTGTAAGAGCACTTCATATTGTGCTCTAATTGATTTAACTCTATTGATTATTTATTAGCCTGCGTCCTCTGCTACACTCTGAATTTCTTAAAGGCAGTGTCAGTGTCACGTTCCTTGTTTACGTATGGTATGTCAGTACTTGGCTGTGTTGCATAGTGGAAGGACTGGGTTAAATATTGTGTCTATTTTTGGAAATTACATTCTTGGCACAAGACACACTGCCTGGTAGCAAATAGTACATGTTCAACAAATATTGAATGATTATAATCTTAGATATTATTTTTCCTCTGTGAATATTTTTATTATTAAAACTGAAAACAGTATCTACTTTAAGGGTCGGTGTGAGATTAATGAATCAAACCACAGTAAATGATGTTGTAATAGAAACTTTTGTGATTCAGATAGTGGTTTTGAGATTCATCAGGTTGTTGCATGTATAAATAGTTCATTTATTTTTATTGCTATGGAAATATTCTATGATAAGAATCTGTTCGAATATGCTTGCCCATTCTCCTACTAATATATATTTGGAGCATGTCCAGTTTTTCACTATTATGAATGAAGCTACTATGAACATTCTTGAGCAAGTCTCTTTGGGACATATTTTTTATTTTTTGTGCACAAACGTAAGAGTAGAATGACTGGGTTGAAAGGTAGATGAATGTTTACATTTATTAGAGGATGCCTAATCATCTTTTAAAATGAACTTACCATTCTGTACATTTACTAACAATGTATGAGAATTCTACTTGCTCCATATCTTTGTTTACATTTGATATTATGCTTCCTAATTTTAGCCATTTTAGGAAGTGCATAGGATCTCTTTATACCTTTATTTGTATTTACCTGTTGAGCTCTTTTTTTTTTTTTTTTTTTTTAATATGCTCTCTGGCCTTCAGATAGCTTCTTTTTGTCCTTTAGTTGATTTGTGGAAGATTTTTTTTTAATGCATTCTGGATACAAGTCTTTTTCATTGGCTTGCCTTTTAACTTTTTAAATACTGTCTTGATAATTTGATGAAGGGAAATTTATACTTTTTTGTTCTTTTATGGTTGGTACTTATTGTGTCCTAAGAAATTTTGCCTCCCTTGAAGGTCATGAATATAATTTTCAGTCCTCCTCCTGCAGAAGCTTTCTGATTTTAGCTTTTTAATAGATCTCTGAGTCTTAAGAATAATTTTCACATATACAGAGAAAAAATGGTTAAGGTCTGTATTCTTCTATATGGATATCCAGTTGCTCCAGCACTTCATTGAAAAGAATTTTTCCTTCCTCATTGATTTCATGACACCTTTGTCAAAACTCAAGTGCTGTATATATATGATCTATTTTTAGACTCTTCATTCTTTTCCATAACTTGTTTTTCCTGTGATACTATTTAATTACTACAACTATATAGTAAATCTGGAAATTTGGTAAAGTAGGTCCACCAACATTTTTCATCTTCAAGAATGTCTTGCCAGGTGCAGTGGCACACCTCTGTAATCCCACAGGCTCCAGAGGCTAAGGCAGTAGGAATGCAGGTTCAAAGCCAGTGCTGGCAACTCAGCAAGGTCCTTAGCAAGAAAGACCATACCTTAAAATAAAAATAAAAAAGTCAGGGGAAGTGGTTCAATGGAAAAGTGCCCCTGGGTTCAATCCCTGTACCAAAAAAAGGCCATTGTTAATATTTTGATACCAAATCGTACAATTGTATGAATTCTGTACATTGGTTTTCAGAAACTTTTTCATCTTAACAATATTGAGTTTTCAAATCCATGAACATGAAAGCTCTTCATTTACTTAGACCTTCTGTAATTTTTCTTGGTAAAGTTTTATAGTTTTCAGTGTAAAGGTCTTATACATCTTTTATTAACTTTACTTTTATGTGTTTGACATTTTGTTCTGTTACAAATCATATTTTTTAATGTTTATTTTCATTTGTTAATATTTTAGTATAAAGTTAAGTTTCAAATAGTGACTTTGTATCTTGAAACCTTAATATATTTACTTATTAGTTTTATAATTTTATTGATATTTTTGGACTTGCTGAGCACACAGGTCTCCTGTGAACAAAGTTTTACCTCTTTCTATTGCTTTTTATTCCTTTTCCTTGCCTTGTTGCAATGTCTAAGGACTCTCATACAATACTGAATACAAATGGTGAAGAACACATTCAATATTTAATCATGTTAGCTAGGGTTTATGTACATGCCTTCTATAAAACTGAGGAAATTCTCTTTCATTCTTAATATCTGAGAATTTTTATCATTAATAGGCATTAAATTTTATCAGATAACTTTTTCTCCATTTTAGGGGATAATCTTACAATATGTTGATGTGCAGCACATTCATTCTGTGTAATTTCCATAACGTGTTTCTATAACATTCCCAGGGGTGCAAAGGAATTGCCTTAAAGGCCAGAAGTTCAGGCATGTATTTTATTTTTTTTAATATTGTTTTTTATTTTTGAGTTGTAGTTGGACACAACACCTTTATTTCACTTACTTATTTTTATGTGGTGCTGAGGATCTAACCCAGGATCTCGTGCATGGGGAGCACTCTACCACTGAGCCACAACCCCAGCCCCCTCAGGCATGTATTTTAAAGAGACTACCATCATCTAGTACCATAAGCAGTTTGGTGTCACCTGAGCCCAGTGGGAGCCCTACAGGGAATTCGTGAATACTTTGAGCTATTGTTATTTTCAGCTTCTCCTTTATCAGCTTTGTTTATAGCCCAGATGTTTTTCATTTTGGTGGTAAAAGTACTTTTTATTTCTTTCCTGTGTCCCATTTTCTAAATGTTCTTCAGTGTCATGGATTAATTGTACTGTTTTAAAGTTTAAAAACATCTATTTAATTAATTAGATTACTGATTAATAGACCTCAGATCCATTTCTAACAAATCTTTGTAAAATTATTTTCAAGTCACCTGATTCTTTCATCATTGAATGCTAGAAGGTGCTCTGTCCCAATTACATCTTCCTCGGTGAAACTCTTAGTGCAGGTATGCTCAACAGACTTTTCTGTGGCTTCTCTTCTCTAGGAACTACTATCCAGAGCAGTAAAATAAACAACAGAACATGCCTGTGTATAGTGTGATCAAGGTATAGATTAGGGACCTTAACCCTGCTTGAGAGTTTAACGTGGGTCCAGGGTGACTTTGCTCAGAGGAAACTCTTCATAAGCTTGGCATTCAATTCTGGGGTTTTGTCTACCAGATGCAGTTGAGGCTTCAGAGACCTGATGTTGGAAGAACCCTCCCCTAGTCTGTACTGTGGATGGCACATGGAATAGGGACCACAGATAGGCTATTATTTCCATCTGCTTTGCTTTATTTTGGTGGAAGAGGAAGTTGTTATCTGGAGCACCACAAATCCTTGATAGTTATTTCCTCTTTCCATAAGAGAAGTGTCACTTGCCAGCTATCTGTTAAAGTAGGCTCCATCACTGGAGTTACAGAACCCTCCAAGCAGCTATTCTAAGTCACTGTCTTGTCAAAATAACCACTATTTCCCATTTTCCCCATCCCAACCCTATTATAGAATCCTGGATAGAGGGGATATTTTCTGTTCTTTCTCAATATTTCAGGTGCATAGCAATGCATGTCAGTTATCTGCATTGCTTTATATTGATTGTTACATTTAGAAACTTATCCTAAGCAAAAAAATGAAGTAAAATAAAACAAACAAACAAAAAAAGCCCTTCAAATGAATGAACAATGGCCTGCTTATTTTTCATTGTAATAACGAAAGTAGCTTTGGTTGTAGAGCATGCATTATTTTACAAATAGTATTCATATGTCCCCTTTGGTCTTCATAACCATTTTGTGGTATAGGAAAAATTATTATTCTCTTTAAAATGTGGAAACTGAGACTGAGTAATAGAGAAATCTGTTCACGCTCAGCCAGTTTGAATGACATTGAGCTGCAGACCCAATGCTGCAGTATACCAGAGTGCTCAAGACTGAGGTGTTGCAAACAGACATATTATACTCAGATGCTAGGTCCTCCACTTACTAGCTTTGTGACTTTGATCAATTACCTACCCCCTATGCCTTAGTGTTCCCCTTGTTAAAATAGGGGTAATGATAGGACCTACCTCATTCAGGTGTTTTAGGATCAAGTGAGATTTTTTTAGGCACAGCTCCAGATAGAGCACCTGGCACACAGCAGTGGCATGGCTGAATCTTGTGAGTAGGGTTGTCTTGGAGGTTTGATGGCTTATCACTATTCCACCTATCTCTCCTGCCCTGGGATCTGTACTTCAGAAGGCTCTAGAGTGCTCCAGGCATGCTCCAGAAGGTACCAGAGGCTCTAAAGATTAGAGAATCTAATCCCAAATTAAATTCTTTGAAGAAAAACTCACAGCACAAAAACCTCTTTCCCTGGTCAGTTTCCCCCTCCTTCTGAAATCATGTATGTTTATCTCTTATCCACCCCTTGATATTCTTAATTTAATTTTTAGTTTCTATTTATTTCTGTGTGTGTGTGTGTGTGTGTGTGTGTGTGTGTGTGTGTGTCTGTGTGTGTAGTGTTGGGAATTGAACCCAGGGTCTTGCACATACTAGGCAAACACACTACCACTGACTAAATCCCCAGCCTGACACTCTAAATTTTAATCAGAAAGCTTCACAAGATTTTTGATAGGGTAGTTCCATTCTTTCTTTCTAAATATTTTAGGAACTGTTTCTTCTTTGTTTGATAGCAGACTTCATCAAATTCATGCTAACTAGTGTCTGCTCTTGAAGAAAGTATAGAAATTCCCATGTTAGAGCTGGGGTTTAGCTCAGTAATACAGCACATGCTTAGCATGCACAAGACCCCGGGTGCAAGCCCCAGTACCAAAAAAAAAAAAAAGAAAAAGAAATTCCCATGCCAAATAGTGTATGTTCTTGTAAAAGCATGCCTCTGTATTTTGTGTTATGCATTCTAACTAAGGTTCTTACTTATTTGCACATTTATGTCCATGCTTGAATTCTCACATGCAGAGAACAGAAGGTGACATAACCATATCCACCAATCTGCTGTGTGTCTGGCTGCAAGGTTTCACCTGATCCCCTGGAAAGGCCCTCAACATAGGCTACAAAAGCTACTATTTTTGAAGAGTAGAAGGAATCATGTTTGTCAACATTTCATGGGCAAGAAGCTTTAGATTTGAAAATAGCAGTCCTGATCCCATTGCCTCATCTCTGTCTATTGAAGTCTGACTTTAAATGTCAACAAGAATCAAATTTACTTTATGAATCAAATCATCATCATCAGTGATCCAGTATCACACTTTATTACTTCCCACATATCCTGAATGTTCCCATGAAGATGGCCAAACACTGCATCTGCATACTAGGATTAATGTTTCAATACTATTCCCTCCAAATTTTTTCAGCAAATATAATGCACAAACCAACAGCCTGATTAGAAAATACCAACAGCTGCTTGTACTTGCTTTCTTCATACTTCTTGCTTTTAATGCTATTCCATGAAAATTCTCAATCTAGGATATTAAGCAAAAAATTTAGCTCTAAAAGTCTTGATACAATAATCCCTATAAATATGTGTTTATGAATATGTACATGCCAAGTAGACAGCTTGAAGGAAATATAATATGGTGACATGGATCATCACAGGATTTAGATGGCTTTAACTATCTATATGCCCTTCTGTACCTTTACAATTTCTTCCTTACAAATCAAGAAATTTAACTTTGTGATATTTTAGAATTTGATGGCTGGAACATGTATAAAACAATATGCTTTGAAATGGATTCACATATGAGTACATGAGATTCAATGTAATGAATCCCTTAGTTATTCCCACCTGAAGCAACAGACACTTAACCCTGTGGTCCTAGGGACAGATGGCATCTTAGTTTATTAGTAACAAAATACCTTAGACTGCTTAAGTTATAAACAACAGAAATTTATTTCTCACAGTTTTGGAGTCTGAGAAATCCAAATCAAGATACCTGCAGGTTCAGTGTCTGGTGAGGACCTGCTCTTCACTTCTAAGATGGAACCTTAGAAGTTTTGGTCCTTACATGGTAAAAAGGGCAAAAGGGCCTACCTAGTTCCCCAAAGCCCTTTTATGAGGGCGATTCCTCACAACTTCATTGCCTCCAAAAGGGGCCCACATCTAAATAATGTTATATTGGGTTTTAGATTCTAACCTACAAATTTTATATATATTCAATATAAATATATATTTATATTTATATATATATTCAAATATATTCAAACCATTAGGAGATAGGCAGCAGGTAAATCATGTGACTTCTGAAAGTTCAGGATGTATATAGACATAGACATAGATATAGATAGTGCCTTTCCTACTTTCTCTATTCTCTAGTTAGTTGATTTTATTCCCTTCCTCTGAAACACTTATGGTGTCCTGGAGACTATTGTAAAGGCCATGACCTCTTTAATCTGATATATAACTAAACCTCGCATCACAGATCCACAGTTGGTATAGACAAGTTTCAGTGTAATATGTCTACAAATAAATCTTTATGCTAAGAGTACCTTCATATATCACTAAAATGTGTCCACTTAGTTCTAAACCACTCAAACAGAATGAGGAATATAGACTCATTTGGAACATAAAACTACTTCAGTATCTCAATAATAATTATAGACCTAATTGTACGTTGATTGAGCACTGTTCAATGTTGAGATACATGTTCATGTGTTCTTTTATATTTCTTCCAAATAATTCTGTGGACTAGAGCAGAAATGATGATTATTCCATATTATAGTGAGGAAATTGGTACAAGGCTTTCAGTAGAGCTGAGACTAGACACAAAACCTTCTGTTCCATGGTTAATAATGCCAAGTATCTCTCTCCAAAGTCTTCTCCCACGGGCACGTGGATTCTAGAGAATTATTATATTCTATAATAATATCAAATACTATATAATGTTTGCTAAATACACATCATATACATGAACTCAGTTCTTATACCAACTTATGAGAGAAATACTTTCATTATTTCCATTTTACAGTTGAGGAAACTGATGCCTTGCTTTTAAGTAACTTACTCAAGGTCACAGAGCTAGTAGGTAGAGTAGGCTGGATATGAATAAGAGTGGACTCTGTTCTTCCTGACTGCCTGGCCACACAGTCAGGTCCATCTGCTTCCCACATGTTTATTCCATGACCCAGACCAGAGGTGGCAGTTTTCTCAGTAAGAGTCCTATAACTCCTTCCCTCTAAACTTAAGAGTTTGAAATATTGCTTTTGTATTACTTAAGCAGTAATAACACTGTATGGAAAGAATGAGAGAGAATAGAGAGGAGCAATAAAACAAATATTTTTTTTCTCAACGGTCATATACAGGATCTTTTCATCTATCTCTTGCCTGGTTGCTAAGGAGCTTGCAAGCAACAAAAGTCAATTAACTTTAAGCAAAAGGAATTTATTCTAAGGACATGGTAGCTTGCAGAATCAAAAGAAAAGCTAAATACTCAGGCTTTGGGAAGTTGGTGTATCTGCTTTTACTGTGTTACAAACCACCCCAAAATTTAGTGGCTTGAGCAGACAATCATTAGTTTAGCTTCTGATTCTGTAAATCAGCAATCTGGATAGGACTTGAGCATCCCCAAACTGCACTAGGCTCAGCTGATCTCCTCAGGGACTCATTTATGGGTTTGCATTCAAGTTGCCTACTCAGCTACCATGTCTTGATTTTCTTCCATGTGATCACTCATCCCCTGGAAGACCACTCACATGATAGTTTCAGGGTTCCAAGTGCATTTAAAAAAAGCAAACCCCAGTGCACAAGCACTTTTCAAATTTTTGCTTGCAATATATGAATTTCATCTTAACTAAAGCAAATCATATGACCAAAATCAGAGTCAGTGTGGGGGCGGGGGGGACTGCCCGAAAGCACAGAGATGGAAGAATCTGTAGCCATTTTTAGTATCTCCAACACATGGCAGGAACCTAGGCAGCTTTAGCTCAAAGTAATATGAACTAATATGGAGCCTCTTTAGGATTCCTCCATCTGAGTAACTTAGTTCCCACATTTCTCTTTCTTTGAATGAATCTATTCAAGATTTCCAAAGAGAATCTGACTTATTTTGATGGATCAAAGTCTTATGCATCATGGATGGGACACCATGGTTGACAATTCATGAAAACTTGATTGAGAAGGAAGAGTTCCCCAAAGGATAGTTAATGAAGCTGTAACCCAAAGTGGTGGGGAGGGATGCAGATCAAGTAATACAGTATTCCTTCCTTTCATTTCATTCTCTGTATTGTCTTTGTCCTTCCCCTCTGAACCATGTGGGTTGACCTTTTCTCATAAGTATTTATTGAAAGCAAAAGTAACAATCTCAGTCTGGTACTTGAACAATAAACAATTTTAATCATTTACTTAAGAGATACTTTCTATTATAGCCATAGGCATTCCCCCACCTTTCTTTTTTTTTTTGGTGGGGGGGAGTACCACTGAGCCACATTCCCAGCCCTTTAAAAAATTTTTTTTTTTCATTTTGAAACAGGGTCTTGCTAAGTTACTTAGGCCTTAAGTTACTTAGGTTACTAAGTTGCTGAGGCTGGCTTTGAATGTGGGATTCTCCTGCCTCAGCCTCCTGAGCCAATAGCATTATAGGCAGGTGCTACTGCACCCAGCCTCTCTTCTTATATTGCTGTGTATTCACTGGACACTGTGTGTATACCCCCAAAAAGGTTGTGAAAAACTGGTGTTCTGATGTGAAGTCACATAATCCATATCCCCAACAGCAACCACAATAGCTGTTTGTTTAGGTCAGTTTCATAATTCTGGCTAATTAGAAGGTTGGTTTTAAAACTTTTTAGAAAACAAGTAAGAATAGTGATGAAGTCCATTTTAATTAGATTCCAGCAATAGGGAAAGCCTGAATAGGCTGTTAGCATTGAGGGGTTTTGGTAGTGGTTGGGGGGGCGGTATTTGATTCAATTACCTAATAATAGAAGAGTGAAGGAAATAAGAGATCTTTCTTATTGCAAAAATACCATTCTTATTATCAATTTATTTTTAAATTACAAGTATAATAGGCACTTTAGTTATTGTTATATAACATATTTAAAAGATGGGTTAGAAAGTGAACAAATATTTTTTAGAAAGTGAGCAAAGGTAGAAGTTTCAAAATATTTTCTTCCCATATTCCAGTGGATCGTCCCACTGTCTAGACTACTAATTTATCTATCTATCTATTTATTTGTTTATTTTTGTGTCAGGGATTGAACCCAGTGTTGCTTAACCACTGAGCCACATACCCAGCCCTTTTTTTTTTTTTTTGCTTATTTTTTTTATTTTATTTTTTTATTGGTTGTTCAAAATATTACAAATCTCTTGACATATCATATTTCATACATTAGATTCAAGTGGATTATGAACTCCCATTTTTATCCCAAATACAGATTGCAGAATCACATCAGTTACACATCCACATTTTTACATAATGCCCTATTAGTAACTGTTGTATTCTGCTACCTTTCCTATCCTCTACTATCCTCCTTCCCCTCCCCTCCCCTCCCATCTTCTCTCTCTACCCCATCTACTGTAATTCATTTCCCTCCTTGTTTATTTTCCCCTTCCCCTCACAACCTTGAGATAGGGTCTTGCTAAGTTGATCTGGGCCTCACTAAGTTGAGGAGACTGGCTTTGAACTTACAATCATTCTGCCTCGGCCTCCAGAGCCACTGGGATTACAGGCAGCACCACCATGCCCAGCCCTATTAAAATATCTTTTATCTACCCTTCTTACAAAGGCAACTCTAGTACCAAAGGGAAAATAGAAAGTTGGGTGTTTAGTCCTATCCAAAGTGTATCAGTGACTTAACAATTCCTTTATGGAATGGATTTTTATACTTCTTGTTATATTCACAGTGACGTTTCGAACGCATATGTCTATGTGCCTAAAGTTTGTCTCCCTCAGGCTTTTAAGGGTTCCTCTATGCAATAATTATGGAAAGTCTTGGACTCACTGAATCATAACGTGAGGCAAATATATCATTTTCTTTCTTCATCCCCATTTTCCTTCTATTTTTCCTTCTTTCTTTCCTTCTTCCATGATCATATTGATAATAATATAACTTAAAGGCATTCTCCTTTCCCACTTCCTTTTCTCTGTTTTGCTTTCTTAAGAATTCTGAAATGTGTGTGTGTGTGTGTGTGTGTGTGTGTGTGTGTGTGTTTTGTTTTTGTTTTCGTTTTTAGTACTGGGGCTTGAACTCAGGGTTACTCAATTACTGAGCCACATCTCCAGCCCTATTTTGTATTTTATTTAGAGACAAGGTCTCACTAAGTTGCTTATGCTTAGCGCCTCATTTTTGCTGAGGCTGATCCCCCTGCCTCAGCCTCCCAAACTTCCGGGAACACAGGCATATACCACTGCTCCTGGCTCTTACTATAATAAGTAATATTTATTGAGCACTCTTAAACAAAATGTCCATTAATGACCTCGTTGAACTTTAGAATAACCCTGGAAGTGAATAATGTTAGTTCCCTACAGAGTTGAGAAATACTGAAGTTTAGGGAGGGTTAAATAATGTGCCCAAGAGCCCACAGTTTTCATGTGGCAGGTCTGGGCCTTTTTGACTCCAGAGCCCAAGCTTTGCCCTCTACTATCTGTAGTGGCCCAAACAAGCAGTGGAGGCCATCATGGGTTCAGGAGTCAATTGAATGTTAGCACAAGCTATGTTTAAGCTAGTCTTTCTCTTGTGAGCCTTGTGTCCATTCAGGAGACACTTATGTATGTATGATGAACAGTGCATGTTATAGCAAGTAAGGAAAATTGAAAGACTAACATCTGGAAATAGCTTTTTACTGTGTTTGCCCATGGATTACCTTATGAGGTCTTCAGAAAAATATGAGAGGTTCAGGAGTGCACCTAGATCTCTGCTGCTTGGAGAAATCTATTCTACTATGAATTAGTTGTTTTTCTGTTTTTCTAAGCTATTATCCTAAATTGATATGTTTATAGTTTTATGAACTGCATGTATCACTAGTCTGTAGAAATGTTTCCTTTGATCTTGGTAACTAAAAGAGAGTTGAACAAATTCTAAAATGAAATCAAATGACCAAATTCAAACTCAATTGAAAAGAAGTGAATTATTGCATACTCAAGCTAGTTGGTTATTTTGTTGTTATTGTTATTGCTGGAAAATCTACACAAAGAGGAAATGAACTTTGATAATATAGGTGAAAGAATTTTTAGAGGTCCTTTCAGCTTACAGGAATTTGCCCCTAATCTTCCTATTGATAATCCCAATCAGACTTCTTGAATTTCTCAAGAAACTATTTTATGGCTGAGAAAATAAATGGAAGACAGTCAGATTTGGTAGAGATTTAGTCAGAACATCTATTCCTGTCCTCATCCCCAACACACACGAGCACAGATTTGTAATAATATGTGAGAAGTCCCGACCATTCTCTGTGCTTACCACCAGCCCCCTGATCAAATTTAAAGAATTAGCTTTGAAGCAGGAATTGGTGTCCAAATGATCAGACTTTGAATCTGATCTGCAGTAGAATGGCATGACTGTATAACTGCTCTAGAACTGTGAAGGGAAAGATACGTCTGTGTGTGCTTAAAGTTAGCAGGGTGAGACTTGGAAGCAGGTGGGACTGGTGACTCCCAATTCCCACTCAAAGAATAAGTAGAGGGGCTAGGGTTGTGGCTTAACAGTAGAGTGCTCACCTTGCACATGCGAGACCCTGGGTTTGATCCTCAGCACCACATAAAAATAAGTGAAATAAAGGTATGTGTCCAACTACAACTAAAAAATAAATATTTTTTTAAAAAAAAGAAGAAGAAGTAGAGGTGGGCCCATTCCCAGAGGCAGCTAGTCCACTATAAAAGTAAGACTTCCAAGTTTTTATATAAAGAGAATGATGAATACCAGCTCTGCAGGGGCAGACACTGATTGATAGGACACTAGTGCTGGTTCAGTGTAAACCTGTCTATTAAAGAGAGCTGTGAGGGATCTAACAGAGACATTGGTGAGACAAACCTCTTGGTTAATTTCATTTGGCCAGCTTAACATCCTCTCTAAAGCATAGCTTGGTTTTCTGTTACTCACTAGCATATCAAGGATGATAATCAAGGATGATAATCAAGCTCCCGGATGTTCCTTTGTAAGTCCGGTCTTTTTCTCTGTACCCTAACTACTGTACTTAAGTGAGGTAAATATAGTGTGGTGTGTCTTTACTTTCCTTAACACTTCCAGGATCTGGGAATCATCTTACAATTGCCTGAAACCTAATTTTACATTCTGGCCCAAGAGGGATGAGGCTCTTAGAAGTTGATATCCCTGACCAAATGAAATATCATAGTTCAATCCCTATTTACCCTACTTTAGGGTGTAGTTCTTCGCTGAAGTCTAGGAACTTGACTGTTCACCTAGCCTTCAGGGGTCCAGAGGTTTCTTGAAGCTTATATCCTGGGTCATTTCTGGGGTGAGTGAGACTTATGTGGCAGAAGTGCTGGCAGTGAATGTCACCTGTCCTGGTTGCAGTAAGAGCCTGGACACTGTAGTTCTACTATGCTTCTGGGGACTTGCCCTTGCTCCACCAGGAAGTACTTTTCCTGGGTCCCAGCCCTAGGACCTTCTGGTCTTGAGAACTGTGCTTAAATCAGTCAGGGTAGAGACCTCTTTTTTCCCTTGCTCCTACTATATGTTCTCCCTTACAGTGACTGCTGGATACTACTACTCTTTTTTTTAAAAAAACTCCTGAATCAAAAAGGGCTTTTCTACTTCTTTTCATACCATGGAAGAGTTTGATTGTCCTTCACTCCTTCAAGGATCCAAAGGCTCTTTTTTTTTTTTTTTTTTTTTTAAGAGAGAGAGAGGGAGAGAATTTTTTTAATATTTATTTTTTAGTTTTCGGGGGACACAGCATCTTTGTTATGTGGTGCTGAGGATCGAACCTGGGCCGCACGTACGACAGGCAAGCACGCTACTGCTTGAGCCACATCCCCAGCCCCAGGCTCTTTGAGGCTTATCAATTTCCTGGGTTGTTGCTGGGTATATGCCCAAATGGTTATCATACCCTCTGGCTCTCTTTTTTATCATAGTGCGAAGCATACTTTATACAAATGAGAGGCTCCCTTGATAAAGTCCAGATGATTAACTCCCTCTCTTACCAATACACAGTTACACAGTAGGAGGTGACGTCTCCTAACCTTTTGCCCAAAATTTCTCTATATAAATAGATGTTAATCCTTGTTTAATTAATGTCTTTTCCCCATTGAACAAAGCTCCTTAGAAGTTGTGTATCAAGATAACTCTTACCAATCTCAAAGGTAATAGGAAAAATTAAACAGATTTTAGCTTAATGAATAAGCATTAAGGAGATAACTGAGTTAATGAAAATTAAAAGCAGGGCTTGATTTATAATCTCACCTTGGGCAGTTTTCTTAAAATCACTAAACGTTAGTCTTCTCAGCAAAATGAAAGGCCAAGTTTTACTGTTTCTAAAATCTTTTTAAGTCCTAAAATTCTATGTTCCTCTTTTCGCTTTACAGATTACTCCATTAAATATTTAATGTGTGCTGTGTATCTGGGGCTGATTATACAGTTTTAAGTATATTCTCCTATATAACAGCGACTGCTATTTCATGTTGAGAAACCTGTACTAATCTAAGAACATTTGTTTATACCACTTCCAATAGATTTCAGCGACCATCTCTAAGTAAGTTTTCTGCATTTTTTTGTTGCATTAATAAATTAGGTTAACAAGTGGGGGAAAAGAAAATGTCAAAATTTTGCTGTGTTCAAACTACGAAGACTACTAGCCTTTCTCACCCCATGGCCACCATAGTTCTTACTTGTCCTTCAGTTTGGGTGCCTTTGATTACCATTGTAATTTACTTCATTTTCTTATGATCTTTTGGGAACTTAAGATAGATTGTAGTCTAACATTAAAAGAAGCAACCATTTATCTTTAGTTTGCATCAGTGAAGACACTAGAAATCTCTTAGGTACTGGAAAATTTCCCTGTGATGGGTAACGAAAACCTAGTCTTTATACGTGGCTTTGTTTGGCAGCAGCCCAACTCTTACTAAAAGCAATTTGGAGGTAACAAGTGAAAGGAATAGTAATTAAATAATGCTGGATTTTTGGTTTTGGTTTTATTTTAATAAGTCAATAAAATGGAATTATGGATAATAATTAACTTTGTATTTAAGATAATTAGCCTTGATTTTAAATGTGCCAGTCTTTTATTCTCCCTCATTGTTTACCATACTGGCTACTCTAATTGTAATCATCTTAGGAAATATTTCACTGCTGCTTTCTTAAAACAGACAGTAGCTAAACTGTTTGTTTCCTTTCTTTAAGGTTAATTAGTAATAAAGGTACGTTTTTAATTTTATTTCTTTATTTTGTGAGCAACACAGCATTGTTTTAAATGCTTAAGATTTAAATGTTTAAAATTGTTTTTTAAAAGAAAGGATACTGATTTAAAATTTAAAAAATTTTGTTGGTACATTATGTCTATACATCCTAGTGGGATTCATTATTGTTGAGAGCCACAGCTGAAGGGGCCCCAGCAAACTTTCAGACTGCCAGCTGATGATTGGCTCACAGCGGCCCCAGCAACATCTAGCTGATTGGCTCCTCTGCGGTGATGCTCATTGGAGATGCTCATTGAGCTGTTTCCCCGCCCTTTCAGACCATGGAGCTGCTCATTGGGGGACTTTTTTTGGCTCCACCCATGCGACCCAGCCAATCGGCCTCAAGAGCAGGAGGAGTGGGGGAGGTGGAGTGGCTTGTGGGAAGCTGGTGGTGGCAGTTGGGCTCTGAGGGTTTTTCCTGAAGAGCTGTTTTGTTTGGCGTGTGTGGTTCTAAAAATAAAGTTAGTTTCTTTTGACAAGTGGCTCCTGAATTGTGCCCACCCAGACTGCGGCATTTGGTGGCCCTTATGGGGAGCGACTGAGGGTAGGTAAACTGCTCGCCCCTGAGGGCAGGGTGAGAGGATGGGTAGCCATTTTAAGATTCCTCTTTTGTTTTGCTTCATTTTTGTTTTAAATTGCCTGTCCCTGGAGATGAGTGAGACGGAAGAAAAACTGCTCACATCTGAGGAAAAACTATTTACGCCTGAGGAACAGATAGGGAGAAAGGACGGATGCACATGTCAGGAGGATAGAAAGGCTATAATGAATTTTTGTTGTTCCCTTTTTGTTTCATTCTGTCTCGGTTTTGTTTGGCGTCATCTTGTTGGGTTGTATTATAGTAGAAATATGGGATCAGAAATTAGTAAAAAACAAACTGAAAGAGTGTTAAGTAAATTGTTAGAGGAAAGAGGCATCCCAGTAAAATCAAGAGCAGTCAGGGCATATGTTGATACAATACAAAAATGTAGCCCATGGCTTTTTAAGGAGGAGTTGTTAAATATATCACAATGGAACCATCATGGTGAAGATTTAAAAAGAATAGAAAAGAACAGCCCAGTAACTCTGCCAGTTGGCACATTGCCATTGTGGACTTTCGTATCTAGTTTGCTTAGTCCAAAGCCTTCAATTCAGACAAAGGTAGAGGAAGGAGAAGACATATTGATTCAAGTAAAAGAGAAGTCTCTCAAGTTAGTCAGAAAGAGGAAAAGATTCAAGTAAAGGAGAAGGTCTTTCGAGCTAGTCAGACAGAGGAAGGAAGTTTAGAGCAGAAAAAGCCATCAGGGGAAAAGTTACAACAGGAGACTGCTACTAACACCTTTCTATCACCAGAGAGTGTAAGTGTCCAACCAACAGCACCACCTCTACAGGAGACTGCTGCTAACACCTTTCTATCTCCAGAGGGCATAAGTGTCCAATCAACAGCACCACCTCCATATGCTGGGAGGCTCCCAACCCCCACAGTTGATAGTTGGGATCCTGAGACAGGATCTCAAGTATTAACATGCCCTATATTTGAGGTAGGAGGGCAGTGAATTTACCATGCTTTAAATTTCAAAACAGTGAAGCAGCTAAAAGAGGCTGTAACAACCTATGGTCCTCAAGCACCCTTCACTGTAAGCTTGGTCATTAACAACTTGAACATGACGCCAGCAGATTGGGCTAATATGTGTAAAATGTGCTAAATGGAGGTCAATACCTGTTATGGAAGGTTGCCAATGAGGAATTTTGCAAGGAGACGGCTAGGCAAATGCAGCAGCTGGTTATCCTCAGAGAAATCTAGATATGTTGTTCGGAAAGGGACCTTATGAGGATCAGCAGCAACAAATTGCATATGATCCTGGCATATACGCACAAATTGCTGCAGAGGCGATTAGGGCATGGAAGACTTTACAAGGACATGGAGGTTTACAAGGTCAATTATCTAAGATAATACAAGGAGCTAATGAATCTTACGTTGAATTTGTAGATAGGTTTATTCAAACAGCTACCAGAGTTTTGGGGAATACAGAACAAGCAATGCCATTAATAAAACAACTGGCTTATGACCAAGCGAATCGTTGGTGCAGAGATATCATTAGACCATGGAAACATGAAGATTTAAACACATATATTAAATTATGTAGAGACATTAATGAACAGGAGCAAGTCGTGGCAGGTGCAGTAAAACAGGCTTTAGAACAAGGGCAAATCTTGGCAGCTGCAGTAAAACAGGCTTTAGATGCCAGGCCAAGAACATGCTACAATTGTGAAAAAACAGGACATTTTAAAAGGAATTGCCCCATAGGAGGAGGGTTTAACAAAACTAGGTATCAAAGGAGTAGAATACCGGGTATTTGCCCACGATGCCATAGAGGGCTAATGAATGCCATTCTCAAACCACCATAGAGGGTACTCCATTATCAAAAAACGAACAAGGACCAAGTGTTTATCCACGATATCGTGGAGAAAGGCATCGGGCTCCATTGCCAAAAAATGGACAGGGGGGCCCAATGCTCCAGGGCCCAAAACCACAAATATACGGAGCATTAGAGGAACCCAGCAACCCCATCAGGGTAGTGCCCAGGACACATTGTCCATCAGATCCCTCATCAGACAAACCAGAGGGAGCACAGGGTTGGACATCTGTGCCTCCGCCAGATCAGTACTAACTCCAGAGATGGGAGTTCAAATCATTCCCACAGGGGTTAAAGGACCTCTTCCCAAAGGAATAGTAGGCTTATTATTGGGACGCAGCTCTTCTACTCTAAAAGGACTTATGATAAGTCCTGGGGTAATTGATCCCGATTATGAAGGTGAAATAAAAATTATAGCCAGTTCTCCAAAGGGTATATCAGTAATTTCACCAGGAGATAGAATAGCACAGTTACTAATAATACCAAGCCTACATGATAAATTTTCCAGTCGTTCTGTAGAAAGAGGTTCCAAGGGATTAGGCTCCACAGGTGTAAGAATTGGGCTATGCTTTCTTTAAATTTAGATTCTCAACCCATGCTAAAACTAAATATTCAAGGATATGTATTTAATGGGCTACTGGATACAGGTGCAGACCTTAGCATCATCTCTCGTCAAGAATGGCCAAAACATTGGCCATTACAACAAGCCACTCAAACGCTTTGAGGCCTAGGAGTGGCGACTAATCCTCATAGAAGTGCAATGGTATTAGATTGGAAGGATCCTGAAGGATGTGAAGGAACTATACAGCCATATGTATTGGATCATCTTCCCGTAAATTTATGGGGACGAGATGTCCTAGATCAATTAGGTTTGACATTAACAAATAACACCAACCAAAATGCACCCACTATTATGTCTAGACAAGGTTTTAGGAAAGGAAAAAGATTAGAAAAACAAGAACAAGATATAGCAGCACCAATACAAATAGATCAAGGAACAGACAGACATGGGTTGGATTTTCAGAAAGGGCCACTGAGACAATAAAAATTACTTGGAAATCAGAAAGATCAGTATGGGTTCCTCAGTGGCCCCTGACTAAAGAAAAGATACAAGCAGCCCACGACCTGGTCAAACAACAATTAGCGGAAGGACATATACAACCTTCTGTATCTCCCCATAATACTCCCATTTTTGTCATCAAAAAGAAATCTGGTACATGGAGATTATTGCAAGATTTAGGAGCCATTAATAATGAGATGGTTATTATGGGACCTGCTCAATCGGGGATTCCTCAATTGTCTGCTTTGACAAAAACTTGGTATGTTTTAGTTATAGATATTAAAGATTTTTGTTTTCAATTCCAATTCATCCTAAGGATAGTCCACGTTTTGCATTTACTATCCCTGCACTGAATCATGAAGGTCCTGATTAGAGATATGAATGGAAAGTACTCCCTCAAGGGATGGCTAACAGCCCAACTATGTGTCAAATTTATGTTAACAAAGTAATCCAGCCATTAGAAATCAAAATCCTGAACTACAAATATTTCACTATATGGATGATGTTTTATTAGCACACAAAGCTAAAAACACATTGCTAGAATGTTATGCCACACTTACATACTTATTAAAAAATTATAATCTAGAGATAGCAATAGATAAAGTACAATTAAATTTTCCAATTAATTATTTAGGAGTTCTATTATCCTCAACCATGGTCCGTCCACCAAAAATTCAAATACGAGTAGATCAACTCAAATCACTTAATGACTTTCAAAAGTTATTAGGAGACATAAATTGGATAAGGCCTTATCTAGGTATACCAACAGGAGAGTTGGGACCTTTATTTGATATCCTAAAAGTTCCGTCAGATCCAAATTCACCCCGAATGTTAACGCCTGAAGCAAGAAAGGCATTAAAAATCATTGAAACATATATGGAAAATATGCATTTGGATAGAATTGATATAAGTTTGTCTTTATTATTTATTGTACTACCAACAAAAAATATTCCTACAGGAGTATTTTGGCAAGAAGGTCCATTATTATGGATACATTTATCTTATTCTCCTAATACTATTCTTACTAGGTATCCTGAGGCTGTAGGACAATTAATACTCAAAGGAATAAAAGCAGCAAAGGGAGTGTTTGGAATTTCTCCCAATAAAATTATTACTCCATATACTATGAATCAAATTGATGAGTTAGCTAATGAGTTAAATACTTGGGCAATAATCATGTGCAAATCTAATGTTTCATTTGATAACCACTTACCATCTAATCCTTTATTGTCTTTTTGGTCATTGCATCCTGTAATTTTTCCAAAAATGACAAGAAAAACACCTATTATGAATGCTCCAAATATATTCACTGATGGGTCAAAAAATGGTACAGCAGCAATAGTTACACCTGATCAAACTTTTACATTTTTAGTGCCCAAACAATCAGCTCAAAAGGTAGAGCTTAATGCAGTATTACAAGCTTTTGTGATGTTTAAAGATTCTGTATTTAATTTATTTTCCGATAGTCAGTATATAGTTAATGCTATAGTATCCCTTGAAGATGCTGGTAGGATTTCCCCTTCCTCTACTGTTTTCTCTTTGCTTTCCACTATACAAAGTCTAATCTGGGACAGAAAAGATCCATTCTTTATAGGACATATCAGGGCACATACAGGATTGCCTGGAGCCCTCAGTTTGAGCAATGATTTAGCAGATAAAACTACACATGACATACATATTTTCTCTATACTAGAAGAAGCTACAAATTTTCATAAAAAGTTTCATGTCAATGCTAATACTTTACAAAAGCATTTAAAAATAACTGTGGAACAAGCTAGACAAATAATAAAACAATGTCAAAATTGTGTGACCTTTTTACCACAAGTTAATCTTGGAGTCAATCCTAGAGGATTGATACCTAACCATATTTGGCAGATGGATGTCACACACTTGCAAGAATTTGGAAAATTAAAATATTTGCATGTTACAGTTGATACTTCTTCTGGATTTTTGATGGGCTCCCTTCATGCCAGAGAAAAAACTAAAGATATTATAGCTCATTGCTTACAAAATTTGGCCACTGTGGGCGTTCCAAAACAGTTAAAAACAGATAATGCCCCTGGTTATACTTCTACCTCTTTTAAACAATTTTGCTCAACATTTGGCATTACTCATATAACAGGAATCCCATAAAATCCACAGGGACAAGGCATAGTTGAAAGAGCTTATCAAACTATTAAAATGGGGCTGGGGATGTGGCTCAAGCGGTAGCGCGCTCACCTGGCATGCGTGCAGCCCAGGTTCGATCCTCTGCACCACATACAAACAAAGATGTTGTGCCCGCCGATAACTAAAAAATAAATTTTAAAATTCTCTCTCTCTACCTCTCTCTCTCTTTAAAAAAAAAAAAAAAAACATTTAAAAAAATTTTAAAAAACTATTAAAATTTACTTATTAAAGCAAAAAGAAGGAATTGGGAAGGGGTATATATATTCCCCAAAGATTAACTTAAAATAACCCTTTTTTACTATAAACTTTTAAAATTTGGATTCATCAGGGCTTAGTGCTGCAGAAAGGCAAATGTGTCCAAAAAATGTACATAAGCCCAAGGTACTTTGGAAGGATATTCTAACAGGACAATGGAAAGGTCCTGACCCAGTAATTGTCTGGAGTCGGGGGTCTGTTTGTGTGTTTCCACAGGGAGAACAGCAGCCGATTTGGATTCCAGAAAGATTAACTAAAGCGATTTCTACAGTCCAAAAAGAAGATGATTTGGCTCAATTCCATAACAACTGATATCCAAAACTCCAGTTTGGCTATTCTTACATCTGCGACAGAACCAGGATGCTTTTTTCAATATCTGTTTTATTATTGCCCTTTCCCATATCATGAAGTTCTATTTTGTTTTTTGAGCTCATACAGACCTAGGTTAATGTTTTGCTGATCAGTTCTATTTTTTTGACTATAGAGTTTTTAAACATTGCAATGGAGATTTCACCTGTAAAAAGTTATAAGGCCTTTACTATTATGTTATGTGTTGTATGTATTATATTATGTGTGCACACTTGTGTTTTGTGTTATATGTTTGAATGTACGTATGTCCATATATCATATATGATGAGCACGCATGAAAAAATGGATCCAAATTTTTTTTTCACGTGATTTAAATGGTTTAATTTAAATTGGGTGAACAGCTATTGAGGATTGTTTTAATATATGAACAAAAAAGGAGGTTAACAGATCTGTTTGTTTACTTTCACCTTTCCTTTTCATTATATTTAATAATTATATTGAAGATAAGGTACATTGTTAAGAAAATTGTTTTCTAAAAAAAGAAAGAAAGAAAGAAAGAAAGAAAGAAAATTGTTTTCTTTTAGTGCCTTCTGGAATGTTATATAATTTTTTCTTTAGCCATTGTTGCCAGAATTCCTATCTTCATCCCAGTGCCGGTGAAGACAAAGATAAAACCAATCTTCAGCTTCTGCAATAGCCATCACTGAACTGCTTGCAGAACTTACCTGGACTATGTATCACTTGTATGCATTGTGAACTATCTGTTGGTGCAGTGTCTTGTGTTGGGGTATTTATGCTGATGGTGTCATCGGTGGTACAATTTTTCCAAAAGGAGCCGTCAATTAGCTTGGTGTATCTTCCTCCCTTCTGCTTGTCATGATCGTTCAGCTAAAATTTGGGGGCCAACAGAGGTGAGCCAAAGAACCTCACCCCCCCGCTGGTACAAAGACCTCTCCACAGGTGTGGCTGTATACTGGACCGGTAGTCAGTGACGGGTAAATTCCAATTGCAATGGTACTAACCTAAGACAGGAGGCTGACGCCTTGAGGTCAGCTCATCCGATAACAGGTAAGAACCATATGTACTATTGGACAACCTAAGGCAGGCACGGTCCCTAAGCCACATGCTTGTTGTTTAAACAGAGAGGGGGAGATGTTGAGAGCCAAGCCGAAGGGGCCCCAGCAAACTTTCAGACTGCCAGCTGATGATTGGCTCACAGCGGCCCCAGCAACATCTAGCTGATTGGCTCCTCTGAGGTGATGCTCATTGGAGATGCTCATTGAGCTGTTTCACTGCCCTTTCAGACCATGGAGCTGCTCATTGGGGGACTTTTTTTGGCTCCGCCCATGCGACCCAGCCAATCGGCCTCAAGAGCAGGAGGAGTGGGGGAGGTGGAGTGGCTTGTGGGAAGCCGTTGGTGGCAGTTGGGCTCTGAGGGTTTTTCCTGAAGAGCTATTTTGTTTGGCGTGTGTAGTTCTAAAAATAAAGTTAGTTTCTTTTGACAAGTGGCTCCTGCATTGTGCCCAGCCAGACTGCAGCACATTATGCCATATTTATACATGCACATAACATAAAATGATCAATATCATTCTCTAGTACCTTCCTTTTCCCTCCCTAAACACCTCCCCTGATCCACTTGTGCTTACTCTGAGACATTTGTTTTGAACACAAAGCATTATGAAACATTATAGTCCAGTGCTTTCTAACACATATATGCTTTGTGTAATGAAATGTATTATTCTAGTAGTAGTAGTAGTAAGAGCAGCTCACATCTACTGAAATTTTATTATTTGCCTTTCAGGTATGATTTTATATTTCCCTAAATTAGGAAAATTTGAAATGGTAAAATCAGATGGCAAAACTGAGCCAGAGAAATTAAAAACATATCCAAAGTCATATATTAAGTAAATCTTTTTTTTTTTTTTTTTCCTGTTTGTACTAGGGATAGAGTCCACAGGCACTTTACCATTAAGCTATATCCCTAGCTCTTTTTTTTTTTTTTTTTTTTTTTTAAAGAAAGAGTGAGAGAGAGTGAGAAAGAGGGAGAGAGAGAGAGAGAATTTTAATATTTATTTTTTAGTATTTGGCAGACATAACATCTTTGTATGTGGTGCTGAGGATCGAACCCGGGCTGCACGCATGCCAGGCGAATGCGCTACCACTTGAGCCACATCCCCAGCCCCCCTAGCTCTTTTTAAAAAATTTTTTGAGGCAAGATCTCCCTAAGTTGCAGTGGCTGACCTTGAACTTGAAATCCTTCTGCCTCTACCTCCCAAAATGCTGGAATTATAGCCATGTGCTACCATGTCCAGCTATATAGCTAGTAAACTGCTAATACATAACTGAAATCAAGGCAATTCAGCTTCTAGGTTCTTGTTATTATTTACTCAAAAGTAAATGCTTGACTCAAAAGTATAGCATGGTCAGCTTCCATGTGAATAAACATGCATCAAGAGCATTGTCTCACCAGGCACAGTAGGACATGCCTATAATCCCAGCTCCTGGGGAGGCTGAGGCAGGAGGATTGAAAATTTGAGGTCTGCCTCAGTAATTTAGCAAAACCCTGCCTCAAAAAACAAATTAAAAGGGCTGGAGATGTAGCTTATTGGTGGAGTTCACCTGGGTTTAATCCACAGAACCACAAACAAACAGAAAAACAGAGAGGTGGGGGGCATTGTCTCTCAATGGCTACACAGGATCCCTAAGGGTATAACAATTTATAAAACAGTCTTTATTTTAGGTATATAATACCATACCTGGCTCAAACTCTCAATTTCAGAAATTTGATCTGCAACCTCAAACTTTAGGTTGTTCACAGTTTTTTAGTGATCCAAATGTTACTTTGATAAATATCATCTATATACAATATTGCATTCTTTTTTATTTTCTTAAATTCCTATAAGATTCTTGAGTCACTGTTTTTGAAAACCTTAGACAAATTCTGGAATTGTCTTTCAGGAGAATGTAAATTTCTTCAACTGTCTAAATCTCTGATACTAGGACAATTGTATTTCATTGTTTCATAAGGTTAAATTCTTTTTCTCCTCTTAGTTATTAGATAGTTATATTTCTTTATGTAAATTATCTGATCATTTTCCTTATCCTACTTATTTGTGAAGGAAATATTCATTTTTATTAAGGACACATACTCATTATAAATTATGGTCATGAATTTTTTATCACACATAATGCAAATATTTACCAACAGAAGTTTTACATACAGATAAATTATCTATTTATATGTAAAAGTCCAAAGAATATTCTCTAATAAAAAGGGACTCAAGAAATATAATTCAGTCTTTGTAAAAGCAATCAAAGCTGTCTCTCAGTCAAGTGAAAAATGGAGCAAAATTAAGTCACAGTAGAGAAATCAGTGTCAATAAAGGATGATTTTTGAAATTAACTCTTGGCAGTCTTTGGTTGCACCTCAAGAAATGAACCAAAACTATTCCTGCTTTTCATCTGTATAAGTATGTAATGTTATTGAGAAATTTTTTCTTTAAATGTGATGTTGTGAAAAAGCAAATTCTTGATTTCTTTCTATCTTTTTTTTTTTTCTTTTCTCTTTCTCTCTCTCTTTCCTTTTTGGAGTTACTGAGGATTGAACCCAAGGTGCTCTACCACTGAGCTCCATCCCCAGTCCTTTATTTTTTATTTTGAGACAGGGTTTTACTAAGTTGCTGAGGCTGGCCTTGAACTTGGGATCCTAATGCCTTAGCCTCCCTAGTTCCTTGGATTTTAGGCATGCAATACCATGCCTGGCTCAAATTTTCAATTTCAGAAATTTGACCTATGTTTCACTCCTAACTAAAAGATAGGTTTGTAAAACCATTGTAATTATGGTACATGAAACGGCCAAAGGAGAGAGAAAAACTTTCCAATGTTTTTCAATGGCCATCAAAGAGAAAATAAAATCTCTAGAAATTAATTTAATTCAAAAAAGTCCTTTATAATTTAAAGACATTTCATTTATGAGTCTAATGCATCAAAAAAGTCTAGAACTTGATGTGATTTTAAATAACTTGATTTGAAAGGGAATTTTATTTTAAGAAAATTATATTTAAGTAAAGAGAAAGAACTTTCCCCCCCCCCTTTTTTTTTTTTTTTGGCTCAGAAGGAGATGAGAAATGCCATTTCAGGGACAAGATTACCAGCACAGGGGAACCCTTTGGCAGGAGGATAAATGGCTTTGGTAGAAGGCCGCCCTCCCAAAGAAAAAGACTTCAGCTTATTCTAAACCAAGGTGTGGTGGTGCATTCCAGGTACAAGCGATACCCCTGCTAGTGGGGTGGGCCAGGCAGGTACTGCTTGGAAATACAAGCAGAATTTCAAAATTCTCTCTCCTTTGTGGTGGAAACACAAACTTCTGGAAGTTTGCAGAGCTGCCTCATTAGAAACGGTGAGTTTTGAGATCCACCCCTTACCCAGTTCTCTAGGAAGGATGAGTTACTTTTCCTAGGAAGTAATTATGTTAGTAAAATATTACTAAGGCTTACAATGTTTTCCTTAGCCTCCATTACAAAATAAGTTATTAATAATATTAATAATCAATAAACACATTAAATGTAAATACTATAAACCCAGGTTATTTTTTTATACTTTCCCTTCATTTGCCAAAAAATAAACCATTTGTACATCCACAAAACTGAATTTGAAGGAGATTCTCACCTTTAATTTAAAAATGCTTTGAAATCCTTTTGTAGTGCTGCACGTACAGAAAATACCATTCACTCATTGTATGGAGTAGGTGTGGTTTATGTGTATGCATATGTATATATTCAGCCTACCTTTTCTAAATGACATTTCTAATTAAGGAAATTGCTATCTGTTTGAATACAGTTCTGGCAGGATGGTGACAAGCCAGCCATCCCATCCGTGTGTAATTACATGTGCAATTATGTGTGGTGTTGCTGATTTGGAGTGCTTGGATGTGATATGCATAAAGTCTTAGCAAGGCCATCAGAAATCCCAATCTTTGTGTATCCTTTTCCCTTTGATTCTGAATGAATAACAATAGAAATAGTGGGTGGGGTGGTGGCAGAGATCCCTATACACATTCCTCCAGATATGGAAAATGAAAGAGCTACTCCAAAGCAAAGTTTCTTTTTACATTAAAAAAACAAACCTTTACTGAGTATTTGCTATATGCCAGATGTTCATCAAAATCAGCTCCTTCTTGCTAAAGGTCTTGTTGTTCTCCTCCCTTCCCACAATCTCTGCAGACACAGTCCTTATTGTGTTAAGGTCTGGATCATTGCCTCATTAAGACTCCCTGTCCTGTGTACCCCCTTCCTTGAGGGACTTGCTAGGTGGAGCTTTATTGGTAATAATCTGCTTATCATCCAATAAATAAGCCCCAAGATAGACATTTTAGAGAAAAAAAGAAGAGATTATATTATGAATATTTCTTATTCATTATAACCTGTGAAAATTTTAATGACTAGGTATTTATTATTCTATGTGTGCCTCAATTTCTTAATGTTCATCCCACTTGTTGGATGTTTAAAATCTTTCCTTTTATTTCTTCCTAATAATGATAAAATGGACATCTCTGTTCTTCAAACTTGATTCCTAACCTGATTTATTTCTTAAGGGTAGAATTACTAAGTCATAGTTAATGAACATTTCTAAGATCCTTAATTATCTCACCAGACTACTTTTCAGTGTGTTTGTTGAAATTTAGTCTCATTGGATGTGTATTTAGTGTTCCTCTCATGCCACCCTAACCCTCATTGAAAAATGAAAACTTTGAAAATCTTCACTGATTATTTTTTGTTTAATTTTTGTTTTTCTTATTAATAGTGAGACAATATTTTTCATGTGCTTATTAGACATTTTTAGCTTCTCTTTCATGAGTTCTATGTTTATGTCATTTGCCCATATTTCTGTTGGAGTTTGTGTTTTTCTTATTCAGTTGTATGAACTTACTACATACATATTGATGATGTTAACATTTTGTCTTTTTTATCATATTTGGGCTAGAATTCTTCCAAGTATATTATTTGTAGTCATATTATCACTGACAGAAATGAACTTTTTAAAAAATGAGGTCAGTTTATATTGTTTTGTATAGAAGGTAGTTTTCAATGCTTAAAAATTAAGAATATACACCTTAGAGAGATAAGTGTAGAAAACATCTATTTCAGAGCTTGGTCCTACCAGTTAATGCTTCTGATATTACCATTATATTCTTAACTTCATGTAAGGTGGTGTGCTCATTACCAAATTATGAGACCAAGCATTTGAGACAAGGTATTGAGGTGCTTTTGAACTGACTAGATTCAAGATAAAATTCTAGCATTCCCTCATTAACCTACTTCAGTTTTCTATAGCTCCACAGGACCTGAATGGCAGCCCTCATATGGTCTCTTTTTCCTTTTAGATAATTCTTCCTCACTTCAGGAAGATGAGGAGGTAGAGATGGAGGCCATCAGTTGGCAAACCAGCAGTCCAGCTATGAACGGGCACCCTACCCCTCCAGTGACCTCTGCTCGTTTCCCCAGCTGGGTCACTTTTGATGACAATGAAATTAGCCTCCCTTCTCTACCAGTCACCTCTCCTCTGAAGCCAGATATACCATCTGTTACATCTGTGGGCCCAGATGCACCTTTTAACTCCACTGGGTCAGTTAAGAGGGATCGTCCCAAGAGCACTTTGATGAACTTTTCCAAGCTTCAGAAGTTAGACATTTCCTCCTTAAACCGTCCACCTTTCATACCTGAGGCACCACCTTGGAGGGCAACCAATCCTTTCTTGAATGAGACTTTACAGGATATACAGCCCTCTCCTATCAACCCTTTCAGTGCTTTCTTTGAGGAACAGGAGAGGCGTTCCCAAAATAGTTCCATTTCCAGTACCACAGGCAAAAGCCAAAGAGATTCACTCATTGTCATCTACCAGGATGCCATCAGTTTTGATGATTCAAGCAAAAGTCAGTCACACTCTGATGCTGTTGAAAAACTTAAACAGCTCCACATCAATGATCCTGATCATTTTGGCAGCACAACACTACCTGATGATGACCCAGTAGCCTGGATTGAGCTAGATGCTCACCCACCTGGGCCAGCTCTGTCCCAGCCCAGGGATGGGTGGCCAATGATGCTGAGGATCCCGGAGAAGAAAAATATCATGTCCTCCAGGCACTGGGGACCAATCTACATCAAACTAACGGACAGTGGTTACCTGCAGCTCTACTATGAGCAGGGCCTAGAGAAACCATTCCGTGAGTTCAAGTTGGAGATGTACCATGAGGTTTCCGAACCCCGGCTTCAAAACTATGATGAGAATGGTAGGATCCACAGCCTACGTATTGACCGAGTCAGCTACAAGGAAAAGAAGAAATACCAACCCAAACCTGCTGTGGCTCACACAGCAGAGAGGGAACAAGTGATTAAGCTGGGTACCACCAGTTATGATGATTTCCTGAGCTTCATCCGTGCAGTTCAGGACCGTCTCATGGATCTGCCGGTGTTATCAATGGACCTGAGCACAGTTGGTCTGAACTACCTCGAAGAGGAGATCACAGTGGATGTCAAAGATGAATTCTCTGGCATTGTGAGCAAAGGAGACAACCAGATTCTCCAGCACCACGTCTTAACACGAATCCACATTTTGAGTTTTCTCTCTGGGCTTGCGGAGTGCCGTTTGGGCCTCAATGACGTCCTTGTGAAAGGAAATGAAATCGTTTCCCGGCAGGACATCATGCCCACCACGACCACAAAGTGGATTAAGCTCCATGAATGCCGTTTTCATGGGTGTGTGGATGAGGATGTGTTCAGTAGCTCTCGGGTTATTCTCTTCAACCCTTTGGATGCATGCCGGTTTGAGCTCATGCGGTTCAGGACAGTGTTTGCAGAGAAGTCCTTGCCTTTCACTCTCAGGACCGCAGCCAGTATCAACGGGGCAGAGGTGGAGGTGCAAAGCTGGCTGAGGATGTCATCCGGTTTCTCCTCTAACCGTGACCCTCTCACCCAGGTTCCCTGCGAGAATGTAATGGTGCGTTACCCAGTGCCCAGTGAGTGGGTAAAAAACTTCCGCAGGGAAAGTGTCCTTGGGGAAAAGTCTCTGAAAGCCAAAGTGAATCGGGGGGCAAGTTTTGGCTCAACTAGTGTCTCTGGTTCTGAACCCGTCATGAGAGTAACACTGGGAACTGCCAAGTATGAGCATGCCTTCAATGCCATCGTGTGGAGGATAAACCGGCTGCCTGACAAAAACTCAGGTAGGTCAGGGTTTCTCTTCTGTGGAAACGCCCATATGCTCCCTGAAAGCTGGGATCACCTTCCATATCTTCTTCCTGTATCCAGTGCTTGCTTTTGTTGTGTGGTGGGAATGGTAATGGATGGGGAGGGGCACCAGAATAATTGAAATATTTGTGCAAAGTAACAAGCATGGTGACCTAGTTCACTCCATCTTTTCAGCTCCTTGTTATCATAAATCTTCCATAAAAATATGTATTACTCTGCTCAGCTAAGCCGATAAGCAGCTTTCCAAGGAAGCTTCTGAATGTTTATTCTTTTGGGACTCATTAAAGTATTAACTGTGGTGTTAGAAGCAGTCCATTTCCAGATCCTACCTTGGAAGGCTTCTGGGTTCTGAAGAGGCATCTTTCTAGCTGTGCCCCGGATATAGGTGAAAGGGCCAGTTTGTGGCAATCATAATTACACAAGAAAAGTTAAATTTTTGAGCTTCACTCTGTGAAGCCTGTCAGTCAAAATATCTCAAACTCAAATATCTCAAAGTTTGGCTCTGTGACTTTGGGATGGGCAAGAAGGGAATTGGGCTTCCAATCAGACTGAAGATCCAGCCAGAGCATGAAGGTCAAAATGGTCCAAATTTCATCAGGCACGAAGTAAAGCAAGGAATGTTTTATTTAAACAAACAGAAAGCATACCAACCCTAGCTGGCCTGCTCCCAGCTGTGGGGGATGCTCTTGTGCTTGATTGAGCCCAGAAGGCAATTACTTTCCTTGTTGGTCCAGAGAGATTTAGTGACATGACAAAACAAGGCAGCAATCAAACCAGCTCTAATAGCTTTCTTTCTTAGAGTAGGCCTGGGTGACACCAGTGGCAGGAACAAGCTCATGATCCCATGAGCTTTCAAACTATTCTCTTCTTGTTTATAATAAATTGTGCCCATCTGTTAACAAAAGTGGATTTGCTAGTGGAGCAAAAAGAATAAGCTTTGGGAAAACTCCTGATTGATATGTGTAGCTATGCTTTCATCCATTTTCACAATTAACTCCTAACTGTGTATTCAGAGTGTTCCACTCCTGGTCAGCAGGTGGAGTGGCTATGTTACCATATCCTAGGTGCAATATGACATGATAGCAAGAAGCAGTACTGTCTGGAAACTCCCCGGGCAGCCTAGAGAGCTGGCACACACCAGGCACTCTGTGTCAGACACTGGGTGTAGCAGTGCAATCTGATGAGACAATAGGGCCTCTGTTGTTTGAGGCTGGGTTTGCTACCCTCTATTCCTAAATTGACAGAATTTCTAAAACAAAGTCTTCCTCTCTGTGCTTGCTTCTTCACTTCTCTTGAAGTCAACACCGTGTTCTCCTGGTGAACACTCTGCAATTTCTATGTCAGCCATAGACTCGCAACTTTCCAGGGAAGTAAAAACACTGAATCCCCCCATGCCACAAAAGCCCTGGTGAAGAGAGCACTGTGGAATTACTGCACTTCCAAGCTGGAAGGGACCATGGGGAACTCAGCCAAACCTCTTCATTCTACAGATGAGAAATTAAGGCCCTGGAGGTGATGTGACTCATCTAAAGTCTCACAACCACATCCAGGGCTCTTTTGTCAATACCACAGTCCCCACTTACATGGCAATAGAAGAAGCCAAACAGACACAAACTTGAAATAATTTCTGTTACAAGAACAGAGATTTGCAGTTTTCTCAATGCATACAAGCATATCTCAAAGTGACTTAAAATATTTAAAAGTAATGTATAAGGGTTTTGATAAGCAACAAACACTGACCTTCAGAGAAGGAGAGGGAGGGAGGAATGAAAGAAATAAGGAAGGAAGGAGAAAAGGAAGGAAGGAAGAAAAGAAAGAGACAGACTGGATGAATATGAATAGTTCAGAGAACTGAAGAAAAGTTTAAACAGACAGACATCAGAAAAGGCAGCTCTGGAATAGCCCTCGTAACTAGTGGATTTCTCCTCAGGGTGCAGCCACTGGGACAAATGGTCACCACCATTTTCTGTCTCATTGCCAAGTGGATCCAGGCGAGGCGTGTCCAGAGCATTTTGACTCATCTAAGCTTCAAGCTGATATTCAGCAGCAGGGAAGATTATTTCTCAAAAGAAGAGGAAAAAAAAAGATTGCTGCCAGAAAAAGGTGGAAATGGACACAGGACAGGGACAAAGCAATATAGGTCTTCAGCAAACATTTTTCTTAATGCTTTCCAGTGGAAAATATTCAGTAGCTCAAGGCCAAGTAAATGCAGCAAGTATGTTACTAGTTTACTAGAACCTTATTTGTGGGAGATTTTTAACATACAGGACAGCATAAGGATATTTAAAGATGTTCCTTACCTAAACCCCTGACACCATGCTTTTTCTGTCATGGCTATATGATATTTTTAGTAGTGACCCCCAGTAGAGACTTCTTGTACTGCTTCTGGCCCATGGTGTGTTTCTGAACCCATTCAGGAAATTAATAGTACTCTCTTCTGGAAACGAGCTGTATACGATCTATGCCCTGACCAGACTGCAATTTCCTACTGTAACTGGAAATCACTGTGCCCAGCCCTTGCCCTCTCATCCTATGCTCCATCCATGAAACAAGAAAACTGATGATGATCTATTAGTAATAGCCCCTTTTCCTGAATTCTTCTATCTAGGTGTTAGTCTTGGCAAATCGCCTTTTAAGTTTTTTTGTTGTTGTTGTTTTTTGTTTTTTTTTTTTTTTAATGACTTCCACCTCCATTTACAGGGGCCCAGCAGAAGTCAAAAGGCCCAGCTGGCTGGGAGGCCTGAACCTCTCCACACACACTCCTACCTACCTTGGCCCTGCTTCTGCATCCCACAGTTGGCGTGGCAGGCAGACTACAGGCAGCATGGGCCAGCAAGTGTGCAGCCAGTGGGCTTGTTCTCTTCTTAGCCCCCAGGAAACCATGTAGCTGCTTTTGAATTCCATACTGCTTCCAACCAGCAGGGCCCAGCCAAGTGCACAAACCCAGCTAAATGTTCCAAGGATTCCTCCCACCGAAATCTCAGCAGTTTTTTCTTAATCTTAGGAGATGCTGGAATAAGTCCCGCTTACTCCACAGGTCTCACAAGAGGAAATAAAGCATTCTATCCTACATAGGTAACTTTGCTGGAATTCTAGTTCTCTTTATATCAGGTAAAGATAAAACAATTCCAATAAGAATAAAGCCTTTTGGGGGAAAAAAAAAAAAAAAACCCTGAAGTTTAATGTTACATTTTCTCGTTTTCATCAAGGAAAATAACATAATATGTAGGCTTTTTTTTTTTTTCTTAGCTCATTACTGTGAATTAAACTATACCAGTTTTCAAATTACACTTAAGTGTCCACCAGCCTCACACATCTAATAATGGAGGCGAGAAATCTAGGAAAAGATGTTGCTTTCAGAGTTTGCTGTGAAAGGAGGGAGTCACTTTTGTAAAAGAAATGAGTTTTCAATAGTCCAACAACATGCAAATAAAGGTAAATTAGATAAAAGCAGTTAATCAAGTTCTTAGTAAGAGACTCTTTCTATGTATGTTGTATTTTCTAATTCTATAGCAGCATATTGAGAAGAATTTAGGTCATAATTTGGAGTCAGAGTCAGATCTGAGTTTGATTCTCAGCTCTACTGCTTAATTCGGTGTGACCTCAGGCAATGAATTTAACCTTCTCAGAGAAACCCAATTTTTCTCATCTGTAAAATAGGGCTATTAATACCTAGCTCATGCAGAATGAAATTAAGATAAATCTTTTTTAAATGTTCAGCACAGTATCAAGTCTGTAACAAATGTCAATGAATGATAGCTATATGATTATATCTGTGGTACACAATTAAGAAGATATATGTAGATTCACTTTCAAATAATGTAATTTCTACAATTACATGTATCTTATTTAAATTCCTTTCCTAAAAACCAGTGCAAAATTTTCAGTTAATTTCCCAAAGTCTTGCTTACTTACAAGTTACCATTGAATTATGTTACATTTGTGAAACAGCAAAACAAATAA
The DNA here is from genome assembly GCF_048772815.1 of Callospermophilus lateralis. Lineage (NCBI taxonomy): Eukaryota > Metazoa > Chordata > Mammalia > Rodentia > Sciuridae > Callospermophilus > Callospermophilus lateralis. The sequence continues at coordinate 23,270,179 of NC_135307.1, forward strand.
ATACTTCACTCTGTAATGTTTTCCTTGGAGAGTAGGTGTGTACCTTCTTACTTTCTGAGTTTGAAAGTCCTACCCAGCCCAGTAAAAAAAGGGGAGAGGGAATTGTTTACTCAGGGACAATGGATAACTAAGGAGATGTTTCAATTACACCATTAAGTCAACTAGAAAGCTCAGGCACTTTCTAGCCATGACCTTGGACAGCTCACTTTTTTCTTGGTCTGTAAAGTGAGGATGATATTATGACTTCAAGGGTTTTGTTATGAAGATTGAGTGAGAATACCTGTGGAAAGCACTTAGCCTCCTGCAGGCACAGGGCATTCAACAATCATTTCCTGCTGGGCTGGGGATGTGGCTCAAGCGGCTCGTCTGGCATGCGTGCGGCCGGGTTCCATCGGGTTCGATGGATCCTCAGCACCACATACAAACAAATGTGTCCGCCGAGAACTAAAAAATAAATATTAAAAAAATTATTGCTAAAAAAAAAATCATTTCCTGCTGTGCTTGAAGAAGGACAGGAAGCTTGGAGGGTTAAAGTCACAGAACTAAGCTCTAATTTTTCTTCCCCCCCAAGTCTAATAATAGTTCTCAAACAAAAATCAAATCCTTTAATGCCATCCAAGTATAATTACATATAGACTTAAAGAATTGGAGCAGCAAGGGGCTGTGCCTGGCATACACCAGCCTACCCTTTTGTTATCCCTTCCATCTCTCCCCACTTTACAGTTGAGGAATTGAGACCTGGGGAGAACAAAAGACTTGGGTGTGGACTCTATGCCACTTGCATTGCAGCTGGAAGCCAATGCATGGTATTCTGATGTGGATCAGTTATTCTGAGGCGTGTACCACACTTTCCCTAATACATGTGTGCTGTCCATAAGGTTTTTGTCACTTACATATGTCATTCACCCACAGAAATATGCTAAAAGCCTTTTTGAAAATATGAAATGCTATTAAGAAAAGTCAACTCATCCTTCAAAGGAAAGCAATGATTTTGCTCCAGGTGGCTGTCATTGATGTTTTACTATGTGCTAAGTGCTGATCCCTTTTATTCTATTCTTTCAATCTACAGCCCCTTTTAGTTTGTACTGCATCCACATATCACTCTGATCTAAGCAGGCAGAATGGTCTGTTTCTCAGGCTATGGGTTTATTGATAGGATAGTGGGCAATGGTCATTCGATGTTTTATCAAATGGTCTAAGGCATACAGAGCCTGCTGCAGCAAATCCTCCACTTAACACTGGACCATCTGTAAGACTGCCAAGTGCCCAGCCTACTGGTCTCCTTTGTTACTGAGGTAGCTCTTTTGACCTTTTTAAAATTTTTAAAATTCATCCCCAAAGAACCTGACCTGGATTCTTTCTTTCATAGCTTCTGGTCACCCACACTGTTTCTTTTGCCACCTTGAACTTGGTTCTGACCGGGAAGTGCCTTCCAGATTTGCCAGTCATGTGGATGTTGAGTTCAACATGCCCACAACTTCTGCCTCCAAAGCTGCTGTGAGATCCATCTCCGTGGAAGATAAGACTGATGTCAGGAAGTGGGTCAATTATTCCGCACATTACAGCTACAAGGTAGCCTTGGGAAGGGTCTGCCTGATGTTTGCAAGTCCGTCTCTTCACACTACTATCCTCCCCCTCCTTAATCCTTTTAGTCCAATACTTACTGTTGTGCAGAGTATGCTCTTAGCATTCTAAAGGAAGTACACATACATAGCTGTGGATGAGTCTGCTCTGATTTTAATGAATGATTTCTTGTGAGCAAGACAAAGGTTGAAAAAAATGAAGGGGCTGTTTACAGAGGAGAATGCAATGTCTCTGTCCTTGTGAATAACAGCTGTAGAAAGAACAGAGGGCCTGGTGTGGTAGTGCACACTTGTAATCCCAGTGGCTTGGGAAGCTGAGACAGGTTCAAAACCAGCCTCAGCAACTTAGCAAGACCCAGTCTCAAAATAAAAAATAAAAAGGGCTGGGAATGTCCTCAGTGGTTAAGTGCCTCTGGATTCAATCTCTTGTACCAAGAAAAGAAGAAGAAAAAAAAAAGAACAGTGGGTGTAAATTTATTATTACTCATTTGTAATATAGTTTGTTGCAAAATAGTGAATGTGGAAGCAGAAGGGAGTTATCAGGAACTTGTCTAACCCTAAACACATTTCATCAGCATGAGTTGATGAAATGGATCAAAACAAATTTAAGACACATATGACCTGGGCACTGAGCTGTTACAATACAGCAAATTTCTACAATGGTTTTAGGATCCGGGCTATGGAAGGAGTAATAAAAATTGTTGTTTTAAACAAGGATTTTGCAAAGTGGTTTAATAATTTCCTATTCACAATGATACCCTTACATTTATATGGTGATTTATGATTCCTCTGTTTCCTTAGTTGTGTGGTCTAAAACATTTAACTACCAAAAAGAACAAATACTCCATCTTGTGGCCAGGAAAAAAATAGCATTTTCCTCAAGCATGACCCTGTGCTGTCTTGAATCATTACCCTCCAAATGGAGCAGTATACTGAGAGAAGCAACCTTAATTATGAAATTCCTGAGCTTGAGGGATTCCCTGTCTGACTTAAAGGCTTCATTTGAAGTGTGTTATTTTCAAGTGGAGATTTATTTATTGGACCCTTTGTAATGACAGCATATTTTGCAGAAGATATGGTAGAACTGTAAACACTTCACTACTTCTAGTTTGGAGGCTTTTAAAGTGGTAAAATATTTGGAAAGGTTTAAAGAATCAGTTACAAAGGAATTTATTTATTTGATAAACATTCATCAATTGCCTCCTGTTTTTCTATATTATTAGATAAAATGGTGAACAAGAGCTTGCCCCTGTCCTGTGGAGCCCGTGGAGCCAGACTAGTGTACGAGATAAAGTAGAAATATTCATAGGGGAAGCACAAAAGTCTGCTTAATGAGTCCAGAACAGAGACAACCTTTGAGTAACTATGCATGACAAACCATAAGAATTTTTCAGGTAATCCATGAGGAAGAGGGACTATCAGATCATGCGAAGAACATATGCAAAGCGAAAGTCATGATGATACACTAGGGCCAGTAGCTCCAACATGGATAACCTGACATTAGTACAATTACAAGGAATCCTAAAAGACACTACCAAGATTCTTTTTAGTTTTTGTGCCCTTCCTTCTTATTTCCTTCCTTCCCTCCTTTCTTTCTTGTTATTGTTTTGTTTTGATGTTTTCTCCAATTTTTATTTTGGCAGGTGGAAATTGAACAAAAAAAGAGTTTGAAGCCAGACTTTGAAGGAGATGAAGTAGAAAATCCCAAGGAGTGTGGGATACAGTGACAAAGCCTTCAGTGAGGAACATGATCCAAGAGTCATGACAGGGTGTCTTCCTGAATAGCTGAGGTTTAAGTCAATACCTGCTGTGGCCACTCCATGCTGGGAACAGTCCATCAGATCTTCTCATTTACAGTCACCTGTATTTTAGCAGGAACCCTGAGGTGGCTGCTGTGGAGAGAGGCTTGTTGAGTCTGACCATACCTGAAGCACATGATTCACCTGACTTTTGGAGCTTACTGTGTAATTGAGCCTCCTTGTCTTTTTTCTGCTTATATCAGAGCACTGGCTTATGGTTTTTTGTGACTGTTAGTCTGTTAAAGAACCTCCAGCATCAGTGTTGGCATGATTTCTTTCTGATGTTCATCTGCCACTCATGAATTTCTTAAAAAAGTAAAAAAGCAGTCTTAAGAATTCATATCTGTCACCAGGCACAGTGACACATACCTATAATCCCAGTGACTCAGGAGACTGAGAAAGGAGGATCACAAGTTCGAGGCCAGCGTCATCCATTTAGTGAAGCCCTCAGCAACTTAGTGATACCGGTCTTAAAAAATAGAAAGTGCTAGGAATATGGCTCAGTAGTGAAGTACCCCCTGGATCAATCCCTAGTATCAATTTTTTTTTTTTTTAATATCTGTCACTTCACTCCTCTAGAAAAGGTTCAGAAAAGATTCACAACAAATTTCTTCTTTGGGTCGGCTAGACCTTTCATAGAAATCTCCATTCTTTAAATGTTAACACTATGCAACAGAAATTTTTCAGATTTCCTCCTGGTTCTAGATTGTTTAGATTGAAACACTTTTTCCATGTCTCTGAGATTTCAGTCACAGGATTTGCTGTCCTAAATTACAATAGACAATAGGAAAGGCCCATTAGGATATATTTTTATTCTGTGATTAGACCTACATACTGCAAATGGATTGGACTAGATTTACATTCTGTTGAAGGGAAAGCAAAATTGAACTTATTTCCTTTCTCCTCATTCTGACGAAAAGGGACATTAAATTTAAGATTATATACATATCAGGAGACACTTTCAATATCATTAAATTCCCAAATTCACACTGAAAAATACAGGCCACTTCTGATTCCACACACACACGCACGCACACGTGCACACTCTATACCTCAGGCAGTTGTTAGGGGCATTTGGGAGTTCTTTTTATACCTCGTAGCCAATATACTGTTACATGGCTCTTCAGCTCACTTAATAGGAGATTTAAGCTGAAAAGATAATTTTAAAGATTGAATGAGCTTTCCCACAAAATTCGATAATCACAGTATTATAATCAAAAATGCAGAAAACTGTAGGGTAAGGGTGGGGAAAAGCCATATTTATCAATGTTGTGAACATTAAATCCTGATTCTAAGAGTCAGGACACTCTGCCTTCTTTTCCTGCTTACCTCTGTTTCTTATTTTACCTTGGTGTTTTCTCTCATGAAGAATGGAGTGAAGGGATAGAAAGTATACTTTTATCAGCTTTGTACATAATAGAGAAATAATATCTCTAGTTTTGGAATGACCAATTTCAGGACTAATATATTCAATGAATATTCATTGAATTCTAACTATGTACTGATAATAGGTTATAAAAATTGTTACAATATTTTGAAGTATCTAAGCACAGGAGTGAATCTATAAAAGAATGAGAAACCCTCTTTCTGAGTTTTTAAAATGCAACCCTTTAAGTATAGAGTAGAATACCATGTGAATGTGTGTGTTTGTGTGTGTGTTCATAAACAAGGTCATTAGGAAGACATTTCTGTAGCCATTCATGTAAAAATATTTTCTTAGAGAAATGATAGTTCAGTTTTGAATTGGGAGAATACTGTAGCTATTCACAAAACTAATGCATTCAACCTATGTCAAATGAAGTTTAGAAAGTTCTACAAGATGTATTGGTTAGTACACATCTGGATGGAGGGTTGGGTTCAATTATAGATACTGTATTTTAAGAGAGACATTAATAACTTGATTGTCCACAAGCAGGTTATCAGGGTTGTGCAGAGTCTGATTATATAAGAAAGAGGGGACTAGCTACCCTGAGGAACAGAAGATATAGCTGGGAAGGGAGTACAGAGAAGGAGGGAATATTATAATAGCTGCCTCAAATTTTCTGTTGATCTATAAAAAGAGGAAATAGATTTGTTTTGTGTAGCTTCAGAGGGCACAAATAAGAATAAAGAGGAACTTTACAGATAAAAGATGTCTGCTTTAATATAAGAAATAATTCTCTAAGAAAAGTTGTTCTAAAGAGGAATAAACTCAAGTGTAAAATTTCCTGTTGCTGCCTATGCCCAAAGGTTACAATAACCACCTATCCTGGGTGCTATGAAAGGGACTCTCACATTTAGATTTGGGTTCGATGATTACCAAGATCCCTTCTAAATAGTCTCAATAGGAATAAGTCTCTAATTCCAGTGATCTTTTCCTTCTTACATATTTACATGTTCTTTAGAATATAGCAGAGCCCCCAAAGGGCTTTGTCAAGGGATTTCAAAGCATATTCTTTCCCTGGTTGTACTAAAGGAACTTAAGATTCCTAAGGAGTCTGCTTGGGTTGGAGAGTTGGCAAGATGAATAAGAACATCTTCACCCCTTCCTTACCAAGCTGAGCACTGTGTCCAGATCCCTGCCTCCCTGCTAGCAGAGCATGCAGATTGCTTGATGGATCTCAGCCTTATCCCCTTGACTAATTCTCATGCCTTCTTGCTTTCACCTGGACTGTGATTTCTAACCAAAAGTTGGGAAATTCCTTCCATGCTTTCTACATTCAAGCCAGCCAATTATTACTAATTTTTAAAAACCTACTACCTTGATTTCATCAAATTTGTTTTGCCTCTGATTAAAATCAGGGGGAACTGATTATGGGTAACATTTCAGGGGTTGGGAGATTCAATACAATATATTTTTAGTGTTTTACTAATAACTTCCATAAACACGGCTGGGCAGATTACCTTTTTGATGTGCAAATTGTTTGTCACTGTGGACCTGGTTGGTTTTTTGTTTGTTTGTTTGTTTGTTTTGTGTGTGTAGGGAGTTACCAAAACAATCCTGGTCTATTATCAAAAATGTGAAAATATTAAAAGTGAATTTATTTTACCAATACATAGTGTTACAATAAAACATAAATTAGATGTCACATGACATCAATAGCTGTACTTGCTTTCTAGGGCTTGCTTTTCAACTACACAGTAAAAGAGGGCAAAAAAATGTATTCATTATGATATGTCAAAGTGGGGAGACCATTCAACCCCCTTTGGTTGCTCTTATAGACATAGTAGTTATTCCTTATCAAAAGTTTGCACTTTGTTCATATTAAATATCACCTGGACAGTTGTATTGTGCTTTTTTACTTTCTGTTTGGTTCTTCTTTTATTCTCTACCTTCCTGAATTATTATTAGGGCTCCTAATCCTTGAGAACATTTTTTAATTTAAAATATTTCTGGTTTGAAATGAGACTAACTTTTATTCAAATCCTGTGGTTAGGAGCGAAAGTTTATTTCCCTAGAAACTCAAGTTCCTGAGAAATGTGATGTTGAAGACAAGGAGCACATCTTATTCTTTTTGTTTCCAATAACTAGCACAAAGCTTGGAATTTAATAAGGTTCAGCCACCTTAAATCAATAGGGCAAACATATTCATGAAATAAAAGGAAGTTATTTGATATTTAATAAATGTTTGTCAAAAGAAAACTTCCCCTGAAACTCTAAGGCTACCATCAAATACTCATATTAAAGCAAACAAGCAGCTTTTATTTTCTGGAGGATTTAAATAATTTTTCTTGCCAGGTGCAGTGGTGCATGCCTGTAATCTCAGCGGCTTGGGAGGCTGAGGCAGGAGGATCATGAGTTCAAAGCTAGCCTCAGTAAAAAAAAGTGAGGTGCTAAGCAACTCAGTAAGACCCTGTCTCTGATAAAATACAAAATAGGGCTGGAGATGTGGCTCAGTGAGTGCTGTGAGTGCCCGAGTTCAATCCCCAGTCCAAAAAAATAATTATTATTTTTCTTTTATTCTTGCCTTGAAAGTCAACTAATAAGAACTGTTGGCACTTAAACATTTCGTGTGCTACCGAATTTGAACTTAAATGTACCGTATTCATACTGAGAAACATTTTTATGCCCCAAAGTGCAAAGGCAAGATGTGCTGCCTATAGCCAGATTGATTCAGTTTTGGTGCTGCACGTCAGCTCTATGGGCCCAGACCTTGCCCATTAGCATGGCCAAAGCAGAAGAAAGCATTTGATGAGAGTGCACAGCCAGTCTCAGTGTGCCGGGTCTTTTTTCTCCCCAACATTAACCACAACTGGGGTTACTGTCACCACAGTGATAAAGGTCTGAAAAGGCTGAAACTTGCCAGATGAAATTTTGATAAAAGTAATAATTTTATTGATGGAAAAGTAGAAAATATGCTATTTTTTTTCTTAAAAGCCTTGGGAATTACTAAACTGGTGTGAGTAGGAAGCACTACCACCCAGCCTACATAGATACATTCTCCCTGTTGGAATTGGTAATTTTTAACTCAAGAATTATTATAAATTATTTTCAGCATATCCAGAGTTTAGATTATGTGAAGAATGCAATCTAACAGGGATTTTTAACAAAACCAACAAAAATAAAAATTTTTTAAATTATCTGGTAAACAAAGTGTCTCAATACTACACTACCAAATCCCCTCCAAACCATGACAATTCTGTATGTAAAATCAAGACATTCTCACCAAGTTTCTAAAGATGTTTTCTAAACATTAGCAATGCTTAAATGCCCTACAAATCACCAATTCTTAATTATGTTTTTTGTAAATGAGACTGACTTTGAGTATTATGATTCATATTTATATACTTTAAGAATTAAAAGTGAAGGAGATGTAAGGCAACCATAAATGTAGAGAACAAATGTATCTATTAGTAACATTTTCCCATGTGTTAACTGCAGCAAAAATGTGGAATTTTTACATTTCTTTTAGAGTGCCTTAGCAAATCTGCTTGGGAAAATCTAGTCCTATGTTTTGAGAATTGAAAAAGAATAATGTATCACTCCACTTAAAATTCCAGCCTGTAAAGGCAGAAACCTTTCATAATAATATGTTTGGCAGTACCTAGACAAAGGCAAATAACAACTGGATATAATAAAAAGTTATAAAAGAACAGGCTAAAGAAAATAGTATCTCAATATGAAAAAGTATAAAAAGAGATGGAGAATATAGCTTTGGACAATAACCCTCAAAATTCTTAACTAGAGGCCTTAAAGCTAAAAGTAAGCTGTAGGAAAAAAGATTGCAAGGCAGGGATAAATAACAGAATCATTCAGATCAAGAGGTATTTGTCTAGAGTCTACTCTGGTCAGGGTGCTGTGTTAGCAGCCAAACACAAGGACACTGAGGATTATTTATATGAAGTTGTTAGTAGGTGTGTGCCATGATGGCTTTATTAAGGGAAAAATTGGCATTTGTATGAATCTCTAGAACATTGTCATGGAGACAATCACTATGATAATTGACTTGTTATTTTGTCAGTTGGACTTCACTTTCCAATAAGGGAGAGGACTGGACTGATTGTTCAGATTCTTTCCAGCTCTAGTTTTAAGTTACCTTACAAAATATCCTTTAGTGCCAATTTTTGTGTGAAAGTTCCATGCCAATAATACTTCATATATTCTTACAAACCAAGAATTTGAATTTTGAGGACTGAGAAAACCAACTGCTTCATCTTTCTTTATTTTCATGTCTCTACCCTTCACCATCAGCCGAGAAGATGGAAACACAGGAAACCCTGCAATTATCTATTTTTTAGTTGCCTTTAAAACACCAAAGAGGTGGTGAAGACTAGTGGGAATGCTGCTCTGGAAGCTCCATGGGGGTACTACCCCTCAAAGCAGTGGTGTGAGTGTGAAGAGAAGCAGACAGTTCTCCAAAATGGACATTAGGATCCCAGTATGACTTCAAGCAGATGTAGCTCTAATCCTCCAAGGTACTGAGGATGTCGGGATAATCCTTGACTTATAGCCTACATGACCTTTATACAAAAACTGCAGGATTTGAGGGAGGAAAGTGTACTCAGTCAACAGTCTGGGACTATTTGTAAGTTACAGTAAAACCAGAGAGAAAGGGATAGTCCCCTGACACACACCTCCTTTCTCTCAGTAACATAAAAATGTACTTTAAAATTTTTAAAAACATGTACAAGCTACAAAATACAGCTTTTCTCGTGTGGTATTTGTGGGTTGACTATGATTTTAGTTTCTTTTCTGGTTGTACTTAATGTCAGATGTAATGGATGAATTCCAACTGCACTGAAAGGAATTCCAGCATCCTCTTCCTGTTCACTCCTTTGTTCTGCCTCAGTTCTAGTTGTGGACACTGTCCAGCAACATGGGGACCTAAGCCTTAAACACCGTTACTTGCCTCCATGTGCTGTAGGATGGCCAACTTAGAGGTATTCCCCTGGTTTCAGGAAAGCAGATTTGCATTCATCTCTCAATAGGAGCCTGTTGGGCTTAAGGGTTTTAAAGAATGGGGTGAGAGAAGGGAATAACGTGAACTCCTCTGTCCCTCAGCCAGCGTGCATTTAATCTTCGTGTCCACTTGCCAGCAGAATCTGAAAACTTTGCCACCTTCAAGAGATAAGTCAGAATCAATGTTTTAGCCAGAGGTAACAGAGGAGTGCTGCTCTTTGCCCTCCTTTTTTGTAATGTCCATAGTGAATTTCAATATGCCAGGGTGGATGAACCCAGGATCCAGTGAATAATTCAGCCCCTTCAACCTTATACTTTCCTTCTTCATCCATCCTCAATCAGTGTGACTTCTTGCATTGTTGTGGTTAATTTTATGTAAAACCAGTTTACTTTAAAAAACGTGCCTATGTAATAAAGTCTACACACTGGCCATCTCTGTAGAGGTGAGGTTTTATTTTAGTTCTGCTTATTACAATCTGTAAAGCCTTTTTTTGAGCTTTGAAAATGAACTGTTAATAAAAGTTTTTAAACAAAGTGTCTCACTGTGCAATGTTTAATGAGAATTGGCATAAGGAAGAGTAAATGTTTATTAATAAGGCCCATCACCTAATTCAGATGGTTAGTAGTTATCAGCCATTAAGTTAGCAAGGGGCCCATTAATTATTCTCATCCAATTTTTCACGTATATAATTTACGATATATTTATCGAATTCCTATTTTGTGCCCAATACTGTGAGAAAACAAATGAAAATGATATAATCCTTAAGAAGTACAGACATAATAAGAAATGTAAAGGGGCACATAAATAATAAATTCACATTATGTTCCTGGCATATTGTCAGTGCTCAAAAAGTAATTTTCAGTTGAGATGAATCCTAATTACAAATGTCAACATAAACTCAGAAGGAAGACAACTGGTATAGACTAGAATATTTAAAATTTTCACAGGAAGGATAGCTTTTAGGTGAGACCTGAAGTGAAGTAGACGTTTGGCTCAGTGGCAAGAGGGAGGGAACCTAGGGGTGGCAAGAGGCAGGAACAAAAATGGTGTGTTGGGTTAGCAGATCAGCTTGATCTGAGTGATGGTTAGACTGAGCCATAGTAGTAGAGCCTGCCTCCAGCCCCAGATTGGACTCATTATAGTAAAAGCTATGAAGCCATTTTGGAGTCCCGCCAATGAAGCATCATTCTAGAAAGACAAGTTTTTCAACAACAACCAGTCAACAACATGCTAGGTATTTTGGACTACGGGAAATATTAAAAGCAGGGAAAATAAAGGGGGTTTTTTTTTTGTCTGTTTGCTTGTTTGGGAGTGAAAGCAAAAAATGAACTGAACTTTGTGTTTAATTCACATTGACAAAGGACATTTTACTGCAAAGTGAAAGCACCTACTAGAGGAGAACTCACACCAGTTCAGTGGCCCTCTGCTGTCTACAGATCTCTGTCCTGAACAAAACACAGAACTGTATAGCCAATCAGTATAAAATTGGAGCTAGAAACTGATATCAGGTGCACAGAAGGGTAAACAGTCAAAGATCATAACTTTTGCTTAAGTTGGGAATCTGTCAAAAATATTCTACTTAGTCTACTGTCCCCAGAACAAGTTTGGAGAACTCCTTGTCTAGGTTCCACACCATCATAAGAATTAGCTTTGTGGGCCTGCCCTTTCCTTTAATCTTCTGATAGAATACTCAAGTAACAAGCCAAACATGCTCACCAGATTTGGGTAGAAAGAATTGAGAATGAGAGGAAGTGAAGATGACGTGTAATTGTCTTTAGGGTCATCTGCCATTCTTGTTGCAAACTCCTCCCAGTTCCTTCATCACCTCGGTCTAACACCTCTCTGTTTCAACTTTCTCTCTTTCCAAGACACAATATTAGCTAAAACTCTTATAATGCTTGTACTCTGGTGTAACCACTGGTACAGGATTTTATGTGTATTATTTAACAAAAGTATCCCCCTCTCTCCATTCCTCAAGGCCCTAATAATTCCAGGCGGGTGGATATAACAGATGTTTACCAAATATTAGCCATTGATGATTATCTATAGTATAAAAATAGCAAAGAACTTACAACTGAATATCAGACATTCCTGCTCCATTGGCCAAGCCCACAGAGGGAATTCCTTATTAAACATCTTTCTCCTTTGCCCCTAACATGCATAGATAGGCTAACTCCTCAAGTCCCCAAACTACTGTCTGACTGCCAAGGGAAAACTGGAAACTCTTCTTAAAAGTCCTTCTTTAATGGGAATTAAGTTCTAATCTTCAAAATCATGTAAATAGCCTAAAATAAAGTAGAACTAAGGATCAGTCTTTTTTGATGATAGTTGCTCTATGACCCTCAATTAATTTTTCAATCTCTTCCATGAGGATTCTAAAAGAGTCATCACCAACCAAGATCCTAAGCCATCTGAACAGTGTGTTCCAGTCATGGTTAGTGTGAGGAAGCCATTAAAATGAGTCGTATAATTCTTCCCTCAGTTTTACCAACATGAATCAAGTGTTTCAGACTTGACAGCATTTTTCATCTCCTTCAGAGTGTGATGGCAGACCAAATAAATGAAATGGAAGTAAAATGAGTCTCCACTCTACCTCACCTTATTATGCAAAGCAGTTTTAGCTCCATTCCATCTCATCCTGTCATAGACTGACCCAATTGAAGTATCTTTCCAAAAAAAAAAAAAGTCTATATTAGATCTCCACAAAAGAACTAACAACAAAAATCACTATTTTTTTTCCCTTTGGAGGTCTCAAAAGCTACAGATAAAATTTTCAGAAAAACTAAGGTCAAAAATACCTGTACTACTTTTCTCCCATAACAGAGTCCAGGTCAACATATAGGAACAGGGTAGAATCTATTCACTATTCATCTGGAGCAAACCACAGTGGTCAGGGAATTCAGCCCCCATTCCCTTCTCCTCCCTTCTTCTCTCCCCTCTTTTTTCTCTCTTTTGTCTTTTATTTCTCACTAACCAAGAATAAAGTCCTGGGCTGGGGATGTGGCTCAAGTGGTAGCGCGCTTGCCTGGGTTCGATCCTAAGCACCACATACAAACAAAGATGTTGTGTCCACCAAAAACTAACTCACTCTCTCTCTCTCTCTCTCTCTCTCTCTCTCTCTCTCTCACTAAAAAAAAAAAAGAATAAAGTCCTGCTTAATCTAATGATAGTACCAGAAAAAGGAACATATCTTAGAGATCTGAAATAGTCTTCAGTTTATTTCTGTCCACATTGACCTCTTTTCGTCCAAACTCCTATTTTGTATCGTGTCTACTGTTAGGTCCCTAGACATTAGTAACTCCATTTTGGTTCTGGGACTCGGAACCAAAACTTATAAACTGCCAAGAAAAAGAAACTTAAGATACTCTGTTCCCAACCACCCCCTGCCCCACCCAAGGTCTCTACTAGAAAAATTTGTTGTTACCCAGCCACCTACACCCAAGGTCAATTCTAGTCTGCTCCACCCAAGGTCATTTCCAGCTTGCTCTTGTTCCTTGTTAAAAAGGAAAAAAAAAAAAACTCTATTCAAGTGACTATGCCTGCTTTGTCTTGCAGAGGGGCAGCCTGGCAGACACTCTCTGTCAATAAACCTTTGCTTGAACTCAGAAATGGATATTTGTGCCAGCTACCCTAACAGCCGCTGACTCCATCCCCCCCCCCCCCCCCCCCCCCCGTGCTGGGGATTAAGTGCTCTATCACTGTACCACTGAGCTACATCCCCCGCCACTACATGATGCCTTTTAATGTTTTATATTTATTAGTTTGCCATACTCATTAAAAAAGCAACAGTCAAGAGAATTGGCTTTCTTAGTGTATGACAAAAACGCACCAAAAATAATAATGACTCAGCAGAAACAAATCAACTTCCAATTGAAAATGACCAAAATTTACTCTGAATTCAAATATTACTTTTTTGTAATATCCCTTGAAATCAATCCCTCTTCTATCAAGGAGACTCTGCAGTCTGTGACGTCTTCTTTCTACTATTGCTTTTCTCTCTTTGCAACTCTGAAGTTATTGTCATCAGTAATGCTGCAAGCATGTTTAATTCTCTTGATGCCAGGCAGTAAGAAATTTATCCCCTTCAACTCATTTAATACACTTTGATAAAGATACTGAGAAAAAAACTGAATTTTTTTTCCTCTCTGTCAGCATAATACTCCTGACAACAACTCTAGAAACAGAAGAAGTCAAAAGCAAAGTATTTTTATTTACTGTCTATTTTTATATAGTCATTCAACATTTTGGACAGGAGATGTGTGAGGGTTTTTCCCCATGTATTAAGCAATTCTGTAGAATCCTCTCATTCAACTCAATATTGATACTATCTAGAGATAACACCAGATCCCACTAAACCTGGTTAAGTTGATCCTATAAATAGTCTACTAGAAACCCAGTGTTTAAAATTTTTTTATTTTTTTATTTTTTTTTGGCTGCTAAAATACCAAATACAAACAAATACAAAACGGTAACCCAGTATTTTTTGATTTAAAAATTATGAACTTAGGGCTGGGAGTGTAGTTCAATAGTAGAGCATATGGCTAGAACATGCAAAGCCCCAGTACTGAAAAAAAAAAAAAGTTATATATATATATATATATGAATTTAAGGAGTTCCCAAGATATCAGTCTGTGCTCAGTTTGGGAAAAGCTAACATGAAAATATAGATGATTTGTCAAGAAAAACATTAAAAATAATAAAAATCTGTATAACTAAGGAAAAGTAAGAGCAAACCCAGGACATTCCACAAAGGTAAAGATTCACTTCTAATGAATGAGATCACATTTTTCTATCTAGGTCTTTGAGCCCTTTTCTTAAAATTTCCAGTGATGAGATTCCTATGTGCAGTTGGGGAATGTTCTCTGTGGCAAGTTAGCACAGTCAAATGGAGCATGGAGTGTGGAAGGCAAGGTCTTTCCCACCTCCCAAACCCAACCTCTTTATGCCCTGAAACGTTCTTTTTATAAACTGGTGCTTCAATAATGGCAACACCAATTCACTTTCCCAGCAGTGTGCTGCCCCTAGAATCCTGGCTCAGAGAAGAAGGAATTCTATCAGTAAGGATATATACACAATTCTCTAGTCTCAGGATACCAAATCAATATATGAAAACCAGTAACTTTCCCAAACACCAATAATAAATCTACTGAGAAAAAAAAATCAGGAAATCAATCCTATTCATAATAGCCTCAAAAATTAAACAAAATACCTAGAAATAAATATAACTAGAAGGTGAAAGACTTCTACAATGAAAACTATGGAACACTGAAGAAAGAAATTGAGGAAGTTACTAGAAGATGGCAATACCTCCTATGTTCATGGATAGGCAGAATTAATTGTTAAACTGGCCATATCACCAAAAGCAATCTGCAGATTCAAAACACTCACCATTGAAATACCAATAACATTCTTCACAGAACAGAGAAAAAAAAAGTTCTGAAATTCATTTGAAAGAATAATAATAATTAAAAAATCAGAACAGCCAAAGCAATTCTAAGCACAAAAAGCAATGCTAGAGGCATAATAATACCTGCCTTCAAATTATACTAGAACTATAGTAACAAAAACTGCTTTGTATGCATTATATATAAAAACAGAAACATAGAAGAGAATATAAGATACAGAGACAAATCTATACATCTATAGTCAGCTGATCCTTGGCAAAGGCACAAAAAACAAGTATTGGAGAAAAGACAGGCTTTTAAACACATGGTTCTGGGAAAACTGGTTATCCATAGGTAGAAGACCAAGACTAGATTCTTGTATCTCACCCTGCACAAAATCAACTCAAAATAGATCAAAGGCCTAGGATTTAGAGTAAAAACTATGCAACTCCTACAAGAACACATAGGGTTGTTATGCCAACATATAGGCATGAGCAATGACTTCCTCAGTAGTATCACTTAAGCTCAGGAAATAATACCAAGAATTGTAGATGGAATGGCATTGAATTTAAAAAGCTTGTGCGCAGCAAGGGAAACAATTAAGAATGTGAAGAGAAAACCCACAGAATAGGAGAAAAATTTGGTAGCTACTTTTTTGATGGAGGATTAATATTCAGAATATGTAAACAACTAAAAACCACCCCCCAAAATAACCACATCAATAATTAGGCAAATTAACTAAACAGATAAATGGCTGACAAATACATGAAAAAAATGTTCCATATCCTTAGTATTCAGAGAAATGCAAATCTCACTTTCATCTCACTCTAGTTATAATGGCAACCATTAAAAATACAAACAATAATAAATGCTGGAGAGTATGTAGAGAAAAGGAAATCTTCTACATTGTTGGTGGGATTGTAGATTAGTACAACCACTATAGAAATCAGTATGGAGGTTCCTCAAAAGACAAGGAATGGAACCATTATATTATCCAGATATACCACTCCTCGGCCATTATCCTAAAGAATTAAAGTCACCATACTATAGCGATACATTCATACCCATGTTTACAACAGCACAGTTTACAATAGCCAAATAATGGAATCAGCCTTGATGTCTATCAATGGATGAATGAATAAAGAAAATGTGATGTATTATACATGATAAAGTTTTATTCATCCATAAAGAAGAATGAAATTATGCAATTTGCAGGAAAATGGATGAAATTTGAGAGCTTTATATTAAACAAAATAAAACAAATTTAGAAAGTCAAGGATCATGTTTTATCGCATATGTGGAAGTTAGAAAGGAAAAAGGGCAAAAATCAGGATGGATATCATGTAAACAGAAGAGGAATCAGTAAAATAGAGAAAAGGGATTGAGGGAGGGAGAAGAGGAGGGAAAGAATAAATGTTGGGAAATGCTGTTGACCAAATTATACTGCTATGTCACAGTGCATATATAAATATTTAACAATAGATCCCACTCTTGCTAAGAGTGGTGGTGCACGCCTATAATCCCAGAAGTTTGGGAGGCTGAGGCAGGAGGATCTTGAATTCAAAGCCACCTCAGCAATTTAGTGAGGCCCTAAGTAACTCAGTGAGGCCCTGTCTTGAAATAAAATACAAAAAAAAGGGCTGGGTATGTGACTCAGTGGTTAAGTGCCCCTGGATTCACTCCTCAGTACCAAAAAAGAAAAAAAAAATCCCACCTTTATGTATAGTTATAATACACTAATAAAAATACGAAATTCTCTAGGTCTTGACAGAAAAAGTTTCAAGTACTTGTTTCTGATTAGAAGGACTTTTCTTGTACCCTGAGAGATGGGGCAATACTACCTCCAAAAGTTGGCCCTGGCAACAATAAGCATCATCATCATCATAGTATTTTGTTGACTTCATTCTACCCAGTCTCTCTTCTTAATATTTTGTTTCTACTGATTTAAACATAAGACATACATACATATTTTCCATGATCAATTTCACATATTTAACATTGAACCTATACATTCCTTGGTTAGCCCGGAGTGCCTCCCTCTACATTACCCAACAATAACAGCAGCGGTGGCTAGCTATCTGCTATGTGTTTTCTCTATATTACTTTGCTTAATCCTGAAAGGAAAGTGACCACAACACTTAGAGCGACCAAGAGATCTTTATTGCAGCAGTGCAAAAGAAAGAGAGAGAGAGAGAGAGAAGAAAGAGAAAGCAAAAGCAAGAGAAGAAAGAGAGATCAAGAGCAAGAGCAAGAGAGAGGGGCATGGCAGGAGGGAGTTTTTATAGCCAAAATCTGATGGGGTGTCTGGGTCTGCAAGCTGCCTTGTTAGTGTACAGTGATTGGATGATACAGTAGTGTCATCTTCTGCCTTCAGGCAGACGGGGCAGGGGCTAAATGTGGGTTTCCATTGTACCAGACGGGTGGGGGTGGAGTGTTCAGCCTTGAGTGGGGTTGAGTGTTAAGACTTGATGCAAACAGGTGATAAAGGACCAGATAAAGGGATTTGAGTGCATGAGCTACCCTGTAGCTAACATTCATTCAGCCTGCCCTGCAGACAGCTTAATTCAGCCTGCCCTGCACCTAACATTCCTCCCTTTTTTGTTTTTCTAAGTGACTTGGGGCGGTGAAAAATTGGCTACTTCCAGGGGGCGGCGTGGGGCCTACCTAGGAGAGTGGGAGAATGTTCAGGGGACAGTCTTGGGAATACCAGGGTGGCTACAGATAACATCCAGTGGCTATAGACAGTTATCTCATAAGGGACAAAGTCCATAAAGGTTCCTTGAAGCCATAAGTTGTCAACGGCATCAAACCATTCCTGAGCGAAGGGATCAGTCATTGGTCCTGTTGGAGGGACTCTAGGAAATACGGGAGGTGGCGTGGTTGAATCCAGTTAATGTGAAGGGTGACTGGGAGTGGGTGGTGTCATCCTGGTGCCATATCCCTTGGATGTAGAAGCACCATCTGTGGGTTGGGATAGAAGCTTTTTAAGGCAGGAGACGTGGTACCAGGGAGAATGGCTCAAAAGCTTGGCTGCTGTTGGGCTAGTAAGTATGACTGTATGGGGTCCTGTCCAGTGAGGTTCCAATGATTGAGGATGCAGTTCCCAAAGTAAGACTGCATCACCCAGTTTAAGAGGGTCTGATTCAGTTGCTGGTTTTGCTGGGATTGAGGGAATGAATGGCACAGGAAGGCACTGGTCTGCGTGTTCCCTTAAGAGTTTGCGTAGAAGTGTGAGATAAGACAGGTAGGACACAATGGGAGGAGGAGTGATTGGAAAGCTTTGTTTGGTTAAGCAAGGGCACCCACAGAGTTGCTCAAAGGGGCTAAGGCCTGAGGGAGCTCTAGGAGCTGCCTGAATTCAGGTGAGGGCCAACAGCAGGAGATTGGGCCAGGACAGCCTGAGTTCAATAACAAGTTTAGTGAGATGATCTTTAAGATAGAAAAGGCAGCAGAATACAACAGACACTAGTATGGCAATATGTAAATCAGTGGATGTGTAACCGATGTGATTCTGCAATCTGTATACGGGGTAAAAATGTGAGTTCATAACCCACTTGAATCAAAGTGTGAAATATGATATGTCAAAACTATGTAATGTTTTGAACAACCAACAATAAAAATTAAAAAAAATAAATAAATAAAAAGAATGCCGTTAGGCCTCTCAACTTTACCCAAGGATTCGGGTTGGTGGGAGATGTGGAGCCTCCAAGTGATGTTGAGGCCTTTGGAGACTAGTTGAACAACCTGAGAAGTAAAGGCTGGGCCATTGTCTGACTGAATGGAGGGGGAAGTCCAAACCTGGGAATGATCTGCTGGATGAGGATGGAGGCAATGGTGTCAGCAGTTTCCCTGGATGTAGGGAAGGCATCTATCCAACCTGAAAAAGTATCAACCAAAGTAGGTAGGTAGTAAAGATTTTTGTGCCTAGGCACATGAGTGAAGTCTATCTGCCAGTCTTCGCCTGGCTGGTGGCTCTTCATCTGATGCATGAGGGGTTTAGGTTTGTGGCTTCCTTGTGGGGATACTGTAGAGCAGACAGAACAAGCGGAGTGAACCTGCTGGAGAGTAGTTCTCATTCCTGGGAAGTAAAAGAGGAGTTGTAAAAACTGGAAAAGGGGTTAGGGAGGGTTTTAGGTGGGGGCAGAGTCTCTGGAGCTGGAGGAGTTGGTCTCTATCTTGGGTATCAGGGGCTGGTAGTCTTAAAAAAGTGATTGATTGACTGATTGGTGAATCTGTGTATCTGATCTTGCAGGAACTTCTGTAGGCAATTTAACATACATGGTCCTATTAGGAGAAACATAAAGAAGACTAATAGGGTTCCTGCAAGGGGGAGGAGCCAAGGCCATACTTGACTGAACATTCCCTATGGAGACTGTTGGCCTAGTTGCTGTCTCCTCTTTTCTAGCTGTCCTTGTCCTTCATTACTTCCAGTAATGACTGTATTTTGGTTTAACTGTTTTTGTTAGGTGTTTAAGATCAAGCTGGTCAAAACTGACTTTGTTTCTATCTACTGTTAAGAGTCAGCCAAGTTCCCATAGGGGTCACTCGTGGGGGAACTTGAGAGCAGCTTCTTAATTCTGCTAGTGCCATTTGTGCTAGGATGGGTCCAGGTCTTTCTTGACCATATGGCTTCCCTAGGAAGCATCAGGGATGTCTCCTTTCTCCAATGACCTTCCTATTCATAGCAAGTGCACTGATTGGCTTTTCATTCTCCAGTGGTCTCATTCATCTCCCTGATCGGGAGGTTATGTGGCCCAGAATTGCAAAACTCTTTAGAGAAGTTCCCTGTTTCCTAGATTCAGACTGACTCAGAGGGCCAGAGCCAAATATTGGCTTTCTTGGCCCTTTTAATTTATTTTTAATTTTAAGTCTTGATCTTAAACATTTAGCAAGTCAGTTTCACCAGTCTTAAAATAAGGGCACTGGGCTTTAGCTGAAGTCTGGCCTACTTTAGAGTCATTCTGACATGTAGTAAGATGGGAGGCAGAGCCTTATCTCAGGTGAGGCAGGGCTCTTTATAAATCTTTGGCAAAGTGTTCTAGTATTGAAGTTAAATATCATTTTATAAAATTAACATATATTGTTGCTTGAGGTCACATGAATATTAGCTAACACAATATGATATTACATTTAAATTGTACCCCAGTGTATAGAACTTTACATTAATCTTGTTGATAATAGGCCCAGTTATAGAACATTAAATGATATAAATAAATCTCCATTGTTATTTTTATAAGCCTAAAATTACCATGCAAACTTTTGGAGAACATCAGCTTGATAT
The DNA here is from genome assembly GCF_048772815.1 of Callospermophilus lateralis. NCBI lineage: Eukaryota > Metazoa > Chordata > Mammalia > Rodentia > Sciuridae > Callospermophilus > Callospermophilus lateralis. Next base: position 23,290,606 of record NC_135307.1, read on the forward strand.
AATTCTCTTTTAAAGCTTCTACCTTAAAGACTTATATACCTGGAAAATATGAACACATTTAATATATAAAGAAAAGCAACAGTACCACAATTACATTGATGTTTTTATATTAATCAAGTTTAGCTCTTAAAGAAATAAAATATTACAATATTGCAAAATAACAGTTGTTGTTTAACCATAGTTGTATAATCCTTAATTCCTTCAAGATTACTTGCTCAAAAAACTTACATATATAACCAACTTACACAGACCTTCTTTATCACTTACTTAAACCCTCTTATTTACTTAATCATTTAGACGTTCTTATCCAGAAACACCTTTTTTCCCTTCTATTAAATTCATACTTAGAACCTTCTCTTTCCCATCTGTTAACTCCTTCTTTATTCACACTTTGAAACAATCCTTGTAAATGTCTGAATTTAGGCAAATTATTCCACTTTAAAAGAGATATTGTGTTATTTCGAGTACACAATTAATCACATCTGTTTACCATTTCATGAAATCATATACGGTGTTTGAGTATATAGAATCATACTGTTGTAGGGATGAACAAGGCAAGGCACCTAAGATAGCACTGAAGACAGGGAAACAGTTTTCTTTGGTTGCAGCCAGCTTCAGAGGGCACAGCTTCTGCTGTAATCACCCTGAACCCTGAGTTCAGGTAATTTCAGAATTTCATACCCAACATGTAAGGGGAGGGGCTCAGAAGTTCACAGTCTGCAGAAGTTCACAAAAAGCAGTTTTTTTTTTTTTTTTCCCCTGTTAACCCTTCAAGGACACCTGAGAATGGGAGAGCTGCTTCTTCCCTTTCTTTCCTCCCTCTGCCAGCTGTTACCATGGAGCCCAGTTGGTAACTTCCCTTATCTTAGAAATGTAGACAACACTGTGAAACCCAGCTCAAGGCCTTATTTACTTATTTCTACAAACTGCTATACTGGATGAAGGTTTGTGAAAAACTAGTAAGGGGGTGTCTAGCTTTTGGAGTGCTGATTTTTCCCAGCCAGTGGCCAAGTAAAACAGGGCAACATGAAAAGAGGAAATTTATCTACATTAAACTTTTTTGTAGAGACTCTTTTTGCTGACAGTCCTAAAATCAACCATCCTGAAGATTCTGGAGGTCAGTTAAGACTTTTCTCTGGGCTGCGTAGGAAGGGGGAAGACAAAAGGTGGGGCTGAGAGCAGCTTGAGTGGATCTGAGAATGAGGAAGGAGATGAAAAAGAATAATGGGAAAGAGGTTTGGGATTTTCCCTAGCAAGGAAAACCTGAGCAATAGAACAGGCAGAGCAGAAGGGAGGAAGGGACACCACCATTGGGTTTAGGACTCCAGGGAGGGGAAACTCATCAGTCGAAGGCTGGTGGTGGATGTAGTTCTGAGAGTCGAGAAAATGGGTTCAGGTCATCTGGTGAGTGGCACTTCTGAAGGAAGAGGGACCCAAAGGTGGGTTTTAATCCCCTTCCCAAGTTTCGGCACCAATGAAAGGAAAGTGACCACAACATTCGGAGTGACCAAGAGATCTTTATTGCAGCAGTGCAAAAGAAGAAAAAAAGAGAGAGAGAGAAAGAGAAGAAAGAGAGAGCAAAAGCAAGGGAAGAAAGAGAGAGCAAGAGCAAGAGCAAGAGAGAGGGGCCCGGCAGGAGGGAGTTTTTATAGCCAAAATCTGAAGGGGTCTCTGGGTCTGCAAGCTGCCTTGTTGGTGTACAGTGATTGGATCATACAGTAGTGTCATCTTATGCCTTCAGGCAGACAGGGCAGGGACTAAATGTGGGTTTCTGTTGCACCAAACTGGTGGGGGTCGAGTGTTCAGCCTTGAGTGGGGTTGAGTGTTCAGATTTGATGCGAACAGGTGATAAAGGACCAGACAGAGGGGGGTTTGAGTGTGTGGGTTACCCTGCAGCTAACATTCGTTCAGCCTGCCCTGCAGACAACAAATCCTACCTTATGAAGTAGATACTATTACTGCCCTCCTTTTACAGTTTAAAACCCTGAAGCACAGAGAGGTCAGTTAATTTTCCCAGGAGTAATAAAACTAATAGGTGGTAGAACCTGTCTGACTCCAGTTCAAGCTCTTATCTATTAATCTGGCCACCTACAGGAAGTTGTAGGTGGGTTAGCTGCATTCCCAGTGACAGCAATAATAACGAGTATCTTCAGAGTACTCTGTCGGTTCAAGAATAATCAATTTAATAGTCATTTAGGAAATGTTTTAAGTCACCACTCTGCATTCTATGAGGTTCAGGGGACAAAGGTGAATGAGATATGGTCTGAACACTACAGAAATACCCAGTTCAGAGGACACTTTTTTTAACTTATTTTTTTAGTTGTAGATTCACACAATATATTTTTTTATGTGGTGCTGAGGATCGAACCCAGTGCCTCAAGCTTGCTAGGCGAGTACTCTCTGAGCCACAACCCTAGTCCCCAGAGGGCAGTTTTTATACTGAATATACCAACAGGGCCAAGCGTGGCATGTTTTATCCCTTTGTTTGAATTACAAAAGGGTATCCCACTTTCTGGAGTGATAGTCCCATACCAAATATATAGAATACTACAGTAGCTGGATCTTACCTCCATCTTCTCAGAAGAGTTCCTTCTATGCTGTGTGAAAACTAAACAATAGTATGTAGCATCCCCAGTTCTATAGTTCATGCCCAAATTACAGCTTGTAGAAACACACACACACACACACACACACACACACACACACATATATATATATATATAATTTTTTAAGTTTTGGTTTTTATTTTTTGCAGTGCTGGGAATTAAACCCAGGGTCTTGCTCATGCTAAGTAACTACTTTACCACTAAGCCAGACCCCAGCCCTGGAAACCTATTTGTTAAAAAATAGGTCTGAGAGTATCAGAATCCTACAATTTACAAAACCACAAATTCGTTTGTAAGAAAATATAGGAGTAGTAGCTGAATATTTTAATATTTCATATTAATCATGAAGCTAGGGGAAAGTGATATGTATATCATAAACAGGGACTTGTGGAAATGTTACTAAGACTGGCTTTGGGAGGCTGTTCCATGCTTACACGTTCCAGCCAGGAACACTTCACATGTGCTCATAAAGTGCATTTGTCGTGAGCGTACAGACCATGTTCGTCAACCCCTGATACCATCTTCCAAGACAAAGACGTTAAACATTTAGGGCACTCCCACGGTTATAAAATAGTCTTAATGATTAAGTAAGTGCATTAACATGTCATCACTCTTACCCTCAAAATGAAGTACGCTCAGGAAGACAATGTATAATGCAAGACATACATAATATGTGCCAAGTATATGGTGCTGAAATATGGATTTTAGAAATTAAGGGAGGGAAACAGGTGACTTGTTACATTCAGGAGAAAGAGAGAAAGGGCGTGTGTTTTGAGCCAGTTCTTGAAGGGCACTCCAAAGAGAAAGCAGGCAGTGGGAAGGGCAGCTAGTATGTTCCAAACAAGAGGAACGATGTGATGTAAGTAAGGGAGGCAACATCAGGGCAAATAGTGGATTTAAAGATTATCAGTAATAGGAGCTGGACACAGTGGCATGTGCCTGTCATTCAGCACTTGGGAGACTGAGGCGGGAGAATTCAGGAATTTGAGACCAGCCTGGGCATCAGGGTAAGACCCCATCTCAGAAAAAGGAAGGAAGGAAAGGTGGAGGAGGGAAAGGGAGAAGAGGGAGAGAAAATCAGTGTATCTGTCTGATGAGAACAGTAGACATAATAACAATGGTTGACTCTGGTAAGCTCTATTTTCCCAAAATGAATACAAGAAATAGTAAGATTTTCAGTCCCACATGCTCTTCCAGAACCTTCTAGGCCACATCAAATGTCCATGTCTCTTTCCCACCTCTTAATCTATGTTGTTTACATAAGACCAACCAGGAGAGTACAGAGGAAGTGATATTTATGACTTCCAAGGCTAGGTCATTTAAGGATTCAGCTTCTGCCCAGCTCTCTCCTAGGACTTTTCACCTTCCAATCCCTGACACCATCATCAACAACAAAAACAATAAACATTTAGGGCACTTTGAACCCAGTCACCATGTTTGAGGGAGCCTTGGCCACATAGGCCACAGGTAGGTGTTCCAGTTCACAGCCCCAGCTAAAGTGTCAGCTGACAACAGAATCAACCAAGACACAGAAGTACATTAACCTTCAAGTGATTCCAGCCCTCAAGACTTTGCTCTTCCAGCTGAGGCACCAGATGTCATGGATAGCCATCCCTGCTATTCCCTATCCAAATTCCCACCCCACATAATATCTGAACATCATAACTAGTTGTTTCAGGACAAAAATTTGGGGAGCAATTGGTTACATAGACAAAGTAACTGGGCAGTAACATTAATTGAATAATTAGCACATACTACTATGTTTGATTCTTTATATCTTATATCAGTCATGTCTATGCAACAAACCACTCCAAACTTCAGTAGCTTTAAAAATAGTGTTGTGGGGTTTTTTTTTGTATTATACTTCACATATTTGTGAGTATTACTGAGGTTGCTGGCCAAGGCTAGTCTCACTTGTATGTTTCAGTGATGGCTAGGAGATATGCTCAAGGATGGATTTGGCTAGGGTGTGTTAGCTTAGATCTGCTCTGGGTTTCTCATCCACCTTTTAGAGCAAACAGGCTTGACAGGATGTCATTTTTCATACAGAAGCAGAAGCACAAGAATGACAATGGAAAAATAGAATTCTTCTTGAGGCCCAGACTTAAAAATGGCACAACACCACTTCTGCCACATTCCACAGGACAAACCAAGTCATCTGGCTAAACCCAGATTAAAGAGGTAAGAAAACATATTCCACCTATCTAGTATTCTACAAAGTCATAGACAAAGAGCACGCACATAGGAATGGGTAAAGAACTGGCCATTAATTCAATCTATCACATATTTAGTCTTCATAAGCATCAAATGAGTATCATTATTATTCCCATTTTTCTTATAAATAATTCATCCAAGCACAGCACCCTCTCCCACCTCTTCCCTAGTTCCCAGAACACTTCCTATGTCTCAGAGACTTGTGATCTGTTTTCAATACTCTTTTTTCTATAAGATTCTCTAAGCTTGCCTTTCACTCATTGCCCTGACTGAATCCAGTTGTCCCCTAAGAATCCTGCTTGCCCTGCAGTCCCCTCAAGGGGATGCCCTTTTTTTATTATATGATATCTTTTTTGGATTCAAAGAGAAAAGATCGGTATCCTCCCCATTTCCTATTATAGCTACATAAATTTTTCTCCTTCCTTCAAATTGTAGATCCAAGTTTACGATTACCAGACACTTCAGCACCAAATATTGTCATCCCATTGACCTCCAAGTCTTCCCTCATTTGATGAAGATTTTAGCAGCTGGCTCTCTATTTTCCCTTCATCCCCACCCTGTCAGCCTTTCCGATGTGTAATCAAACTAACAATGAGTGTGGGGAGGTGGTGATGTGGATCAAGGTGTTTGATTGACTCCATTGTGGTGGGCTTGTGTGAGAACCCCCTGTGCAAGGTGGCCAAGTTGCTAGGGTGATGCCAACCTGAGAAAACTGTGCAAAGGCTGAGTTAAGACACGAGGTCCCATGGATAGAGGATTCTGAAGATAGCAAGATAGCCATAATGCCTCGTCAGCACTGTGACCTTCAAGCCTGCCTGCTTTGCAGAAATTTTCCCACAAATAACCTTCTGATTATAAAACCTATCTAATAAACACGTGGATCTAGCTCTGAGTCACTGTTCTCAACCAGAGATCAGTTTCCCACTTGATCCCACTCTTCTCTCTTAATGTTTGTGTGTCTTTCTTAATTGCTCATCACCCCTCAATGGTATCTGAATTCACAGTGGTGCAGGTTGTGGCAAATGAGGACACTTAGTTCCCTGGCCTCCTCAACTCTGATGATTTTTTCTTTCTTTCACTTCAGCTGCCCATACCTGTGGTCATACCTTGACCAATAATTATAGTACTTATTCCAAGAACCCTACTGTCTGATCACCATCCCTTTCAAGTGGTCTCCCTTGTCTAACACCTCAATTTTTTTTATTATTTCATAACAACTTCCGATTCAATTAGTCTATTCTTTTCTTCATTATCACCCATGGGAAGTTAAAAGAAAGTCCCATTTATCCCCTGAGGTTCAACAGTCTATTATCATAGTACCTCCTTTAGGTCAGGGAACGAGGATGACCCAGGAGCTGCTCACATCACATCTCACAACACATTGGATCAAACTAAATCACAGATGCAGAGAGGTTCAAAAAGTCTTTTTACTAGTTAAGATCAGTGCTGTGGTCTGAACATATCCCCTGAAATTCATACATTTGGAAACTTAATCCCCAATGCAACAGTGTTAGGAAATGGCAAGTTCTGGGAGGTTTTTATGTCATGAGGGTTCTGGTCTCATGAACAGATGACCCTAATAAAGGGGCTTACGGGAAGCAGTTCACCTTTTCTGTCCCTTCTACTATGTGAGGGCACAGCCTTGCTCCCTGCTGGAGAATGTGGTAAAAAGGTGCCAACCTGGAAAGTAAAGACCAGGCTCTCACCAGGTACTGAACTTTCAGGTGCGTTGATCTTGGACTATCAGCCTCCACAACTAGAAGAAATAAGCTTCTATTCTTGATAAATCACCCAGACTCAGGTATTTTGTTATAGCAGCACAAATGGACTAAGAAAACCAGCTAAAATCTGGGGCAGTCTATTATTAAAGAAAAAGGAAATATGAATGTTCCGGAGGATATTTAACCACATTGGTTAAGCTCAAAATACCACATATTCTATTTCTCCCCACAAATAGCTGATTGAGACCAAAGAAAAGCAGGTGACCATGATAATGCATGCCTTAAATATAAAATGAATAATTTCTTGTAATGTCTATTTTGTACCTTCTCTTTTCTCAAAACTCCAACAACCTCTTACCATTCCTTATACTAAACTCGCAGATATTAATTGTCCTTTGTGCTTTTCATTTAAAAAAAAGAAAAAAGAAAACAATCATAGGAACTTTCTTCTCCTGACACTGCAAAATCTGCCAACCTAGCTACTTATTCCCCGCATGAAGTCTAACTTTCTTTGTACTCTTCTCTCCTTTTACAGTACACAGAAGTCCCCTATTCCTAGCAAAGGCAAACATCTTGTCCTAGGCTTGGGACTTTCTTTGAGTCTTTCTCAAAGAAAAATACAAAAATAAGCAATGTATCCTGTACCATGTGTTTTGCTTTTCTGTTGGATTATTCTCATCAGCTTGGAAATGGTCTCTAATAAATCCTACCTTCACAAAAGCACTTGAGAAGAGGGCAGAGTAGGAAGCACCTGGAGTCTGTCTCCCAGCGTTGACAACAACTGCACTGGCAGAATCTGTATTATGTAACTACTTTGGAACTCTGGGGCCTATTGAAGGCTTGAGATTTCAGGGAAAGGCTTAGAAGGTAAATTGCAGTTAATTTTGGTCATTTTCAGCTCCTAGTGCAGTAAGTTTTCCACCCCCACCCCCTCCCTGGGCCCTTTGGCAGGCAGCCATGCACTTCCAGGAGCAGCTCATAGGAGCTCATAGGAGTAAGGGTATGGGAAAAAGGACACTGTCCTCTAAACATCAGGGATATGTGCTCCCATCACTGACTGCTGTCTCTGCAAATGTTCAAACAGGCAATGGCCATATTGTTGCAGCTTCACCCTCAATGAGCTCTTCCCCCTTAGCTGAAGTAACTTACAGAGGATTAAAAGAACCTGTGCCTTCCTTGGATGCCTTCATTTCTCTTTTTCCCCTTTTGGGAGCCAGACGTTCAAGACTAAGACATTCAAAATCAATCGCATATATAGAGGAAATTAGAAAGTCATTATGCATGCCCAGGGAAAGGTGCACGCTCAGAAAAGACCTGAAAGGACCTTAATATCTCAGACAGCAAACCTTAGGAAGAGGGAGACTCTGATTTCTAGAGTAAACATATTACTAGATTCAAATGTCCAGTTTTCAACAAAAGAAATCATAAGGCATACAAAGAAACAGGAGAGTATGACCAATACAAAGGAAAACAGTTAACAGAGACAGTCCCTGAAGCCAGGTGCAGTGGCTCATGCCTGTAATCCCAGTGACTGAGGTCCTGAGGCAGGAGAATTGCAAGGACCAGCCTCAACAATTTATCGAGACCCTGTCTCAAATAAAGTAAAATAAAATAAAAAGGAATGGAGGTTTAGCTCAGTGGTAAAGTGACCGTGGGTTCAATCTCCAGTACAAAAAAAAAGAAAAAAGAAAAAGAAAGAAAGAAAGAAAATAAAGAAAAAAATAGAGGAAAGTGTGGATAAAGTCAAGAAAATAATGTACAACCAAAATGGAAATATCAATAAACAGAAAATCTAAAAAGAAACCAACAAGATATTCTGGAGCCTAAAAGTACAACAGAGGGCTGAGGTTGTAGCTTACTGGTAAAGCATTTACCTAGCACATGTGAGGCACTGGGTTCAATCCTCAGCATCAAATAAAAATAAATAAATAAAATAAAGGTATTATATTCATCTACAACTAAAAAATATTTTTAAAAAACACAACAGAAATGAAAAACCTACTAGAGGGATTTGAAGGCAGATTTGGGCATGCAGAAGAGTAGGTGAACTTAAAAATAGGACAATAAAAATTATGAAGTATAAGGAGCAGAAAGAAAAAGGACTGAATAAAATTGAACACAGCCTATGGGATCTAGAAGATTCCATCAAGCAGACCAACGCATACACTGTAGGAGTTTCAGAATCAGTAGAAATCAATAAAGGAGCAGAGAGAATAATTGAAGAAACAATGGCTGAGAGATACGAATATAAACATCTAGCAAACTCCCAGTAGGATCAACTGAAAGAGACCCATGCCAAGACATTACAATCAAAATGTCAAGAGTCAAAGACAGAATCTAAATGCATAACTCACTTGAATCAAATGTATGAAAGATGAAAAAAAAAAAAGACAGAATCTGAAAGCAACAAGAGAGAAAAGCAATTCATCCCATTATAAGAGGTAATAAGATTATCAGCAGACTTCTCAACTTTTGAAGCCAAAAGGCAGTGAGGCTGGTATATTTAATTGCTAAGGGAAATGATCTTGAGTGCCTGGTGGGGTTCTATCAAGAAGCCTATGTTTGACAAAACTGACTTCCAGAAGTGAGGAAGAAATTAAGACATTCCTAACGTCCCTAAGTTTTGTTTACCGAGCTTTTGTTATCATTGTATCTTCCCTGCAAGAGAAGGATATAAGTAGTAAATCAAAGACATATGAAGAAGGCCAGGCATGGTGGTACATGCTTGCAATCCCAGTAGTTCGGGAGGCTGAGGCAGGAGGATCACACATTCAAAGCCAGCCTCAGCAACTTAGTGAGGCCCTAAGCAATTTAACAAGACCCTATCTTAAAAAAAAAAAAAAAATGATCTCCATAATAAGTACATGGTAAACACAAAAGCTAGTTTTGAGGACATTATGTTAAATGAAATAATCCAAGCAAAGAAAGACAAATACCACATGATCTCACTTATATGTGGAATCTAAAACAGTTGAACTAATAAAAGCAGAGACTGGAATGATATTTACCCAGGGCTTGGGAGTGGGATGGTTTTTTGGTGGTGTTGCTGCAAAACAATCATAATGTGTAAGTTAATTAGTCAACAATATATATTTCAAAATAGAATATTTATATAAATATATGCAATTTGATTTGTCAATTAAAATAAGTAAATAAAAATTTAAAGCTAATAATATTATAACAATCTTTTGTACTTTTACATTCTGTTTTCTCTATGATTTGAGAGATTACTATATTAAAAAGAATTATTTGGTCCTAACTAATGCAACAGGAAAGGAAAGGAAATAAAAGGTGTACACATTGGTAAGGAAGAAATAAAATTGTTTTTGTAGATGACATGATTATCTATGTAGAAAATTTGAAAGAATTGATTAAAAAAACTTCAGAAATTAATCTGAAATTATAGTACCATTGTAGAATACCAGGTTAATATACAAGAGTCAATCACTTTCATATATACCATAAACAATAGAATTTGAAATTAAAAACACAATACCATGCACATTAACACGAAAACATGAAATACTTAGGTATAAATTTAACAAAATATGTATAAGATCTATACATGTAAGCTACAGAACTTTAATGAAAGCAATCAAATAACTAAATAAACTGAGAGAGATTCCATGTTCATGGATAGGAAGACTCAATGTTTTTAAGATAGCAGATGTCTTCCTAACCTGATCTATAGATTAAGTGCATTCCAAATCAAAATCCTACCAAGGTACTTTGTGAATATAGACAAACTGATCCTAAAGTTTATATGGAGAGGCAAACATCAAAACAAACAAACCGAAAACCAAAATAGTCAACAAAATATTGAAATAGAAGAACAAAGTTGAGAAACTAATATTATCTAACTTCAAGATGTACTAAAAAGCTACAGTAATGAAGGCAATATGGTACTGGAAGAAGAATAGGCAAAGAGAACAATAAAATAAAATGGATAGTCCAGAAGTAGACCAACATAATATAGTCAATTGATCTTTATGAAAGGGTAGAGAGGAAAACAATAAAATGAAGCAAAGATAGTCTTTTCAACAAATGGTGGTGAAACAATGACATACACATTTTAAAAAGGGAGGGAAAGAAAGGGGGAATCATGAACTGAAATCAAATTTCATGCATACATGACTTTGTCAGTATAAACCCAATTACTGTTTGTAACTTATATAAAGCTCTAAGAAAAAAAGAAAGCTTGCTCTAAGAAAGAAAGGAACTAGATACAGGTTTTACACTTCACAACCTTAATAAGAATTAACTCAAAATGAATCACAGGCCTAAATATAAAATTCAACACCATAAAACTCAAAGATAATGTCAGAGAAAATCAACATGATGACTTTTTAGTTGCAATAACAATGGCACAATTCATAAAAGAAAGAATGGATAATCAAGATTTATTTAAAATAAAAACTATTCTCTATGAAAGACACTATTTAGAAAATGAAAGACAAATTGGAAAAAAACATTTATAGAAGACATATCAGATAAAGCTTGATATCTAATATATGCAAACAATTCTTGAAACTCCACAATAACAATACAGACAACTGGTTTTAAAATTGAGCCAAACACCTAAAGAAACACCATCATAGAAGATATGCAGATGGCAAATAATCATATGAAAGACATGCTCCACACCATCTTTGTTCAGAGAAATGCATATTAAAACAACAATGAAGTACCACTATAACCCTATAAGAATGGCCAAAATCTAGAACATTGACAATAGTAGTAACAATGAGGATGAGGAACAACAGAAACTCCAGTTCACTGCTGATGGGAATGCAGGATGGACAGCTGCTTCGTAAGATAGTTTGGCAATTTTTTTTTAACAAAATTAAATACATTCTTACTACAATCATCAGTCAATCAAATTCTGATATTTGTCCAAAGGAGTTGAAAATATATCCACACAAAAACCTGTAAATGGATGTCTATTGTAGCTTTATTCCTTATTGTCAAAACTTGGAAGCAACTAAGACTTCCTCTAATAGGTGAATGGATAAGTAAATTGTACTATATCTAAACAGTGGAATATTATTCAGCAGTACAAAGAAATGAGCTATCAAGTCATGTAATGGCATGGAGGAAACAAATTCATTTTACTAAGTTAAAAAAGCCAGTCTTAAAAGGCTTCTTACTATGTGATTCCAACTATATGACATTCTGGAAAAGGCAAAACTATGGGGACATTTATAACATCAGTGGTCACCAAGTAGTAGAGAAAAGGAGGAACAAATTGATAGAGCACAAAGGATTTTTAGGGTACTAAAACTACTCTAATGATACTATAAGTGTGGATACATGTCATTATATATTTGTCCAAAACCATAGAATATACAACGTCACAAGTCACCCTTAACATAATCTATGGACTGTGGTGATAATGACATGCCAATGTAAATTCATTGATTGTAGCAATTGTACCTCTCTGGTTGGGGATGTAGATGCATGCATGAAGGCCAGATATACTTGGGAAATATCTATAATTTCTGCTCAATTTTGCTGTGAACCTAAAACTACTCTAAAAATAAAGTCTAGTTTTAAGCCAGGCATTATGGCATACAACTGTAATACTAGCTATTAGGGAGGCTAAGGCAGGAGGATTCCAAGTTTGAAGCCAGCCTCAGTAACTTAGCCAGACCCTGCCTCAAAATAATAATAAAAAAGGGGCTGGAGTTGTAACTCAGTGGTAGAGTGACTATGGATTTAATCCCCAGTGCTGGGAGGGGGGTGGGGGAGAAAAGAAAAGAAGAGAAAACTTAACTCATTCTATAAGACCAATGTTACCCTGAGATTTGGGCTGGCATGCATGCGGCCCGGGTTTGATCCTCAGCACCACATACAAACAAAGATGTTGTGTCCGTCAAATACTAAAAAAAAAATAAATAAATATTTTTTAAAAATTCTCTCTCTCTCCCTTTCTCTCCCTCTCTCTTAAAAAAAAAAAAAGACCAATATTACCCTGAGATTAAAGCCAAACAAGACACAGAAAGACTAAGAACCAATATTTCTTATGAACAAAATATTAACACACTGAATTCTACAGCACAGTAAAAGGATAACCAAGTGGGATTTATTCTTGGAATGTAGGGATGGTACAACTTGAAAATCAACCAGTATAATACACCATTGTTAACAATTGAAAGGGGGGTGTGATCATTTCATTTAACGCAGAACAAGCATTCAAAATAATACCCTTTCATAATTAAAAAAAAAAAACTCAACAAGTTGCTATAGTGCTATAGTTTGCATATGGTTTGAATGTGTCCCCAAAAATTTATGTGTTAGAAACTTGACCTTCAGTGTGGCAGAGTGGAGAGATGTCGGAATCTTGAAGAAGTGGAGCTTAGGGCAAGGTAACTAGGTCATTAGGAGTGCTGCCCTTGGAAGAGATGACTGCAGTTCTCCTGGACCTCAGCTGATCCCTGCAAGAGAGGGTTGTTACAAAAGAACAAATCTGACTCATGAATCTTTCTGGTTTCCTGTCACATCAAGTGATCTCTTCCAAATGTGCTATTGTCATTATGATCCTACTTTCCCTGAGGCCCTCAACAGAACTGAGCAGAAGTTGATGTCACACCTTTAGAACCATGAGCTAAATAACCTCTCTTCATTATAAATTTTCCAGCCAGTTGTAGTTTATTATAGCAACAGAAAAGAACTAATATACTATGTCAACATAATAAAAACCAGATATATTTTTAAAAACACACAGTGAACTTCAATGGTGAAGACTGAAAATTTTTCCTCTAAGATGAGGAACAAATCAGGGATGCCCACTTTCACCATTTCTATTCAACATACTACTAGAAATCCTACTTAGAACAGAAAAGAAGAAGAAATAAAATGCATCCAAATTGAAAAAGTAGTAAAATGATCTCTGTTCGTCTAAGCAGATGATATGAACTGATATGTAGAAAACCCTAATGATTCTACACACAAAAAAAATTTTCAGAAGTGATAAACCAATTCAGCAAAGTAGATATCAAGTCAACACACACACACAAATCAGCTGAATTTTGTATATTAACATTGAACAATCAGAAAAGGAAATTAGGGAGGCAATTCCATTTATAATAGCCTCAAAAAGAAATAAGATACTAAGGAATTCACCCATGAAGTGAAAGACTTGTATAATAAAAACTATCAAACTTAGATAAAAGAAATTAAAGAAGACATATATAAATGGGAAGCATTCTTTGTTCATGAATTTGAAGACTTATTATTGTTAAGATATAAATACTATCCAAAAGTATCTATAAATTTCATGCAACCCCCTGTCAAAATCCCAATGATTTTTTGATTCATACTGAAATTCACAGATAATCCTTTATCTCAAATAGCTAAAGCAATCTTGAAAAGTAAGAACAAAGCTGAAGAACTCACACTTCCTGATTTCAAACTTACTATGATATATTGAAAATAATGCAGTACTGAAATAATGTATAATTTCACATACTCATAGTGCACACAAACTCCAAAATCTCTACATCTTTACCAACAATTATTTTCTGGGTTATTTATTTTGTTTTGTTTTTATACCTAATTGGCATGAAGTGGTTTCTTGAAAAGGAAGAACAAATAGGGGGACCTCTACAATAGAGAGACCAGAAATACATCCTTGAAAATACGGTCAAGTGATTTTTGACAAGAGTGCCAAGACTATTCAATGGGGGAAAGACAGTCTTTATAAAAAATGGTGCTGGAAATGTAAAAGAATGAAGTTGCACTCTTATCTTATACCATATACAAAAGGCAACTCAAAAGAAATAAAAAACCTAAATTTAAGAATTGAAACTATAAAATGCTTAGAAGAAAACAAAACAGAACTTTACAGAATTGGATTTAATAGCGGTTTCTTGGATATGGCTCAAAGATACAGGCAACAAAAGAAAAACTGACAAATTGAACTTCATGAAAATATTTTTTAAAACGTGTACTCCAAAAACACATAATTGGCTAGGGATATAGGTCTTTTGTAGAGTGCATTCTTGCATGCTTAGGGATACCCTGGCTTCAAACTCCAGCACCAAAAAAAAAAAAAAAAAAAAAAGGAAACACTATCAAGAGAGTAAAAAGGCAACCCATAGAATGGGAGAAAACATATCTGATAAGGGTTTAATATTCCCAATAAAACTCAAAAACAAAAAAATCAACCAATTAAAAAAATGGGCAAAAGACTTCACTACACATTTTCCCAATGATATACAAGTGATCAACAAACACGTGAAAAGATGGTTAACATCTGTAGTCATTAGAAAAATGCAAACTGAAAACATAAATGAGAAACCACTTCATGCCAGTTAGGTATAAAAACAAAACAAAATAAATAACCCAGAAAATAATTGTTGGTAAAGATGTAGAGATTTTGGAGTTTGTGTGTGCTGTTTGTGAGTATGTGAAATTATACAATTTCTGTGTAAAAAGTATGATAGTTCCTCAAAATTTTAAAAATATAATTATCATATAATATAGTAGTTCTGCTTCTGGATATATATCCGAAATAAGTGATATAAGGGTCAAGACTCAAACATATCTGCATAGCTGTGTTCATAGCTAAAACATGGAAGCAACCCAAATGTTCATTGACAGATGAGTGGATAAGAAAAATGTGGTTAATACACACAATAGAATATTATTGAATTTTAAAAAGGAAGACAATTCTTTTCTTTCTTTTTTTTTTCTTTTGGTAACAGGGATTTAACCCAGAGGGTTTTAACCATTGAGCCACATCTTTAGCCCTTTTAATTTTTTCAGACAGGCTCTCTTACTACATTGTTTAGGGACTCACTAAGTTGCTGAGGCTAGCTTTGAACTCGAGATCCTCTTACCTCAATCTCCCGATGCTCTGGGATCACGGATGTGTGCCACCAATGTTGGTTAAGGAAGGTAATTATAACATACGTTGCAACATGGATAAATCAAGTGAAATAAGCCAGTTCCCAAAAGACAAATACTGTAAGATTCTTCTCATATGAGGTGATTAGTCAAAATCATGAAGAAGTGAAACGGTGGATGCTAGCTGAGAGGAGTGGAGAATTGTTGTTTAATAGGTATAGGTTTTCAGTTTTGCAAGATAAAAAGCATTCTAGAGGCAGATGGTGGTTATGGTTGCACAACATGAATGTATTTAATAGCATTGAACTATACATTGAAAAATGGTGGTGATGATAAAGTTTATGTTATATACTACAATAAAAATAGAGAGGAATTTGATACCATAACTCCTCAAGTGCAAACTATTTGGGGGGTTTTCCTTCACAAACAAACTTCTCCAAAAGGTTGTCTATAATTGATTTCACCATTTCGTTACTTATTTTCTTCTGAAATCACTCCAGTTTATCTCCCATCTCGATTACCACACTACAGTGTCTTTTGTCATAGTCTTCCAACTTGACAAATCTATGATCTTCTCTATTATTATCTTATGTGTTTCTCAGAAGCATTTGATACATTAAACTTTCTCCCTCAAACACTTTCTTTCCTTGGTATGGGTGCCTGTGCCTCTCCCCCCACCCTCATTATTCTATTTTAGATGCTACATCATTACTCCTTCCCAGTCCTCTTCCTCTTCTTGCTCTTTCTCCTTTGTCCATTCTCTAAATATCAGAATGTGTGCACTTACTCCTCAAACATTCCTCACGTGATCTCATACATTCCTCAAGCTGTAAATATCTGCATATACTAAATGATTTCCAAATCTCTACTTTCAAGTTAGCTTGCTGAGCTGGAAACTCATTCAACTATTTATTGGATGTCTCTATTCAAATGTTCAATATGTAATCTAACCAAAACAGAACTTTTCTCACTCTAGGTGTCCCTTCCTCAATTTTCCCTTAGTAAAGGGCACTTACACTCTTCCTTCTATGTAAGGGAGATAGGTGGGATGTCTTTGCTCATTTTTCCAAAACTCCACATTTTATTCAAAGCAAGCTTTATTGGATCTCTTTTCAAAACACATGGAGAATTCCTCTATCTCCACTCTTCCCTCCTGCTTTTCTACAATTGTTGAACATATTATAGAACATTTCACTTATTTGTTTATTGTCAATCTCACCAGCCTCATGAGCTTCACAAGTGAAGGGAATTTGGTCTAATTTATTCTGTGCTATCCCCTTATGGCCTAGAATATGACCTGATGCTCAACGTGCATTTGTTAAATGAATGAAAGAGTTTAGTAAGAACCAGACATGCAAAAATACATTCATAATGAGTCAGGCATGGTGGCACATATCTGTCATTCCCAGCTACTTGTGGAGGAGGAGGATTGAAAGTTCTAGGCCAGCCTGAGAAATTTAGTGAGATCCTATCTATCTCCAAAAAAAAAAAAAAAAAAAAAGTCTAAGGATATAGCTCAGTAGTAGAGAGCCCCTGGGTTCAATCTCTAGTATTAGAAAAAAATTACACACACACATATATATATTCAGAATGTATCTTAAAATGGGAATATATATAACATTTAGAAAAGAGATTATTTCCAGGTCTTTTTGAAGTTGGGACAGCTTTAGTCTGTGTCTTTTTATGAAAGAAAAACAAAAACAAATGCAAGAATGTTTGCCTTAATTTTCCCCTTAAATATGTATATTTAAACACAGTAGACAAGTAATTATGCCAAATATTTATTACTTTCTAAAAGATTAAAAATATATATATAGAAATAGTGATTCAACAACTGATGGAAGCAATGAAAAGATTTCAAGAGCTGTTATTTGTCCAGAGAAGCAAGGATGAAGGTAAGTAAAGTAAGACATATGTGTGGTATGAAGAAAGATATAAACATATTCAAAAAGATGAAGAACTCTTTTTTTCTAGAAGAGTGATAAAGGAGAGGTCTCAACTATATAAGACAAGCTACTTAGAACCTTTATGAAGTCAAAGTGATGGTGGTGACAACTGATTAGGGGAGTACCCTATTAATTAATATTTAACAGAAACTAAAGAACTGTCAACTCCATTTCTAGGAATCTATCCTACAAAGATAATAGCAAAAGTACATTAAGATACATTCACAGGGATACTGTTGCAGCAATATTTATAATGGCAAAAAAGGAAACAGCCTTGTTTTGCAACTACAGGGAAATAAATTATTACATATCATATTATGAAATTCCATGCAGTCATTAAAAATAGCTTAGACAGTCTAAAATTTAATGTCTAGAAAAAGATCCCTAATATACTGTATCTATGAAAAAAGCAAGTTTATATGAAATTTAAATTTTTTACCAAAATCAAAATACACTTGTATTCATCCACATGTTTATCTAGAGATGTCTTGTTAGCATAGGAAAAACACAGGTGAGATTGAGGGATGACACTTGATAACAGGAATACAGGAGTTTCATCTTTTACATAATTTTCGTTCTTTGGTTCTTCATAATTAAACTTTTCTTGTTTTGTTGGTTTTCCTTCCCTGCATAAATATTTTTTAAATGACATAATAGATTGAGCATAAAATTAAGTGACCTAAGCATGGAGATTAAGAAAAGATTCTGAGAATGGATTGGATTTGATCACTATTGTCCAATCATATCTATAAAAAGTCAGACAATTGGATTGTTAAACCAACGTTAGAAGGTTGAAAATTCAATATAGTCATTAAAAAGAGGGCATGTTTGGTACTCTGTAATTATTGGATTAAGAAGAAAAAATAAATAAAAGCAAAGAAAAGATAAAGGAAGAGGAAAGAGAAAGCAGAGTTAGAAGGGATTTGGATTTGACCACATTGTTACATAAGCAAAAGGTTCTGAGTTTGGTCCTCAGCCCTGGAGTGGGTGGGGTGGGTGTAGTGTGAGGAAAAGACATCCCCCTCAAAGAAAACCCCAGAGAAACCAGTTATTCAAATGACTTAACAAAAGCTTTTTGGTATTAAAAGAAATTATATTTAATTGGAGTAAAGTTACAGAAGTCTTGATTTTGTGTACTTAATTTAGGGAACAACATAATCTGATTCAAAACCTTCACATTCTCCTGAACTGATAGTTCCTTATTTCTAAGACAGGGGGAAAACCTTGAAATTGTACCTCTAAAATTTCCCAAGTAAATAGTAATATGAGGAAGTCACTGCTTAATCAGAGTCTCCTATCCATAATGCAGGGATAATATTACTTATCTCTTGTGCTGTTGGGCTGTTACTATAGGAGATATCATGTGATTAAAGCTTTGAAAAAAACAATTCTCCATTTTCATGTTTAAACATCCCCTTCTAATCTCACACACACAAAAAAAAACATTTTATTTTGAAATAATTTGAGTTACAGATGGTTGCAAAAATTAGGTCATGCATTACCCTTTAGTCAGCTTCCTATAATAATGTCAACTAACTCTAAAAGTATGATCAAAACCAGGAAGTTAACATTGATACAATACAATTAACTAAATGCAAACATTATTTAAAGTGTTTCTCCTACAAATATCCTTTTTCTGTTTCAGCATCCAATCTGAGATCCCATACTGCATTTTGTTGACATTCTTTCCTTGTCTTTCATGGTCTTCATACTTTTGATGGGTACTGATGAGTACTGAATACATCCATTGTTTCTGCCTATTGGTAAACACTTGTAGAATCATCTTCCTATATTAACCCAGTCTCAGTACTGAAGAAAGTATTTGAACTGCACCCTTTGATTTTTTTCATAGTTAACTATTTATGCAGATTTCTTACTTTCATTTTGACCTGTAATCTTTAATCTCCACTACCTCTACTTTGAACCATTCCTTCCTCAAGTAATTCTGGAGAATAATTAACTGTATTTTCAGTTTCAGTACAGGTTGAACTTCCCTAACTTGAAAATCCAAAAGCTGAAATGTTCTAATGCCGCAGTCCGGCTGCAGCAAAATAACCGGGGGGTGACGAACTACTTGTGTAGATTGATGCAGCAGGAATGGGAGGACAGGAGTGGTATTTAAACATTTTACACAGCTTATCTAATTAGCATAAAATAGATACAGCAGTCAACCAATAAGGAATCTCCACACTTAATGGCTCGCTTTTGTTACTTCACAAACCACTCCCTCTGGCATTTTGCCAGGCACCATGCAGACTTGTTTACAGACTCTAACATTTTTCTGGCAAAATAACAGGTGCCAATCTGACTTGTTTACAGACCTTAACATTCTAAAATTCAAAACTTTTGATGTGCCAAAATGACACCGCAGTAGAAAATTCCATATGACCGCATATGAAAGGTCAGTCAAAACATGCACACTAGAAATACTGCATAAAATTACCATCAGGATATGTGTATGTCTATGAAACAAATGAATTTCATGTTTAGACTTAGGTCCCATTCCCAAGATGGCTTATTATGTATATGTGAATATTCTAAAACTAAAAAAATTATCTAAAACATTCTGGTTCCAAGCATTTCAGATAACAGATACTCAACCCATAATTATTCTATAAGACACAGTTTTTAGGTTAACTACAATTTAATCTCCCTGCCATGATACATTTTATTAAAAAGTTGCATTGTAGAACTAACTCTTTAGCATATAAAAAGTCGCAGGCCAGGTGGTACACACTTGTATTCCCAGCTACTCTGAAGGCTGAGTCTGGGTAATGTAGTGAGACCTCCATCTGAAAAAAAAAAAAAAAAAAAGGCAGCTGTATCATGCTGAAAGTCTATGAATAAGAAGATAGCAGGAAAATCAAAGATCATTTAGCCACTACAACATTAGGTTTTTTTTTTTTTTTTTGTGTGTGTGTGTGTATGGTTTTATAACATCTGTACAAGTACCCTAATTTTCACCATTTTAACTTTCCTAAATCACAGTTGTGAAATGTGTGATTCAAGATAAAACATGGGATTAGCTGAGATCCAAGAACCAGAGAGGAAATCCATATAATTAAATACAATGTTTTACACTGACTACATTTATCAGAATATCAGGCTTTCTTAGAAATTCCCATTAAGTATTTTGACCGGAAGATAAATTGTGAAGATATAGATCCACTATTGATTGTAAAATATTGCTTCCTTGGGCTTACTTTTAAACTTTAAATGGAAAATTTTAAAAATAAAATGTATAGAATAGTATAATGAATCCCACTGTACCCTGTGCTCTCCTTCAACAAGGACTGACTCATGGGTACACTTGTTTCATTCATATCCCAGCAATAAATAGTCTTGCTTGTGTTTTAGAGCAAACCCAGAGCTCATATCATTTCATCCTTAAAAATTTCAGTAGCATTCTTGAGAGATAAGGACTTTTACAAGTAAAACCATAACCATACCTAAAAATTTATCAATAACTCTCCAATCTCATCAAATATCCAGCAAGTGTTTGAATTTTCCATTTTCTAATAATTGCTTTTTTTTTAACAGATGATTCAAGTTAGGGTTCTAAGAAGTTCCATACATTTTATGACTTCTCTGTTTACACTTTAAATTAACCAAAAGAACAAGAAGCAATTGATTCTGGATGCTATGACTCACACCTGTAATACCAGCTTCTCAGGAGGATGACACAGGAGGATCATGAGTTCAAAGCCATCCTCAGCAAAGGTGAGGCGCTAAGCAACTCAGTGAAACTCTGTCTTTAAATAAAATACAAAACAGGGGATATGGCTGGGGATATGGTTCAGTGGTTGAGTGCCCCTGAGTTCAGTCCAAGTTCAATCCCTGGTACCAAAAAAAAAAAAGAAGCAATTGATTATTTTTTCAAATGTCTTTTAATCTATAGATTCCTACTCCCTCCCTCTGCATTTATTTGTTAAAAATCATATAATTTGTTCTATAACTTTCCAGGGCCTGAACTTTGTTTATTGCATTCCTGATATGTACTTTAACATGTCCCTGTATCTTTTGCATGTTTTATGAACTTTTAATTGGATGTAGAAGATTGATCAGATACAGAGTTTTTATTTGGGGAGTGTAGTATTGTCAGGGCAAGATTATCTCAGATATGGTAGTGTGTTTTTCATTAGGAAGCACATAACATCTAGTTGTTTCTCCATCTCTTAATTTACTAGGGTTTGCAAAATGGTGAAATACTGTTACTCCTTATTTACTTCTTAGCAACAATGTATCTTTAAAAATAGAGAAACTTCTTTTCACCTACTGTATTAGTTTCTGGAGGGTGTTGTAATAAATTACTATAAACATAGTTCATAAATTAACAGAAGTTTATTCTGTCACAGTTCTAGAAGCCAGAAGTCCAAAATAAAAGTGTTGCAGGGTCTCACATCCTCTAGAGGAGAATCTATTCTTTGGCTCTTCCAACTTCTGGTGGTTGTTGGCATTCTTGGTGGCTACCAATATGCTTTGTGACTGCATCACTCCAATTTCGACCATTATATCATATTTCCTACTCCTTCTATTAACTTTGTTCTTTCTTTTAAAAGGACATTTGTCATTGATTTAGGGCCCACCTAGGTAATCTGACAATCCAAGATGATATCATCACAAAATCTTTTAAGTAAATTATACCAGTGGAGATTCTTTTCCTAAACAAGGCAACATTTACAGGTTCCAGAGATTAGGACATGGCCATATCTTTTTTTTGGAACAACCATTCAACCCACTATTCCTACTATTTGAT
Source organism: Callospermophilus lateralis (assembly GCF_048772815.1). Classification (NCBI taxonomy): domain Eukaryota; kingdom Metazoa; phylum Chordata; class Mammalia; order Rodentia; family Sciuridae; genus Callospermophilus; species Callospermophilus lateralis. Next base: position 23,312,696 of record NC_135307.1, read on the forward strand.
ACTTAGTGGTCCAGTTCATTTAGGAAAGGCTGGATAAGGCTTCCTTTTACTTACCAATCTTTAAATAATGAGTCATTTCCCTAGCATTCTTCAATGGGAATTTCGTATTTCATTCTTTTAGAAGCACTATAAGTAATGAATTTAAATATTTGATGTAATTCAGTTACTGCAAGTACTATCCTATTGATTCTCAAAGGCTAACTGAAATTTCTTCATGTTGGTTCCTGAAATTTTTGAGATGATAATATTAGTCTTCTAGATTCCTTCCAAGTTGAATTGTGTCCCTGAAAAAGATATGCTTAAAAATGTAGCTCCAAGTACCTCAGAAAGTAACCTTATTTGGGAATATAACTTTTCCAAAGGCAATCAAATTAAAATAAATTTGTCCCTAAGCCAATATGACTGATATAAAAAGGGAAATTTGGGTATAAAGACAGATGTACAGAGAGAAAATGATGTGAAGACATAGGAGAATGTCACATGAAAATGGAGGTAGAAATAGAACTGATGTACTTATAAACCAAGTATATTAGTCAGTTCTCTAGAGGAACAAAATCAACAGGACATATATTTTTATGATTATAAAAGCAGATTTATTAGATTGGCTTATATTATCAGAAGCAGGATAGTTCCACACTGGCCATCTGCATGCTGGAGAGCTGGAAAAATCATTAATTGCTCAGTCTATGATGATGGAGCCTCAGAACAACAGCAACCAATGATGCAGTACCAGCCTGAGACTGAAGGCCTAGAAACTGCCTCAAAGAATCACTATTCAGGGTCCATGCTGGAAGAGTGAAGAAGCTAGACCTCAATGTCCTTGGGCAATGGCAGCAACAATAGGTAGCACTGCTCAAAAAGAATGGAGCTTGCATCCAAAGCAGCTTTCTCATTCTTCTGCACTTTTTCTATTTATGTCCCTAGTCTATTGGACAGTGCCATCCATATAAGAACTGATATTAAGTTAATCAATATTGTCAATAAATATGGTGTTACAGAATAAAGGAATAAGAGAGGCAAGATGCACAAACATATTCTTTTTTTTTTTAGAGAGAGAGAGAGAGAGAGAGAACTTCTTTGATATTTATTTTTTAGTTTTCAGTGGACACAACATCTTTATTTTATTTTATTTTTATGTGGTGCTGAGGATCCAACCCAGCGCCCCATGCATGCCAGGAGAGCATGCTATCACTTGAGCTACGTCCCCAGCCCCCAAAATATTCTTAACAAAACAATATACACATTACAATTAACAGACCTTATTTTTAATCATGTGACCACAACTGATACTTTAACTACTTTCTCTTACCCATTTGGTATTCCGTCTATCTTCAGTGAGCACATCAGAGGGTCCTGGTTTTTACATGGAGGAATTATCCACATCTTCATTCCTAAAGGGTCTGAGACATTTATCATTTACCATGGATTGGATTGTTCTATTTCCTCTTGACCTTAATAACAGGATATTGTAATGCTAAGAGATGCCCCAAGGGATCTCCTATATTCCAGACACTCTTCCTTACCTCCACGGTGGAGTAATAGTTCTATTTATCCTTGGTAATCTGGATCAGTCACCCTTATCAACATGTAACTGCCTTCTTAACTTGATGACCAGAGGCATGAGGAGCCCAAAGTAGCCAAAAGGAAATCTTAACTTTTAGTTTAATGGAATCATTGCTGTGCCTCCTGGCAGAAGCTTCCCAGCTCTGGAACTAAGATTTCTAGACCAGCAGAGCATAAGGTTGTAGGGACAGGAAGCAAAATTTTTTCTAGCTGTTCACTAGGGGTAACAGTGAGTAGTACCATTCCTGTTTCTACCCCTTGATTCCTGGACCAGTGAATCCTAGCTATAGGAGATGTAGTACCACATAGTAATTGCTTAAAGATTATCCCACTACAGATCTATAGCCAAATTATGGTGCTTTAAAGTCACTTGGAGAAGTTCCTTTCTTTCTCTTTTTTTTCTTGTAGTTGTTGATGGACAGATGCCTTAATTTTATTTATTTTTATGTGGTGCCGAGGATCAAACCCATTGCCTCATACATGCTACGCAAGCACTGTGCCACTGAGCTACAGTCCCAACCGCAAGAAGTTCCTTTCTGGGCTATGTAATATTTAGTTAGATTGAGTTGCTTTGCTTTATTTTTGGTTTGGGGAGCTTCTTTTCAAAAGTTAATTTTTTATAACTAAGTAAAATATTTATATGTTTCCAGAGTCACTTCTAAAAAATTAAGTAGATTTCAATAAGTCTAGTTTCTTTTCCTGTCTTTTCCACACTATTTTCTCCTTGTTTTTGTAGGTAACCGTTTTTTTAATTGGTTGTTCAAAACATTACAAAGCTCTTGACATATCATATTTCATACATTAGATTCAAGTGGGTTATGAACTCCCATTTTTACCCCAAATACAGATTGCAGAATCACATCGGTTACACATCCACATTTTTACATAATGCCCTATTAGTAACTGTTGTATTCTGCTACCTTTCCTATCCTCTACTATCCCCCCTCCTCTCCCCTCCCATCTTCTCCCTCTACCCCACCTACTGTAATTCATTTCTCTCCTTGTTATTTTCCCATTCCCCTCACAACCTCTTTTATGTAATTTTGTATAACAATGAGGGTCTCCCTCCATTTCCATGCAATTTCCCTTTTCTCTCCCTTTCCCTCCCACCTCATGTATCTGTTTAATGTTAATCTTTTCTTCCTGCTCTTCCTCCCTGCTCTGTTCTTAGTTGCTCTCATTATATCAAAGAAGACATTTGGTATTTGTTTTTTAGGGATTGGCTAGCTTCACTAAGCATAATCTGCTCTAGTGCCATCCATTTCCCTGCAAATTCCATGATTTTGTCATTTTTTAGTGCTGCATAATACTCCATGGTGTATAAATGCCACATTTTTTTTTTATCCATTCATCTATTGAAGGGCATCTGGGTTGGTTCCACAGTCTAGCTATTGTGAATTGTGCTGCTATGAACATCGATGTGGCAGTATCCCTGTAGTACGCTCTTTTAAGATCTTCAGGGACTAGTCCGAGAAGGGCAATAGCTGGGTCAAATGTTGGTTCCATTCCCAGCTTTCCCAGGAATCTCCATACTGCTTTCCAAATTGGCCGCATCAATTTGCAGTCCCACCAGCAATGTACAAGAGTACCCTTTTCCCCACATCCTCGCCAGCACTTGTTGTTGTTTGACTTCATAATGGCTGCCAATCTTACTGGAGTGAGATGGTATCTTAGGGTGGTTTTGATTTGCATTTCTCTGACTGCTAGAGATGGTGAGCATTTTTTCATGTACTTGTTGATTGAGAAGTGTCTGTTCAGATCCTTGGCCCATTTGTTGATTGGGTTATTTGTTATCTTATTGTCTAATTTTTTGAGTTCTTTGTATACTCTGGATATTAGGGCTCTATCTGAAGTGTGAGGAGTAAAAATTTGTTCCCATGATGTAGGCTCCCTATTTACCTCTCTTATTGTTTCTCTTGCTGAGAAAAAAAACTTTTTAGTTTAAGTAAGTCCCATTTGTTGATTCTTGTTATTAACTCTTGTGCTATGGATGTCCTATTAAGGAATTTGGAGCCCGACTCCACAATATGTAGATCGGAGCCAACTTTTTCTTCTATCAGACACAGAATCTCTGATTTGATATCAAGCTCCTTGATCCATTTTGAGTTAACTTTTGTGCATGGCGAGAGGAGGGGATTCAGTTTCATTTTGTTGCATATGGATTTCCAGTTTTCCCAACACCATTTGTTGAAGATGCTATCCTTCCTCCATTGCATGCTTTTAGCCCCTTTATCAAATATAAGATAGTTGTAACTTTGTGGATTAGTCTCTGTGTTCTCTATTCTGTACCATTGGTCCACCCGCCTGTTTTGGTACCAGTACCATGCTGTTTTTGTTACTATTGCTCTGTAATATAGTTTGAAATCTGGTATCGCTATACCGCCTGATTCACTGTTCCTGCTTAGAATTGCTTTTGATATTCTGGGTCTTTTATTTTTCCATATGAATTTCATGATTGCTTTATCTATTTCTACAAGAAATGCCGTTGGGATTTTGATTGGCATTGCATTAAACCTATAGAGAACTTTTGGTAATATCGCCATTTTGATGATGTTAGTTCTGCCTATCCATGAACAGGGTATATTTTTCCATCTTCTAAGATCTTCTTCTATCTCTCTCTTTAGGGTTCTGTAGTTTTCATTGTATAAATCTTTCACCTCTTTTGTTAGGTTGATTCCCAAGTATTTTATTTTTTTTGAGGATATTGTGAATGGAGTGTTTTTCCTCATTTCCATTTCAGAAGTTTTGTTGCTGATATACAGAAATGCCTTTGATTTATGCGTGTTGATTTTATATCCTGCCACTTTGCTGAATTCATTTATTAGTTCTAGTAGTTTTTTTGTAGACCCTTTTGGGTCTTCTAGGTATAGAATCATGTCATCCACAAATAGTGATAGTTTAAGTTCTTCTTTTCCTATTTTTATGCCTTTAATTTCTTTCGTCTGTCTAATTGCTGTGGCCAGTGTTTCGAGAACTATGTTGAACAGAAGTGGTGAGAGAGGGCATCCCTGTCTTGTTCCAGATTTTAGAGGGAATGCCTTCAATTTTTCTCCATTCAGAATTATGCTAGCCTGAGGCTTAGTATAGATAGCTTTTACAATGTTGAGGTAAGTTCCTGTTATCCCTAGTTTTTCTAATGTTTTGAACATAAAGGGATGCTGTACTTTGTCGAATGCTTTTTCTGGGTCTATCGAGATGATCATATGGTTCTTATCTTTAAGTCTATTGATGTGGTGAATAACATTTATTGATTTCCGTATATTGAACCATCCTTGCATCCCATGGATGAATCCTACTTGATCATGGTGCACAATTTTTTTGATGTGCCTTTGTATCCGATTCGCCAGAATTTTATTGAGGATTTTTACATCTAGGTTCATCAGAGATATTGGTCTGTAGTTTTCTTTCTTTGAGGTGTCTTTGTCTGGTTTCGGAATCAGGGTGATGTTGGCCTCATAGAATGAATTTGGAAGAGCTCCCTCTTTTTCTATTTCCTGAAATAACTTGAAAAGTATTGGTATTAATTCTTCTTTAAAGGTTTTTTAAAACTCCGCTGTATACCCATCCGGTCCTGGGCTTTTCTTGGTTGGTAGTCTTTTGATTGCCTCTTCTATTTCATCCATTGATATTGGTCTGTTCAAATTGTGTGTATCCTCCTGACTCAGTCTGGGCAAATCATATGACTTAAGAAATTTATCGATGTCTTCACTATCTTCTATTTTATTGGAATATAGGTTTTCAAAATAATTTCTAATGGTCTTCTGTATTTCTGTAGCATCTGTTGTGATATTGCCTTTTTCATCCCGTATGTTAGTAATTTGAGTTCTCTCTCTTCTTCTCTTTGTTAGCATGGCTAAGGGTCTGTCGGTCTTATTTATTTTTTCGAAGAACCAACTTTTAGTTTTGTTAATTTTTTTCAATAGTTTCTTTTGTTTCAATTTTGTTGATTTCTGCTCTGATTTTAATTATTTCTTGCTTTCTGCTACATTTGTTGTTGTTTTGCTCTTCCTTTTCTAGGGCTTTGAGATGAAGTGTGAGCTCATTTATTTGTTGGTTTTTTCTTTTTTTGAGGAATGACCTCCAGGAGATGAATTTCCCTCTTAAAACTGCTTTCATTGTATCCCATAGATTCCGATATGTTGTGTCTGTATTTTCATTTATCTCTAAGAATTTTTTGATTTCCTCCTTTATGTCCTCTGTAACCCAATGATCATTCAGTAACATATTGTTCATTTTCCATGTGATGTAGGATTTTTCCTTCCTTCTTTTATCATTGATTTCCAGTTTCATTCCAGTATGATCAGATAAAATGCATGGTATTATCTCCACCCCTTTATATTTACTGAGGGTTGCCCTATGGCATAATATATGTTCTATTTTTGAGAAGGATCCATGTGCTGCTGAGAAAAAAGTATATCCACTTAATTATGGTTGATATATTCTATATATGTCAGTTAAGTCTAGGATATTGAGTTCTATAGTTTCTTTATTCAACTTTTGTTTGGAGGATCTGTCCAATGGTGAGAGAGGTGTGTTGAAGTCACCCATAATTATTGTGTTGTGGTCTATTTGATTCTTGAACTTGAGGAGAATTTGTTTTATGAACGTCGCAGCACCATTATTTGGTGCATAAATAAATATTGATAATTGTTATGTCTTGTTGGTGAATGGTACCTTTTAACAGTATATAATGTCCTTCCTTATCACTTTTGATTAACTTAGTCTTGAAGTTGATTTTATTCGATATGAGGATGGCCACCCCTGCTTGCTTACGAGGACCGTGTGCGTGGTATATTTTTTCCCAACCTTTCACCTTCAGCCTGTGTATGTCTTTTCCAATCAGATGTGTCTCCTGGAGGCAGCATATTGTTAGATTTGTTTTTTTAATCCATGTTACCAGCCTATGTCGCTTTATTGGAGAGTTTAAGCCATTAACGTTTAGAGTTACTATTGATATATGGTTTGTACTTCCAGCCATGTTTGATTATTTATCTTTTTTTTTTTAATTTAGTTTGTTTCTCCATGATTAGCTTTCCCCCCCGCCCTCTGTCTTTACCGAGGCACTTCCTACTGATGCTTTTGGTTATTGTTTTTTATTTCTTTCTCATGTAGTGTTTTGCTCAAGATGCTTTGCAATGCTGGTTTTCTGGCTGCAAATTCTTTTAGCTTTTGTTTATCATAAAAGATTTTTATTTCATTGTCCTACCTGAAGCTTAATTTTGCTGGACACAGAAATCTTGGTTGGCATCCATTGTCTTTCAGTGTTTGAAATACGTTGTTCCAGGATCTTCTCGCTTTCAGCATCTGTGATGAAAAATCCGTTGTTAACCTTATTGTTTTACCCCTGAATGTAATCTGCCTCCTTTCTCTTGTAGCTTTTAATATTTTCTCTTCATTCTGTATATTGGATATCTTCATAACAATGTGTCTTGGCGTTGTTCTACTGTGATTTTGTGTGCTCGGTGTCCTGTATGCATTTACAATTTGTATATCTGTTTCCTTTCTTATTTCTGGAAAGCTTTCTGTAATTATTTCATTCAGCAGGTTACTCATTCCCTTGGTTTGAATCTCTATACCTTCCTCTATCCTTATGACTCGTAAGTTTGTTTTTTTTATGTTATCCCATATCTCTTGGATGTTTTTCTCGTGATTTTTTACCAGCCTTTCTGAGTTGGCTAGACTCTTTTCAAGATGATATATTTTGTCTTCATTATCTGATGTTCTGGCTTCTACTTGCTCCACTCTGTTAGTGATACTCTCATTTGAGTTTTTAATTTGGTTTATAATTTCCTTCATTTCTAGAATTATTGTTTGATTTTTTTTTATTATCTCTGTCTCCTGATAAAGATGCTTAACTTCTTCTTTTATCTGTTTATGTAATTCATTTTCAATGTGTTCTTTCACTGTTTGAATTTGCTGTCTCGTATCCTCTTTAAGGTTCCATTCCATCTGTCTAAGGTATTCCTTGAGTTCTTTATATGACCATTTTTCTGATGACTCTAGGTCCTCTTGAATATTTAGGCTGTCCTGCATTGTTTGTACTCCTTTTCTTCCTTGATTTTTCATGCTGCTCATGTTACTTCTTGTTCTGTTTGACTGCTGAGTTACTGTTTACTGCTATAAATTTATTTGATGCTTGGGAAAAAAGATATTAGAAGGGAAGGGAAGTAGTCACTAAAGAGAATCAGAGTAAGCAGGTAGAATATAAGGAAGGGGGAATAAGAAAATTGAAAAGAAAAGACAATAGAAAAAAAATAGAAAAGAAAAAAGAAAAAAAAATTAAAAAAATAATAAAAAAATGAAAATTAAAGTTTAAAAAAATAATAATAAAATAAAAAAATTTAAAAAAATAATTTAAAAAACAATAACAAAAAAATGAAAATTAAAAAAAACCCAAATTAAAAAAAAATTAATAAATGCAGTCTTAGAGTTTGCTTAACTTATCTTCCAGTAGGTGGAGCTGTGCCCACTGGGCCAAGCTTCTCCTCTCAATAGGCAGGAACCAATCACTGTGCAGCAGCTCTTCCTCCCAGACTGGGCGGGTCTCCAATCCTGAGTGCCTAGGGCCTTCTCTTGTGTCTAGTCACTTCCCCACTTTTCCTCAAGCCAGGCCCTGCTCACTGGTGATGCTCACCACAATACTGGCTACACGCCGGATCTGCTGCTCCTGGAAGCCCTGTTTTCATGAATGTCTGGGCACACTCTCCCTGTTTGCCATTCCTTCAGACCCTAAGTTTATAGAGCTTGGGGCTGAGAACCCCCAGCGAATTTGCTTGCCCTCCGGTAGCCACGCCCCTGATAGCTGGTGCAAGAGACCTCAGTTGTCAGCACTGGTGGGAGCGGTAGCCGGGAGTTCCCGGCCGCGAGTCCCGTGCCATTCCTGATTCCCTCAGTCTGGCTATCACGCTCACGGGAGAGCTGGGAGGGGCCCTTAAGGTTTCCCCGCTGTGTGGAGAGGGAAGGCTAGGGGATTACACACCTGTCACTGCTAGTGATGTCAGTTCTCTGCCATGGTGGTATCCCATGCAAATGGTGACAGTTCGTTCCCTTTGCTGGGTGACCAATGCAACGGGTGGGTCCTGACTGTCTCTCCCAAGCCCCGTTTCAATCCTGTGGCCACTGCCTATGAAGGCTTGGTTGGCTTTTACCTCCGTAAGTTCAGAAGGGCCGACCCGTTGTTTCAGTGGGGTCATTAGTGCTGAGTCCAAGCAGTTTGGCTGCAAGAAGCAGGCGAACGGGAGCTTGAATGCAGCCGATCCGGGCTCAGTGTGTGTTCTGAGAGGCCCAGACTATTCGCCCCAGATCCACGTCAGCTCAGCATTGCCTCGTGATCCTGAGCAAACAGCATTTAGACAGTTTACGACTCCCTATGCCCACGCAGCTGAAGAGGTCAGAGACTTGATCTCTCAGCGCCATGTTGGATCCTCCCCAACCTTTGTTTGTTTAAACTATGGTTTCTTTTTAAAATCTAAGCAAGCTTAATATGCACATTTATATATTCTTTTCTTAAATGATGACATACAAGGAACACTTTTTTCTATCTTGCTTTTTTTTTTTTTAACATAACACTATACCCCAAAGACCATTCCACAGTAGTCCAGAGAGAGAATCCCCACTTTTGTTGCAGTTGTCTAGTACTCTCTTGTGTACATGTACCATAGTTTTTATTCAGCCTATTTCTTTATGTGGACATGTGGGACATGGACATACAATCTCTTTATGTGAAATCTTTTTTTTTTCTTTTTTTGATGTTATAAGCAGTATCACAATGGAGTCCTAGGAATGGCATTACTGAATTAATGGATAAATTCACATATAATTTTTGTTAGATACAGTAGGGAACATGTGTAACTAACTAGCTTGATAAATTCCAACAATAAGCCAGCTTTCAGTTCAAGGAGTCATAGCTAATGGCAGCATATAATTATTATATTTACATGCAAAAATTATGCTGCATACTCATGATCTAAGGTATAAAAATTTGCCCAACTACTGCATAAATTAGTCACTAACTACTGGCATCACCAAATGGAAGTGTTCCTATAAAGTGAGTTAAAAAGACCTTTCCTCTGCTTTGCTGATATTGGTGTACTTGTTATACATGTATCATTACTAATAAAAACATCCACTGAGTACTTGTCAAAGCACTTTCAAGTATTTTTGATCTTCTCAACAATCATAGGTTGATGATTATAATTCCATCTTACTGAACAGAGAAGATTAGTTATAGCAGACAATAATACAATAAATTAGTGGCAGAGTCAAGTCCTATTCTACCAAAACTCCATGCTAAATTATGTTTCTAAGCCACCAAGCTGCTTATATATATTGAGGATATATGAGAACTGCAAGTTGGTTGTTGTTTTTAGATATTAAGTAGCAGTTTTGAATTATAAGAGAGGAAGAGAACACTAAAAATTTTTAAAATTTCCTCCTCACATATAGTATTAATGAATCCATTTTCTGTTCTATAACAAAATACATGCAGTTGGAAAATGTGTAAAGAAAAGAGGTCTATTTAGCTGTTTCATAGGCTGAAAGTCCATGCTTGGTTGGCCTCATTTGTTCTGTCATGGTGAAGGTGTCATGGGAGTGCATACCAGAAGGGGTGAACAAATGGCAAGACAAAAAGCCAGAGACTAGGGAAGAACTAGTCTTGCTCCTTTATAAAAACTCACTTTTAGGAGAACAACTCACTCTGTGCCAGACAAGTATCAATCTCTACATTTTCCCCCACCTCTGGTATTGCAGATTGAACTCAGGGGAATTTTACCACTGAGCAATAGCCCCAGCCCTTTTTATTTTTTGTTTTGAGACAGGGTCTCGCTAAATTGCTTGGCCTTGCTGAGTTGCTGAGGCTGGGTTTGAACTTAAGAGCCTCCTGCCTCAGCCTCCTGAGTTCGGATTACAGGTGCACAAACCATGCCTGGCTCCAGTATCAATCTCTTCTAATGATAGTGGCCACAGTGACAAAATTGCCTTGCATGTAGGCCCAACCTCTTCAAAGCTCCACATTGCCACGCTAAGAACAAAGTTTCCTTCCTATACTTGAAACCTTGGGGGCCAAACTATAAGCAAATCATAGCACATGTACAGAAGTAATTTGTGGAGGCCACAATTTCTTCTTTCATATACCATACCAAAAATTACTGCATGTGAAAATTTTCCTTTTCCTTTTTTTTTTTTTTTAAGCAAAAACCTAAAAACAAAAAACAAAAAACTGCAACCAAACAAACAGATGCAATTTAAATACATTAAAATTGTTTTGGTAAGACTGAAAAACAGCAGCGTATTTTTAATAACCTAATTGAATCCTATTGAGCTGGGTGTGGTGTCATGTGCCTGTAATCCCATCGACTCAGAAGGCTGAGGGAGGAGGTTCACAAGTTCAAAATCAGCCTCAGTAACTTATGGAGGCCCAAAGCATCATAGTGAGATCATCTCAAAAAAATAAAAAGGGCTGGGGATGTGGCTGTGGTTAAGTGCCTCTGGCTCAATCCCTGGTATCCACCCCCGCCGACCCCCCAAAACTGAAAAGAATGCTGCAATTGTGCACTATATTTTATAATAGGAACTTTTATTATGATTAGTAGTAGGTGAAAAGGAAAGCTTTTTCACTCTAATATTCTCCTAAAGTACAGTTGCTGAGTATGTAAGAGCTGTGTGATGCCTAAATATATTAGATTATTGTTTTATTATTTAAGAAAATGGAGATAAAGGAATGTTACAAGGTTTTAGTTTAAGCCTCTTTCCATGATCAGCCGTTTTTGATTTTTTTTTCTTGGTATTATTGCTAAAATATTCATTTGAACAGTAAAATATTTAAATGCCTGGATACCAAGGTTTGGTATCATTTTGTTTAGCATACATCACAATTTATATATTGATTGTTTTCTTTTGTAGCTATCCAGTGTCTAGAGAGTATATTAACATATAAAAAAGAGAGGAGTTAACTTTTTATCTTCCCAAATAAAACATTTTGAAGATAGGAAAAAAGATTCATCACAAAGAAAAAAGCATTATAATATATCTGTCTATACATGGCTGCCACAAAATATGAGTTTGCATTTTGGAAATCTAGTATGCTTTATATAAATAACTATTAAAATTATGTTACTCAAGCTTTTGGGAACAAAGAATTAGAAGTTCAGATAAAAACTATTTAAATATGACACTAAATCTAGACCTTTAAAAAAAAACAAAAACAAAAGAACTTTGTTTTGTGTGTGTGTGGTGCTGAGGATCCAACGTGGTGCCTCACACATGCTAGGCAAGCGCTCTACCACTGAACCACAACCCCAGCCCTAAATCTAGTCTTATATGGGAAAATTTTCCTACTTACAAATTTTCAATTTTGTAAAACAAAGGACCGTAGCTTCCATAGATTTAGGCCCACAATTTTGATATCTGAGTAGAAAATATCACTTTCTGAAACTAAATTGGCACATATGTATTGTTGAGAGCCACAGTTTAGTCAGAATGACGCCTGGCATTTTGCTAGAGGGAATGGTTGAAAGGTAACCCTGCTCTGGGATTAGGGTGGATCCTGGGTGGGGGGGAAATAGGGCGGCTCCAGGATTAGGGTAGATCCTGCTGGGATTAGGGCGGATCCTGCTGCCTCTGGGGCCCACTACTTTGGAGTTGGGGGGGGGGGTGTTCCGGAGAATTGACTCACGGAGCTGGTGGAGGGAGTGTGTTCCCGGAAAGTGTGTGTAAAGGGCCAGTGAAAGTTCCAGAATAAAGAGTTGCTGTTTGAACCTACAAGGCTTTGTGGCGGCTGGGTTATTTTGTGCCCAGACAGACTGCAGCATATTGTGACTGAAAGTATATTGCAGCTAAAGGAAGAATTGGAAAACCAATAAATTGGAATGAAATTCATGATGATTACCAGATGTCAGGTTCATGGGCTGGAAAAAGAAAGAAATTTGGGTAAATTTTAATCAAGTGCTTAGGCATTGTTACAATCTAAAAGGTGTAAAAAGACATAGAGTATACAGGAAGTCTGAAAGTTTTAAAGAGGTCTTTTATCCATACTCCATTATTCATAAATCAGACCCAATAGAACATACATCTCATCAATTTTGGTATAGAAGATTTTTGAAGAAAACAAATTTCACAGATTTACTTCCAGGTCCTGTTTGTAGTGTTCTTAAATTTAATTGATGGCAAAAACACCTGACTGCTTAGTTAAGAATACCAAATGGGAAGGAAGAAAAAATAGGTGGAAGGTGAGGAACTCCATATGTGAACACTTGGTAATATGTACATAAAGAGGAAACCAAAAGTCCTCTTAAAATAATATGTAGTAAATGTAAGGTCCTTGCTTAGCATCTGGATGGCCATATTAAGTGACAGCTGCCATTTTAAGAAAAATTCTGCTTTCCCCACCCAAGAGCATTTCTGAGAAAGTCTCACCACTCCTTCATACCAACCCAACCCTTCACACACACACAGCCCCCAATCCCTGAGCCTGCCCCCATAAAAGTCCCAAACCCCAAGCCCGTTTTGCCACTCTCTGCCTATGGAGAGATGGCCTTTATTTGTCAGCTCTGACAAATAAACTCTTGTGTGTATGGATCTCTGCCTGGTCTCCCTCTTTTATTTCTTGCTCACCTGTCTCAGGTTCCTCACTTTCCTTTCAGTAAGACTTGCCAGGAATGCTACTGTTCATTTTTCAGGCTAGTATAATTTTTTAGGCTATCATCTGAATATTATAATTTCTGATAGAATTATAACTTCATATACTATGAACACTGATTTCCTGTGAACTTTTTTTTCTTTAAGTGCTACAGACCAGGCAACTCTGCAGAGAACTGTGGTGCAAATGTTAAGTTGGTGTTAAAAGAAATCTTGACGTTAATAGACATTCTCTTCATCCATTCACAACCTTATTTACTATCTTCCATTTTCTGAGTATTAGTACTATTCCCTTGAGTTCCTGGTAGGCTACATCTTTTCCTCTCTGGTAGGATGTCTTTGATAGTCCTCAAATCTGATTTTACTGGTACAAAACTTTGTTTTGCTTTGTCTTTTTTTAAAGTTTTTTTTTTTTTTAGTTGTAGATGGATACAATACCTTTATTTTATTCATTTATTTTTATGTGGTGCTGAGGATGAACCCAGGGCCTCACATGTGCTAGGCAAGCCTCTACCACTGAGCTACAACTCCAGCCTCTTTGCTTTGTCTTTTGAGTATAAACTCCCTCAGGCTTCCTGATTGCATTTCTTGTTTTCTCTCAAAATTCCTAGAATGGAAAAATCAGGTATTGTGAATTCTGCCTTCTAAACAGAACATTCTTTATTCTGCAACGAAATGGTAATACAAAGGAAGGATTCACTTGAGTGGCGGAGGTCAAAAGCCTATGGAATTGCACCCCAAGATATGGACAAACTGCCTACTCCTAGCAGCAAGAGACCATGTGAGTTGGCGGGTCGAGGATATGTATTTTAGATGTGGTTGGTCATTATACGCTCGCCATGAGGAGTCACAGTACTTTGCAAATAGGATTAAAAAAACAACAAGGAAAGTTGTACTGTCATCATCCAGTTTTGTTTTATGGCATTTCCACCACCGTAAGAAGTCATTTAAAGTACCTGGGATAGTAGAGTCCGACCCTTTGCGGCACTTTAAGCCCAGAGACTTCCTAGCGGGACTCTGTAGAGACAACAGACGGCTCCTGGGGTTTCTAATTCTAGAATGTGGGAACAGTCGGCCCAAGTCGGCTTTCATCCCCTTTTAAAACACATACACAATTCCGCGTGCTAAAGGCCCAGCCTCTGGTAGAGGCGCGCAGAAAGGATGCTCGAAATCTGAGCTCACGAATCCAGAGATGACTCCGCATTTAAAATTCAGTTCCGAGTACGAGCGCGCCAGGGGGCGGAAGCCGCGCCACGTGACCGGCCCTCCTGCGTGGCCATTAATACCGAGGCATTCGCCACTGCCGCTGCCACATTTCCTAGCTCCTAAAGCGAGGGGCAACCCTGAAACATCTGAGGAGGCGGTCCAATTAGCTCTGAACTCAGGGTCACTAGAACTCGGGCCTCGTCCAGCAATGCTTTCAAAATCCCTCGTAGGCAAAGGGCTGTCAGAAACTTCCGCCTGGGTGCCAAACACGTGACCGCGTGAGTGTAGGGGAGGCGGAGGGCGGCCTTCACAACTCCAGTCCCGGGCCTCCGCCCTTCACGGCGCGCGACGACGCTGCTCACGGCGGCCTCCGCCCTGGCGCGCCTGCGCACGCGGCTCTCGCGGTGTCTCGCGCTCGGCCCCGCCCACCTCTGCCCCCGCCCTTTCCGCCCCTCCCTCCCCCTCCGCCCTGTCTCTCGGCGGCGGCGGCGGCGGCGGCGGCTCGCGCAGCTTGTTGGCTCGCTATATAAAGGGGAGAAGCAGGCGGACCGGACGGCTGGAGCTGCAGCCGGTGGCGGCAGCGGCGGCGCGGGGAGCGGCGACCGGTGTTGGTTTCCCTCCTTGGCGCCGGGCGGGGAGCGGGCAACGCCCCCCGGACCCCTGAAGGGTCGTGGCTTTTTTAAAGGCGATTCTCGAGGTTTTTAGCCCGGGAGGAGTACCCCCCTCCTCCTAATCTCACCGCTACCCTTACTCCTTCAGGATCGATTTTGTTTTAAATTTTTGCCCCAGTCTTGCGGTGGCTTGGGTCACCCTTCAGGTCTTCGTTTGTTTCTTTTTTTTTCTTTTTGGTTTTGTTTTCTTTTCTCGAGGTTGCCCCCCTCTTGTTTGTGTTGTGTGTGGAAATGGCGAACTCGGCAAATACAAACACCGTGGTAAGGACGTGGTTCGGTGGCCGGCGGGGGCTTCGTTCCGGCGGCAGCAACGGCCGGACCGGGCGGGGGCGGGGACGGCGGCGACTCCGGGCCTCGACTCTCCGTCGCCCGCGAGGCCGCCGCCGCCGCCGCCGCCGCTTCCCGCCTCGGGCGGACCGGGCTGGGGTGGCGGGCGCGGGGGGGCGCCGAGGGCTCGCGGCGGCGGGAGGGCGGGGGCGCCAGCGGGCCTGGGGCCTCCGCGGGCGGACCGGGCCGCGCAGGCGGTTGGGCCCGGGCGGGCGCGCGGCCCCGACCCCGGCCCCCGTCGCCGGGAGGGCGGGCGGGAGCGAGTCGCCGCGTCCCCGGCGGGGGCCCGGCTGTCCGCTGGCTCGACGAGGCTCCCCGAGCGGCCGCGCATCCAAAGCCGAGCCTAGGGAATTGGGCGAGCCCCCGAGACCCACTTTAGTGCAGTGGAAGATTGACGGTTACTCTCAGGGTTACTTTGGGTTTCTCTGGCGGTTGTGCTTTGGGAACCATCTCTGGGGCCATTTTATGCTCTTTTTAAAAAAAAAAAAAGGACGAAGGTTGAAAAGCACTTATCTCAGTTCCTTCCGCACGGGTAAAATGGCGAAGGGGAAGCAAAAGCCCCATCGTATCTT
The DNA here is from genome assembly GCF_048772815.1 of Callospermophilus lateralis. NCBI lineage: Eukaryota > Metazoa > Chordata > Mammalia > Rodentia > Sciuridae > Callospermophilus > Callospermophilus lateralis. The sequence goes on from NC_135307.1 coordinate 23,328,672, forward strand.
CGACTAGCAAAAGCACCGAAACAAACAAAAAAGCCTTCAGTGGTCAAAGTGTCTCCCGCTTTCGCCCTGGAATTTGCCTACTTCTTCCCGCTTGTCCCTTTTTGGTTACTTGCGATCACGTAGGTTTGCAAAAAGCAGTCACATAAATAACCTTTTCAGTCACCAACGCAATGTGATCACTAGTCCACCCAACTCTTTAATTATTTTATTATGACAATAAAACACGTTTTTGCCCGATCCCAAATGCCGCAGACAAGCCCGCGGCCGCGCGACACAGTACCGTTGGCGACTCGGGTTGATCCATCATGGCTGCGGCCGCTTACCCTGCTTTTCAGTCCCTGAGCCTTGTGGTCCTCCTCCCTTTGGCTGCCCTGTTTATATAGAGCCATTGCCGCTCTCTAATATAGACTCTGCCAGGATGGGAAGGTGCTTTTCAGGCCTACGTCACCGCCTCTCCATTTAAACACCAGATCCGGCTTTAAATAGTGAGAGCTGCTGAGAGCGGGGCTGGGAGGTGCGTGCTCCCGAGGCGAGAGGCGGGCGCGTGCAGAGCTCTATTTATTTCTAGGTCCTTTTCTAACGCTGTAATTTTGCATCCTGCTGGGGCCGCTTAAAAGCCCCAAGTTTTTGTTTTGTTGCAACACCTAGGGTTTGCTTTCATTGTTCAGAGAAATACGCCCAGCTGCCGGCTCATTTTTTAGATTTTTTAAAAATTTAAAATCACATGACATTTTTCTTGGATTGGAAGGTGTCTTATTGTCGGAAAATTTTCAAACGCTTTTCTATATTAAATGCTAGCTATAATGGACTGCATGGGTTTGAGTTTACTGTTCACCAAGTATTCAGGAAATATGTTACAACTATATCATAATATTTTCTCATGTTTTCCTATAATTATCCTAGAAACGAAGCTTTTCAAAGAAATAGGCAAGTGGCTAAAGCCCATATAGGATTTAATGTCCACAGTACACTGATGGGTAAGGGGAAATGCAGTGAGAGACGGCAAACTGCATTTTAAAAAATTAAAATTCTAAGTAGGCCGTGTTTTTATTGCGTTGGATATTAACCTGGTGCCCAGTATAGAAATTAATTTACTTTCCACCCTGCATAAAAGAATTAACGTTTTTGAAAGGAAACTTCTAATTAATCACTCCATAATGTCACCGGTTTTAAAGTTTGCAGTATTTGCTTTTTTAAAAAATCTGGACAAACTTAAATTATCTTCTGTATAATGAAAACTTTGGCCCAAGTGAAGTTCAGAAATTTAAGTAATAAATTAGATATTGCTTATTTCAAACAGTGCCTGTATACCCACATGCTTTTAAGAAAAAATCAATATTTTGAGAACTTTTCACATTGTAAACAACTGCTAAATTATTCTTTATGCATATACTCTGTGACAGACTACACGTTTCTCTTGTGCAACCATAGTGCTTCTAAATTGGTTAAGTGTCCCGGTTGTGGTTCATTAAGACACAAAAGCAAAATCTTAAAGCATGAATGAATCATTAAATAGGAAGTACCAGAAAAAAGCAGATTTGTGTTTATAAATGTCTGAAATACTAAGCAGAAATGTTTTATTTAGGATAACTGACTTCAGATCAAAATGTCTATAGTTTCCTGGAAAAATAATTGATTTATCCTACCTATTTAAAATTACATTGCCTGTGTGATGTCCAGAGAAGTCATTGGTAGAAAGCACTCTAGTTGTACATTTGTAATTCGGTAGTTAAATTACCATGGATAAGATAATCCGCCACCAGATATACTTTATATAGAAGAAGAATGTTTAAAAGTAAGGAGGGACTAGAGAGATTCTCTTTTTACAGATTAAGTTTATTGAGGCAGAGTTGGCATAATAAAAAAAGTAGATTAGTGAGTGAAACAGTAAGGATATTTGAACTGTCCTGGTTGTAAAGAAAAGGAATTAATAGGTTTTAATGGTTGAGATACATTGTACAGGACAAACCAGTATTTTTGGCTAGGAAGGATATATTTTCTTAGAAGGTTCCCTGTGATAACAGTATTGCTGGTAGAGATGCTGATAAAGCATTTGATTTCTTTTTGAAGTTTGTGTATGAGAGCAAACCCTTGGTTTTTATTGATAGCCAGTAGCTTTAACCTTAAGCAAGCTATCAAACACAAATAATGACAAAGGATTAAATGAAAAAGTATTGTTAACATTAACATTTTGATAATGTGTAAGAGTTCTAAAGAGACATATCTAGTTTATCATTTGGAATGCAAACTTTTTTTTTTTTTTTAACCCCCCATAGGATGAGGTTTAGGCTGATTGTTCTAACTCCCTCCTTTTGTTTTTTAGAAACCTTGTAAAGTGCTCACATTTGTTTTCATTTTAGTCATTCTTCAAATAATACCAGCAATAAAAATAGTAATAATTACATTGAACATGCAGGGATGTTCATGATTTTATTCTGTAGTGTCACCTAGGCAGGAGAAGGAAGAGAGAAATCATGAGAAAAGAATCAGTGTATCTGTTCCTCTGGAACCTTGAGATCTGTAATTGTGGTTATATGAATAGTTTAATGATATAGCTTGACATTACAAATTGGGTCACAAAAAATAGAAGTGAGGCGATTTTTAAACTTGAATGTCTATTATTACCAGATGAGTGGACATGAGGTTCTCCAAAGTCTCAAGACTTAGTGGCAAGGTTATATGGTATAACAGGGTATAAAACACAGAATGGAATAAAAGGAACCAGATATAAGCAGCCATAAAGCCATTTTAAAATATCATGTTAAGTATTTTTTCTACAAAATAGGAAATTATAACTGAAAATGTATGGATCTTGTATGTGTAAGGGCCTTCTGTTTATGAATTGTATTACATGTCTTAATACTTCTCTTAATGTGCAGTCATCAAGTACAGTACAAATGGTGTTTATTAGGATGGCCATAACATATTCTAAAATAAGTTTTAGATAGTTGACAAGATGACTTTTTAATTTTTTTGAATCTGAACCTTTTAACCTGTTGAAAACAATCTTTTTCAAGAGTCTTATTTTTCCTTTAAAGCCTAAATTATATAGATCTGTGATTGAAGATGTTATTAATGATGTGAGAGACATCTTTTTGGATGATGGAGTGGATGAACAAGTCCTGATGGAACTAAAAACTGTGAGTTTGTCTCTTTTTTTAATATTTATACTTTCCCCCACTAAGGACATGTTCTTCAACCACAAATGAATATGTTTCCATAGGATGAACATTTGACTCTGCTTAAGGATGCAGTATAGTTTAGTGAATGGGTGGTGGTTTTAAATCCCAACTCTACCATCCAGTCTTCCTCTGAACTCAGGCAAGCTACTTTTATTTCAGTTTCCTTACATGAAGATAGGAATTGGTAGTATTTAACCTTAAACAGTTTTGAGGATTAGATGTACTAGCTACATAAAATACTTATCACAATGCCTACCCAATAGCACTAGCTATTGTTATCGAGTGGCTAACATTCTACATTTTATAGTCCAATTACTTGAAATGCCTGCAACTTTTTAAAATCATTTTTGGTCTTAATATACTTGGTTGTAAAATTGAATTTGTAGGATTGAAATATTTAATTAAAAGAACTTTAGGTTCTTTGGTCAGATTTTTTTATGTGGTCCAAATGTTATATTTAGAATACGTTTTATGTTGGGAGCTGGTTTTCTATTTATTGGATTTAAACAGAAATATTTTGTTTTTTTATGATGATTGGTGAAATTGTGGAATATTTTTGCCCTCTTGATTAGAATAGAGTTTCTCAAATTATATAGTGTATGGATTTCTGAGTTTTCTTCACAGGTGAACTAAACACCTAAGTCTGAAAAATCATAGACTTTCTTTCATTCTTTTCAAGTAAAATTGGTGTTCTATGAGAAAAGTGACTAGCTAACTCATAGCTAAAATGTACGTATGCTTTTCCTTGAGACAGTTGTTCATATGCAGCAGAAATGATTTATACATACTTCCAAGTCTGATGAAATTTATTCATGTATTGTGCTGATGTTAGAAAATTTGATTGCCTGATGTTCTGTAATGAAATGTGTTAACATTTGAAAGATCTGTATAATTCATTCAACTTTTATTTTCCAAAAGTTCATTGATATACAGTTTCAGATTCTACATTGCTGAACTTTTAAGAAAACATTGCTCAAAATACCTTTCCTATCCCACCTATTTAACTGTAGGCCATATTTTTTTCTTTAACCAAAACAAAGCAAATGTAGAGGCAGATTTGAGAATACAGCTATTTTTCTTTAAGTCATTTCTCACCCTCAGTTTTTATGTGGAAAATGTGATTATTTTCAGAAAGAATATTATTTGTGTTAACATGTGGTGAATGTATTTTCTTTCTTTTTTAAAATTATTTATTCATTTATTTTTATGTGGTGCTGAGGCTCGAACTGAGTGCCTCACATATGTTGGGCAAGCACTCTGCCTCTGAACTACAGTGCCATCCCATGATGATTTTATTTCTAAATAAATTAATAAGTAAAACACAAACAAAAGGTCTTTGAGGTTCTTGTTAATTTTTGAAAGAGATACTGAGTCCAGAGATCAAAAAGTGTTAATATTGCTGGTTTATAAATTGAATATTGAGCTCTTTTAAAGCTGTGTCTAAATACATAATCACAGTAAGCAAATAGGAAGATTTGGTTTGCTCTTATTTATTCATTCATCTGAGGTGTAAAGTTAGCAACTCATTAAGTAAAACAAATATCTTTACTGTAGTGTTGAAATGTGTCTTATAGAGTATTCAGTAAGAATCTGCCCATGTGAGGAAGGGGGGAAAAAAGCTTGAATAGAAATGAGGAAATATTTACCCTGAGAAAAATACAAGATTTATGAATAGTGAAGAGTAAGTATCCAAAAATGCAAACGTAAGAATGCCAACTATGAGACATGAGTTGGAAGAACAGTATAAACTATTCAAAGAGCATAAAGTATCTCAGGGATATGAATAATGAGAGAACAAGCTTATTTCGATTTCTTAGTGTAGCTGGCATGTTTTTTTTTACAATTAATGTTATAGACATATAATGGTTGTCATCATAGGTCTGCCACCTTACGTGGAAGTTATATATAACATTTATAGTTGTAGAAAATCAGTCCTAATGACTAATTTATCCTAGGTCAAGAGTATAGTGGTCAGTCCAGGTTGTTATCAATTCTTGGTTTGTACGTTGAAAATCTGGAGAATTGATTATTTCCCTACATTCCTGATAGAAGCAAGAAATTAAAAAGAAAAGTTCTCTTTAAAATCAAATATCTTGCCAGGGGTGGTGGTGCATGCCTGTAATCCCAGTGGCTCCAGAGGCTGAGGCAGGAGGATCACAAGTTCATAGCCAGCCTCAGCAAAAGCAAGGTGCTAAACAACTCAGTGAGAACCCTGTCTCTAAATAAAATACAAAACAGAGTTGGTTGGTAGTGTGGCTCAGTGGATGAGTGCCCCTGAGTTCAGTCCCTGGTACCAAAAAAAAAAAAAAAAATCACATCCTTACTTTCACTTCTATTATATTTGGCTTTTTAAGGATGGGTGGATATTCTATAGGTCATGTGGTGATATTTAGTTTACTGGGTAATTTTAAATGACAAAAGTTTGGACTTTAATTTAGACTTTGAATCCTCAGCTTCAACCACAGTGCTTAGCATATGCAGTTGGCATTCAGTAAATATTTAGCTGAGTTGATTAAAAACAAATGGGGCTCCAGAAAATAACTGAACAAAGTAGTTTGATATTTTTGTTTTTAAATGGGGTATATTTTAATAAGCTCAGTTGTATAGGAGTTAAAAATAAAACTTTTAGCCTAAACTGGAGCTAGGGTTGTGGCTTAGTGGTAGAGCGCTCACCTAGCATGTGTGAGGCACCAAATTTGATCCTCAGCACCACATAAAAATAAAAGTATTGTGTCCAACTATAAAAATAAAATAAAAACTCTTAGGCTAAACTAAGTTTGTTATTTTAATTCTCTGCACTAAATTTCTTTATGATTTCCTTAGAATTTCCAGAGTGTGTGCTAGATTTAACCGCCAGCCAGCACTGTCCAATACAACTTTCCACAATGATGGGAAATATATACACACACATATATGTGTATATACACAAACACACACACACATATATATAATATGTTTTATATATTTATTTATTTATTTTAGTTGTAGGTGGACACAATGTCTTTATTTTTATGTGATCCTGGGGATCTAACCCAATGCCTCACACATTAGCAAGTGCTCTACCCCTGAGCCACATCCCCAGCATAAGATTCTATATTTATGTTCTATATGGTGTCACTAGCTGCAGGTGACTATCATGGACTTAAAATATAATTAAAAGGAACTGAAGAATAGAATTTTTATTTATTTTGGTTAATTTAAATTTAAATCGCTGCATGTAGCCAGTGACTACCATATCGGATTGTGCAGGTTTAGATGTTCTTGTTAGTAAAACTAACATTAATTTTATATTTTATGACTCATAAAGACATTGTAATTTAGTTCTAGTCCCTTCTGTCCTTTTTGTTTTTTTGGCCATTTCACAAATTCTTATCAGAAGCTGCATAAAGCTACAAAGGAAATCATGGTGAATAACGTTATGATTTAGTATATGTAATGAGAATCCATGTAATTTAAGGGTCCCATAGTTAATGCAGAAAAAGTGATGATATACACACAAAAAAGTTTAGCCCAATTCTTAAGGTTATTTGTTGAACCACTATGGGCCTACTTTTTTTAATGTGTGGATTATTAGAAATAGAGAAGGTATTGAAAATAGTTCTGTTGGTAAATTCATATTTGAATGGAAAATGTGTTTTTGATTTGTAAGTGACTAGATGGTAATGACAGTTTAGAAATTCTCTTCAAAGTGAAAGGTAAAATTATCTCGATTTCCAAACTGTCAGAGACCTACCCAAATCCAAATAGTAAGTATCATGTGAAACATGGCCTGTTTTTAATGAAACAACAGGAAGAGTTTCTTCAGTTGGAAAGAAGTTTGCCTGTTTCTAGTTCAGGTTTCTCAACCTTGGCACTGTTGACATTTTGGACTGTTTGTTACAGGGCTGTCCTTTTCATTGTAGGATATTAGCAGCATAATTGTCTTCTGCCCACTAGATGCCAGTAGCACCTTTCAGTTGTGACCAAAAATGTCACAAGACATTGCCAAATCTCTCTAGGGAAGTGGGGGCAAAATCACCTCCAGGTGAGAAACACTTCTCCAAATGTATTCTAGTTATATATAGATACTTGATTTACTCTGGGTATATAGAATTTTGGACCATAAATTGAATAATAATCTACTTTCTCCTTCATTTGCTCTTCGGGAAAGCTGTGTGTCCCTGACATTTCTTGGTAGGAAAAAATTAGTCTTTAGGAGCTAGATAAAAATGTGAAAAATAGGAGAATTCTTCAGAATTTCTAGCCTAGCATACTGTGAGGAAGCAGTAAGTAGGTTCATCGTATTTTATAAGATAAGAAAGCAGACTCGGACTGTGATTTGATAAGAACTTAAAAGTGGTAGAGATGTGAAACTTTTTATCTTCTGTGATGTGTATAGTAGAATGAAGGTACCAAGGCTATAATTTAACAGTTTATAGTTTAACAGTTGATATCCTGTTAACAAACAGGACGTTTTGCTAAATAAAATTATGTAAGAACATGGTTTGGTGATGGGTGGTCAGAGTTGCTTTTATGAGTCATTTATTACTTGCTTTGAGTGCAGCAATGTAGCTAAGAGGTTAGGAGTTTGGATTAGAGCTGGAATTAGAGTGAGACAGACAAGGTACCTAGATTATAAAATTTTTAAAGAGATGGGGTTCAGATCTGACTATGATACTAGAGTCAGGCTGACTGGATTATATACTAGTTCTGTCTACTATTAGTTGGTACTCTTGGGCAAATTACCTAACTTCTTGTTTTTCAGTTTTTTCTTCTGTAAAAAGGAGATGATAATGTCTATTTTATAGGATTTTGTAAAAAAACATTCTGTACATGTCAGACTTATTACACAGAATTCAGTAAATCTTAGTTACTAAAATGTCTAGTCAACATTTATACAAATGTATATCTCAAATCATTTTAGGAACAGAAAATGAATTTTCTGCATGTCAATTTTTAGAGACCTGGGCAAGGATTGCTGAAGTGTAGGGCTCCCAGAAATAATAGCTATTTGTTGAGGGAAATGGAGTACTGTAAAAATGCAATATGGAGGCAGTTTTTCCTATATTGTTAGTAAAAATAAATAGATAAATAACTCAGTATTCCTGATTGACTTCAATAGTATGATTACTAATGTCAAAACAGTGTTAACGCTGGGCGTAGTGGTGCACACCTGTAATTCAAGTGGCTCGTGAGGCTGAGGCAGGAGGATAACAAGTCAAAGCCAGCCTCAGCAACAGCAAGGCACTAAGCAAGTCAGTGAGACCCTGTCTCTAAATAAAATACAAAATAGGGCTGGGGATGTGGCTCAGTGGTAGAGTGCCCCTGGGTTCGATCCCCTGTACAAAAAAAAAAAAGAGAGAGAGAGAGAAAATAGTGTTAACATTGTTTAACAGTTGATACCCTGTTAACAAATAGGATGTTTTGCTAAATAAAATTATATAAAAATGAAATTGAAGAGAAACTAAACATTCAATCCATTCAAACTTCACATTATTTGATGTTTAGGCTTAATACTTGTATTTACATGGCATTGTTTTTATTTTTTTCATATCGAAACAGTATTTTGGTACTTGGTAAGTACTGATTCTCAATGAATTATCCCAACCAATCCCTATAAAGCTTTTGGAAATTTGTGGGACCATGTTTGTGTGTCATTAGACTATTAGACACCTGGCATTTAGTAGGTAAGAGCCAGGACTATGTTGCATTAAGACTGATGACACACAAGAGAGAGAGAGAGAATTTTTTAGTATTTATTTTTTTTTAGTTTTCGGCAGACACAACATCTTTGTTTGTATGTGGTGCTGAGGATCGAACCCGGGCTGCACGCATGCCAGGTGAGCGTGCTACCACTTGAGCCACATCCCCAGCCCCTGTGGACTGTCCTTTACAATAAAGAATTGCTCTGCCGAAAATGTCAGTAGCCTCCTAGAAAACAGTAGTTTCTCTGTTTTTTCTTTGAAAAAAAAAAAAAATACTAAATGACTGCTAAATACATAGTCAAAATGTCAGATCATGAGGATATGGCAGTCTGTAGTTGATATCAATATGACTTAATAGAGAAGGTAGACAGTGTGATTACAATAATAGAGACATCTCTAATATATATAGTGAGTGGTTGCTTTTTTTTTTTTGAAGCTGTATGACTTTACCATTTGTCTTGTTTTGGGAATTTTGAGGGAAGACAGCTGAATATGAAGAATACTCTATTATTCTGGAAACTGCAGGTGTTTTGCTTCTGTTAGAAAATAAAGTTCAAGTTACGGTAGCATTTGGCTTATGGTAACACATGTCATGCTAAGGAACTTGATCTGTAGAGTGTGAGGATTATTTGGGGTGCTAGTTAAAATACAAGTTTTGAGGACTGTATGGAACTCGGGAATCAGTAGAGATCCCTTACCCAGAGTTTCATTTTTCAGGGTTTCTTTTTTTTCCTATTACCGGAGATAGAACTCAGGAGCACTCAGCCACTGAGCAACATCCCCAGCCCTTTTGAGACAGGGTCTCACTGATTTGCTTAGTTGCTGAGACTGGGTTTGAACTCACGATCCTCCTGCCTCAGCCTCACGAACCACTGAAATTATAATGGGTATGCACCACAGCACCCATCTCAGGGTTGCATACATGTGGTCAGCATTAAATGGGAAATTCTAGAAGTAAATAGTAACTTTTAAATTGCTTGTTTTGAGTAGCATGATAAAGTCTTTTTCCAGCCATTTTCATATTGCCCAGGACATGAGTCATCTCTTTGTCCAGTGTACCCATACGCTGTTCACTCGTTAATTACTTAGGGAATGGCTCAGTTGTATCAGATCAACTTTTACAGTATTTGTGTTTGGATAACCCTTTTATGGTACCTGTTGTGTCAATGCCAGTGTTATTCATCTCACTTCATCTCAGCAGGTAGGCATCATATCATCTCACATCATTGTAAGAATCAGGGTGAATACAGTGCAATTAAGATTTTTTTAAAATCTCTTATTATGTGTAATTCATAACTTAGAATTTATCATAGGTTTGTATATATAGGAGAAAACCCCATTATATAAGGCTTAGTATTCTTTCAGGCATCCACTGGAAGTCTTGGAACATATCCCCTAAGTATAAGAAGGGATTACTGTATTCCAGGTTATAGAATATGTACCTACAGGTTACAGTTTGTCATAGGCACCATTTTTAAGTAGAAGATATATTTATAAAGTTTAGAACATTCACGTTGGTGACAGCGTAGAGCAATGTTTTCTCAAACTTTTTGTCTAGGACTCTCCTTTAAAAGTAATAATATTTAACATTTTGATTAAATATAGTTTTAAATTTTTTGATCCAATATTACATAAGTGTGTGTATAACAAAAATCTGCAAAACGTTTTACTCTGCATTTTCTTTTCAGTTTTGATTTTATTACAAAAACAATTCTAAATTGATGTGTGTGTGTGTGTGGGGGGGGTGCGCACTGCACCACTAATGGGTTGTGATCTTTATTTTAAACAAGCAACAGAATAACTGGGACAGTTTGTTAAAGTAGCTTGTTGGCTTCACCTCTAGGAATTGCTGGTGCAGTAGGTACAGGATGGGACTTAAGAATTAGCATTTAAACAAGTTCCTGGTGATACTAATGCTGTTAGTCCAGGACCACATTTTGAGAACCTATATAGTAGAGGCTAGATTGAAAAGACAAGTTTCCACTGGAATATAAGCTCTCTGAAGATAAGAATTTTGTTGGATTTGTCTACTCTGTTTTTTCAGTGCCTGAAAGAATGCATGACTCGATTCAAGAAGTTCAGTGAACTCTGTTATTACATCAATACCCTTTTCAGTAGTTCTGATGGGAGGAACCAGGGCCATAATAGTGTGGATAGATTGAAGCATTGCTTCAAAAGGGAAATTGACAATATTATTGGAGTCTTATGGTAGAATCTAATTCCTTAGGTTGTTGACTTGTTAACCTTGGTGAATTGTGATACCCACCACTTAGCTGCACATAATATGTAATGAGTATTTGTCATCATCACTGAAGCTTTATTGTATGGTCTAGATTGCAGTAGCTAGACCCAGAGGTGCTTTATCACTGAGCTTATCTGTAGCTCTATTTGTTTTTTATTTAGACAATAGTCACTATGTCTCCCTAGCCTCCTGAGTTCCTTTGGTTATAGACCGGGGCCACCATACCCTGCTAACTCTAGAAAAATTGAAGTGATTAAGGTATAACTCAGTGGTGTGAAGTCCCATGTTTAGTATGCATGAGGATCTAGGTTCAATCTTTGGCATCCAAAAAAATTGTTTTTAAGAAAATTAGGTTTTATAAGATAATTTCTAAAATCATTAATAGTACTTTTTTTAAAAAAAACTTGATTTTTTGCCTCAATAATCTAGATTTTGTTTTGTTTTGGAAAAGGAAAGGAGATAGGTTTGGGTGACAAAGTTTGAAACATTGTAATGTGTTTTATTAGATGTATAAGCACCTATTTTGACAGTGTGTTTGTCAGTGCTAGGAACCCACTTTACAGAGATGAACCAGACACAGTTTGGACTTTCAGAAAGCACTGCTTTGTTACCACAGGAAAAACTGGTTTTAGTTTGGGATTTGCATAAGCCTAGATTTAAGAGCTGAAGTGAGGAGTAATTAATGCAGTTTTTCTTATTTTTAAATGAGGAAAGTGCCTAAGAGAGATAAATGATTCGGTTATATTAGTAGCCAAACCAGGATTAACCGTTTCTGGATTTCTGGTATAATGCTCTATTACTCAATTAATACCATCACTGAAAAAAATAGTAACAACAACTAACATGTATTGATCACTGACTTAGACTCTGTTGGTGTTTTTTGTTGTTGTAGTTGTTTTGTTTTTGAACATATTGCTTAATCCTTAAAACAACCATGAATAGATATTGTTTCATCTTTGTAAGAATCAATTTCAGGTAAGACTAATTACGGGGCTACTGGGGGAAGGTTGCATTGGGAAATTCCAGTAAGATGTGCTAGAATTGTTATTAGCATGTAGACAAAGATCTAGAATGTCTGGAGTGGGAAAGGGTCAGGAGATTATGGCAGGGATTTGGAGGAACTGCTAGAAAGTTCAGATGAGTTAGGGAATATTCCAAGAGCAGATCCTAAATGAGAAAAACAGTTTCTGTAGATCCTTGGGTGCAAAATGACTGAATTCTTTCATTTGTGTTTTTAAGAAACAGGATTGAGGCTTTAAATTTAACACTGAATGTGGTAAAAAAGAAAATGTGTTAGGCAGAAGGTTGAAAAAGTTGCAAATATTTTATTTTTCTCCCTTTTTTGGTCCATTTCACTGACCCTCCCCCCATCATATGAATACTAATGTTTGTGACTAGAAGTATTTCAGATTTTGGAATATGTGCATATACATAACAAAGTTCATTTGTGTTTCATATGTACCTTGTGCACATAGCCTCAAGTTAATTTTGTACAATACTTTTAATAATTTTGTGCATGAAACAAAGTTTATGGTGTGGAATTTTCCACTGTGGGATCATACCAGTACTCAAAAAATTTCAGATTTTGGAGCATTTAAGATTTTTAATGTTTGGATTAGGGACTCTCATCTTACTAAGAGAAGATGCTAAACAGAAAACAATCTTTGACATAATGGGAGGAATAGGGAAATTTCAGATAATGTGGAGGATTCCAAAAACCTCCAAGAGCATCAGGCATTACTGTTACCTTATGTAGGATTGGATAGATGGGAAATTGAGCTTTTCTAACCAGGGGATTGCCTTTGTGTTTCTTATTTGCCTGATTAAGAAGAGATGAATTTATCTATTTATGTTCTGTATCTATTTTTGGAGAGTCAGGAAGTTTTGTATTAAGGAAAGAGTTATATAGAAATAGGTTAGTAAAGGTTTGGATACTGCAAAAGATAATCTTCACTTACTAAAAAAATTGTTTACAGGAAACTCTTTGCTAAATAATATCTGCCAATTACTATAAAAAGATTGAAGATAAAAAGAGAAATCAAGAAAAATCTCTTCAGTACTCAAAGTGGTAGAAACAAGGTTTAATTCTTTTTTTTTAAGGTTTAATTCTTTTAATATTTGTTTTCATTATTCTTTATACTTGGTTAAGAAAGATGGGTTTCATTTTTTTGTGGTTGTATCAGTTTCTAAAATGGAAGAGATTTATAAACAGATAATAATAGTATATTTTGTCCATATATCCAGAGTTATTTATATGACCTTCACTTAGAAATTTTATGTTCTTTGCCTTAGTTATGGGAGAATAAACTAATGCAGTCTAGGGCAGTAGATGGATTTCATTCAGAAGAGCAACAGCTTTTATTGCAAGTTCAACAGCAGCATCAACCCCAGCAGCAGCAACACCACCACCACCACCACCATCAGCAAACTCAACCTCAGCAGACAGTACCTCAGCAAGCACAGACCCAGCAGGTTCTTATTCCTGCATCACAGCAAGGTGAGACTGAATTTGTTTTCCTACTCTACAGCTTAGCAGTGTTTTAAAAGAAAATAACTCTAGGTTTCTTGGATCTTCTTTTTTAAGAGTCATCTGGTAGATTAAAAAAAAAAAATTGAAAATAGACTATATTGCTTTTTTTTTTAATTGCTTTGTTTTTCTTCCCCTATTTTGATTGGGTTTGTGTTTATGATTATATAAAATGTATATAGTAATGATAATCGCATTTTTGAAAGCCTAAAATCATGTTCAGGTAAGTTTATTATTTTCTTTTGAGAAACTTAAGACAGTGGTGTATTTCCTAGAAGTTTATTTACTAACAGGTTATTTTATGTGGTAAAATATTTATCTGTATTTTGTATGGAACCTGTTCCTTTAAAAACATGCTTTGAGTTTAGCTTTTATCCATATATCTTAAACATAGGAGGGATTGTATAACTTGGGAAATCTGAAAATTCAGTCTCATAGTCATTTATGTTTATAACAGCTTACTTTATATTACTTGGCTTAAAACAAAGAAACAATTATTTATAGACTAAGTTCGTAGTGCTTTGCAATATGCAAGTCATAGTACTGTTTTAGTAATGCCTTATGGGGCTTTTGTGAAATAGTTCTTAGCTCCATTTCACAGTTGAGGAAAATCTGGGCCCTGGGAAGTCTAAGAAGCATTATCCATTACATACGGAAAATATTTTTTTTCTCAATGATATCATCTATTTAGTTGTAAAATTTCCTAAGTATTCTAGTTCAATTTCTTGTTATTGGAGAGGAGAATAAAAGTAAATTAAGTAACCATTTAGCTACCTCTTTGTTTCATCTGAGAGACTATATATAAGACGTGACATTGATAATAATATATAGTAGATAGGTCTATTTGGGTTATTTTACGTAATTTTTATCCTTTTTGTTTTATTTGATGACTGTTCCTCCTATTGCTTATAGGCTTGGCACTAGGATTTTATGTCATCATAAATTAATTTGATTTTCTTCACTCAGAGAATATTAGGATAATGGGGTTTATTATCTGTCTATTCTCTGAAATTTGCGGAATCTAACACTTAGGTAATGCTGCCATTATTTCTGACTTGTACTTTTTAAACAGTTGATGAAAGTGCCATGATTATGGTAACTGTCAAGGTGGGAGAAAAGCAACTGTGTAGATTTAAAAAACAAACAAAACCCTAATATTAACTTTTTGACCTTATTTTTAATGAGTTGATAAGTCACTGTAACACTGGCATATTACATTATGTCAGTTAAAAAGTTAGTGTAGAGTTAATAAAGCAAGATTAAATTAAGTTTTAAAATTCCCAGCTTATTTAGGAATGCACAGAAATGTATATGTTTAGGTGTTAGGTATTTTTTGTATTTCTAAATTCTTTTGCATTTTTATGTGTTTCATTTAAGTAATTTTTTATTAATCTTTTCCAATATAGAGTGGGTATATCACAGCTTTTGTTTTTCATAGAAATTTAAAACCTTCTGAGAAAAGGATGAAAGTATTTGAATACAAAAATGTGGAAAAAATTCATAGACATTTAATATTATAGACATTTCTTGTGATTATGAAATAGCCTGATGGTTCCTTGTTTGCATGTGTTCTTGATTTTTTTGTAGCCACAGCACCACAAGTTATTGTTCCTGATTCAAAGCTTATACAGCATATGAATGCATCAAACATGGTAAGATTCAGAACATTTAGATTTGCTTTTCTTATTTTAATCCAAATTATGATTATTCCTAGGCATATTGTAAGTTAACAACTTACAGATTGAGCAAAACAGTTTCGTGTTTTAAAAGATTGCTGGGTTTGTGTTTATACATGTTTGTATAAAATGTATATAGTAATGATAAATTTGAAGTTTAGATTGGTACTAAGAATCATAAAATTAGGCCTGGGGATGTAGCTCAGAGGTGAGGTGCCTGCCTAGCACGCTCAGCACCCTGGACTCAAATCTCCAGTAACACCCCCCCACACATACAAACACAAACACTCTTAATACACAAAGAGATTCACAAAATTAGGAATTTTCTGTTTTAAAACATCAAAAGAATGATGCTTTGTGGGCATTATTTCATCACCTATTTTTGAACAACAGTTCTAGGAATTGAACAAATCTATTATACCACATATAGTTCTGTTTCAGAAGATCTGTTAATCACAAGAGGTCAGGAATGCTAAGAATTGTAAACTTTTAAAAAATTAAAACAATCTGTTTGGATAATTCAAGGTAACGTTTTTAAAATAACAAATTTAAAAATATTTGCTCCTACTTAACCATAATATGGTTTATGTTATTATGATCTGTAAATTGTTATCTTAAAATGCATTTGAAACAGTTGAGTTATATTAGAATTTTGATAGTTCTATTAAATGTGGTATAATATACAACTGTAAAATTGAAAGGATTCCTTCAGATCCTTAGGAAATCTTTACCTATATTCTTTACTCTTTTTTTTTTTTTAACGTTAAAACTCAGTCTGATTATTTGTTCAGTACTTTCTTGTAAATTGCCTTTGTTTATTTTGTTTAAAATAATCAGACTGTTAATATCCCAGAAGGACTCAGCTTTGACATTTCATTATTAAATTCAGCTAAAACTTCAAAAGTAAAAATCCTTGTTTGTAATCTTCTCTCAGTCTATGTAAGTAATGCTAGATATGAGATCTCTCTATATTTTTTTGAAAAAAAAAAAAAAAAAAGTAATGTTTATATGAGTTTTTTGTTTTGGTTTGGTTTGTTATTTTGGTACCCAGGATTGAACCAAGGAGTTACATCCCCAGTCCTTTTTATTTTTGATTTTGAGCAGGATCTTGTTAAGTGGCTGAGGCTGGCCTCAAAGTTTTGATTCTCTTTCCTCAGCCTCCTGATTGCCAGGATTACAGGTGTGTGCTACCATGCCCTCAAAAAGCAATGTTTTAAAAAAATCACTTCCACTTTGTGAGTGGTAAGTTGTGAACCACAAAGCTCTTTTGTGGTTTATAAGTCAAATAGACAGCAGGACTTACCAGACAAATAAGGTGCTGCTCCTGCACTTTACCAGCTTCACAGATTTATACACTGGAGTGACTGCAGATTTCTGAGATAGTAGAAATTGTATTTTTGAATTCACAAATATCAAGGATCTATTTTATGGGCTGGGAGTGGTGGCACATGCTTTTAATCTTAGAATTTGGGTGGTTCAGGGAGGAGGATTGCAAGGTTGAGGCCAGCCTCTGCAACTTAGCCACATCCTAAGTGAGAGAGACCCTGTTGCAAAATAAAAAGTTAAAAGGGCCGGATATATAGCTGAGTGGTAAAATTCCCTTGGGTTCAATTTCCAGTACTCAAACAACAACAAAATTAAGATTTTAAAAAAAAAAAAGGATCTATGTTTATACTTCAGTTCAAGTTAATAGAATCATTTTTTTTGCATGTAAATCTTAAAATTCCTTGCCTCAGAAGTATTTCTCATTTTAACAGTTTTATTATTTCCTAGGGAATTACTTATGTAAATTATAACAAATTTTGGCAGAATCACCTGGAGTAGATGCTTCTAATTTTGAAGAGTTTTAAATGTTGTGGGAGAGAATTTCAAATTTAATAGTGTTTTAAGAGATGAATCAAATTAGTAGTTGATTTCTTACATGTACTGCTTAGGTCTCTGATGTTGGAGAATATGTATTTAAACAGATTATAGTTTAGAAACTTAAATCAGTAAAATAGGTTAGCATTTACATTTTACTTTGATGTTTTTAGTTAGTGTATTATGCATGTTCTGAAAGATAATCCATAAAGGCTCTTCACCAGTAAAAGTGTTCTGGAATTTTGTTTTGCATTATTATTCCCAATTCATATATATTCAGTAAGTAAAAATACTTCTGATTTTTCCTCATGGCTTTGTGTACTTTAGAAACGAACATACTAAAATTATTTAATTTCATAAAAATAATAGGTAATATTACATAATAACTTAACAGGTAGAAGGCTATTTCAGGGAACTTAGAGCAAACCAGATTTCCAGGTTTTTGATACAAAATGATTGATCTAATGCTGCATTTGTGTTAGGGCTATTTCATAAAATACAAGAAAAAATTTTCAGGTCATTAAATAAAAGGTGATTATGTATGGTGCATGACTCAGCAAATGCCTATTGATTAACTTGAATGTAGAAAGTGTATCAGGTGGTTATTGTGTTATATATGCTGTAAAGAATGGTTTATTGCTGTAGCAAGATCTGTTATCTTAGAAGATATGAATTAAGGCACTTAATATTCCTAAGTATCAGTAGCAAGGGGTTGCTTACTATGTTTCTTAAATTTAACTTACCTTTATTTGCCTATAATTTATTTTAAGTTGAGTGGTTAAGTATCTAACTTAAAGAAGAACTGGTGAGCTCTAGCTGTCATCTGAAGAAATTCAGGGAATTTACACTGAAGAAGTAGAAGTTAATTAGGCCTATCCAATGGCAACACAAACCCCATTTTCTTTAGAAGTTATACCTTAAAACCCCAAACTAGATAGATGTATTATTAACTGAGCTTAGTATAGTTTTCTGTTTGTTAACTCCTCTGGTATTAATTTCTCCAAAGCTTGCTTGCTTGGCTTGTTTATTATATTTATATCCCTAAGTTTATCCAAATATAGGTGTTTGTAAAAATGTATAGGTTAAATTAAGTATATGAAAGTTTCATACCTTAAGATTGAAAGGGGATGGAAAAATGAAATACCTAAATATAATTACAGTGAGATACATGAATAAAATGTATAAAACATATAAAGAATGGTGTAATTCTTTTTCAGGAAAGCTAGAGGAGAAACAATTTCTGGAAGCAATAAATTATTTTTTTAATTTAAAAAATGTCAGAATAGGGCTGGGGCTGGGGCTCAGCGATGGCGTACTTGCCTGGCATGTGTGAGGCACTGGGTTCAAGTCTCAGCACCACATATAAATAAATAAAGGTCTATAAACAAGTTTTTTTTTTAAAAGTCAGAATATAATCCCATCCATATTTTTATAACTTGAATGTTACATAGTAACTCTATTTTAAATAATGGAAATTAAAGTTGATGACTTAAGATTTTGAGGATTTTTTTGGTATTAATCTGTACTTCAAGGGAAGTAATGCTATACTTCAAGAGAAGTCTTCAGATACAGTGTCTTCTGTGGGTACTTGTTGATTATAGTACACATTTTAAAAATTAAGAAACAAAGACACTTATACTTTCTCCCAACTGTATTAATTAAAAACAAGGAATTGGGTGTAAGGAAGCAAAGACTAGGAAAGGAAGTGATCATGGAATGGTTATTTCATATATTGTATTTAATGTATTTATTGCATTGTTAATGTGGGTTTCCCAAAAATGTATAGATTGAATATATAAAGGATCTATACCTTAAATCTTAAAGATTGACAAGGTAAGAAAAAAAATACCTGGGAGACAAACAATTACACTGTTCTATTTAATTGCTTGAAATAATTAAGTAGGTTATGTAAGCTAAGGTCTTTTTTATTTGCATCATTTTATCAAATGGGGTTTGGTCTTATTGTTAAAATTTCTATTTAGTGTGTACTAAACAAAATTTCATATACTACTAAAACATGCTAATGATAAGCTGAAATGCTTTTATGTATAATGTAGTTTTGATATTTTCCTTTTGTTTTTATTTTTTTTCAGAGTGCTGCTGCTACAGCTGCTACCTTGGCACTCCCTGCAGGTGTGACTCCTGTTCAACAGATATTAACAAATTCAGGTAATTAGGAATAACAGAACCATTGTTAAATATAATTCAGAAAATTGCACCATCTAACCCTTGTGTTTTGTCTTCATTGAAAGACAGTACTAATATTTCTTTTATCATTTGGTTTAGGTTGTTAAAATAATTTTGAGGGCTGTAACATACAACTGTAATCATTGTTGAGGATGCAATAGAGAAGATGAAAATTACTCTTGAGCTTTTGATCGTGAATGAGAACCAACCCTATTATTGAAGAAGTATGGTTATATAGAAATGCTCGTTTACTGTATTACTAAGCGTATTTATCTTGTCAAAGGAGATAAACTTGACTCATTTGAACTAATTTGTGTTTTCAAAGTAAATCCTATGGTGCCTTAAGAGCAAATTCATTGCATGCTATTAGGCATAGTCTCTCCTATTGATTGACTAAAGACCAATGTTTAGCATACGATTTTTGGTGATATTAGTGTTTGAAAACTTACCACATAGATTTATTTTTTAGTTGTCGATGAACCTATATTTTATTTTTTTATATGTGGTGCTGAGAATCGAAGCCAGTGCCTCACACATGCTAGGCACATGTTCTACCACTGAGCTACAACCCAGCCCCTATCCACATAGATTTTAAGAATTATGTCCCTAATCTTCATTTTATTGCCTTTGGGGAGGAATGGTGGAGACTGGGGAAGTTGATTTACCATTGTGCCAAATCCCCAGTCCTTTTTAATTTTTGAGACAGGGTCTTGCTAAGTTGCTGAGGGCCTCACTGAACTGCTGAGGCTGTCCTCAAACTTAGGATCCTCCTGCTCAACCACCGGGAATTCAGGTGTGCACTACTATGCCTGTCTGACCCAAGTTTATTTTATTTGTATTTGTTGTTTTTGTTACTTTGTTACTTTTCTAATTTGTGAAGAACAAATTAGGGGCTTGTCTTATTACATATTTTATTAACATATATTTGTTATTTCATTCAAGATCCTGGGTCATCTAAAGCAACCTATTAGGAGTGTTTGGTTCTTTATTTATGTATATATAAGCCAGTCACATAATTAGTTTTATGTGACAGTGATGACTGGTTCAGCAAACTTTTGTTTTTGTTTCTTCAAAGCTTTAAAAATAGCCAATAAAATGTCTTATTTTCTTATTGATTTCTTGACTGTTAGCATATGAACAAAGATAATTTAAGCTTAGTTCAAGTCTTATATTCTGTTTTTAAAATCTTACTGAAAAACAGCTGAATGAGGATAATAAATTTGGGAAATGTATCATTTTAAGCAATGTGTCTGAACATGGAGGGAAGTTAGGGAAGGTATTAATTATAGTTTACTGTGTATAGATATTAGACCTATATAGATGTTAGACTTCTGACTTGATAATTCTTGGGTTTTTCAGTGGTTTGACATTTCTTTCTTTCTTTTATTTTTTTATTTGAGACGGTCACTGCTAAAGTGGTAACTTAGAATACATGCTTTTTTTGCTTTAGGCCAGCTTCTTCAGGTGGTCAGAGCAGCCAATGGTGCCCAATATATCTTTCAGCCTCAGCAGTCAGTGGTTCTACAACAGCAGGTTATTCCACAAATGCAGCCTGGTGGAGTACAAGCTCCTGTTATACAACAGGTAAAAGAATTTTAGTTAAGATTCCTATGGGATTCCTTTTTCAACTTCTGCCTTGCCCGTGGTTTTATATATACAAATACTTAGACTCAAGCAAATAAATGAATAACTTGGATAGCTCTTGTTGGTCAGTGTCTGGTATATACACAATTAATGCTCACTAAATGAAGCAATTACCTTTAGCAGATATTTTTCTTCCAGAAATTTAAATGGCAAAAGAAATTTAGTGGTTCAGTACTAGTTAAACATTGCTTTTGTACTTAGTTAGTGTTAACTGTGTATGAGATATGGACTGTTTCTGGTGATTCTAATTTTTGAACCAATTTCTTCCCTGTAACTAGTTCCTAATAATGTGGTTTTCTTTTGCTGTAGGTTCTTGCCCCTCTTCCTGGAACGATTTCACCACAGACTGGTGTTATCATCCAGCCTCAGCAAATATTATTTACAGGAAATAAGACTCAAGTTATACCTACAACAGTGGCAGCGCCCACACCAGCACAAGCACAGATAACTGCAGCTGGCCAGCAGCAACCACAGGCCCAGCCTGCTCAACAGCAAGCTCCATTGGTATTACAAGTTGATGGAACTGGGGATACGTCATCTGAAGAAGATGAAGACGAAGAAGAAGACTATGATGATGATGAAGAGGAGGATAAAGAGAAAGATGGAGCTGAAGATGGGCAGGTAGAAGAAGTAAGTCTCTAGTAAAAGACTTGGAAAGAGAGTTCAGTCTAATGATTTCGTTTTACAAAGGCCAGATGTTTTTTCTGATATGTGGATGCTGATCCATAATGGGGGGCGGGGACAAAGGAAGAATGGAGGAACTTTGGATTGGGCAGAGGGAAGTGGGTATGGAGGTGGGAAGGATGGTAGAATGAAACAGACGTTATTACTCTGTGTACATGTATGATTGCATGAATGGTGTGACTATGCATTGTGTACAACCAGAGAAATGAAAAGTTGTGCTCATTTGTGTGTAATGAGTTAAAATGCATTCTGCTCTCATAATTAGAACAAATAATTTAAGAAATAATAATTATGTTTTATTTGGTGCCAAACTGACAAATTAGATCCTATTTTTCCAGAGGTTGTTAGGCGCTGTAAACATAAGACTTTAAAGATATAGTTAGAGTCTACTTCTTCTTCTTCTTTTTTTTTTTTTTTTTTTAGGGGGAGAGAGAATTTTTTTATTTTTTGGTGGACACAACATCTTTATTTTATTTTTATGTGGTACTGAGGATCGAATCCAGTTCCCCTTGCTCGCTAGGCGAGCGTGCTACCGCTTGAGCCCCATCCCCCGCCCTAGATTCTTCTTTAATGTAGTGTTTAGATTGTTGTGGCTATATTTATCTTCATATAAAACATAATTATTTGCTATAACTGATAATAAATTTATATAACCCAAATAAAATTGTATTAACAAGGAGAGTGAAGACAGTGCTGCCAATTCCTGGGCTTATGCATTCATAATATGGCTTAAACATATGACATTGGTAGAACAGATAGAAAGTAGTTGATCTTTTGCTTAAGTAATTGAAAAGGAATGGCAATATTTGACAGAGAAGGGAAACTCAAGAAAAACCAAATGTCAGATTGATTCAAAGCAATTTTTTTTTTTTGGTTTTGGACCATGTTAGATACCAGTTTCTTAATAACCTTATCACCCTTTTAATGTCTTTTCTTCTAGAAACCTATTAATATGTTTGCTTTCTCTATTGTTCCGGGGTAGTTATTTGTGTCCATGATGATATTTGTGCCACACAGTTTTCGTGGTTAATTGCCTTCCTCAGCCTAAGATGCAATCTTTTTTATCTTTGCAAAAAGTTCTTCTAAATTAGCTAACTATTTTTTACAGTTTATTATTAAATATTGAATAAAAATGAATAAGAAATATTTAAAAATATAAATATCTTGATGTCCATCTAGTTAAAATTTTTTTTTTCCATTCTGTGTGTTTTCTGGGGATACATATATGTGTTTCTTTTAAGTATTATACATAGCATAAATTTGGTGGATCCCAAGTTATGCACATCTTCAGCTTTATAATAAAATCCCAAGTTGTACTGATCACATTCCTGCCATTCAGTACATAATTGTGTAGGGGTCAGCACATCTTCATCAATTCCTATTATTGTCAGGCTCTTTAATTTTTGCCAGTCTGCTAGGTAGAAATATGTCTTTTGTTTTAGTTTTTATTTTCTTGATTATTTGGCTTCAGCCTCTTTCCATGTATGTTTATTTTATCATGTGGAAGTGCTTGTTCAATTTTACTGCCCATTTTGTTTTGTTTATATTGGGGATAGAACTCAAGGGCACTCAACCACTGAGCCACATCCCCAACCCTATTTTTGTATTTTATTTAGAGACAGGGTCTCACTGAGTTGCTTAGTACCTCCTTTTGCTAAGGGCTTTAAATATACAATTCTACCTCAGCTTCCTGAGCTGCGGGAATTACAGGCGTGTTCCACTGTGCCTGGCTCTGCACATTTTTTATTCCCTATAATTTTTGGGGTTTTTTGTATTGCTGGGGATCAAACCCAGGACCTCTTGTAAATGTCTGTGTAGATTTTTTGTATTTTCTTAAGGATGATCACATTATTTGTCAAAATGGCAGTTTTTCTTGCCTTATTGGCTAAGCCTTCCAGAACAATATTGGTGAGAAATGGTGACAGTTCATTTTTTTTAATATTTATTTTTTAGTTGTAGTTGGACACAATTCCTTTATTTATTTATTTATATGTGGTGCTGAGGATCGAACCCAGGGCCTCGCGTGTGGTAGGCGAACGCTCTACTGCTGAGCCACAACCCCAGCCCACTCTTGTCATATTCTTAAAAATAATCTTTCTTATGATTCACTAGTAAGTATATTTTGTTTTGTTTTTTGGATACCCTATATCAGATTAAGGATCTTCCTTTCTAAATTAAGAACTTTGCTTATCTTTGTTTTTTAAGACTATGAATGTTGTATTTTGTTAAATGTTTTCAGAAGCTGTTAATCATATAACTTCTCTCCCTTAGTCTTTCGTTATTAATGATTTTCATTAATTGGTTTGTTTGAAAACCATTATTGGATTCCTGGGATAGCAAAACTTGATCATTAAATATTACCCTTTTTATTTGAATTGTTGAATTGACTTTGTTCAGGACTTCTGCATGTGTATTCATGATAACTGTGATTCTCCATTCTCATATTCTTCTCACCAGGTCTTCAGGTTAGTGGTTGGTAGTCTCATTAAATAAATCTTGAAAGTTTTTTCAATATTCAACTTTGAATATTTTTTTTCTTTAAGACTGTATCTAATTCTTCTGTGAATATTTCTTAAAACATGCTGCTAAAAATGTATGGGCCTATTATCTTCTTAGTTGTTTTTTTTTTAAATTTTTAAAAAAATTTTTTGTAGTGGTAGGTGAACAGAATGTCTTTATTTTATTTATTTATTTTTATGTGGTGCTGAGGATTGAACCCAAGGCCTCACATGTGCTAGGCAAGAGCTCTTCCACTGAGCTACAGCCCCAGCCCAGTCTCCTTAGTTTTGATCAAGTATTCTGTTTCTTTTTAAACAATCTTGATAAATTCTATTTTTTTAGGATTTTCTATATATTTATATGACTTTCCAAATTGAGAAGAATAAAATTAATCGTATTATCTTTGTAATACCAGAATCATTTGTAGTCATTTTTTTCTTACTGCTAATATATTTGTTCCTTCTCTTTATTTTTTCTTATTCAATCTTGTCAGAGTGTGTGGATTTCATTAGTGTTTTCAAAGAATTGGCTTTTAGCTTTATTTTTTCTAAATTTTTTTTCCTACTTCATAAGTTTCTATTCTGATTTAACTTTTGTAGAGAACATGGTCTTTGTGATTTATGAATCCTTAGATATGTTGATTGAGACTTGTTTGTGGTCAGTTTTTAAGTATGCCATGTATTTGAAAAGAGTATATTTGTTGCAGTTATTTGCAACTGTGTTCTCTGTATGTCTATTAGATTTAGATTGTCACTAGGTTTGTTCAGCTATTCTGTATCCTCATTAGTATTCATTATATGTTTGGTCCATCATTGATTTACTGAATGAAATATGTTCTGCTCTTCTACTATGATAATGGATTTATTTCTCCTTTGTTGTTCTGTCATTTATTATAATTTAAGCCTAAAAATAGGTACATATAAGCTTAAAATTATATTTTCCCAGTGAATTGAATAATTACATAGCATCCTTATCACTAGTGATTTTTATTTATTTTGTGCTAAGGTCTGTGTGATATTAATAGTCATACCAGCTTCAGATTTGATTAGAATTTACCTTATACAATTTTTTTGTTCTTTCTCTTCCAAACTTTTTGGGTCTGCACACTTTTTAGGTGTCTTTTATTAGTGGAATATTGATATTTATGCTATTAGATTACATGAACAAAGTGCTGTTGGGTAAAGGGACAAACAGTCTTTACAATAAATGATGCTGGGACAGCTGACTACAAACAGTTTACCCCCTGACTCATATCCTATACAGAAATTAACTCAAAATGGACCACAGACCTAAATCTAAGGGCTAAAATTATTTTTTATGTTGATTTTATTTTTTAAATACATGACAGTGGAATGCATCACTATTCTTATTACACATATGAACACAATTTTTCATATCTCTGTATATAAAGTATGTTCACATCTATTCATTTCTTCATACATTTACTTTGGATAATGGTGTCCATCACATTCCACCAGCATTGCTAACCCCCTGCCCCTTCCTTTCCCCTCCCACCCCTCTAAGGGCTAAAATTATAAAACTGTCAGTAGAAAACATAGGAATAAATCTTCATAACCTTAGATTTTGTAATAATGGCTTCTTAGACATGACACTAAAAGTAAAAGTGATTGAAGACAAAATGGACTTTTGGAGATTAAAATCTTGCATAGCAAAGGACAGTATCAAGAAGGAAAAAAGACAGTTCGCCAAAAGGAAGAAAATATTTGCAAAATCATATAACTGATAAGCGTCTAATATTCAATATACAAAGAACTCTTAGTTCAACAACAAAAGACAACCCAATTAAAAAATGGCAAAGTTGTTTAAACAGACATTTCTCCATTATGATATATAAATAGCCCATGAGCACATGTAAAAGATGCTCAACATCATTAGTCATTAGATAAATGCAAATCACAGTAGATACCATTTTGCATATATAGGATGGTTATAATCTAAAAGGAAAGTAAATAAATGTCAGTGAAGATGTGCAGAAATTGGAAGCTTACTGTGTTGCTGTTAGGAATGTAAGATCATGTATTTTCCATGGAAAACAGTTTGGTGATTCCTCAAAAAGTTAAGCATAGAATTAACCATATGTCCTAGGAGTTTGACTCTAAAGTATATGCAGAAGAGTATTAAAGGGCATTCAAACAAAACTTTTACATGAATGTTCATAGGAGCACTATCCATGATATCCCAAACAGCATAAACAACTCAAATGTCTTTACCAGTGAATGGTCGAATAAAATGTGTATTCAGAAAGTGGAATAGAATTTATCCAGAAAAAGAAATACAATACTGATCCAACGTGGATGTACCTTGAAAAAATACCAAGTAAAAGAAGCCAGACACAAAAGGCACATATTATATAATACCATTTATTTATATATATTTGTATGAATATATATAATATATATATGTCCAGAATAGGCAAATGTATAAAGTCAGGAAGCAGATTGGTTATTGCCAGAAGACAGAAGGGAATAGAGTACAACTCTGACTACTTAATGGGTAAGGGTGATGAGGTGTTGTGGAAATATGTAGTTGTGATGGCTAATTTTATGAATGCTGTTAGTGCACCTGAATGGTGCTGTTCATGCACTTTGAATGGTTAAAATAATTTATTATGTGAAATTTACCTAAATTTTTTTTTTCATTTATATTGATGATGCCTATTTTAAATTAGAAATACATCCAAATATAGCTTTGTATGAGTAGGTCTGACAACGTGTTGATTATTTTGTCTCTTTTCTCCATTTATTAGAAATTTGCACCATATCTTTCATCTCTGACACAGTTGAGGTGAAATATAATGTAGTTGGTCATTTTAAGTTCTAGTTGTGTTTTATTTTGGTCCTTTATTCTCTTTGGTATTGAGGTTTCCCAACCCATCTTGAAAAAAAACAAAACCCTAAAGAATCTTTATTATACTTCATGCCTCCACCATAACCATTATAATGGTAGACAGTGCTGGTTTGTATTCAGTGTCCTGGTTCTTAATGTAAAGTTCCAACTCAGACTGATAGCCTATTAAATTATTCTCCTTTCCTCCTCCAATTTCACCAATTTTCACTTTGCTGGTATATAGTACCATTATCTCATTAAACCCGCATATTTTCAGGTTCATTTCTAGGCATTTAAAAAAGTTATTATGGAGGGCTAGGGTTGTGGCTCAGCTGTAGAGTGTTCACCTCGCATGTGCAAGACCCTGTGGGTTCGATCCTCAGCACCACGTAAAAATAATTAAACAAATAAAATAAGGGTATCGTGTCCAAATACAACTAAAAAAATAAATATTTTTTTAAAAAAATTATGGAGAATTGCCTTCTCATGCTGTTCTTTTAAGAATAAAGGAAATAAAGTTGAATGTCTCTTCAGATTTGTAAGTAGTGTAGTTTAACTGTTTTCTTGCTAAATTTTCAGTAGTGTTGACAGGCTCTTAAATAACATTGGATTAACAGTACTACATTCATGGTGTATATAAATATGCATTTGATTCTTGAAACATCGAAGTCATATTTCTTTTCACTGAATATCAGAGGGGCCTTTTATAGTAATACATGGGATATATTTATAAATTCTCTTTTTATTTATAGGAACCCCTCAATAGTGAAGATGATGTGAGTGATGAGGAAGGACAGGAACTCTTTGACACAGAAAATGTTGTTGTATGCCAATATGATAAGGTAAAGATTCATCTTCATATCACTGACATTTTTAATTGCTTTTCAAGACCATCTTATCTGCCTCATGGGAATGTTGGGACTGCTGATTAGTACCTCTTTTATTCTTTTTTTAAAATATTTTTTTAGTTATACATGAACAGAATATCTTTATTTTGTTTATTTATTTTTATATGGTGCTGAGGATCAAACCC
Source organism: Callospermophilus lateralis (assembly GCF_048772815.1). NCBI lineage: Eukaryota > Metazoa > Chordata > Mammalia > Rodentia > Sciuridae > Callospermophilus > Callospermophilus lateralis. The sequence continues at coordinate 23,356,737 of NC_135307.1, forward strand.
AGTGCCTCACATGTGAGAGGCAAGCTCTCTGCCACTGAACCACAACCCCAGCCCCCCTTTTTTGTTCTTTATAAGCAAGAATAAGAGAACAAATTTTTTAGCTTTGAAAAAATAATGAAATGGAGGAGAGGCACGATCTTTTTTCTATTAAGACCATTTTTCCTTTAACAACATTGACTAACTTAATGAGATAATCTAGTTTTTCATTAGCATTGAGTACCTCAAAACTTAAAGGAGTTAATTGACTCTATAACTTTTTTTTTCCTTTAAGATGACTCAGGGACTGGGGTTGTGGCTCAGTGATAGAGCGCTCACCTAGCATGTATGAGGTGCTGGATTTGATCCTTAGTACACATAAAAATAAATAAATAAAATAAAGGTATTGTCCAAATATAACTAAAAAATATTTTTAAAAGAAGACGACTCAGATAATAAACAGGATGGCATAATTAAATAAGTTTTGCTGAAAATCATTTTAAAAATTTTATTTAGGCTTGCTATGCCTTGGTAATGTTAAGGAATTTTTAAACCAAGTTCTGTGAGAATTAGTTATTGATTCTTTGTGTTCTTAATTCTTAAATTGGGTGCTCTTTCAAAGTACTTTTTTATAGTTACTGGTAGTGTTAAGATTTTTAATAATCAAGACATTTAAATTGGAATAAAATTTGTTTTTTCTGCCATTATTATATTTAAAATGCATCCACATATTACATGGGATTTATAATCTTGTTTTATAGAGGTCTTTACCAAATGCTGAAAACTTTTTAACAGAAGCAATTGAATTTTTGTTTGCAACTATTGATTTATTAAGTACCTTAAAGTCCCAGATGTTTTTCTGGGCACTGGAGCTATAGTCGTGAACTTGCAAAACTTGTGCCCTGATGAAGTTTGCTATATGTACGAAGGAAATCTTATGTGAATTTTATTGAAATTTAGCTATGCTTATTGCCAACAGCTCTATAGGAAGAATGCCAAGATATTAGATCTTTTTTCCTAATAAAAAGATAAAGTCAGTCCAGTGATGTTTATAGAATAAAGTCACTGAGGTTATTGAGAGTTTCATAGCATATGCTCTTGTACATTATGTTTTCTAGGTGAGTGTTCTTAATATCCTATGCCATGAATACAATAACATTTAATTTTTCACTTAAACACATGTAAACAATAAGAGATTAAATAGCAGATACCAATAAGCTTTATTGTCAGGAAGTCTCAAGGGAACTGCTTGCAACCAAATTACCCAAAATAATTTCATGATAATAAGATGTAATATTTATTAGGCAAAAGAGAGAGAACCTTTACCTTAGCCTGCTTTTAGAAGAATATACTGCAAATTATTTTTCAATCATAAGAGAACGGTTGTGTTCTTTGATGATTAGTACACATATTTTAAATGTTAAAATTGGTTTGTTTTGCTTCCAGATACATTAATGTTTTAAACTAAGAAATTGAAACTGGCTTTAAATAATGTTGCAAATGATTAACAGTTAACATTTTCAGAGGTCTGATTTTAAAAATTGTATTGAAGGAGTGGGGATTTGATGTTTTAACCAATACTAAATGGTAGGTGTATTTTGTGATTGGTTAAAATGACATTGAATTTGATTTGAGCCTATTTGAATATTAGGAGTTTTAGTTTGGATACCTAAATTTTAAAATTTCAGCAATGAGTTACTTGTACAAGATATCATAGAAGGAATAAGGTTTATATTGCCAGTCAAATTGGAATGTTAGTAAAATGCTAATAATGTGACAGAGTTCTCAAGTGTGACTAGATAGGACTGTTTTAGCATTTGCTGAAAATGCCACAGGGTAGAGGCTTCAGTCTTGCTTATACATAATTTTACTTTATTTTACCTTTACTTTTGGAAATTTAAGTGACTTTTCTCTTGGCATTTAGGATATTCCTTTATGAAGGACTAATACCAATAAATGAATTGCTTTTTAAACTTTGTACTTTTGTTCAAAAAATATTTACCATTTATTAACTAATATGACTTCAGTTCTGAGTGTATGGACTACTATTTGACCTATGAAACTTTTCTACATTATTGTTTTACAAGTTGCTATTCAGCAAAATGCTGTGTGTCCTTGATCTGTGAAATTTTTATTTTCTGGCTTTTCACCACTTGTATATAATCTCTTAGGTTGCAATCTCTCAGTTCATGCTGGAAATAAATTTATAAACCCATTTTACAGATAATTAGTGTACTTATAGAGAATCGGAGGGGGAGACAGGTCTTTTCATTCAACAAATTCTTATTGAGTGCATATGGTATGGTATCACAGGGTATTATTCCTAGGAGCTTGAGATACACTAGTGAACAAAAATTCTTTGTCATTGGGAAACTTGCCATAGTAGAGGTAGACAGATGCTAAAACATAATAAATAAATTAATGTAGCGCATTAGAAGCTGATATTTGCTACAGAAAAATGCAGAGAAGGGATTGGGGGGACAAGTTTCAGTTTTAAATACAGTAGTCATAGTAAGTAGACCCTTGGAGAAGATGACATTTGAGTAAAAGAGTTGAAGGGAATTACCCTGTCATTGTTGGTGGCAGAGCCTACTTGAGTGTCAGGAGCAGCAGGGGGATGTCAGTATGGTGAGACTCAGGTGGGGAAGCCATAAAAATAGGGAAGAGAGATTGTATGGGTTATAGGCTCTTAGATTCTAAGTATACGGAGAAGATATTAGAAGGTTTCAAAGGGTATAATCTGATTTAATTTTAAAAGAATTACTTTGCCTTCTTTTTGAGGATAGAGTATAGGCAGGAAGGAAGGGTTAAAATAAGGAGACTATTTAGGGAGATACTATAATAATCCAAGTAAAAGATAATGGTGACTGAGACTATGCTGGTAGTCTTAAAGTTGGTGGGGATTAGTGGATCTTGAATGATGATGATTTGAAAAGTCAACAGGATTTCCTAGAATAAAGTGACTCAAATTGATGAGTAACTGGAAAAAAAGGATGATAACGCCATCAACTCAGCTGCATGTAGAGCAAGCAGGTTTAGGAGATGAGAAAGAGAGTTCATCTTTGGATATGTTAAATCTCATGTCTATCAGACATTCAGGTCATCCGCTAAAATATGTTAGATTTAATGTTTATATTGTTTAGATTAGAGCTATAAGCAACCATTTAATGCAAGAGTCTCTGATCTGTTTGCTCTTTTAACTTTATTGTGTTGTTTTGGTTTTGTACTGGGGATTGAACCCAGGGGTGCTTTACTATTGAACTATATCTCCAGACCTTTTTATTTTTTATTTGAAGACAGTGTCTTACTAATTTGCTAAGGCTGGCCCAAACTTGGAATTCTTTGGCCTCAGCTTCCTGTGTTGCTGGGATTATAGGAGTGTGCCATTGTGCCCATCTAATGTGCTGTTTTAGTAAGAAGAGGTGATTCTAGAGGAGCAGCATGAGTGATTTTCAATCCTATAAAAGCTTGTTTGTTTTTTGTTTTAAGTCTCAAAAAGCAGAACTAGGAAGCTAATTTTAGTAAGGGATAAATACAAAAGCCTTTGGAGAGATCTGTCCCAGAAAATAATGATTTAATTTGGAAATATTTGCTCCATACTTCTGATCACATACAAGCAGACACTGAATAACCTTTTCCCAAGAATATGCCATAGAGAGTATTTGCACCAGGAGGTTAGTCCATGAAGTTTAGGCTTGGGATCTCAGAAAATATCTGTCCCTGGTAAGCACTTCTGCATTATTATTTTCCATATTAGGTCTTAAGAACACTAAGAAGTTTACTAAGAAGTTTCGTTTTTATAAAAGAAATTGAAACTATAATTGTATGTTTAAAAATAATTATTAACTAGTGAACACAGTAGTATGAACTATAAGATAATATATTACAGATAAATTAGTATTTCTAAAACCACCTACTGTGTTGTTTTTTGCGGGGAGGGGTCAAGTTAAACAAGAAACCAAATTACAATAGAACATTTGGGGGGGTTTTTTTGTTGTTGTTTTGTGAATAGGCTTTTTCTTTATTTTTCTATTTTCTGATTGTATCTCTTACATTCATTTAATTTTGTTTTTGTTTAGATACACAGAAGTAAAAACAAATGGAAATTTCATCTCAAGGATGGTATTATGAATCTTAATGGAAGAGATTATATATTTTCCAAAGCCATTGGAGATGCTGAATGGTGAAGAGTTGCTTCTTTCTTTTATAAATAAAAGAAACTTAAAAAAAAAAAAAATTAAAGTGAACAGTTTGAAACTTGGGACAAACACCAACCAAAACTTCATTTCTGCATGTCAGAAAAGTGCAGTAGAAGCAAAGCTACTGGAACAAAGATAGATCTTGACAACATAGACACTACTTCTAACTGGCAAGCCATGGAACTGTAGCACCTGGGGTTGTTGGGGTGGGGGGGTTGGGGTTTTGTGTAGGAAAACCATAATTGTCAATTTTAAATACAGGAACTTGCCACCGGTAATTAGCATGTAAAGCTTTGTCTCTATTCCTTCCTCCAACTTGGGCTCAATCAGAAGATTCTTGTTGGAATGAACTGAAGAAACTTCCCTTTTGATAGATTGAACTGAAACCGCTTATTGTATGTGGTTATATTTGGTAAAAATTGCGTGTGAGCTTTTTACAAAAGGGTAAGAATTATGGTGTTGAATTTTAATTCACTTGTATAAGAAAACAATTTAAAATTCTCATAATAGGTCTTAAATATTTTTACTTGTTATTTTCCCTTGGTAATATATAACTCTTCCTTCCCTGCTTTATGAAACATCTAAGATATAAGGAAGTAATCAGTAATCACAGTTTGGAGACAAAATTGACCCAGGAATGGATATTTATTTTAATTAGGTTTTCATACTTATTAAATGTAATTTAAAGACTTGGGTCTTATCTGAATTGTGTGGAATTAAAATGACAACTTCAATTTCCTTACAGAAAAACTGTAACCCTTTAAAAAGAAATTCCAAATTGGCTCCTCAGGAACACATTTTTATTTTACAAAGGTACCATCCAGCTAAAATTGTATATACATGGATATATGAAGATTTTTCTTGTTTGGCTGAAGTGTGTGCTTATATATGCAGTTAGTCTTTAAGGTAAACATTCAGATAACATTCTGTATATTGATTGAAACATAAAGGGCAGGTGGTGAGGACCTGGATTTTTATTAAACATTTTAGTAATTATAAAAGTTTCTTGTGTTTACTAGTAAAGAATTTAAAAACCTATTATTTTATTTGAACAAATTTTTTAAAAGTAACTTTGTAATTTGAGGGGAAGTTTTGGGGGGTTGAGGGAGGTGGGCAACTAATAAGTACATATTTACCTCTCTTGCATTGGGTGGCCTAGAAGGGCCATTGATAATATAAACTTGGGCTCCAGTTTGCACATTGGAAAGAAAGCATAGAAATTTGACTTGTATATTAAAAATAATAGAACTTTAATATGTATTTAAGAATGCATAGCTCTGTATTTCTCTAAGGGGCTCTAAAGAACAATATGGCACTGCCATCTGTGTGAATCAGCTGCCTGGGAGACCTGTAGGAACATTCACCTTTACTTTTGTGTTCTAATAATTAATTCAACTTTTCATGGTTTTTCTTAACAAAATTCACATGTTTAGTAAGTTACTGGTATATTGATTTTTTTTGTCTTCCATTGTTGTCTTCCCTTCATTTGCCTCTTTATGTGTTTCCAGAACTAACAGATAAACACTTTAAAGTATTTTACAAAGGAGAAAACTGTGAGCTATTATAGTGTTTATTTTTTTTAAAAAAACATATCTTTACATTTCTCAAAAGGTTAATCAACTTTTTTTTTTTGCCTACTTCTCACCCCACTTCCAACTTGGTCTCTTTTAACTTTTGTTCTGAATTTTGGTATAAATGGTGATGTCTGACATTCTAGTAGTTAGGTTTTATTTAGATGCCATAACTGGTAATAGAGTTTTTATTTTGACTATTAATTTAGCTTTTTTTGAGGGGAAATTTGTTTACCCCACTACTCTCAAAGCACACACAGGTTTTTTATTTTATTTTTAATTATAAGTAAGACTAGAAGGGAGGGAGTAAAATCACAGAAGTCCTCCGCCTGTTCAGTGTCCTTTTCAGTATGGTTATTAGGAGGCTTATGTTTACTCAATGAAGAATTCAATGACCTGAACTACCTATAAAAGTTTATAGCAGTGCTGCAGTGTTGCTTAAGTAAAACTCTTTGACTTATCTAGTAGTTCTTACACTACTGAAACTTTGATTACTGTATGATGTTCAGCTCATGTCTTGGGCCCTCTTTGTAGACAAATATTCATAGTAGCATTGTATACTGGCCTATTTTTATAATTATATTTGCAAACATGAACAACCACAACCACTGCTTTCAGAATGACTCACTGGAGTTATTTTGAAGCAGGAAATAACCAGTTGTATTTGCATCTGTATATTGCATATGAATTATGATATACTTGGCAAATGCTTTTCTTCTACCTGTGAAAATTCTGAAAGCTGGTCCAAACAACACTGCATACCAAATTGTGCTCTTATGTATTATTGCATCGTGTTTCTTTTTAATCAAATAGCTTGCTTTATTTTTTATTATAGTGGCTTTTGCTATATGAATGTCACTTGCTTTGAATTTTTAATCATGCTTTTAACATATTTAACAAATCATTTCATTAGGTTCCGTTAAAATGTCATTCCTTTGAAAAGACAAGGGATTCCCACTTTCAGAGTTTTTAAATGAAAGCATTTTTATCCAAAGGGGAAAAATCATTCAGACTTCATAATAACCATTGCTTATTCAGAAGAGAATTTGTTTAGATTTGCACAGATGGTGATGATGGCACCTTTTACTCAAAAAACAAAAGTGCTATGGAAAATTTACAGAAAATTACTGAAGTGTGGAAGTATATGCCTTTTGGCATACAAGTCTTGTTGGATTGTCATTTGTATGATCTGGTCACTTGAATGCCTGATAGCACATTTAATTTCTGTAGAGCGCTGCATGTGGCTAAAACAACTCTTCAATGTGCAATTCGATTCTAGATTAAAATGTCTGTTATATGAGGGGGATCTTTATATTAAGCTTTTATATTTTTTGAGATGTTCACATTTATGTTAATTAAATGTCATCATAATTTGCACTGTTGGCTTTTTAAAAATCAAAGCCACTGATGTTGTATGATTACAACAAGATTTGAGCATTGTGTCTAGTGATTAAAATATGTTCTTGACCAGCAAAATAGATTCTGGTGTTAGAAAATATCATAAAAATATAATAGCTTTTGTATAAAGGTTGCCTTTTGCTATAGTGAAAGTCAAGGATTTTTTTTCCTGGCTCTTATGAAGGGATTAAAAAGAATGGTCTCCCTCTAAGAGTAATTTTTTATTATCATAGCAATAATTCACTATTATTAGAGGGAAAATATTCCTTGTATAGGAAAACAGACATAATTCCTTCTTGGGAGTTCCCTTTATGACTTTAATATTTTCTTTCACTTGAGAAAATTCCTATATTTTCAGATTATTTCATTTTGAGCTTTTTTGAGCTTTTGTGCAATGTAATATTTTATTGATATGTCTTTGTATATTTTCATTTCATAATGTCTGTCTCCCACCTACCTGTCTGAATCAGCTATAGCAAATTTTGAATTTCTGGTTAAAAAGTAGTTGTTTTATATGTTTCCTCATGGGTTTGTTAGTTTTGCATTTTAATCATCTATTATGCTAAATTACTCTTGAGGTTTATACACTTCCCTTTTGAATCCTGCCTTAGTCTATCATTATTTTTCTGTGATTTAAGAAGAACAGATCAAACTATTTTTGTTTATTTTGAGGAACAAACTTTTTTCCTTCTCTTTTAGAGAATTATATTGTGTTACTAACTACTCTCTCCTTTATAGTCAAATTTCCTTAAATCAGTCCAGTATACACAGGGCTACAACTTGGGGGGGAGGAACTAATCTTTTTGCTGTTCTGAGCTACTATTGTCAACTGCTGTTGTACATACTGTTATGTGTAAGGGCGTAAATATATTTATTATGTTTGTAAAATTCATTCTGTACAATTGCAGATCAAGGTTGCTCTTCTGTGATAAATGGGATATTATGTTTTAAAGACCCATCTTGGAATACAATTAGAGAACTTAGTATTTTCATGTACTAAGACCTATTTTAAGTTTAATATTTTACCTTTGCAAAACTTTAATTAAAGATGTTATTTAAAAAAGTAATGTTGCTTGCTTTGCTTACTAGCCTATGACATTATTACATAGATTATTGAATAAGATTAATATAGTTTAGAAAGGAAAGTGCTTTACCTTGTTAATGAAGATAAGTTTAACAAAAAAAAGGGTGTCATTAAATTCTGCACCTTTAAGATAAGTTGATTTGGATGTCAATCTGAATCATTAAACTGTTACCAATTCTTGATAATGGCTTTTTTAAAGTTGTATTTTCCAGGCACACAGGAATTTAGGTTGGGCTCACTTCACACCAACTAAGTGTAATTTTAATATAATTAACATTGTATTAAATGAGTATTTTCTACTCCAAAGCTTAGATTACCTAGGATAAAATTATTTAAAGTCACTATTCTCTTATTTCTTTGTCTAACTAAATCTTTTTCTCTTAGTTCAGAGTTTGTAAATATTGCTTATTAGGAAAATTGGGTTATTAAGGTTTGTATTACATATTGAATATATTTTGTGTTATTTTAGACGGTATTAAATAATTAGCAGGTATTTTCATTTTATAGCTAATTCAAATGAATCATTAAGAAAGAGCTTGCCTTTTTGTAATTTTTTTATCCTGTTACATACTACTTTATCTAGGAAATGAGCAAATTTTAACTACTAAAATCATAATAAAGATATTTTATTTATTGCCAGCAAGTTTTGTATTTTGCGGTTTAATTCAAGCATCCTACATTGATAAATATCTGAATCTTTTTGGTTTCAGTTTCTCCATATGTGAAATGACAGTATGATTTAAAGGATTAAAATATACATATAAAGATCTTATAATGGTGCTTGATACAAGAGCATTTGTCGACTATTTCCTTAATTTTGTAATTTGAATAATTTTAAATGACTTAGAGCTAAGACTTTCTTAAATGGTCAGAATAGCAACATATAATCTGTGATCTGATTAAGTGATTTGATGGAGTGATTTGATGGAGCAGTGCATCTGGCCACAGCAAACAGTGTTGGAAGAAAAGTGAGTGATGGGTGCAGAAGAGGAATAATGTAACAATGGGAACCTTTATACTTCTTTTTTTAATTAAAAGTATTTTTAATCAATTAAAAAAAAACTGGATTGTGTGGCTCAGAGACAGAGCGCTTGCCTTGAACATGTGAAGAAGCACTGGCTTTAATCCTTGGCACTACATAAAAATGAAAAAGGTACTGTGTCCAATAACTAAAAAAAATTTAAAAATATATTTTTAACCTAAAGATATGTCCTGAATTATGTCTAAAATAGATTGAATTTCCCTAAAGGTGTAACTAAGGTAGAACTATATTTTAAAAATTAATTTTCCCGGCATCAGTAGGTCTGCCCAGTTCACTTCATTGAGAATTGTCAAGCATGGAACTTCTACACCAAGGATTCCATGTGTAGAGTAGCAGTGCTAAAATAGGATACATAGGGGCAGGAAAATCAAGGAAGTTCAATTGGGTTTTAAGAGAACTATTTACTTTCAACAGATTGTATGAAAGATATTTGGTTTCTTTTGACATAATAGCAAAATACTCTCCCTATTTTGCTTTATGCCAAGCAGTGTAGAGAACAGTCAGTACCCCAAGGAGTCAACTGCCTCTGCATCCACAATGGGATCAAAATCTCAAATGGTCAGTATGATGCTTACACTCAGGACTTTGAATCTTGAGAGGCTGAAACAAAGTTGCAGAACCTGTCACACACAGGTCATCCTATGTAATCTCTGGTGGTATGATAGTGACTGAACTAGAGTGGCAGTGGCAGCCTTAATAAGCAGATTTTGCTAGGCAAGGCAATGAATGGGTTCACTTCCCTTTTCCTCCTGCATCAGCCTAGTTTATCAGCCTTTTGATGTGCAAATAACTCAATTGATTTCTTTCTAAAATAACCAGTCTGGTTCTGTTGTTTGCAACCAAGAAATTTGATATACCTCTGTTTATTTGACAATGAGCCACCATTAATATTGAGCTAGTATGAAAATTTTATTAAATCACACAAAGCAGTATCGCTTAACAACAAGGTTAAACATCCGTAGTATGTAAACATTTCCACATTTTGTTGGTAAATTGGGACAAATAAATCTGGAAGTGATAAGGCATGTTTTAAGAATGATCATCTCCCTTGCTGAGAGCTTTCCAAGTCCCCTTTTCCCCTTGGATATTGATTGTCCCATTTAAAATCTTTACCAGATAAATAAAACAGTACTATTTAAAATGTCCATAACACAATTATGATGGAAAATTATCCTTGAACATACCTTTGATATCTAAGTCTATTATGTGTTGTTGCATCATTTGTTCACAAATATTTGAGTATTTGCTATGTGCATTGTGATAACATTCAAATCTAGTATAGTCTTATTTTTATTTTTGTGGTTGTAGATGGACAGAATGCATTTATTTGTTATGTGATGCTAAGGATCGAACCTAGTGCCTCACATGTGCTAGGCAAGCACTCTGCCACTGAGCCACAACCTCAGCCCCCCAGAATAGTCTTGATGGAGTACCCAATTAGGAGGATTGGCAGAGTCGATTCAAGATCCCTTATCCCTAGCATGGATGGTGTCTGTTGACCAAGAAAAGAGTCTTGCTAATAAGGCTAATAAAGGCCCATTTGTAGAAGATGAAGGAACACAGGTTTCAGTCATTGATGTCTCCCTGAACTTGACCTAGCACAGGTTTGACAGCCATCAGTCTCTTCAAAATATCCTTTCCTTCCTTGGTGTGAACATGTATTGGGCCTCCTTGCCTTGTCCCCAAGTGGCATGTAGTCTATATAAGGAGTCTGTGCCTGTGTGATGTGTACTTAATGTTATTTTCACGTTCTTAAAAGTCCCCTATAGAATTCCACCATCCACAACCAAGGGACTGTTGTGTGAGTTCTGGTTCTCAAACAGGGAGGGCATTAAAAATGGAAGAAGTTTACCAAAAGATTTTTTAAGTTAAGTTTTTTTTTTAAATTAATTTATTTTAATTAAGTATGTATGACAGCAGAATGCATTTTGATTCATTTGTACACATAGCCACACAACTTTTCATTTCTCTTTTATTTTATTTCTCATGTTTTAGGGGTCTTGTTAAGGAAGTCGGGGCCTAATCCGACGTGATGAAGATTTGGGCCTATTTTTTCCTATATTAGGCGCAAAGTCTCTGGACTAATTCTTAGGTCCTTGATCCACTTTGAGTTTTGTGCATGGTGAGAGATAGAGGTTTAATTTCATTTTGCTGCATATGGGTTTCCAGTTCTCCCAGCACCATTTGTTGAAGAGGCTATCTTTTCTCCAGTGTATGTTTTCTGTGTCTTTGTCTAATATGAGATATGTTTTCTGCATCTTTGTCTAATATGAGATAACTATGTGGGTTTGTCTCTGTCTTCTGTACCATTGGTCCACATGTCTATTTTGGTGCCAATACCATGCCATTTTTGTAGCTTTGTAGTATAGTTTAAGGTCTGGTGTTGTGGTGCCTCCTGCTTCACTCTTCTTGCTAAGAATGTCTTTGGCTATTCTGGGTATCTTATTTTTCCAAATGAATTTCATGATTGCCTGTATAGTGTTTTGAGTAATGTGGCCATTTTGATAATATTAATTTTGCCTATCCAAGAATATGGACAATCTTCTAAGGTCTTTCTTTAGTTTTCTGTTCTGTAGTTTTCATTGGAGAGGCCTTTCACCTCTTTTGTTGATTCCCAAGTATTTTATTTATTTTCTGAGGCTATTGTGAATGGGGTACTTTCCCCAATTTCTCTTTCAGAGGATTCATCACTTATATATAGAAATGCATTTGATTATGGTTATTGATTTTATATCCTGCTACTTTGATGAATTTGTTAACTCATTCTAGAAGTTTTCTGGTGGAGTTTTTTGGATCCTCTAAGTATACAATCATGATATCAGCAAATAATGACAGTTTGAGTTCTTCATTTCCTATTTGTATCCCTTTAATTTCTTTCATCTGTCTAATTGCTCTGGCTAGAGTTTCAAGGACTATGTTGAATAGAAGTGGCGAAAGGGGGTATTCCAGTCTTGTCCAGTTTTTAGAGGGAGTGCTTCCAAATTTTTTCCATTTAGAATGATGTTAGCCTTGGGTTTAGCAAAGATAACTTTTACAATGTTGAAGTATGTTCTTACTATCCCTAGTTTTCTAGTGTTTTGAACAGAAAGGGTGCTGTATTTTGTCAAATGCTTTCTCTGCATCAAACGATATAATCATATGATTCTAATCTTTATGTCAATTGAGGTAATGAATTATATATATTGATTTTTATATGTTGAACCAACCTTGCATCTCTGGAATGAACCACTTGATCATAGTGCACAGTTTTTTTTAAAATATGTTTTTGTATGAGATTTACCAGAATTTTATTGAGAATTTTTGCATCAATGTTCACCTGGGATATTGATCTGAAATTTTTTCCTTGATGTGTCTCTCTGCCTGGTTTTGATATCAGCATGATATGAGCTTTGTAGAATGAGTTTGGAAGGGTTCCTTCCTTTCCTATTTCATGGAATAAATTGAGGAGTGTTGGTATTAATTCTTTGTAGGTCTTGTAGAACTCAGCTGTGAATCCATCTGGTCCCGGGCTTTTCTTGGTTGGTAGGCTTTTGATGGCATCTTCTATTTCCTTGCTTGAAATTGACCAAAAGATTTTATAGACATAGCTTTTAGTGGACCAGAAAGACATGTTTTGAAAAACTGGTTTTGTCAAGGAAAAATGGGCTAGGAATATTTCTTCAGTGCCAAATATTTTGCCAGCTCTTTAAATTCTCACAATAGCCCTGAGGATCATCATTTTTCATCTTCATTTTATACATGAGTTGACTAACACTTTATGGAAGCCACATCATTTGCCTAAGATCACATTGCAAGAAGTGTGGGCAGGTGGGCAGAGTGAGGTCAAGATGCTTCATCTCTAGCATAGTTTGGATGAAATAGGTTTATCTACCACCTCAGTTTTCAGGAGCAAATGGTTTCCATATGAGTTAGACCTGTTGATAAGCGATCATGGTCTGCCAGCAGCCTGGTCTTGGTTTCTGATCAGTAGAGGTACTTTGAGAACCCTTTTGCACTTTTCACTGCATTCCCAACTCTGAAAAGACAGGGAGATAAACACCACTGGGGTCACAGTCACTCTGGAGAGTTGTTCTGCTGACTTGGGAATCAACAAAGTGGTCAGTTATGGGTTTTCCTCTCCTTAATACTTAAATGACTTAAAGGAAAAGAGTATGCTTACAAGAGAAAAAAAGAAAATATTTTTATTTGCCCAAATGAGAGTTGTCTACACTCAGCTCACATTAGTTCTCTTAAGTGTTTTTCTCCAAGAGAGCTTCCTAATGTAATCAAAGTGATCCTGGTTTCTGAATCTTTTTTATAGGGTGCAGCAGGGATATAGGAAACCCAGAGGCAAATTTTTATAGTTATTATGATCTGTTTAATGTTCCTCTAAATTCATGCTGAAATCCCAGCTCCCAAAGTATTAATATTAGAAAGTGGCCATTTGGGAGGTGATTTGATCATGAAACCTCTTTACAAAGATTAGATTGGTGCCCTTATAAAAGAGACCACAGACTGCTAGCTAGCCCAATCATGTGAAGATGGAGCAAAGAACTTGTTCTTACCAGACACTGAGAAATAAATGTTTACTCTTGATAAGTCCCTCAGATTTTTCTTTTCTAGCAGCCCAAACTAAGTTATTTAAAAATAACTAAGACAGTTATTTTTTAAAAACCCATTTTAATTTTTTAACTTAAATATGGACATGGTAGGTCAGGTTGACTGGACTGGTTCCAGGTAAAGCTGTCGAATGCTGTCCTCCCTGACATATTTTATAGCATAGTGATTTTAGAAGAGGACCAGTTTGTCCTGGATATAGGCAATAAGGAGATGAAGTGTTGGAAGAGAATGTAAACACAATAATAATGCTGATTAAATTTGGTGTGCTTTTTATTATTACTAAGTGGCAGCAATCCTAAGCTATTGTCCATGATAAAACACTTCTCCCCAACAAGAAAAAAAATTTAACAAGTGTTGAGGGTATTTTACAATAATTTTTCTTTTTTAAAAATATTTATTTTTTAGTTGGACACAATACCTTTATTCATTTTTATGTGTTGCTGAGGATCTAAGAATTCGCAGCCAGAAAACCAGCACTGCAAAGCATTTTGAACAAAATACTACAAGAAGAGGAATTGAAAAATAGTGCCCCAAACCAACAGCGGGAGGTATCTCAGTAAAGGGGGAGGAAAATAACCAAAAAGTAAAAACTAGCCAAACTAAAATAAATAAATAAATAAACATGACTGGAAATACAAATCATATTTCAATTGTAACCTTAAATGTTAATGGCCTAAACTCACCAATCAAGAGACATAGGCTAGTAAACTGGATCAAAAAAACAAATCCAACAATATGCTGCCTTCAGGAGACTCATATGATAGGAAAAGACATACACAGGCTGAAGATAAAAGGTTGGGAAAAATCATACCACTCACATGGCCCTTGGAAGTAAGCAGGAGTGGCCATACTCATATCGAATAAAATCAATTTCAAACCTAAGTTAATCAAAAGGGATAAAGAAGGACACTATATACTGTTAAAAGGAACCATCCACCAACAAGACATAACAATTATCAATTTATATGCACCAAACAATGGTGCTGCAACGTTCATAAAACAAACTCTCCTCAAGTTCAAGAGTCAAATAGACTACAACACAATAATTATGGGTGACTTCAACACACCGCTCTCGCCATTAGACAGATCCTCTAGACAAAAGCTGAATAAAGAAACTATAGAACTCAATAGCACAATCAATAACCTAGACTTAACCGACATATATAGAATATATCAACCATCATCAAGTGGATACACGTTCTTCTCAGCAGCACATGGATTCTACTCAAAGATAGACCATATATTATGCCATAGGGCAACTCTTAGTAAATATAAAGGCGTGGAGATAATACCATGCACCATATCTGATCATAATGGAATGAAACTGGAAATCAATGATAAAAGAAGGAAGGAAAAATCCTACATCACATGGAAAATGAACAATATGTTACTGAATGATCAATGGGTTACAGAAGACATAAAGGAGGAGATAAAGAAATTCTTAGAGACAAATGACAATACAGACACAACATACCGGAATCTATGGGACACAATGAAAACAGTTTTAAGAGGGAAATTCATTTCTTGGAGTTCTTTCCTCAAAAAAAGAAAAAACCAACAAATAAATGAACTCATACTACACCTCAAAGCCCTAGAAAAGGAAGAGCAAAACAACAGCAAATGTAGTAGAAGACAAGAAATAATTAAAATTAGAGCAGAAATCAACGAAATTGAAACCAAAAAAACCATTGAAAAAACTAAAAGTTGGTTCTTTGAAAAAATAAATAAGATCGACAGGCCCTTAGCCATACTACGAAGAAAAGAGAGAGAACTCAAATTACTAACATACGGGATGAAAAAGGCAATATCACAACAGACACTACAGAAATACAGAAGATAATTAGAAAGTATTTTGAAACCCTATATTCCAATAAAATAGAAGATAGTGAAGATATCAATAAATTTCTTAAGTCATACAATCTGCCCAGATTGAGTCAGGAAGACACACACAATTTAAACAGACCAATAACAAAGGAAGAAATAGAAGAAGCCATCAAAAAACTACCAACCAAAAAAAGCCCTGGACCGGATGGGTATACAGCGGAGTTCTACAAAACCTTCAAAGAAGAATTAATACCAATACTTTTCAAGCTATTTCAAGAAATAGAAAAAGGAGGAGTTCTTCCAAATTCATTCTATGAGGCCAACATCACCCTGATCCCCAAACCAGACAAAGACACTTCAAAGAAAGAAAACTACAGACCAATATCTCTAATGAACTTGGATACAAAAATTCTAAATAAAATCCTGGTGAATCGAATACAAAGCATATCAAAAAAATTGTGCATCATGATCAAGTAGGATTCATCCCTGGGATGCAAGGCTGGTTCAATATACGAAAATCAATAAATGTAATCCACCACATCAATAGACTTAAAGACAAGAACCATATGATAATCTCGATAGATGCAGAAAAAGCATTCAACAAAGTACAGCATCCCTTATGTTCAAAACATTAGAAAAACTAGGGATAACAGGAACTTACCTCAACATGGTAAAAGCTATATATGCTAAACCTCAGGCTAGCATCATCCTAAATGGAGAAAAACTGAAGGCATTCCCTCTAAAATCTGGAACAAGACAGGGATGCCTTCTATCACCACTTCTATTCAATTTAGTTGAAATACTAGCCAGAGCAATTAGACAGACAAAAGAAATTAAAGGCATAAAAATAGGAAAAGAAGAACTTAAATTATCGCTATTTGCGGATGACATGATAATATATTTAACAGACCCAAAAGGGTCTACAAAGAAACTGCTAGAGTTAATAAATGAATTCAGCAAAGTGGCAGGATATAAAATCAACACGCATAAATCAAAGGCATTCCTGTATATCAGCAACAAAACTTCTGAAATGGAAATGAGGAAAACCACTCCATTCACAATATCCTCAAAGAAAATAAGATACTTGGGAATCAGTCTAACAAAAGAGGTGAAAGATTTATACAATGAAAACTACAGAACCCTAAAGAGAGAGATAGAAGAAGATCTTAGAAGATGGAAAAATGTACCCTGTTCATGGATAGGCAGAACTAACATCATCAAAATGGCGATATTACCCAAAGTTCTCTACAGGTTTGATGCAATGCCAATCAAAATCCCAACGGCATTTCTTGTAGAAATAGATAAAGCAATCATGAAATTCATATGGAAAAACAAAAGACCCAGAATAGCAAAAGCAATTCTAAGCAGGAAGTGTGAATCTGGAGGTATAGTGATACCAGAGTTCAAACTGTACTACAAAGCAATAGTAACAAAAACAGCGTGGTACTGGTACCAAAACAGGTGGGTGGGCCAATGGTACAGAATAGAGGACACAGAAGCCAATCCACAAAACTACAACTATCTTATATTTGATAAAGGGGCTAAAAGCATGCAATGGAGGAAGGATAGCATCTTCAACAAATGGTGCTGGGAAAATTGGAAATCCATTTGCAACAAAATGAAACAATCCCTTTCTCTCGCCATGCACACAAGTTAACTCGAAATGGATCAAGGAGCTAGATATCAAATCAGAGACACTGCGTCTGATAGAATAAAAAGTTGGCTATGATCTACATACTGTGGGGTCGGGCTCCAAATTCCTTAATAGGATGCCCATAGCCCAAGAGTTAATAACTAGAATCAACAAATGGGACTTACTTAAACTAAAAAGTTTTTTCTCAGCAAGAGAAACAATAAGAGAGGTAAATAGAGAGCCTACATCATGGGAACAAGTTTTTACCCCTCACACTCAGATAGAGCCCTAATATCCAGAATATACAAAGAACTCAAAAAATTAAACAATAAGATAGCAAATAACCCAATCAACAAATGGGCCAAGGACCTGAACAGACACTTCACAGAGGAGGACATACAATCAATCAATAAGTACATGAAAAAATGCTCACCATCTCTAGCAGTCAGAGAAATGCAAATCAAAACCACCCTAAGATACCATCTCACTCCAGTAAGATTGGCAGCCATTATGAAGTCAAACAATAATAAGTGTTGGTGAGGATGTGGGGAAAAGGTTACATTTGTACACTGCTGGGGGGACTGCAAATTGGTGCGGCCAATTTGGAAAGCAGTATGGAGATTCCTGGGAAAGCTGGGAATGGATCTAGCATTTGACCCAGCTATCGCCCTTCTCGGACTATTACCTGAGGATCTTAAAAGAGCGTACTATAGGGATACTGCCACATCAATGATCATAGCAGCACAATTCACAATAGCTAGACTGTGGAACCAACCTAGATGCCCTTCAATAGATGAATGGATAAAAAAAAAATGTGGCATCTATACACAATGGAGTATTACGCAGCACTAAAAAATGACAAAATCATGGAATTTGCAGGGAAATGGATGACATTAGAACAGATTATGCTAAGCGAAGCTAGCCAATCCTTAAAACACAAATGCCAAATGTCTTCTTTGATATAAAGAGAGCGACTAAGAACAGAACAGGGAGGAAGAGCATGAGGAAAAGATTAACATTAAACAAAGACGAGTGGGGGGAGAGAAAGGGAGAGAAAAGGGAAACATATGGAAATGGTAGGAGACCCTCAATGTTACACAAAATTACATATAAGAGGTTGTGAGGGGAAAGGGGGGGAAACAAGGGAGACAATTGAACAACAGCAGATGAGGTAGAGAGGGAAGATGGGAGGGGAGGGGTGGGGGGATAGCAGGGGATAGGAAAGGTAGCAGAATACAACAGTGACTAATATTCCATTATGTAAAAATGTGAGTGTGTAACCAATGTGATTCTGCAATTTATATTTGGGGTAAAAATGGGAGTTCATAACCCAATTGAGTCAAATTTATGAAAGATGATATATCATGAGCTTTGTAATGTTTTGAACAACCAATAAAAAATAAATAAAAAATAAATAATAAAAAAGATAGTACATACATATAAATTATCATCTTAGCCATTAGTATATGTACAATTCAGTAGTGTTTAATAGATTAATGTTGAGTTTTAATAATATATTTGAGAGCTTCATCTGAATTACACTTTTCAAAGTATTTTACATAAATGAAGCAAACCTATCACAAAAAGATAAATAGTACTACTTAAATGAAGTAGCCATAGCACTGAATTCTTAGAATTAGAAAATAGATTGGTGGTTATGAGGGGTGAGGAAAAGGAGGAAATGGAGAATTGTTTGCTGGATGCAGATTTTCAGTTTTGCAAAATGAAAAAGTTCTGGAGATCAGTTGCACAACCATGTGAATATACTTAGCACTGTGGAACTGTACACTTAATATCAGTTAAGATGGTAAATTTTATGTTATGTTTTTACCACAATAAAAAAAGACAAGCATGCACATCCTTTAAAAAAAAAAACATTGTATTTAGTGTGGATTTAATTTGGAGAACTCCCTGTTACTCAGTCAGACCCCAATATGAGGGGCATAGCAACAAGTATTTGTTTCTAGAGTAAATTCCTGTGGGATCCCACTTACTTGGGGCTCAGGTCATACTTTGAATATACAGTGTATATTTCTGTATTTAAAACAGTAGATTAGAAAGGAAGAGTTGGAGTCAGGCATGGTAGAACACGCCTGTAATCCCAGCAGTTTGGGAGGCTGAGGCAGGAAGATCACGAGTTCAAAGCCATCCACAGCAAGGCACTAAACAACTCAGTGAGACCCTGCCTCCATTAAAATATGAAATAGGGTTGGGGATGTGGCTTGGTGGTCAGAGTGCCCCTGAGTTCAAACCCTGATACCACCTCCACCCCCTAAAAAAGACACAACCACCACAACGTTGTAAGGAAAGAGAATTGAGTAAGATTTACATTCTTCTATGTGACCACTAGGAGTTTTTATTTGTGCTTCTGTAAGAAACAGTGAAACCATGCAAACTGTAAAGTGTAATTGTTTTTGTGTGGTAAATGTGAATTTTAATCCTTGCACAGAATACATTCATCTAATTATGATTATTTCTGAAAATAATTATGTCTCATAAGGGAACAGGGAACATTAAAAAATGAAATCCTTTGGATGTCAAATATGCTAGAAACTAGCGTTGGGATCAGATACTACAGTGACTTGAAAATAGACTATTAAATACAGAAATAAGGGAATGATGGGAAAAGTGTGGATTTCAGAATAAGGACTGAATCTGAATTCATCTTCATCCTTTTCTCAGCAGACTGTGGGCAGGGCTTTTGATTTAATGGGAACAGCAACAGCTCCCTTGTGAGGATGTTTGGAATCCTGATGTGGTTAGTGGTCCTTAGTGGAAGAGCCTTTTCCGAACACAAAGACTACTCTCCATCCCTAATCCACAGCCTGTATCTACTGATGTGAACTTTTGTCACCAGGATCTTGAATTGAGAAAATGCAGGGAATCACGAGCTCACTTCAGAGCCCTTCCCCTTCCCTGCAGTCTTGCAGTTGTGGGAGGAATGGTTTAGGAGATTATTGCAGGTTTTATGACCAATATTTAAATTTCAGCAGTCTAAATGGCAGATGGTTAAATTTTATTAAGCATTGCTTTTTTTTCCAATAATCTTGTTTAATTCTTTCCTATACATAATAAACAATAAAACCCAGTTCCATCAGAAAGAAACCTCTAGTTTGAATCATTTTTTAAGACTTTCATACAAAATGTTGCACGAAGACATTGCATTATATTTTCTTTCATAAGATACAATGATTCTGGTGAATCTAGGGAGGTTTTTTTTTTTTTTTTTTTTTTTTTTTTAAAAAAAAAAAAAACAACATAAAGTCAGGGGATTTGGGGGAAGAAGTAGGAGTTTCTGAGGTCACTCTGGGTAGCCCATCCACTTTTGTCTGCTTTGCTCATGTTCTGCAGAGGATAAGAGCTTTCAGTTCAGCTAGTGATGTGGTGTGAAATGAGTTCACGGTCTCCCTGCATTTTCGCAGAAGTTGTCTGTGAGCTTTTAGAAAATCAAAGCATGCTCTCAAATGGCATCTGGGTAGAAAGAACCTGTGGTGTTGCAAAATGAGCCCTTTCCTGTGATAGTTTTGAATGAAAAGTGTATTCAAAGTCAATTGCAAAGTTTCAATTCTGGCAACATTGCAGCAGACTGTGCCAGGGTGAGTTATCCTCCCCATTCTGCATCCCCTGCTTCAACCATCCTCACAGACTTTTTCCTGTGTGGAGAAAGGAAAAAAAAAAAAAAAAAAAAAAATATATATATATATATATATATATATATATATATATATATATTCCATTATTCCTTAGGCATAGTTTTTAAAATGTCAAAAACTCTGTGACTCAGTTTTCTTATTTATAATAATAATGCCTACCTTGTAAGACTGTTATAAGGATTAAAGGAGTGAAAACAAGCAAGATATTTAGAACACTGCAGAATGTACAGTGTATACTGTAAGCATCAATCATCACTGTCATTTTCCGGTACTGATATGTGTGGAGTTTTCTAATACCTCTAGATTGAAGAAGGATTCTAGACAGGATGACTGAGTCACAGTGATTTTTTTTTTTAATATGCTTAATTAGTACAGAGTGTCTGTACTAATACAAAGTCAAATGAAAATTGAAATCCAAGTGGTCTTCAGAGCTGTGTTTTTAGCCTCTACTCTGGACTGCTCTTCAAGAAGCATGCTTCTGCCCAGGACTCTAGATAGAGTGAAAAAGCCCTTGACCCCAAGAGAATTCAAAGTTCCAAGTCTAGGAACACAATTAAGATTTACATTAAGCATAGACTGTGTTTTTTTCTCCATGCTTTTAATTGGTGTATAATAGTTGTACAGAATGGTGGGATCTGTTGTTACACATTTGTACATGAGCATAGGCTCGTGAAGCTTTAACAAGGTAATTTAAAGGGGCTATATTATTTTTCTCTATAACTTCTCTACAAAAAATAATGAATTAATTTGGGCTGGGGGTGTGGCTCAAGCGGTAGCGCGCTCGCCTGGCATGCGTGCGGCCCGGGTTCGATCCTCAGCACCACATACAAAGATGTTGTGTCCGCCAAATACTAAAAAATAAATATTAAATGTCAATGGTGGGGCTGGGGATGTGGCTCAAGTGGAAGCGCGCTCGCCTGGCATGCGTGCGGCCCGGGTTCGATTCTCAGCACCACATACAAACAAAGATGTTGTGTCCGCCGAGAACTAAAAAATAAATATCAAAAAATTCTCTCTCTCTCTCTCTCTCTCTTCTCTCTCCCCTCTCTCACTCTCTCTTTAAAAAAAAATACTTAAAAAAAATGTCAATGGTGCTCAAAGACAAGATACCCTATATAAAAAAAAAAAAAGGTAATTTAAAAATTGACTCCAGACATACAGAGATTATATAGCAGAAGCAAAGCAAAATTTCTGTATACAATGCTGCCACTCCCCGGGAAGACGGAACTCTAATGGAGAAAGGTAATTCTGGATAAAAAGCTGCTCACAGACTGACCTCCTAGATACATGCAGAACGAGTTCACTATGGGGTAACATCAGGAGACACCGCAGAACAGAGAGGAGGCTTAACACCTAAAACTGAAGACAATGGAACAATCTCAGAAAGACTCTAAGTATGTTTAAAATAAACAAATGAGTCCTACAATCACAAGGAAATAACAGAATGCCATTGGGGGGAAAACAGGTATATCTGAAATTAATGTCCATGGAATTAGAAAGTCTTGTGTTGGTAAATTTTATGCATCAACCTGACTGAGCAGAAGGATGCACATGTAGCTGGTAAAACATTATTGCTGGGCCCATCTGCGTGCTGCTTCTGGAGGAGATCAGCACTTGACTCTGTGGGCTGAGTAAAGGTCTGCCCTCTTCCATGTGGCAGGCATCATCCACTTCACTGAGGACCCCACAGAACAAAAAGGCAGACAAAGCAGAGATTCTCTCTTGTGAATCTGGGATATCCAGCCTCTGCTACCCTGGTACATCAGAGCTCCTGGTTCTCAAGTCTTTGTCTCACACTGAATTATACCATCAACTTTCCCAGGTGTCCAGTATGGGGGAGGCATATTGTGGGATTTTCAGCTTCCATAATTGGGTGAGCCAATTCTTATAATAAACCTCCTCTTACATATCTATGTATAAATCCCACAGGTTCTGTTTCCTCTGGAGAACCCTAATGCAAACCTGAACATCTGTGTCTTTAAAATTAACAACAACAACCACAAATAATAAGTTAAGTGGTAGAAAATTCAGAACTAAAAAGAGAATTTGTGAGCCAGGTACAGTGGTGCATTCCTGTAATCCTAGCAACTTGGGAGGCTAAGGCATGAGGATCACAAATTTGAGGTCAGCCTGGGCAACTTAGCAAGGCCATCTCAAAATAAAATTTTAAAAGGGCAGGGGATATAACTCAGTAGTAGAGTGCCCCAGTACCAAGGGAAGAAAGAAATTAAAAATAAAAAAGAGAGAGAAAGAGAAGGAAGAAAGGGGAGGAGGGGACTATTAGTGAACTCAGAGTAGTTTTAAGGAAATTACATAAAACACAGCCCACCGAAGTAAAGATATTAAAATCAGGAAAGGTTGTTAGGCATGGGAATTGTAATGAGGAAGACTAACAAAATCTATTAGGAGTTCCCATAAGAGAGGATGGAAGAAAGACAATATTTGAAGAAACATTGACCAATTTTTCTTTTTCTTTCCTTCTATCTCCTCCTCCTCCTCCTCCTCCTCCTCCTCCTCTTTTTTTTTTTTTCCATACTGGAGATTGAACCCAGGAGTGCTTTACCACTGAGCTATATCACCAGGCTTTTTTTTTTTTAAAAAATTATTTTGAGACAGGGTGTCACTAAGTTGCTGAGGCTGGCCTCAAACTTGAATCCTCCTGTCTCAGCCTCCTAGAAACAATGTAATGCAACAATTATAGATTCAAGAAGACAGCAAGTCCTGAACAAGATAAATGAGAATGATATCGGATATTTTTTATGTCCCAGACATTAGCCACATATGAATCTTTAAATAACCTAATGGACTATGTTAGATCCCCTTTTTTACAGATAAGAAACTGAGTCACAGAAAAATTGTGGATCTTGCCCAGTCATACAGCAGGTGGGTGGTAGTGCCAAGCCTGGGCAGAGTCTGACAATTTACCCACTAAAGCATATTCCTCATCAAAAACAAGAACAATTCCCTAGGACATACACTTAGAATACCAAGGGGAAGTAACTCAATCGAGAAAACTATAGCCTAAAATATTATTTCAGTAAAGATGAAACAGAGATTTTTTATATTAAAAATTGAAAGCATTTACTACTTATAAGGTCCAGGACAAAAGAACTAAAAAAAAAAAGTATTTTTAGGGAAAAGATTGTAGAAAGTAGAAGCAGGATGAAAAAAAATGAGAAAAAGGAATTGGTAGGCATGGATGACTCTAAATAGTGATCACAAGAAAAAACATAGTGTGGGAAATTTTTAAAGACAGTGAAACAAATATGATCTATAGTAAAAATTCCATTGTGCTGTGCATTATAGACAATGGGAGCTCTTTAAATAAAAGAGGATTTTTTTTTTAGCTTTTATTTCAATTTGGCCATCTCTTCACAGTGATAGCCCAGTAAACTTTTCTTTTGTATAAATATGTAACAAATATTAAAAAATAAAAAACATAGTGTCAAAATGGTGTATTTTTTTGTTGATTTCACTATCATTACCCACTAGCTTAAGTTGATTCTACTTGGAAACCCCATTTTTTGATTCTGGTCTGGTGGGGATCATGGACCATGTAGACTGTGGTCCTTGCTCTTATGCATTTTGACTTATATACATTTTGGATATATATTGATCCTTGATTTAGTCCAGGTAATGCATAGGACTTTATAATTCATATAGATTAATACTAGTACCAATGAAGTCAAACTTATTCTTTTTGAGAAAGTGTTTTAAATTATTTTTTTCTTTAATATATAGAGATTTCCCATAAAATTTGAAACAACTAGAATTAATAAACTTTGTTGCAGTTGATTTTTTGGGTCAACTTGATTGGGCTAAAGGATGGGGAAATCACAGCAATCGCTGTGTAATTCAGAGGTATTTGTTGACAATAATGTGTACACTACAGTGAAAAATTTTACTTTTTCGTGAAATGGCCAGTATGATTATGATTAAAGAAGGAATCTGACACTATTTAAAAAATTTTCTCCCAACTGCTTGTTATCTGCATTTGATGCCAATTTTATTTTAGAATGTTTCAATTTTAAACTTAACATCATTTGTCTAAAAGACTGTATAGAAGATGACTGTATCATTCTGCATTATTTGTCTGCTGTCAATATTTTTCGACATGGGAGGATGTGCCTAAATTTAGTAACATCGACAGAGTTTAAATATGTTCTAACTATGGAAAAAATAAAAACATGTAGTCCATAGTTGCTCAATTTCTGCAATAAAAAGACAGAAAAAGTGCAAGAATGTGAATTAGTCCCGGCAAGTGAATTCTAGCAATATTCATGTAGCTTCAAGTCTTGAGCAGGTTCACTTAACAACCACTGGCTGTCTCTGCAGGTCACAGTACCGTCAGGATGTGTGGAGGGCTCCACGGGACACAGGTGCCTCCTATCTAGTGGATTTACCTTTCCCTGCGACTACAGACCCTCTTTCCCTTTGCTTGGCATCCTTCACATGAGTCTAGCAGATATGGAAGACAGAGAGCATATTGTATGGGAGGGCTTAAGAACCTGGAAGTGACATTCCTTATCTGTTTTCATTCCACTAGCCAGATCATTGGGGGGCAGATTGGGGAATGTATACGAAGGCGTGTGCCCAGGATGTTGGGGAAAGGGTCTGGTGAATATATATAACCCTTGCTATAACATTTCTGATGATGACTTTGTTTTGCAAGTTAGAAAAAAGTAACCGGGGTGTGCCGCAGTCTGGCTGGGCGCAAATCACAAGCCACTGAAGCAGGAGCAAACTTTATTTTTGAACTGCAAGAAAAAACCTCACACACGCTCCTGGAGAATTCTCCCGAATGCCACGAGACTCGTCCAGGAACCCTCAGCCGGAAATATCTCTCCCGGAAATCCCTCCTCCTGCACTTCCCCAACCAATGGGAACTCTCGGGGAATCCCCGGAAATCCCCACGAGAACTCCAAAATAGTGCGAGAACTCAAAAGTAGGCAGAGGCGGATAGTAATGCCTCGCCTGTCAATCAATACTGTTGGCAAAAATGCCAGGGGCCATACAGACTCGGCTGTGGCTCTCAGCAGGGGTGATTAAATCATGCAGCGGTCACATTTATAATTTACTATGATGGTTTTTCCAAGTTAATTGCATCCGGTTAGTTCCTAAGAGCCATCAGCATGAGTCCTATGACCCAAACACTATTTCATTTATTTATGTGTTTGAACAACTGTTATATTTTTACATGCAGCTGACTCTTCAGCTTATGTGATGAGGAGAGTCTAATGTTGCATTTTTACTGAAGTCATTTACCAGAATTTTGTTTTATAAATTTAATTCACCTACAAATATGTATTATTTTCAATTCCATATTGTAGAACACGACATCCTTCAACAGAAGCTTAATAATTGACAAACACTTTATGTTCTGTGTGGCCCACAGAGTACATTTTGAGACTGGACAGCACTAAATTTTCTCACACAGGAACTTTGAACTCTGACTTTGTGAAATGTCATAGAAGAGGAAATCTATCCAGCAAAGCGGAAGTAGAGCAACTTGTCAAGTCACAGGTGGGGAAAGCAGACCCAGAAGTGGCTTTGGACTTTCAGTTTGAGTAAGATCCAGTCTACAGAGGAAGTTTGCCTACAAGGGGCTGAATCATGACTCTGGCTTCACCCAGGGAACACAGTCTGATTCTTGTGGAAAATTTAGGAGAGATCGTCCTACAAAATCTAACTCAATATGGAAAGTGTAAGTTATTTGGCTGCAAAAGTCATTTCTATTTGTGTCACAGTTAAATGAATTCCTGCCACTTGACTGTTTACAAGATGATTTGGCTTGTTTGCAAGATTGCTTTGCCTGGTGGATTCAAAAGCCCCATCTTTTTTGAGAAAGCGAGCTTGTTCAAGCCTATGTTGGAACTACCTGAGTAGCTAGCAAGGGTGTATGTGTGGACTGGTGGGATTAAGAGTTCTCCTCTCCTTATCCAATGGGGCAAGCTGTTTTGGAGAGTTTAAAACAAGAAGGTGCTGAAGGACCTCATATAATGAGAAAAATCTCTTTAATTGAGTGTTGTCTGGTACTATTGGGGCCACACTAATGTGGATGTACCTAACTCATGACCTGTAGTACAGACCAACACAAAAAGGCAAAGAAGCATAACTTCCCACCCACTTATCACCTAGCAGTGGCTGAGCATTTTCTGGTCTGTGAACCAGCAACAGAGCAATCAGTCCTTATTTCTATCCATGGGCTGGCTGAGAGAAAGCCACCCAAGGGTGGGGCACAAGACAGTGTCCGTAACACCTGGACACTTCTGTGACAAGTGCCTTCCTTGTGCTCCACCTGCGCAGCCTGTAGTGGGAGAATCTTCCAGGTGAAAATTCGTGTGTGGCTTCTGTCCACTGTGACCATCTGTCTTGAGAGGTGCCTAAATCTCTGGCAAGTGGAAAGGAGAGAAAGACATATTTTCAAGCAGCTCTAAGAAGGCTGTGCCTCCCCTCTTAGCTCAGAACTACTTCACTCTTTCCTTCTCTTGGCTCTGCTGGTTGACAATGGCCCTTCAGCTTGACCTCATTCACTGACCTGGCAGACTCGCTGAGTGAGTGTCTGTAATAAGCACCTAGTGACGTGGATGCTTTCCATGAAGGTTCACTCTCTCCTTTATAGAAAGGCCACTGATATCTGGCAAAGAACAAAGGAGCTTTGGCTTGGGGTCATGTTGCCCTTCTCCCACATTTGGAAAGCAGTTTATCTCCGGCCACAGTTTGACTTTGAAGCTGAGGCTGGGGGATCCTCTCCATTGCAGAGTGTAGCTTCCAGCGACTGAACTGACCTGAGAGACAGGTGGGAGCTAAGGTGTATGTTCAACACGTGAGGAGTCTAAATGCCCTTCAATCCCAGCGGGGGAAGCTTGTTTTTGTTTGTTTGTTTTGCGGTGTTGGGGATTGAATCCAGGTCCTTGCACATGCTAGGCAAGCCCTCTACCACTGAGCTACATCCCCAGCCCTAAGCATTTATTTGACTCATGGGAGATCCTCTCGTGCTACTTTACACAAAGTGAAATTTATTTGTAAATTATTTATAAATTTATTTATTTGTAAATTATAAACTCCTTTGTTCTTTGCCAGATATCAATGACCTCTCTATAAAGGAGAGAGTCAACCTTCATGAAAAACATCCATGTCAGTAGGTGCTTATTACAGACCTTTACAAATAAATTTGTTTTCTATTTCCTAATAAAATCAAGTCCAAATTCAAGTTGGCTCAGAAGCAAGACCCTCCTCAAAGAGAGGGATACTAAGGATTAAAACCTTAACTTCTACCCTTCCTTTCCTGGCCTGAAGGCAGAGGATTTATTTTTGTTAAGGGAGTTAGCACTATTTATTGTGGCTGGTGGATTGTGCTGTGGGATTAATGGAATTATCCTTGCTACTTGTTAGCCAAGTTATAGAACAGACTCTTCAAGAGAGAAAATCATAGAGTAGGCCAAATTTCCATAAGATCTCGGGTATCACTAAGACAGATCATAATAAGGCTCTGTGACAGAATTGGAGGGTGAAAATGTATCTTCATAGTTTATAATGCAACTATGGTTTTTTTTTTTTTTTTTTTTTTTTTAACAGAGAGATGAGCTATATAGGGAAGAGCCAGCTAATCTGACTGGTCAATCTCCCAGCTAAAGAATCACAAGGATAGAATGAATGGCAGGACAGTTATAAAGGTGCCCAGCCAGGGAAGGAGGCTGCTTTCCTGTGGGCCCCAGGCTGAGTTAAGCATGAGTGAGTGGCATTTTGTAAGGCTCATTATTGAGTGATGGTACTTTCTCTTTAGCCTATAATCCTATGAGTTCTTAATAGAACTTTATTTAAATAAAGTTTATTTGCATAAACTCAGTCTTGGTGGGTTACTGTGATACCTTGGTTCTAGGCAATGTTTATGCAGAGCAAGGTCCACATTTTTCTAATTTGTAGTGAAGACTGAGTAGGGTTTATCTGTGGCCCTGGCTGTGCTTCAGAGACTCAACAGAGGAACGAAGCCAGATCTTAGAGGGCCAGATTGTGACTGGGTGAATAAGTCTGTTAAAGGAGGAGGGCAGGCCCTGCCTGAAGACAACAAATTCATGAGATGCCTCAACAAGAAGAAGAAGGGGCTCTTTCTTGTGCAGATGGAGTTGGACGTCTAAGGCTTCACTCCTTAGGCTCTCAGTCTCAAAGTGTATTGAAAATCTGCCTCAATTTTGAACCACTTAACACTCAAGGAGGCTGGCCAGGATGTGGAGCAACCAGAGCCTTCATGTTGGTCACCTATGGCCAAGAACAGCCTTGTCCATTTACCTAGTGCTTATGCAAAGCAATGATGTGGACAAGTTTGGGGAGCACTGCTATAAGGATCCAAAGGCCTGAAGGAATAGGCAGCCTTCCTTGTACTCACTTAACTGGTTTCCAGAACTGCTACCCATTAATATCTTAAAGCAATGAAGTGGGAACATGTGTGCTAAGGAGCCGTGAGTTACAACCAGCTTCTAAGCCAGAAGCAATGGAGGGTCCTGCGATGAATGGCCACGGGATCTGCAAAGAATCATCTGCTCTGGAACGTTGGATAGGATATGACCTATTTAACACAGAGATGACATTTAAAACTGACACGATGCTCTGAGTCTTCCTAGTGATCATCTTGTGTGCCTAAGACATACTCTGAGCTACCGATGACACCATTATGTTGATTCCCTCCTTGAAATGTCTCCCTGGCC
The DNA here is from genome assembly GCF_048772815.1 of Callospermophilus lateralis. Taxonomy (NCBI): domain Eukaryota; kingdom Metazoa; phylum Chordata; class Mammalia; order Rodentia; family Sciuridae; genus Callospermophilus; species Callospermophilus lateralis. The sequence continues at coordinate 23,386,421 of NC_135307.1, forward strand.
AGCCTCCTTATTTGTATTCCCCTTCATCGTATTTCTCCTTTTCCTTGAGAGCGAGTGCATCCATAGATGTACTTGTATAGTGTACAACCCACACAACTCTATGCTGAAAGCCTCAAAGTTCTTCATGGTCACCATGTCAAACTTTCTGGTCCATCATGCAAGGCCCTCTAAGATCTGGCTTCCATCTACCCGAATCATGAAGATGCTGACAGGAAACAAATGTCCCACTCAAGGGATTTAACTGGGGAGAACTACAGACTATTTAAGAGTGATGGACGGGGTTGAGGGAACCAATTGGGGTGATGAAACACCCCTATTACAACCACTCTTAGGACTGAATGGATAGGGAAACCCTGGGGTAGAACTGGACCCTGGAGAGAACTTGGAGTTATAGAAGACAAGAGCTGTATCCACGGAGCCACCACTGCTTGAACAGCCAAGAAGCAGAGAGTTATCTGGGATTAAAATCCAAACTCTCTCTCCCCTTGTATTCTGATCCCAAGTCAGTGTCCCTCTGGCCAAACCCACCAAATTCAGAGGAGCACGGGCAATGGTGTCCACTGTGGTCAGTTTCTGCAGGGTAAAAAAGTTGGAGGTTGTGTCCAGGAGAGCAAGAAACATACTGCCTTCCCATCTTCTAGGCCTTGAATCTTGCGCACCAGGGAAGTTGGTTCCTTGTCTTAGGAACATGGCAGGTCACATATTGCTTTGGCTCTACTTGTGCTCATGCCTCTGTCTGCAATGCCTTCCTAGAACCCTTCTGTAGTTATACATTCGGAAACCAGCTCATCCCTTAAATCTCAGCTTAAAGGAGACCTTGAAGACTTCTTCAGTCCTCCATGTGGAATCCTCTAGGCCAGGGATACAAATGGCAAAAGTCTGAAGTATTTACCTTCTGGACCTTACACAAGAAAGTTGGACAGCCTCTGCCCCATCATGTCACTGTCCACTGTGGTAGCCATGAGTCACATGTGCCTACCACACTTGAAGTTTAGCAAGTGAGAACTAAGGAACTGAATTTTTTATTTTAATTAACTCAATTTCAAATTTCCAACTTTGGCCTCCCCTTGTCCATGGAAGTAAAATTCCCTATGTGGATGGCTGAAACCACAAATAGTACTGAACCCAACGACTGAATGCCTTTTCCATCTCAACTTAACAGTTGCACACTATGTCTATGCCACACTTTTGCAGTTGGGGATATGACAGCAAAGCTAGCATAGATTTATTTTTCATTCTTCAAAATTTCTCAAATAAATTCATTCTTACCATAGATCTTCGCAGCCTCAGCCTACGACATTTTTTCTTATTAAACTAAGAACATTTATCTGTTCACTTTACAGCTTCTTTTTGGCATAAATGAATTTCCAGCATCAATACTCTTGCCACTAGTCAGTAAAATAGGGGTTACTTGAATGCACATACTGTGATACTATGACAGTCAAGCTGGTAATTGACAAGGTTGCTAAATGACTAATGGGAGGGTAGTGCATACAGTGAGGATATGCTGGTGAAAGGGATGATTCATGTTCAGGGTGAGCTACAGTTGGATGGTGGGAGATTCCATTGCAGTACTCAGAATGGCACTCAATTTAAAACTTATGAATTATTTATTTCTGGAACTTTTCACTGTACTCAATTCAATTTGGAAATCCTTAGAGTCTATTTGGAAAAATTGGGGTATGTAAATCTATTTTTCAAGTGTAAATTTGAACTTTAAATATGGATCAAGTTTTTCTGAAGATTTGGCTGTTGAATTGCAATGTATTTTAAGTAGACCCTGAATTTCCAAAACCTTATAAGACAAAAGAATATAAATATCTCAGCAAGTTTATATTGATTTTGTGTCCAATTGATAATATTTTGTATATATTGGCTTAAGTGTTTTATTAAATTAATTTTATTCTTTTTTCCTTTTCTGTGACTATTAGAAAATTTATAATTCCATAGTGGCTTGCATTATATGTCTACGGGACAGAGCTGTTCCACAGTAACATTCAGAAACTCTTTGTAATAATTTTTATAGCTGTGAGAGATCTATCTTTCTCTCTAGATTGTAAGTTTCTTTAAGACTGGGACAATTAAAAAAAAATCGATATACATGCCTTTCTTTGTAGAAGGTACTCAGAAAATACACAACAGAAGCTCTATTCAAATACTTTTTCATAGATGCGGATCACCACAGTTTTGTACTATTAAAAGGGAAGCTGAGACTCAATTTCTGTGAGTTACAAAGGTTTTCAATTTATGATCACAAGTGCTGCCTTACTGTGAGATTGATGACTCAATAAACGGGCTCTTTACAGAGAAAACTGTGTAGTGACATCTTTTCTCATGATCTTTAAGGATTTATATAAGGCCATAGCTAATTTTTGGCCACACAGAATTCCTAACTATGTTATAAAATAGATAATTGCCAAATAGTTATGCTATACTAGACATAGGCTGTTCTATTTGGGAGGATGAATTTTAAGGGCTCAGCATCAATTAAACATGACATAAACATGGACAGTAATATATCAGAAATTCAAGTGAAAGCCTATAAATATGATGTGCCAGGGATTGTTTTAGGCTCTTGGATACACTAGTGAATAAAACCAACGAAAACATCCACCCTGTGGAGCTGATATTCTATTTAATTTAAGGTGATACATAAATAAGTACACAGCATATTATGAAGTGATAAATATAGTAGAAAAAAATTAAAATTAGGGGAAAATGAGGGAACTAGGACTACAGCATGGAACAAGTTACAATTTTAAGTTAGAATTGTGAGGACAGGCCTCACTGAACAGGCACCATTTGAGGGAAGGCTTGACAGAGGAAAGGGACTTACCCATTCAGCAGTTGGGGGAAAATCCTTCCAGACAGTGACTGATCGGGGTCGTGGTTCTAGTGGAGGATTTTGTTGATGTGGTCAAGAAAGGACAGAAAGGCAGAGCAGCTAGACTACAGACAGCAAGGAGGAGATTTGTAGGCCTTGTTTAAGGACTTTGGCTTTTTGCTCTGAGAGAACTGGAGAGCCACTTAGAGACTTTGTGCAGAAGAATGGCCGAGTTGAACTTAAGTGTTAAGAGAACTACTCTAGGCGATCTGTTGAGAATGCACCAGAGGTTGGTAAATTGTTCTGCAAAGAGCCGGAGAGTACACGTGACGGGCTCTGTGGGCTTTTACAGTTTCTGTTGCAACTATTCAGTTCTGCCGTTGTTGCACAAGAACAGCCGTGTGCCAGGGAAATGAATGAGAGTGGCTGTGCTTCACTGAAGCATTGTGTATGAACGTTGAAATTTGAAGTTCAGATAATTCGTTTGCCTCAAAATATTCTTCCTTTTTTGATTTTTTTCCTCCATCATTTCAAAATATAAAGCTGTTCTTAGCTATATAAACAAAAAGAGACTATGGACCAATTTGGCTCTGGGGGTGAGGGAATGGTTTGTCAACCCTCCAATAGATTGTGGGGGTAGAAAAGCTAGAACAATGGAGGCCATTTAATAATCCAAGGAAGGAGATGATGGTAATCTACATTGGGATGATGGTATGAGATGTGAAAGCTGCCAAATAAATTTAGAAGGCAAACCATAAAGATTTGGTGGTGTGAATGTAGGATTTGAGAGAGTCAAGGAAAGACTTGGAGACCTTGCTCTGGGCCGTGAATAACTCTTAAGGATTTATTGTTGTTAACTGAGATGAGCAAGACTCATGGGCCATGCAGAAACCATCAAGGGGTGAATAGAGATTGAGAGAAGACAAACAGATATACATAGAGAGAAACCTAGGACCAGGTGGGACATCATCCCCTGATGGAGGATGAATGACCTAGAGCTAGTTCAGGATGTTTATTTTATAGGTTTTCTCATCAAAAGGATTTTCTGTGAGAAAGTTTCTTCTTTCTCATGCAGGATGAAGATCAAAGGCTAGCAGCCAATTGTAACTATCAACTTGAGTTCTTTAATTATCTACCCCTGACAGCTGTGTCTGAATTCAGGGTCAAGACTGTTAGTCCTGTGCCTAGCACAGAATCTCTTTTAAGCAGGGTGTCACCATAGCAATTGGATAGTCTTGACCTGTACCTTTACACAGGAAGTTCCCAGTGCAGGTGTGTAGCTCCAGCTATTAGACAGTCAGTGACCGTGATTTAAATCACCACTCCCGACACTGATGAGAAGTGGGTTTGGGTGTAGAAGAGTTTGGTTTTGGACAAGTTGACTTTTAGGTGTTTGCTAGATACCAATCTGGAGATGCTGGGAAGGCAGGTGGACATCCAAGTATGAAGTTCAGAGAGAGATGTGGCCTGGAGATGTGCTTGGAAGAATCACTGAGGATGGACAGCATTCAAAGCCGTGGGATTGTATCAGATCACTTAAGGAGTATTGACAGAAAAGACCAAAGAACCAAGGACAGAACTCTAGAGAATTATAAGAGGTTGATGCAAAGAGAAGAAAGCAGCAAAAGCTATTGAAAAGGAGCATTCGAGGATGTTACTGGAGAGCCAGAATATTGTGACCTGAAAGCCAAGGGAAGAAAGGGTATCAATACTTAGGAAGGGGGCTTTTTTTTTTTTTTTTTTTCAATGCTGGTGATTGAATCCAGAGCCACATGCATGCTAGGCTGTATGACTGTATTGACTGAGGTACATCCCAAGTCTAAGAGAGGGGACAATTGTATCCAGAACTGCTGATGAATTCCAGTAGGAAGAGATAGAAAGCTAACCTGTGGATTTAGCAACTTGGATGCAAAGATCAGTTTCCTTGGAGCTGTGGGATGGAAAGTCTAATTAGAGTGGGCTTTATAGATATGGGAGAGAAGCAATTTGCATCAGTGATTAAAGGCAACTCTTTGTATTCTGGTTTTGCAACAAAAGAGCCAAAGAAATTATGAAGAAATAAAATCAAGAAGAGATTTTTTTTTCAACATGGAAAAAACAACCACTTATTTGTATATAGATTGGAGATACCAAAAGAAAGGAAGAATCACATTGGTTATACAGCCACGTTTATACAAACTGCCATACTAGTGTCTGTTGTATTCTGCTGATCCTGCAATTTGTACACGTGGAAAAATAAGAATTCATACCCCATTTGAATCAAATGTACGATATGTCAAGATCATTGTAATGTTTTGAGCAACTAATTTAAAAAAAGGAAGAATGCAAAGTATGGTAATTTTATTATTTTATAATAATTTAAAAATAAAAAATCTATACTCCTTTTACTAGAAAAGGGGCATCTATAAGAATTATACAAGGTATGAAGTTGTGGCTCAGCGGTAGAGCACTCACCTAGCACATGTGAGGTGCTGGGTTCAGTCCTCAGCACCACATAAAAATAAATAAAGTCATTGCATCCAACTACAACTAAAAAAAAATTATACAAGATATACAATAACACAAATAACATAAAATACTTCAGTTGGAATAACTATGTGTACAATTTTTTAAATAATGAATCCTATTATGTATAAATATAATACACAAATTAAAATTTTTAAATTTTTTTAATATTAGACAATTTTGTTTGCCATCTTAGAATTTAGAAGCGCCTTTTCTGAAGATAAATTGTATGATACAATTCTGTTGAAGAGACTGAGCTCATGCCTTGATTTTCCTTTCTATTAAGGGAAATAGAAGAAGCATTCAATACCATTTTACCTGCCCTAAAACTATTATTACCATTAGGTTTATGTACTTTTAACTTTATTATCAGCAAGGTCAATAATGATTCTTTCCCCGAAAAATGTTTCTATAGGTAAGTCAAATACTCATTCCATCCCTTTTGGGCTCCTTGTCTTTTATAGTTTATTCAGATAAAATACAATCGAGGAAATACAGAAAATTGGTGGTTGTTAGGTCATCCCATTTCCAAATTTCAATTCAGCATTTTGTTGACAGCTCTTAGAGGACTTTGTAATTGAAAAACCTACATCTTAGATAGAGGAAAGGGTTTATGGGGAGGGAGAAAGGAAGGGAAAGAGGAAGCATTGGGTATTTATGTCAAAATGAACCCCTATTATGTATAACTATAATGTTCTAATAAAAAATATTTAAAAAACCCTTACATCTTACAAACAGTAATCAAGTTCTTAGCAGATTTCTCAGAAGAAATTTCAAATATCTCTGTGGAATTAAAACCAACATCAATCTAATCATTTTCCAGCTTGCTGGTGTCTCCCTGTGCTCAGACTTCGGATGAATGAGCAAACTGACCTTGTTTTTTGCATTATCATTTAAAACCAGATTTTATTAGTATATAAGACTACTTTGTAAGCAACAAATCTGAGACTTGCCTCAGGCATGTTTCAGATTTGTTCCATAAAACCTTGAAGGAAATAAGTGAAATTTGATATTTCTGGACATTTCTTCCAACCATTGGTTTTGATGTAGTCTTGTTAACTTACCAAAAGGTTGAAGGACCTTTCTCTAAAAATGGTGAACAATGGTAGGCAATTGCTCTAAGAGTGAGCTGTGTAAGCACGCGAAGACTAGTCCCTGTATTCCTTTTTATCTAACTGGGACAAGTGATAAGGAGTACCAGCCACAGTGCTCTCTCATGATGTATAACTGTCATCTCTAAACCTGCACCCTTCAACCTGTCACATCACTTCTCTCTCCACCTCTCACTGTTCCCATGGCCTGTGGATGATGATGATGATGATGACGACGATGATGATGATGATTCTTAAATTCAATATTCTTGAATATTAATGTATTCTTCATAGGTTCCCCACACAGCACCAACCATCATCGTCCTCACTCTTTTTTTGGTAGTGGCACGAGGGACTTCTATGTCGAAAGGGGACTTGGACAGGGACAGAGTGGAATAGGTTGAAGAGAGGGTATTGGCGCTTGGATAGGATGGAAGGGTTGCTGTAGTTTGAGCATCTTCCAGATGTAACACAGGATGTGGCTGCAGGATGAGTGGGTTTAGAGAGAAATTTTTGCCTACCCTATAGTTGGTTGAGAAAACAGTTAAAGACACAGAAAAAAAATACTTTAACTTTCTCCAAGTATTGCTCCCACTAGTGGCTGACTATGCTAATTAAAATGAAATGAAGTAGCAACTTGAATGGCTGGCAAGACCTCTGAGAGCCAAAAGTGCTCACTTTTTCCCTTTCACCAGAGTTGGCCTACAGATGGTGAAAACAGGTATGAGGTCAGTCATCTCCTCTTTCATCTGGACCAGGGTGTTGATGGGCCAGGATATCTCATTTCTCCAACATTTGTGGAAGCTATTAATACTTCCCCTGTTCTCTTTCTGTCAGAGTGCTTAAGGAGCTCTGAGAAATCAGAAAAATATCTGAGAGTAAATAGAGTAAAAAATAGAGTAAATTGTTTATTTATAACAAACCCTGTTTCTGCAGACCTGTAAGTCATTTGTCATTATATAGTTTGACAGTTTCTAAGTTAATCATTCCAGAGGCCTTTTGTACATGATGCAGGTGTCTCTTTGAATGATGACTTCATTTCCTTTGGATATATATATCTAGTGTTGGAATTGCTAGATCACAGGGTGGTTCTATTTTTAGTTTTTTGAGGACCCTCCACACTGTTTTCCATAGTGATTGATTTGCCTTCCCATTAACAGTACATAAGAGTTCCCTTTCTTCACATCTTTGTTGGATTTTGTTTTTCTTTAATTTGCGGAGAGATTGCTAACAGCGTTTTAGCTGGGGTGAGGTGGTGTCTCCTTGTGGCTTTCACTTGCATTTCCCTGATGATTATTAGTTATTTTGAGCATTTTCATGTACTTGAGCTATTTCTACAGAATACTGTACTCTAATCCCCCCAAAATGTGGTACAAGGATCCATGCTGCAGTTTTTTAAGACTGTGAGGCACAGGACTAAGATATAAACTTTATATCTTGAGCTCTCAAAAAATAGCAATTATTCATTACTTTCCTAAGTCCTCTTCATCTAAAATACTTCACTAAATGAACAGAATATCCCCAAATTTCCAGGTTAGATTTCAATATTATCCTAAATTATTGGGGTGATTGATTTGAAGTTGTTTATACAGAGTCTTGGTTTCCCTAATCTGCTCAGACTTTAATTTTTTTTACTTATTAAATTAATATAACATGTAATTAGTTGCTTACTTTTCTTATGCTACTTAGAGCAATGCGTTTATGGGAAAACAATTTTGGATCTAATGTGATTATGCTTTCCAGTGGAACAAATATATAGAAGTTTTACTTTCTTAGTGGTTGGCTTATCAGATTCTGCAATTAGGTAGGCACTTTGAAATCATTGGCTTAGATTTATCATACCCTGTAAAATCTAAATTTCATAATGACTAGATAATTACACCCATCATTTTTACTGTGATATTTGCCTCTTAAAACTCTAAATACGTAACTCAATTATCTAAAAAAATTAGCCATTATGCAATGTTCTTTAACTGTCACACTTCTGTTATCTTAAAGTATGATTCTAATGGCTTAAGAAAGTATGTATATATCATCACTATAGAAGAGTAACAATTGAAAAGCTTCCACTGGGTAACTTAGAAATTTATTTTCTCATGGTTCCGAAGGCTGGAAATCCAAGATATTTGTCCTGTCAAGGTTGGTTATTGAGATCTGTCTTCCTGACTTGTAGACAGCGACCTCTTTGCTGTGTGTATGAGGGTGGAAGAGAGGTTACTAGCATCTCTTCTTTTGCAGATACTAGTCTTATCAGATTAGGGTCCCACTCTTATGACCTTATTGAACCTTAGTTATCTCCCTGAAAGCCCTGTGTTCAAATACAGTCACATGGGGTCAGCACTTCAACATATGAACTTGAAGGGACACAATACAACTTCAAGCAATTTTTAGCAGTGCCTAGTCCTTAATCCTGCTCTTCAGAAAAAATCACTAAATCATTCTTTGATTTTAGCCATTATGCTTCTATTATATGCTTATATACCTACTTTTTGAACTATGGATATCTAGACATTAAATCTTTTGGCTGCATAGGATGAACATTAGGAAGTTAGTGGACTGAACATCTCCTCTCTTGGCCTTACATTTTTTTTCCAGTTATTATTTTTAGTTTTTTAACTGATTGACTTTGTAACCTTAAAAAACAAGGTTCTATTTTTTTTTATTCTATGAACTATGCTCAGCCTCCCTTCTCTCCCCATCGGGTAAAAGAGGAGTTTTATCTTCTTCACCACATCCTATGTTTCTCCTGCCCCTGATCTCCTGTATCAATACTTGATCATTAATCATTACTTTCACTTCTCAAGGATTGTGATATTCATGTTCTATTGGTCAGTATAAGTGAGTCTCACACAATTTTATTTCCATGTTATGCCATAGAAACATTATTAATTATAATATAATGCAGTTAAATAGTATACTATGGTATATTAGGATTTATTGAGAAAGAAATTACGTTCCATCTGAAATACAACTTCAAATAATTTTTTTTCACAAAAGAGCATGTGGAGAATATTCAAAAAATGACTCATGTGAATAGAAAATAAGCATGTGTCAAAGATTTTATTCAATGTATGACTTAATGAAAAAAAAAAAGCAGTAAAAAATTGAAAACTGGTCCAAAAAGCATGGAAGAAGCTACGTATATAAAAGCAATTCGACAGTGCTAGAATAAGACACTGGCTTACATGTGATTAATGTCCAATGGGGTCATAAACAATGCAGGGGTTATTTAAATCTCTCAGATAAAGCCAGATGCAGGTGCCTCATGCTTATAATCCTTGCTACTTGGGAAGTTGAGGCAGGAGCATCATAAGTTTGAAGTCAGCCTTGGTAACTAAGAGAAACACTGCCTCAAAATAAAAATTTTAAAGGGCTGGGGATATAGCTCAGTGGTAGAGCATCCCTGGGTTCAAAGTTTTTTGTACTTGGAAAAAAAAATAAAAAGCCCCTACTGAGTCAGCTTCTGTCTTAACAGAGTTGTAAAATAGCCCATAAAATAAGAAGTTAAACCCAGTATTCAATTAAAAAAATCCAGCTATATTTTTATTTAATTCAAAGTTTTAAATCACGGGTCTTACATAATTAAATGAAGTACTTGCATATTTATTATATAAACATGTCATTATTTTGCCTTTACATTTGGATTAAAGTTGGGTGGATTTAAGAGTCTAGATTTAAACTAGTTTTTCTGAAGTCATTGAAGGTGTTGCTCCCTTGTCCCTGGTATGCATTGTTGATAATGAGAAGTGAATTGGCAGTCTGTTAGTCCTACCCAATAGCTGACATTTCTCTCAAGAATTTAGGCTCACCCCTCACGACTCCAACATGTTATAAGTCCTGTTCTACAAATGACTCTTTCCATTAATCCTCTTTAGCACTAAATGGATACTATCAATCATTATCTGTTGAAGAAAATTTCCTCTTCTACTTCCTTGATTATAATGTCTTCCATGTTGTCTCTCAATGTCCAATTGGACAGATGTTGGACTTGGAGATCAGCCTTCTATATACTTCAACTTTTAACTCACATCTTTATTTATCAACATTCTAGGAAATATCCTCTACTTTAACCTCCATTCCTTCTGTTAAATTCTTGCTTTGTCAAATTTGACAAACCCCTAACTCTAGAGCACTACCTTAAAAAAAAAAGTAGGTCGCTATTATTGTAGGGCCTATTATTTTCTCAAATTTCTCTAATGCTATTAATTGGAATTTTAAACCTGGTATTTTGTTTCTGAATTATTTATTTTCTCTGGACAAATGTTATTTTTGTTCATTTTTTATTTTTTGTGTGCTATTATTAATGTGCAATTCATTTTCTTCAAGTTGTCACATTCTTGGTGGCTCATTTACATTTCTGAATAAAGGATGAGAATGGTCAACGTTGGCAGATGGTATGGATTTTCCTCCCATGACACCTCTCCCTACCTGGAGGGACACTGGTGGTGACATCTCTCTTTTTTTTTTTTTTTTTTCCTCGTGGTACTGGGGATCAAACCCAGGGCTTCTCATGTACCAGGCAAGTGCTCTACCACTGAGCTACACAGTGACGCCTCTGTGTCAAGGATGAGGCTTCAATTTGTGTTGCAAAGACAGGAAGTGGGTGATTGGACTGGATTCCTTGTCTACACTGGTCATTTGCCTTCTTTAAAGATCCTGATTTGACTTGGGGCACACACTGGATGGAAGAGATGCCAAGTGACAGACTTTCAATCAATGACCCCAGTTATCCACTCAGTCCTATAACCTTCAGGCTTGGGTCTCAGGGAAGAAGGCATCTTTTCACAGCTACAGCCTGATTCTGTGAGTGTAGTGGAGGCTGCGGACTCCTCCCTTCTGAGTTCCCATCCACTCCAAGCCTTACTTGCCACTTTCAGAAAGCCACCCGAGTCTTTGGTTTGCTGGTGGTTCCAAGCATATTCAGCTTGACCTCATTGTCTACTTCCCCACTATCATTTCAGTGGAATTTGAAAGAGGAAGGTTGGTGGGTGTAGGGCCTCATGCTGAGCTGGAACTTTCGTAGCATTTTAAAACAGAATGCACTGCTACCGGCAAGTGTGTCTTGTCTCCTTATGTATTCAGAATGAGTAAGAGTCATTCCACTCTATTATAATACGATTCCCTCCAAAGACTTCAAGTAGGCAGGGGTATTTGGTCTTAAACTATTACTGCTTTTAAAATGCTTGTGATTTTGATTTTCTGCTTTTATCCTCATTTTTCCTTTATTGCCACTTACATGGTGCTCCCTGTAATATAGGTTCCTCTTCTAATCACCTACTTCTGTTACACACAGTAGCTTATCTGCAAAACAAGTCAATAAATTTGAGAATGTTTTGAGCAACAAGTGTGAGCTTTAGGGCATCAGTTTTTGGGGGGCGGGTATCGGGGATTGAACTCAGGGGCATTCAACCACTGAGCTACATCCCCAGCCCTATTTTGTATTTTATTTAGAGTCAGGGTCTCACTGAGTTGCTTAGCGCCTCACCCTTGCTGAGGCTGTTTTTGAACTGGCGACCCTCCTGTTTTCAGTAGGGCATGAATTTTTAACCTCACTGATTTGGATCTGTCTTCAAATAATTGAAAGATCCCAGCTACTGTGAACTCTAGAAAGGACTTATAGACTTATTACTTTCATTAGAATATTGCTTCAATTCCTAGTACCAATGCGAATCTTTTGCTTGATATATTTGTTTTACTATTTTTCTCTTAGTCATCATCATTATGGATGAATCATATTTCACTAAAAGTAAGTTTTTTTTTTCACAATGAGACCACTTACAGTCAAGATCCAATGTTACACTTAAGTTATTGATAGTCAACTATTTGTTTACTAATAAGGATTCATTAGCAAATGAGCCAATTGTCTTTCCCTCTCTTTAGTTTTAACACACATAATGTTAACCCCCAAAGAAACACAAAATGGAAAGAACGATGCTGTAGGACTCCGAATGATCATTTTATAGAAAGAAAATTTATTTTATGTTGTGGATGCGAATTTTAGTAACAATCTCGTTGAAGTCTATTTTGTAGGACTCTGTCTCCAAAGCACAAACTAGTTCAGCTACTCAAGATAAAACACATTATTTATGAAGACATGATATTTCAAAATGCCACAGGAGAGAAACATGCCAAGAGGTAACACACTTGTTTAATTTCATTAGTTGCACATGAACTGCTAGGAAAGCCACGATTTTAGGTGTTTTATAAGATTTGCTAAGATGTACAAGTGTCAGTGATGGTTATGGTTGTGAACATATTCCAGGTGAATGTCCCAGGAAAGGACCATCTCTGAAGGCCCATTAACCTTATACCACAAATCTAGAATGACAAAAGATTTATGCTGGGGTTCATCAGGCCTGAGAAGCAAACACCATCTCTGCTTGGGGACTCTTCTCTAGCAAGAAATTAGAAGGGTACCATGACTGATAACCTGGCAAGAGAATCCAAGACGAAGCTCCTGGTGATTTTAAGTAAGGAAGCACTGTCAGGGAATAAAGGTTTATATCCAGTGGTCAGCAGGATTGGGAAGAGCAGGAGTATCAGAAGAGAAGACACCTCTCTCTTGACAGCTTAAGTGTGGTATTGTGGGCTGGAAACTGTAAAGATACCAATCCCTGAAGACAAGTTAAGTGCTTAGCAGTGGTTTGGCAAAGTAAAGTAGTAACTAAATAATTGAAACTTGCAGGACTTTTATTCTATTATATCAATACCAATCTGGTGTTGGCCTGATGATTATAGCAATATAGATCTAGTAATGAGATAAATGATTTGGATCCAACTCAATGTAGTCATTCAATGGAAATTTCGGTTCAGAAATTTTTGGAAGCAGACATATTCCTGAGTCATATGTCTGGTTTCAAAAAGGAGACAACAACCCTACAAGATAGGAAAAATAGATTATACTTACCTAGTGGTCTTCTTTCTCTTTGTCATGGAAATCTGTCTCGAGGGAAAGAGACAGACACGGAATTTTAAATGGAAAAGGCCATAGAATCCTTCATTTCCATGGACTTCTGAGGCCTAGTTAATTGGAGTTCAGTTTGTTTTATTAGTCAAATATTTTCTATGTTTCACATCTTTGATGCTATGAGAATAGCCAATAAGATTAATTCTAGTTTTCTAGATCACATGAACTGAAATCTTACCAGTTTCTCCAGGCAACACATAATATCAGGTAGATGCTAGTGAAGAAATGATTAATACTTTCAGAGTCTGGGGGGAAAAAAACCTCAAAGCTAATCTTTTTCCCTTTTTCCTATTTTATAACAGCTATTGAATGGCATCTAGCTGTTTTTATCTTTTTCAGCTTTAAGGAATTAAAACTCTTTGGTTGTATAAGGGAATGTGAAGTTGAATGAGTCAATATGGGGTTGTTTTTATCCTATGGTCACCATTTGCTGAATCTTTAGTATGAAATGCTGTATAAAGGCAAGAAGAACAATGGTTCAGTTTATACTTATTGAACATGTCACACAGGGTCATCTCTGAATTTAGCATGAAGCACGTCTTCCAGAGACCCCAGATTGTTTTCACATCACCTGGGATTCCGATGGTGCTGGTGGCTTCTCTTCCTTCTTGGAGGCAGTGATTAGTTTAATGCTAGTCACTCTCCAGAGATGAACTATGACCTCATGAACCATCACCTGCACAAAGGTTAGGTCAGCTGTGTGTTTGTGTGTCATGAGATTGGAGTGCATGTTCAAGACACCAGCCGGTTGTAAGTCTCCCTACCATTTGTGAGTGGTTATGGGGTCAACTTATAAGACTGTTTGCTTATACTTCTCTGAGATTTGGCCCTGTTTATTTGGAGTTAGGTGGGAATTTTCCAGCAGTTCATAGGCATCCTGCATGTTGGGGAGACTCTGTCCCATGTCCCTGGTAACCTTATGGATCTGAACACCAGTGCTGTTCTTTGGACAAACTCTCTGGTCCTGGTATGCCTGAGCCCGGCGTTTACAGATGCCAAACTTGCTGAGCAGGATGAACACATCTCTCTGGAAAGCCTTGGTGAAAATAGCATACAGGAATGGATTGGCACAGGAGTTCAGTGGATAGAAGAGAACCAGCAAGATTTTGGAGTTGGTAACAGTGATGAGAGGCTTGTTCATAAGTGCCGACAGGGCATAGAAGGAGATTGGAGCCATGCACATGAAGTCGGTGAAGATCAACACAGCCATCCTTTTGGCAATTTTGGTGTCTTTGTCTCCAGGGTTGTACTGGGGATTTCGAACCGTGATGTAGATCTTCACGTAGCAGGAGCACACGATGACGAAGGCCACGATATTGAGCAACAGAACAAGAACAATGTAGGCCAGAGCAAGAGGGGTCTCAGTGTCCATGGGCAGGCAGATACTGACCTTGGCATAGCTACTTATTCCCACCAGAGGGAGCAGGGCAAGCAAGAAGCAGCAAACCCAGCCGCCAACCATGATGACATAGGCATGCCTGAGGCGGATCTTCCGGTCCAGGCGCATGGCAAAGGTGATGGCATACCAGCGCTCCAGGGTAATGACCGTCAGTGTGTACACGGACAACTCGCTGGCAAAGACAGTGAAGAAACCAGCTGTGTTGCACCCAGCACCTGTCTGCCAGTCGATGGCATGGTTGTAGTACTCAGAGTGCGTGTAGAGGTCCACGGAGGCAATGAGAAGCAGGTATATCCCCATGCAGAAATCTGCAAAGGCCAAGTTGCACATCAGAAAGCGTGGGACGGTCAGCTTGTAGTGGCTGGTGAGGATAATGAACAGGACAAAGATATTGCCCAGAAGAGCCAGCAGACTAACAAACCACACCACGATTCTCAGGAACTTGTAGCCCATTATGTCTTCACAGGGGTTGAACTCGTCTGACTTGGGGGTACACACCATGTCTTCATTGTCCCCGCACACAGTGTAGTCATAATGGTTGTCAAAGGCTTGTAAAGTCTCTTCTTGGGCATTTTTGAGCTCCTGGCCAAAACCAATGATCTCATCCTCTTGCTCTTCAAAGAAGACGTAATAATGGGAGTTGCTGTGGGTATCCTGGAACTTGGAGTTTTGCTTGTATTCAACATTGCTATCACCTGAATCTTCTTCATATTCCTGGTAGATGGGACCATTCACAGATTTTCTATGACGCAGACTCCGGATACTGCTCTCATTACACATCAGGGACTCAAGGATTCTGCAAGGCAGCAGAAAAATGAGTTGCAGAAAAAATGTTTGCTTAATATCAGGAGACCCACAACACTTGGAAAAAGATTTCAGTGCTTATGATAATGTACATGATTCTACAAGATTTTACATGATCTGGCCAGGATTGTCTCTCCTACACCATTTCCTATTACCCCCCACTCTTTCCTACTGTGATCCAATGACATTGCTCTTATTTCTCCTCTATAACCACTTCAAGCACAGCAATAATAAAAAAAAGCATGATATTTATCTAGTCTATGTAGGTCTATCTAGTCTATCTAGTCTATCTAGTCTATGTAGAACCTGGCTCTACAGTTCCAGCTGTTTTCCCTGGAGCAGGTCTGTGAACCTTGGCTTATTCACTTGGATTGTGGGTTAATGAGATATTTCACATAGTTTATTAAAGAAGTAGATCAGTATTTTTTTAAAGCTCTTACAACAGCACCTGCAATATTGGGAGTGCATATATATGTTGGATATTGTTTTTTATTGTTATTATTATTCCCACTGAGAGCTCTAGAATTCCATATCTCCTTTGCCTGAAGACTGGTGGCTGCCTTGACTCATTATTCAATATTAAACTCAAATGTCCCTTTCTCAGAGGAGTCTTCCCTGATCTCCTTACAACAAAAGGAATTCACCTTGCTTCAGCTGCTGATCAGGTTTTGATTCACCTAACGAGATCTGGATAAAATGTCCAGTGGGGGCTGGGGCTGTAGCTCAGTGGCAGGGCACCTGCCCCTCACATGTGAGGCACTGGGTTCGATCCTCAGCACCATATAAAAATAAATAAATAAAGATATTGTGTTCATCTACAACCAAAAAAAAAAAAAAAAAAAAAAAAAAGAAACGTCCAATGGGCTAGCACTTCTATCCAGTTGGGAGATTAAGGAGAAGCCTGGATCCTTTCCATCCCTCCCTGCTCCTTTCCTACTTAGTGCCACATGGAGTCAGTATAGTCTGCTGCTTCCATCCTCTTGCCCCTCTTCTAGTTTTCTGCAGCCATTACACCTGTTGCACAGTTGTTTAACTTGCCACTTTGCTTCTGCCCCCACAACTAGGTCCCAATTCTTTTCTGACTACAAATATGAGTGTAGAAAGTCAACTTGCAGCCACTTACAGAGAAGCTGAGGGGGCCTGAATAAGAGATTAATGAAGGTGGACTTAGGAGAACAGGTAAAGACATAAAACATTTTTAAGACATGCTGGGATAACACAGCTAGAAACTGGCAGGGCTGGGATAGAAGCCGAGCTGATTCTAAAACGATGTACACGCAACCAGCGAGTTATGACAGGTGCAAGGTCCTGATGGATCAGGTAGTCCAATTGCATGTGTTGTTGATAAGTGTGTCCTTGTGGTTGTGGTGTTGTTTATGTGTTGCATCTGGAGGCCAGAAGTCATGTCTTGTAACCTCTTACAAGGTGCTACATGACCTGGTCACACCTGTCCCGACTATGCCATCTTTTACTAAACCTCACCTCGGCTATTACTATTCAGAGACACTGACCTTCTTTCTCGTCCGCAACCACTCGGCATCTTCAGGGTTATTGTGCCCCTACATTTCCTGTTCATACAGATGCTTCCAATTCTTTTCCACCTGCTTTTCAAACCACAGAGTTTCTTCCCCAAACCCAGAAATTAACTCAGCCTCTACCATGGCCTCTCATCACTTTCTGGGTCCCTACCACTTACCCTCTGATTTTCTTCTGATTCTTAAAAGCACAGCAGTGGCTGGGATAAGAAAGGTCAGCCCGTGTGAGGTGAAGGAAGCTCAAGGAAAGTGGAAGTTTCTTAAGAGTCCAAGTGTTTCTTGCTATCAGTTCCTTCAGGTGCTCCAGGCCTTTGGACGGCAAGGCAGTGACACTGGTGTAAGACACGTCCCTGGAACACAGAGAACAGAACAACACAGAGAGGCAGTGAGCAGCCAGGGTCTTCTATGTTTGGCCAGAAGATCAAACAGACCCCAGATCAACAAGGAGCTCTTTTAGCTACTGAATACGTAACTCACTTCTTTACATAGACTCCCTGCTCCAAGAAGGGGTACTAGACTTCTACATCAATATGTCATAGCAATTCCCATTTTTATTGCTGGAAATTTTGGAATCCACCAACACAAATACTATTTCTGCAGACATTTTATTCTACCCCTCAGAATATGTGAGAGCTCTTGGAATCAGAGATGGGTGTCAAGTTTACTCAGCAAAATGACACCATGCAACTAGTAAATGGCCTCAAGAGGCAAGAGAAATAAAATTGAACAGGCTCAATGGGACCTAAATTGTTACGAGTCTCTGTGAGAGTTTTGGACTGATCTAGGTCAACAACAGTATTGTGAAAATGATTCTAATAATGTGGAACTTGGAAGTCCTAGCCAGTTACATTATGAATCCATGACTAAGAAACAATGCCCCCCTCCAGTTTCTTTAGAAGACTGTAATGTGTACCTATAAAGACAATGAGAAATGAGATTAAAATCACTTTCACAAACTATGGGAGGGAGAAGTGGTGGAGGCTGGAAATTGTGTAATAATGTTAATTACTAAAGTAGATGGCCTTTAATTGACAATCTCTGTTCTCTCAATCCAGAGAGTCCACATTATATGTCTTGCTCTATCATTTTTACTAGGACTAGATAATAGATTGAATGAAACCATGAATATTTAACCTAGCATCCCTCTTATTTTATATTTTATAAGTGAAAATATTTGCTAAGCATTCCTTATGGAAAGTCTTTACATTTTAAAATGTAACTTAATTAGTAGTTTCTGATTAGCAAATGAATTCTAATATTTTCAGCTTCTTTCTGCACATGATTATAATAGGGCTTAGGTGGGATTTAAATTTTCAAGGTCCAAGGTTTCCAGAACTTTCTACTATTTTGTTGTTGTTGTTGCTTATTTGTATGAACACAAAGCTCACAAATTAACCCCATTATCCTTGCAGAATTGTGACTCTTGTGGGGCAAGGTTACACATTTGCTATCTTGGTTTGTATTTGACATAAAATTCTGTCATTTAGTATTTTCCAAACTTGCCTGGTGGTAAGCATGACTTGTGGTGCTTGTTACTATGTGATCTCTAGGTGATTTCTAACATCAGGCAAATAAGTTTGGGAAATTGGCATAAACACGTTTACAGTTAGTGAGAGAGCTGTTGGAGGGGTTTTGGAGATGTGGAGTAAGTCAAGCTGGATTTCATTCTGCTGCCTCATCTACTCTTTCAGCAAAGTTGACTTCAAGGTATGGCCATTTTTTTTGCCTCCAGTTTTCTGGAAGATATATATATCTTTGTCCATGGTGCTTTCAGGTCAATGAGAAAAGAAAACATATCTTAGCTCATTCTCCGTGCCTTGCTATTTGCTAGATACACTGCTTACATGTTATGTGAAAGAATTTATCCTTCCAAGGAGTGTTTGCATTTTAGAAGATATTCCTGGAGAAAACTTTCAGTTATTGCATCGCAAAATATTCCCAAACTGTAAAGTCGTAAAGTTTCAGTTACTGTATTGCACAAACACTCCAAAACTAAGTGCCATGAAGCCATAACATTTTTATTATAAAAATAACTTTTGTGGCAGGGTGTGGTGGTGCACACCTGTAATTCCAGTGTCTCAGGAGGCTGAGACAGGAAAATCACAAGTTCAAAGCCAGCCTCAGCAAAGGTAAGGTGCTGAGCAACTCAACAAGACCCTATCTCTAAATAAAATACAAAGTATGGCTGGGGATGTGGCTCAGTGGTTTAGTACCCCTGAATTCAATCCCTGGTACTCCACTGCCCTCCCCCCCACCACCAAAAGAATATCTTTTGTGGATCAGGAATGTGAATAGGGCATGGCGGGGATGCAGTGTCTCTGCTCAGCTGGGAAGACCTGAAGTCCGAGGTGACGTGAGAAATAGAAAATCTGGTGGTTTATTTTCAGAATATAGTATTCAGCCTTAATTGGATCCAATTGTGTAGCCATTTTAACTATAGCCCTTCTCTTTGCCTCCCCCAATTTTAAAGTTAGCCAGTCACATAGACTGTAACCCTGAGCTCCTCCAATCAGGATGAAGGGTAGTGCCCCATTAGGGATATAAGCAGCCAGGGACTACCTGGGACAGGCACACTTGCTAACCTGGCTCCCAGCCGGGTTCTGTAGCTCGCCCTTCTGGCAGAAGTAAAGTTTGCCTTGCTGTATGGTTTGGATGTATGATATCCCCCAAAAGCTCACATGTGAGACAATGCAAGAAGGTTCTGAGAAAAAAATGGAGAGCCTGAATTAATCACCCGGTGGGATTAACTGAGTGGTAACTGAAGGCAGGTGGGATGTAGTTGGAACAGGTGAGGCATTGGAGGCGTGGCTTTGGGGTATATATTTGTTTCTGGTGCGTGGAGTCTCTCTCTCTGCTTTCTGATCACCATGATGTGAGCTGCATCCCCTGCCACACTCTCTAGCTGTGATGTCCAGCCTCACCTCCAGTCCGGAGAAATGGTGCCTGTCTTCTATGGATAGAGACCTCTGAAACCGTGAGCCCTCAAATAAAACTTTTCTCCTCTATAATTGTGCTGGTTGGGTCACAGCAGCAAAAAGGCTGACTAAAACACATGCCCACCCACTTTGAAGCATGTGTTTGATTTCTGGTGGCACCTCAGTATTTCTAACAGTGACCTGATTGCTGGAGGCTGGAGTGACCTACAGGCTCCTTCCTTGGCATGTCAGAGGAGCAGACTCAAAGGCAGAGCTCATAGCTGCTCCATATGGCTTGGGCTTCTCAGGTATGGGAGATTCTAAAAGAACTAGTGAATTCAAGGGCAGGGGATATAGAACCCACTTCTTAATGGAAGGCATGTCAAAGAATTTGGTGCCTTATTGTGATCTAACTTGTGGAAATATCACTGAGGCAGATATTTGTGGGAGAAACTGGTAGGTTACCATTTTGAAAATCAGCATTTAGGGTCCAAGCACTACCCTGGACCCCAGCATGAGAATCATCTGCGTTACAGACTCAGCCACATCCCCAAACAAATGAATTAAATAATCTCTTATGGTGGAGCCCAGGAGTCTGTATTAGGTAAGATGCTCCACAGAGCTCATTTAGAAGCACCTCTCATTTCTTAAAACATTTTTTTTTTAAATGAAGAAGGCAGATACGAAAATTTAGACAAAGAAACAAGGCATGTTGGTTCCAAATGAAGCAAGAATTTAAAGACAAGTCTTCAATGTAGATAGGTAATGGGGTCTGATGGAGAAAATGGAGGCCTGCCCCTGGGAGATTGGAATGTTAATGCCTCCAGAGCCCTGATACTCCACCCTCCCCCCCACAAAAAAAAGAATAGCTTTGTGGATCAGGAATATGAACAGGGCATCTGCTCTGTGATGTGTGAGGCTCAGCTTGGAAGACCTGGAGATTACCTGCCTATACTATATTCATCAAGATTACCCCACCTCCCACCCCTCTCTCATTCTCTCTCATTTCTGATCACCATGTGAACTGCTTCCCTCTGTCACACTCTTCCTCCATGATATTCAGCTTCACTAGAGGAATGGATCCAGTTGCTTATGGACTGACACCTCTGAAACTGTGAGCCCTTAAATAAACTTCTCCTCTTTTACAGTTGTTTTGATCAGGTCCTTTAGTCACAGCAGCAAAAAAGCTGACTAAAACACATCCATTCTTTTTTTTTTTTCCATTTTTTCAGTGGACACAACACCTTTATTTTATTTTTAAGTGGTGCTGAGGATCAAAGCCTGTGTGCCCTGCGCATGCCAGGCGAGCACGTTACTATTTGAGCCATATCCCCAGCCCCACTCCTTATCCTATATTTCTCAAGGTCCTGCAGGTCTGGCCCTTGACTAGCTCTCCAACCTCATCTCGGGGACCTGCTGTAACTCTACGTATCCATTAAGCCTATTGCTGCTAAAGTGATCCTGTTTACTTCCTGATGCAGGTTGCTCTCCTTGTACTACTTTACATTTACAGGGTCAAGCAACTACTATCCTTTTATTTTCTTGTTGAAAATTTATCTTCTCTTACACTTTTAAAAAGACATTCTGGGTGATATCAGAAAGGAAAGCAGAAGCCCCTTTATATTACCCAATAGATTTAGCATTTCCTCTCCACTCAAAATATCCCCAATGGAATGAATCTTCCCTCTAAACCTATTGATATATTTTATTTCATATTTTCTATCCACCACATCTCAGGATTTGAAGCTTCAGGGTCCTCATGGAGTCTTTCTTGACCTTGTCTTAGATTTATGCTGTAAAAATCTAGAGTAAAATGCAATTGTGCTCTCCCCACCCACCAGATGCCAGCTTAGCTGGTTCTCATTGCTACGGTTTTAGTTTGAGCCTGAATTACTTTTCACCCAAACCTTGCAAAAATTCCAAGATGGTGCCAGAAATATCTTTTATTAATCCCACCTTCAAACTTAGTACAGATGTTCTTTCTAAAACATGATCTCATTGTTTTGCTCACCAGCTTGAAACCCCCTGCTTGCTCCAATGTCTACAGAATGAAATTTGAGCTTCTTAGACTACTTCTCCTTTCCCCACTAGGGGTACCTTCCTGAACTCCTGTGTCATCTTCTTGATCTCCCACATTTCTTTTTCTTTTTTTAAAATTTGCTTCTCTTTTTTCCCCCCCCTCATTTCAATGGAGCACATTTTTTCAAATAACTTTTTAGAAAGGTCATACTAAAGAGGTATTTTCTATTTTCTTTCCAGTCTTTCTCTTGCATTCAATTAATGTTTTACCTGGCTGTAAAATTTGGGATTGCAATAATTTATTTAAAAATATAAATTTCTTCAGAATTTAAAAGACTTTACCCTGCTGAATTCTAGTAACCAGTGTTGATTTTGGTAAGTACAATGCCATTTAAGTTCTTTGGTCATTGACTTGTTTTGACTCGGGAAGTTGTTGTTGGCAGTGGTAGGGATTGAACTCAGGCTCTTTTGCATTCTGAGCCTGCACTCTAGAACCCCAGCTCTCTGGAAGTTTTTATGGTGTGAAATTTCATTAAGATGTGCCTTGATGTGAATCTTTTTCTATTTATTGCACTGGGCACAGGGAGTTGAGGGGCCCCTTCAGTCTGGAGACCTGACTGAAGGTCTAGAAATGTTTTCAGCTCTAGAAAGTGTTCTTATATTGTTCCCAGGATAACTTACTACTCTTGTTTTCTCTGCTTCTCTGAAATTCCTACTAAGTAGAAAAGGAACCTTCTGAGTTACTTAGACATATCTCCTTCTTTGGTTGTCATTTTCTCCTGTTACTTTTATTAAGTCTTCTGGTAGAATTCCCTCACTGTATTTCCCATCTCTTGTACTGAATTTTTAATTTTTGCTTCGCAAGAACTGGGACTCTGCCTGTTCTGTTCACTGTAGTACTTTTGACAAATAGGCTGGTATTTGATCAACAGAAAGCTCTGAATATGGATTTGTCAGATGCATGAGTACATTTTTTTTTTTAAGAGTGCTTTCTTGGTTTTGTTCCTTTTGTGATGGGATATTTGAGGATGCTCACCACACATTTGGGGTATGGGTTTTACTACACTTGATCATAACCCAAAGACCAAGAAGCAACGATGCATGAGTTTTACATTTAGATTATCTATTTGAACTTTCTTTTTTAAAAAATATTAATTTTCAGTTTTAGGTGGACACAATATCTTTATTTTATTTTTATGTGGTGCCAGGAATTGAACCCACTGCCTCATGCATGCCAGGCAAACGCGCTACCACTTGAGCCACATCCCCGGCACATTCAGATTATCTAGATCTGAATTCCAGCTTCTGCACTTATTACCAGTCATTCAGCATTTGTGTGCCTCAGTTTCCTTATCTTGGGCTTGTTGAATAGTAGCTGAGAGTGTGTTCTCATAAATTATTATAATCGTTAGTGTTGTTATAGTAATAGAGCTGAAATATTTTCTTAGATTTATTGCAGGTCACTAATTATTGCTTTGTTAATAATTCTTTTCTGATTTCTGTAATGTCTGATTTCTATAGGCTCATTTCCCCCCATTTGTTTAACCTGTGTTTCAATCTTTCACATTAGAAGCATTCTGTGGTGATCCTTGGTTACACATTCATACTTCAGAGCAAGTTTTTCCACTGGCAGATTTTGATTAAGGGCAATTATATAGAAAGCTAAAAATTATGTTGTTGGGCTTTAAAATCCCAGATGGTGGATACCTTTTTTGTCTTAGAATTTTCCAGAATTTTAATAAAAGAGATTTAAGACCTCTAGCTCAAAGGGGAGCTATTTGGATGTAGGCATTTTGACCTTCCATGAATTCTTCTGATTTTATGTTTCATTCTTGCCATTGCCAACACATCACCTCTAAATCGCCCCTCAAAGGTTCTGTGTAGAGCAAGGCAGCTGACTGTCTGCTCCCTGGACTCCTCTAAGCTTTCCCTTCCACCTTTTTTTTTTTTTCTTTCAGGATTCCATAGTTCTCCAGACCATCAATATGTCTTATGTGTCCTCTTGCCCTTGTGGATTTATGTGTATTAAAAATTCCTTCCTCATCTTTTCAGGAGGATCTGAAGAGGAAGAAGAAATACAAGTGTAGGTTGAATGTATCATCTTTAACTTTTTTTTTTTTTTTTGTAGTTGGATGGACTTTTATTTATATGTAGTGCTGAGGTTCAAACCCAGTGCCTCCTACATGCTAGGCAAGTGCTCTATCACTGAACCACAAACCCAGCCCCTCATCTTTAACTTTTAATCACCATGTAGAACAATGCAGCAGCTTGGACCAAATAGTCGTTGAGTGTTGAGCCACATGAGACAGTCTCCTGGCTCTGGAGTTGTGGAGAAAGACCCTTACTCTGAAGTGAGTCATTCTAAAGAAATTCAACAAGTCAGGGACCATTTTAAGTTATTTGAACCTGTGTCTTCTATTTACCCCAATTTTTATTTTGTCACTTTGAATTCAGGATTTTCCATTAGCATGACTTCTCTTCTAAAACCATACCTTGAACATACAGTCAAAAAGTTGTTTATTTCAGAGTGAGAAGTATATGGAGAGTTGCTATCAGTAGCTAGAAGATCTGAGTCCATCTGTGATGGGAGTCACAGGGATGGAAACCTACTAGCCAGAGAGAGGGCTTCCTCTTACTGACTCTGGCACTTTCCTTGAAGAGCTCTTCAAGTGATGGGCACTGAATTCCATGAGAATTTGTCTCTAGCAAGTGTTTACTTACAAATCAGGATGCAGCTAAGCTGAGGCTGGCAGAAAATTTGAAGTCTAATTGTATGGGTCATGGGAACCATCTCAAGTGTTTAATGAAAGTAACAAGACCTGGGCTGGGAATGTGGCTCAAACGGTAGCGCGCTCCCCTAGCATGCCTGTGGCCCAGGTTTGATCCTCAGCACCACATACAATCAAAGATGTTGTGTCTGCCGAAAACTAAAAAATTTTTAAAAAGTAACAAGACCTGAATTTGGAAGGAGGATTATACACAGTGTTACACACAGGGCAGGAGTATCACCAAAATTTAACAATGCCAACTGGTAATTGATGTTGTAGGAAGAATGAATTTCTTCTCTGAAATAATTATGTACTCTAGCACTGTTCAAACATTGGAATAATTTCCATTTTTGTGAGCTATTTTATTTAAAATTAAGTTTTGAGAAAGTCAATTGCAAACTAAATAAGCACTAATTGGCTTGCCAAATTTCCAATATCAATTGTTAATGTAGAAGCTGTGTGTAGACACATTTGTAAATTGGTAGATGAAATGCAACTAAGAGCAAATAGATGAATTAAGTACATATAGACAATTTAATGAATTTGTTGATACTAAATTAAAATAAAGGCTTAAAAGCTATTACATTCAAGACAGCGAGCTTGCCTCAATGTGTTTAAATGCATGTCATGTTTTAAAATTCTCTTATTTAACAATGCTTTGATTGCTCTCTGTCTGTAGGCACTTCTAGATGCTAGGACTATAGCGGTAGAACTAAATGGGCAGATATTCCTGCTTTACTCATGCACACCTTCTAGTGGGCAGAGAGGACATATAGTATATTAGATGATGATAGGTGCTGTAGGAAAAATGAAGAAAAAAGGAAGAGGCTGGAAGTGAGTCACAGAGATGGGGGGGAAGATGTCATGGAGGGCCTAATTGATAATATTGTTGAACAAATGTCTACAGGAGATGAGGGAGAGAGCCATATCAATCTCCAGGAAAAGAGCATGCCAGACAAGGACCCATCAGTGTAAAGATTCTGAGATAGCTTTGGCAGAAATGATCAGGGGTTCAGTTTTGGAGCTCAGGCGGATTTGTCGCTCTCTCTGAGGGAGGTCCAGTCCCTACCAAATAGCCTGGAGGTAGAGAAGAACAGTCCCAGCTGAGGGGCTGGGACCAAGGCATCCAGGACTACTATAATCAGGGCTGAGGGTGGAGGAGCATAGGAGAGAAGTCATGAGGGTGAGTTGCAGAGAGCTCTGTAACTGTTCCTGATATTTCCATAGTAACTCAGTTACTGTCCTTATCATCAGATCAGGTTTCCCCCAATATAGTATCAACATGTCTTCCAAACACTCTTTTTTGACCCAAGTTGGATTTTTCACCTCTGAACTCTGTTTTCTTGTAGGCTTACCTTTATTCTTTCTGAGACAAGGGTGTGTCTGGCATGTTTGAGGAAGCGAGGAAATCAATGTGGCCAGAACAGTGACAGTGAGCTGGTAGGAAATGTTGGACAAGTCAGAGAGGTAGCAGGGAACCTGATCCTACGTGGTCTTGTTGGTCATCAAAAGGTCCTCATCTTTTCAATGGACTGAGATAAAAAGCTTTCAGAGAAATGATATAATCTGACTTATTTCTAAAGGATCTAACTTGGGCTGGGGATGTAGCTCAGGGGTACAGCACTTTCCTAGCATGTGTGAGACCCTGGGTTCAATCCCCAGTATTGCAGAACAAAAACTAATAATTTATAGACCAAAGGAGTGGAAATGGGAAGAGCAACAATAGAGAATGATGGTTGGAATTGCTGAGAGTGGTTGGAGTTTGTATTTAAAAGGTAAAATCAATGGGACTTTCTGATGGGTTGAATATAGGATATGGGAGAAAGACTGGAATCAAGAATCACTCCAAGGTTTTGGGTCTGTAACTGGAAGAATGTAATTGCCACTTTCTGAGATCAGAAAGGCTGCAGGTGAGGTAGCTTTGGCAGAAATGATCAGGGGTTCAGTTTTGGAGCTCCAGGCTGATTTGTCCCTCCCTCTGAGGGAAGTCCAGTCCCTACCAAATAGCCTGGAGAAACAGAAGAACAGTCCCAGCTGAGTGGCTGGGACCAAGGCATCCAGGACCAAGGGTGGAGGAGCATAGGAGAGAAGTCATGAGGGTGAGTTGCAGAGAGCTCTGTAACTGCTTGTGATATTTCCATAGTAACCCAGTTACTGTCCTTATCATCACATCAGATTTCCCCCAATATAGTATCAACACATCTTTCAAACACTCTTTTTTGACCTAAGTTCACCTCTGAACTCACTCTGTTTTCTTGTAGGCTTACCTTATTCTTTCTCACTCCACCCTCACCTGAATCCCATCTCAGATACCACTTTTTAATGGGGCCTTTGCTGATGGCCCTAAGCAAGAATGGTATCTTGATTCTCTAATTATGTCTTATGGCTCTTCTCACATCAAACCTGTGTTATAGTTACTTATGTAAATTTCTCCTGAATTTGATTGTAACCTGTTTAAAGGCAGAAGCTGTGTCTTATCCTTATAATTTTCATGGAGTTGAGTAGGCATTCAGTAAGATGCTTGTGGTGAACTGAGTGCGTGAACCCCTTGCCCTGGTTTGTTTTAGATTAGCAGGTTCTCCTCAGTTAACGCATAGAACAAAGAAAGAGAGGTCAAACTTGGGAGGGCAGTGAGCTGGTGGTTAGAACCAAAAATGTATTTCATTTAGCCCAAATTTTTATGCAGGATCACAACTCAATGATAAGAATACAACCAAAAAATGGGCAAAAGATTTGAACAGACATTTGTCAAAAGAAAATATACAAATGGATAAGAACACGGAAGCGTGCTCAACCTCATTTACAGTTAGGGGAACATAAATTAAAACCACAATGAGATACCACTGTAAATCCACTAGAATGGCTAGAATAAAAAAAGACTGGCAGTAAAACAGGTTGGCCAGTATTTAGCTCTCATACCTTGCTGATGGGAATAGAAAATGGAACAACTATTTTGGAAAACGGTTCATCAGTATTTTCTATAAAGATAAACATACATCTGTCCTATGGCTTGGCAACCTTATTCTTAGATTTTTCTACTGGAAAAATTAAAAGCTGTATGATTATTCACAAGAGGGTGGGGTATGGGGGAAGTTTCTAGGTGGTGAAAATGTTCTAAATCATAATCAAGGCAGAACAATTAAATTGTACATTTAAAAACTGTTATTTATATAAATTATACCTCAATAAAAACATTTTCTCTGGGGGCTGGGGTTGTAGCTCAGTTGTAGAGTGCTTGCCTCACATGTGTGAGGCACTGGGTTCGATCCTCAGCATCACATAAAAATAAATAAAATAAAAATATTGTGTCCATCTCTACAACTAAAAAAAAAATTTGTCCTGGATACATCTAGAAAATAAGTATTTACTTAGAGTTCAGGCACACTAGAGAGAAACTTGCCACAAATTTTCAGCTGTCTGATCATATAATCTTGAGATGATCAAAAAGAATATAAAAACAAACAAAAACAACAAAAAAGACTTATTTTCTCTAAACCAAGAAAGTTGGCAGTACCATGACCCCTGGACTTTCAAGTGATTAATTTGATCAGCTAAAAAAGCAACAAGTTTATTTTTGAAGTTTATTTTTGTAATGGAAACTCAAGGATATGTTCACAAAGATTCCTTCTTCTTAAGAGGTACTTATCATTGGGGCTATTTTATTATAGTAATTTCCATGAGTATGCTACAGGCTGTTTAAGTGAATTACTTAATTTAAAATTTAGATAACACTGGCTATTATGGAAAGCCCTGCATTTCAGTGTTCTTTCCTTCAGCATTATGAACACCAAGAGCTTCTTTTTCAAAATAACATGAAAGAAAACAAGGTAATCCAAAATAGAAAGCATAAAAATGGAAAATGAGATTGCATATCTTGATTTTAAAAAATCAATAAGTAAAAAATGTTACTTTACTCCCAAGCTAAGTTCAAAAGCTTTTCTTTCTTTTAAAATATATATGTTTTAAATATATATATATATATATTAGTTGTTGATGGACCTTTATTTCTTATTTATTTATATGTGGAACTGAGAATCAAACCTAGTGCCTTACACCTGCTGGGCAAGACTCTGCCACTGAGCCAAAACCCTAGCCCACTTTTTTTTTCTTAATAGAAGAGATTAAGAATAGACTTCATTCTAGATATTTAACTTAAAAAAAGTTTTTTATAGTTGTAGATAGACGGCATGCATTTTTTTTTTTTATAGTGCTCAGGATCGAACCCAGTGCTTCATACATGCTAGGCAAGTGCTCTGTCATTGAGCTACAGCCCCAGCCTTAACTTGTTTTTAATTAGATTATATTTTGAGAAATGACCTGGAAAAAAGATGATAAACTAAGAGGGCAAGCTTTGTTGATTTTGTTGACTATTAGAAATGACTGTGTTCTTTTACAGAAACCTTCAATGAGGCAAAAATACATATGGTGCCCAATTTTCTTTTCATTAGATGGAGTTTCGATTTTCCATTTTTTGGCTTTCATACCAAACAACAACCAAACATGGCTATTTGAAAATTCAGTTACAAAGCATCAAATATTTACTGGCCACTTGCTATCTATTCTCTTGAGGTGCGGGACTACAAAACTGTAAGAAACCGTCCATTTCCTCTGGATCTTAAAATCTAGTCATGTGAAATTTGTGGGAAATAAAGTAATGAAGATTTTCACAAGAGTTCAAGATAAGAATTAGAGAGTGGTCACAGGACATGCACGATTAGTTAACAAATGTATTTTAAGACAACAAATATGCTTGGAATTTGAGAAATGAGACTGGACTCCACTCATTTCTTACTTTGTTTCTACTGACCTCTCAATTCCTGACATCTCCATGGATTTCTCTTCCTACATTCTGTGGTTTTCTTTTTAAATTTAACTTAAATTTTTATTAATATAATATGAGGACCTCTTTGAAAAAAGTAAATTACCCTAGAAACTTGACAACACAAATTGCAGTGAACTCTTGTCCAGTCTCTGCTGGTCTGGTTTCTGATACCTCGGAAGCAATCACTTTCAACTTTTGGTATTTCCTTCCATAACTGCAAACCTCTCTTTTTATATATTTAGTTGTAGTTGGACACAATACCTTTATTTTATTTATTTATTTTTATGTGGTCTGAGGATTGAACTCGGTGCCTCGCAAGTGCTAGGTGAGTGCTCCACTGAGCCACAACCCCAGCCCACAAACCTCTCTTGAGGTAGTGGTTTTAGATTTTACTCACTGACTCCCTGCTATGGAAGATTAAGATGTAACTGTCTTGCATCTTGAGGGGACCCAGTCACTGACTTAACCAACTCCATTTTTGTCCCTCTCTGACTCTGTTGCCTTTTTAACCTTTTTTTTTTTTTCTTTTTTCTTTGAGCTGCTTTCTTCTGCAGTTACCTTAGATGCCAGGACCAACAGGTCTGGTGGATACCAGCATCTTTATGACAAAGGACTGAAACCACCTCCAAGCAACCTTGAGCCTCACAGAACAGACCACTTCATGGTGAAATCGCCCCCCCCCCCCCGCACCAAGACAGAGACAAAGGTGAGGTTGTCCCCTTAAGCAGAAGCGATCATTTCTAGATGGGAACTGAATCACCCCTCAAGTGATGGTGACCTTGCAGACAATGATCAAACAGACCAGGCCTGAGAAGGAGACTTTCACTACCAATGATACCAACCCTCCAGCCATGCAAGCCCCCAACTTTTGTCTTTGTTTCCCTTTCCTATAATACTGCAAAGTTTGTGTCAGTTCCTCAAAGACAGATCTTTGGCCATTGTACTCTTATATCTGTCCTTCCCAATGTGGCCATGCCAATTAAATCTCCTTTCCTGCCCTACACCCCCGCTTGTCCCTTTGGTATACTGGGACAAGTAGCTGAGCCTAGTCTGTTGGGATCACCAGAGCCAGGGTCTTCAGCCTTGACTCCAGTAACACAACATACATTTCCCTTCCGGATAACCCTCTACTCTCTGAAATGGTTTTAGGACTTACTGGATCCAACCCACATTCACTATTTTGGTTATTACAACTCTGCACATTGTGATTTCATTATCTTTCTAGTCTAATGGGATGTCTTCCTCTTTGCCTCTTTTTAAATTTATATGCCTTGGTTGGAATAGATCTTTTGCTAGGACTTTCATATGTTTCAAAGTTCTGTAAAACACCCCAAAACCATTTTTTCCCAGAGTCAGTCCTGTCAGAGAATCTGACCATCCCTTTTGCTTTCCAAATGAACTTCCTTCCGGAGCCTTCAGCTCTGATGTGGACACCCAGGGCCACCCTTTATGCTCATCCTGGAATTCCATTTACTTCTTTCCTGTGTTGATAACTGTTCTGAATTCTCCGTTTTTTTCTTCCCTGGTATAAGCTCCAAAAAATGGTGAACAGAATACTAAGTTTCTGAGACTTTGCAGGAAGCTTACAGGAAGCTTGTGGGGTTGTTGGCTGACAAGTGATACCCTGGTAATTTGGGGAGACTACCAATGTTCATTCTTATGTTTTATTTCTTATCTTTGGGAATGTCAGCTTCCTCCGAATTCCAACTCCTCCCTAGAGTGAGTGCATTCATTTTACGAGATGAGTAGAGGGGGGCTTCTTGGTCTTAAATGTTGTAATATTCCAGGAATGATGGCGCATGTCTGTCATCCCAGCAGCTCTGGAGGCTGAGGCAAGAGGATCACAAGTTCAAAGCCAGCCTCAGCAACTTAGTGAGACCCTAAGCAACTCAGCCAGATCATGTCTCAAGAAAAAAGAAAAAAAAAAAAAAACTGGGGGTTGGGGGGTATGACTCAGTGGTTGACTGTCCCTGTGTTCAATCCCTGGTACCCTCCCCAAAATGTTGTAATGTAGTTTCACAGATCCTGTTTTCACATCAGTTCTTCATTTCTGACCCAAATTCTATGCCTTTTATCCTTAAATCTTCATGATCATATTTTAATGGAAAAAAACTTTAGTCTTCTCCTGTGTGTGTGTTGGGGGTGGGGAGTAGTTAATAGTTCAGGGTGAGAGGGGATATCTGGGGGAATAGGTGAAGTTTTTAAAGACTTCTAACTTCGACATCACCAATATCCTTACTTAAGATTTAATTGATGAAATCTTTCTTAGATCATGTCATTTGAATTAGCTTTTTTTTTTTTTTATGGGTTTAACCCATGTAAGTACTAAGCAAGCCACTCTCTCTCCATCTTTGAAGACATTTATCACTTATTTACATGGTCACCTATCTTTCTTTGTCACTGAGAAGGTATGGCCTCTCCCCACTCAAATTACTCCCATTTTAATATTGTTTTAGAAAAAAATCAGGGAAAATCACTTTGATAAGGAGGGTAATTGTGAGTCTTAATTCTATCTGTTCTTTGAGATTTCCTCCACATCTATTTCTCCCATCATCACCTACGTTCTAAAGAGTCTCAAATACATGTTTATCCCTGACCTCTGTTGTGCTTTTCACATTCTCATATGTCACTGCCTGCTTGGAGGTGACATAGGTACCTGCAGTTGCTCTTTCCCACCTCAGGAAAGGGTATCCCATTTTCCAGTTGCTCAGGCAAAAACACTTGCAATTGTTTCGATTCTTCTCTTTTGCTCAACCCCACATTCAACACCAGCATATCCTGTTAGCTTTTCCTTATAAGTAGTCAGAATCTGATCATTTCTCATCACATCCACTGTTACTGCCTTAGTGCAAGCTGCTATCATCTCTTATGTGCATTACCTGGGGTATTAAGTGGTCTCTGTTTCCATACTTGGCCCCCTATAGTCTATTTTCAACACAACAGCTAGAGTTCCTGTTAAGATATGAGTCAGTTCTATGCTCAAAAAAACACAAAAGGCTCCTGCTCCAAGAACAAAATCAAGACCTCATAATAGCCTCTAGGGCTACAAATTGTTCTCATACCTCATTACCTTTTTTTTTTTTTTTTTTTTTAACCAATCGTCTTGTTTTTTCCCATTTAGTTTAGTCTGTTTGAGCTGTAATGACCTCCTAGTTCTTCCTCAAATATGCCAGAATATTCTCACCTGGAAGTCTTTGCACTGGTCTAGAACGTTCTTGCTTCTGTTAGCCACATGGCTTACCCCTTCCTTTCTTTCAACTATTTTCCTAATTGTCACCTTCTCAAGGTGGCTTTCCCTAACTGCTCTTTAAAATAGTGTGACCCTTCATACCTGTAACCAAGCAATTTGGAGGTTGAAGCAAGAGGATTATAAGTTTGAGGTCAGCCTCAGCAACTTAGACCCTGTCTCAAAATAAAAATAAAAGAGGCATGGGGATGTAATTCAGTGATAGAATGCCCCCGGAGTTAGTACCAAAATAAAATAATAGAATAGAATAAAATATTGGCCCCCTCAAGCATCTTAAGCTTAGAAGTTCTCAGTAGGTATTTATTGTACATTTTCAAAAGTTAATTAGGGAGAATTTAACCAAACAAAGCAGAAATTTCAGGCAGGTGAGATGATTAATAAAATTTAAGATCTGAGACTTAAGAGAGTATTTATATTCTCATGATATTTGAGAGCAGATGGTTTAACCAAAGGAGAACTTACAGAGAAGAAAGAACTGGGATCCAGAACTGGACACTATTTGGAGTAATGCTGAACTGAGCTAGTGAGAAGTTAAGAGAGAGCAGAATCATGATGTGTCAAAGCTCAAGAGGAAGTGAATGTTCTCGTAATATAGCTTAACATTCATGGAGGATATCCTTAGTCCCTTTAGATTGTCTGCTTAAACTTCATTACTTCTAGTTATCCTGTTTTGACAGAGGAGAGAACTGAGACTTAGTGCTTACAACCAGGAAATGATGGTGCCAAGAGTTGATTACTGGTATAATTTTTTACCAAGTTCACTTTCTTCAACCTGGAATGCCATCAGGAAGCAAGAAAAGCACTTTCAAGCAGTGGGATGTCTGCTCTTAACTTGGTTGTAGGAAATATTGCCATAAATAAAAAGGACAACTTTTAAGAAGCACAAACAAATGGGTAGATGAATTGACCACTTCCAAAAACGTAGAAATGAACACATTTACCTAAGCACTATAAGCTAAAATACCTTTAACATGTGACTGCTATTTAAATGCTGTAGTGATTATAGAAATATGATTGGACTGTTTATTGTCAATTTTATTATTTTCACAAACATTTATTATGCTTGCACTGTGTCTCAGGCATTAAAGTATGAGCTAGAGCTATAAAAATAAAGCATAAATGCTGCTCTCTAGGATACCCTGGAGAAATGGATAAAGGGGCACAGTTGGATAATTATCTGGTACATGAGAGTCACAAAGGGTGTGTGGTGGTGTACAGAGGAAGAAGAGGTCATTTTTCACTGAGGAGAAGGGGAGAACTCTACTTGAATATCAAAGTGTCAGGAGCTTATTAGATAGTTAAGGTTGGAGGCTTTTCCAGACAGTGAGAAGAGGAAGAGTTTATCACAGCTGCATAGTAGGTTTGAATATTAGCAGGGCTAAGAGTTTCAATAGCGATGACTCCTTGGTGAGAGGTACGAAGTGGCATGAGACAAAGATCATAGCAGGGCCTCCTGTGCCACACCAATGCCTTATTCTGAGGGGAGGCCAGTATTGGGTTTTAAGATCCCGCTGGCATTTGAGCCCACAGATGCTTGAGGAGGATGGATTTGAGAGGGACCAAGTCTAAATGCAGTGGGGAGATTTGGAGACTTTTTTCATCTATGCTACTGCCTTACAAAGTGTGGTGGCCAGCAGCCAACAGCTTCTTACCAGTCCTTGACAAGGCAAGAAGAAGCTTGTGCTGGATTATAAGCCCACTGCTTCCCTGAGAAACTGCCCAGTTTGGCTGACTACATTCTCATGGCAAGACCTTCTCCATGGAGGAAGCTGGGCTCTGCTGAAGATTCTGGGGCAGCCATTGACCTTGTGGTGGACCCATACCTTGGGTGGCTCTGGTCTATACCACTGATCTTCAAATGCTTTCAGTCTCACATGTTTGTAAGTAAAAATTAGTTGAGTATGCAATTCTAATATATGAGTAATTACGAGCTCTATGTATGTGTCACTGCAATACTGTATTACGCATATTATAAAACACACCAAGTACACATTTTAAAAAGCAATGCTAAAGATAAAATAAGCAACATTTAATTTTTTCACTATGGTAAAACAATGTTATCAACTATGCTTAACTAGTCTTGAAAACAATTTTAAAACACTTTCTGATATGACTGTTTGAAGTCTGATTCTGATGCCCTTTATTTTGGTTTTGGTGTAAACAGTTGTCTTGGTTGAAAAAGGTACCACACAGACAGGTGCATTCAAGTGGAATTGAAAAACCAGCCTCTACCTCAGAGCAAAGCCTGTCCAAGGAAGGGGGCATGACCCTTGTCCTTGGAAAGACCCACAGAGCACTCCTAGACACATTCCCACCCTGCTGAGTTGTTTATCTACAAATAACAGGAGAGATCTGCTGCGCCAGGTGTCCCTGACTTAGGCTAGGTGGGGACCCATAGCAACCCCCTAGCAGCCACCAATCAGCATGAGACAGGGAAATACTGGGATGCCAGAAGACCCTCCCAGTAGTTTATGGTGGTTGATAACGTGTTGGGAAACTATATAGTTCAGCACGAACACCCCTCCTGGCTTAAACCAATCAGTTCAAATGAATCCCCCTCTTGTACTAACCAATCACCCCTATCCAACTTGTTCCTGCCAGTGAATGTGCTAATCATGTTTTAGAGTTGTGTTATGATTTTTCCTGCGGTGTGTGATGATTTGCTAAGAGATGCTATGATGTATGTGAAGTACCTGCCTTCCCCAAAGAGTGTATAAAACTGCTGCAAACCCTGGGCTCGGGGCCTCTCAGCATCACCAGTTGCTGTGTGCACATGGAGGACCGAGCTAGCTCGCAATAAACACCTCTTTGCTGCTTACATCCATCTTGGTCTCTGGTGGTCTTTTTGGGGTCTCGAATTCAAGCATAACAGAATAAGGTAACTTTGGGTAATCATAAATTAAGAGTCTCATTTTTCATTCCCATTCAATAAATAGGTTTTTAAGGAAATCCATATCCTCTGATGATTTGCAAACTGATCTGAGTGTGTGTCATGTTCATGTTTTATACACATGGACTTTAAAACCACTGCAACTCTGTAAACCCATCACCATAACAAATTACCACAGATGGAGTTGCTTAAACAACGGAAATCTGTTTTCTTACAGTTCTGGAGGCTGGAAGCCTGAAATCAAGGTGTCAGTGGGGTTTGATTTCTCCTGAGGTCTCACTTCTTGGCTTGCAGATGGATGGTTGCCATCCCGACATGATTTTTCCCTATGCATTTCTGGTGTCTGTTTTCCCTGATTTCCTCTTGTAAATATACCAGCCAGACTGGATTAGGGTTCTATCCAACATCCTCATCTTAATTTAATTATCTTTCTAAAGACCATGTCTCCAAATACAGTCACATTCTAAGTTAATGGAGGGTAAGGCTTTGACATTTAAATTACACATATTCAATCATTTGAATTATAAAAATTACACAAGCCCATATAAATTTATAATTTAAAGATTATATTAAAATTTTAAAATTAAAATTAAAATTCTGTTTCTGATTAAGAAAAACAGATTTTTTTTATGGTATTCATCATTGTCATCAGGAAAGCCACAAAACATGAAAATGTTTCTAAACACCTGTTTCTAAAGGCTCTCTCTAAAATACTGGATTATTTAGAAAGCAACAACTTTCCTCATTCACTGGAGAAATCACCTTTATCTTGAAGATGCAGATAAAGATGGGTTCCAGATTTTACAAAGTACTGATAGAAACTTGTTTTATACTCTGTGCAAAAAAAAGAAAAAAAGAAAAACACACAATTCATTTAAGTCCATTGCTGTCTATGAAGCACTTTGCTGTTGAGAGCCACAGCCGAAGGGGCTCCAGCAAACTTTCAGACTGCCAGCTGATGATTGGCTCACAGTGGCCCCAGCAACACCTAGCTGATTGGCTCCTCCGTGGAGATGCTCATTGAGCTGTTTCCCTGCCCTTTCAGACTACCAGCTGATGATTGGCTCACAGCGGCCCCAGCAACATCTAGCAACATCTAGCTGATTGGCTCCTCTGCGGTGATGCTCATTGGGCTGTTTCCCTGCCCTTTCAGACTACGGAGCTGCTCATTGGGGGACTTTTTTGGCTCCGCCCATGCGACCCAGCCAATGGGCCTCAAGAGCAGGAGGATTGTGGGAGGAAGAGGTTGTTGGGGTGTGTGGCTTGTGGGAAGCCAGTGGTGGCAGTTGGGCTCTGAGGGTTTTTTCCTGAGGAGCTGTTTTGTTTATCGTGTGTGGTTCTAAAAATAAAGTTAGTTTCTTTTGACAAGTGGCTCCTGAATTGTGCCCAGCCAGACTGCGGCATTTGGTGGCTCGCACGGGGAGCGACTGAGGGTAGGTAAACTGCTCTCCCTGAGGGCAGGGTGAGAGGATGGGTAGCCATTTTAAGATTCCTCTTTTGTTTTGCTTCATTTTTGTTTTAAGTTGCCTGTCCCTGGAGATGAGTGAGACGGAAGAAAAACCGCTCACTTCTGAGGAAAAACTATTTACGCCTGAGGAACAGATAGGGAGAAAGGACGGATGCACATGTCAGGAGGATAGAAAGGCTATAATGAATTTTTGTTGTTCCATTTTTATTTCATTCTGTCTCGGTTTTGTTTGGCGTCATCTTGTTGGGTTGTATTATAGTAGAAATACGGGATCAGAAATTAGTAAAAAACAAACTGAAAGAGTGTTAAGTAAATTGTTAGAGGAAGAAGGCATCTCATTAAAATCAAGAACAGTCAGGGCATATGTTGATACAATGCAAAAATGTAGCCCATGGCTTTTTAAGGAGGAGTTGTTAAATATATCACAATGGAACCATCATGGTGAAGATTTAAAAAGAATAGAAAACAACAGCCCAGGAACTCTGCCAGCTGGCACATTGACATTGTGGGCATTGGTATCTGGTTTTCTTAGTCCAAAGCCTTCAATTCAGACAAAGGTAGAGGAAGGAGAAGACATATTGATTCAAGTAAAAGAGGAGGTCTCTCAAGTTAGTCAGAAAGAGGAAAAGATTCAAGTAAAAGAGAAGGTCTTTCGAGCTAATCAGACAGAGAAAGAAAGTTTAGAGCAGAAAAAGCCATCAGGGGGAAAGTTACAAAAGGAGACTGCTACTAAAACCTTTCTATCACCAGAGGGCTTAAGTGTCCAACCAACAGCACCACCTCTACAGGAGACTGCTACTAACACCTTTCTATCACCAGAGGACGTAAGTGTCCAACTGACAAGGCCACCTCCATATGCTGAGAGGCCCCCAACCCCCGCAGTTGATAGTTCAGATCCTGAGACAGGATCTCAAGTATTAACATGCCCTGTATTTGAGGTAGGAGAGCAGCGAATTTACCATGCTTTAAATTTCAAAACAGTGAAGCAGCTAAAAGAGGCTGTAACAACCTATGGTCCTCAAGCACCCTTCACTGTAAGCTTGATCGAATCCTTTACCAACTTGAACATGACACCAGCAGATTGGGCTAATATGTGTAAAGCTGTGCTAAATGGAGGACAATACCTGTTATGGAAGGTTGCCAATGAGGAATTTTGCAAGGAGACGGCTAGGCGAAATGCAGCAGCTGGTTATCCTCAGAGAAATCTAGATATGTTGTTAGGAAAGGGACCTTATGAGGATCAGCAGCAACAAATTGCATATGATCCTGGTGTATATTTACAAATTGCTGTAGATGCAGTTAAGGCATGGAAGACTTTACAAGGACATGGAGGTTTACAAGGTCAATTATCTAAGATAATATAAGGAACTAATGAATCTTATGCTGAATTTGTAGATAGACTTATTCAAACAGCTACCAGAGTTTTTGGGAATACAGAACAAGCAATGCCATTAATAAAACAACTGGCTTATGACCAAGCGAATTGTTGGTGCAGAGATATCATTAGACCATGGAAACATGAAGATTTAAACACATATATTAAATTATGTAGAGACATTAATGAACAAGAGCAAGTCATGGCAGCTGCAGTAAAACAGGCTTTAGATGCCAGAGACATTAATGAACAAGGGAAAATTGTGGCAGCTGCAGTAAAACAGGCTTTAGATGCCAGAGACATTAATGAACAAGGGCAAATTGTGGCAGCTGCAGTAAAACAGGCTTTAGATTCCAGGCCAAGAACATGCTACAATTGTGAACAAACAGGACATTTTAAAAGGAATTGCCCCATAGGAGGAGGGTTTAACAAAACTAGGTATCAAAGGAGTAGAATAC
Source organism: Callospermophilus lateralis (assembly GCF_048772815.1). Classification (NCBI taxonomy): domain Eukaryota; kingdom Metazoa; phylum Chordata; class Mammalia; order Rodentia; family Sciuridae; genus Callospermophilus; species Callospermophilus lateralis. Next base: position 23,425,508 of record NC_135307.1, read on the forward strand.
CGGGTATTTGCCCACGATGCCGTAGAGGGAGACATTGGGCTAATGAATGCCGTTCTCAAACCACCATAGAGGGTACTCCATTATCAAAAAACGAACAAGGACCAAGTGTTTATCCACGATATCGTGGAGAAAGGCATTGGGCTCCATTGCCAAAAAATGGACAGGGGGGCCCAATGCTCCGGGACCCAAAATCACAAATATACGGAGCACTGGAGGAACCCAGCAACCCCATCAGGGTAGTGCCCAGGACACATTGTCCATCAGATCCCTTATCAGACAAACCAGAGGGAGCGCAGGGTTGGACATCTGCACCTCCGCCAGATCAGTACTAACTCCAGAGATGGGAGTTCAAATCATTCCCACAGGGGTGAAAGGACCTCTTCCCAAAGGAACAGTAGGCTTATTATTGGGACGCAGCTCTTCTACTCTAAAAAGACTTATGATAAGTCCTGGGGTAATTGATCCCAATTATGAAGGTGAAATAAAAATTATAGCCAGTTCTCCAAATGGTATATCAGTAATTTCACCAGGAGATAGAATAGCACAGTTACTAATAATACCAAGCCTACATGATAAATTTTCCAGTCGTGCTGTAGAAAGAGGTTCCAAGGGATTAGGCTCCACAGGTGTAGATTGAGTTATGCTGTCTTTAAATTTAGATTCTCGCCCCATGCTAAAACTAAATATTCAAGGACATGAATTTAATGGGCTACTGGATACAGGTGCAGACCTTAGCATCATCTCTCATCAAGAATGGCCAAAACATTGGCCATTACAACAAGCCACTCAAACGCTTCGAGGCCTAGGAGTGGCGACTAATCCCCATAGAAGTGCAATGGTATTAGATTGGAAGGATCCTGAAGGATGTGAAGGAACTATACAGCCATATGTATTGGATCATCTTCCTATAAATTTATGGGGATGAGATGTCCTAGATCAATTAGGTTTGACATTAACAAATAACATCAACCAAAATGCACCCAAACAAGAACAAGGTATAGCAGCACCAATACAAATAGATCAAGGAACAGACAGACATGGGTTGGATTTTCAGAAAGGGCCACTGAGACAATAAAAATTACTTGGAAATCAGAAAGACCAGTATGGGTTCCTCAGTGGCCCCTGACTAAAGAAAAGATACAAGCAGCCCATGATCTGGTCAAACAACAATTAGCAGAAGGACATATACAACCTTCTGTATCTCCCCATAATACTCCCATTTTTGTCATCAAAAAGAAATCTGGTAAATGGAGATTATTGCAAGATTTAAGAGCCATTAATAATGAGATGGTTATTATGGGACCTGCTCAATCGGGGATTCCTCAATTGTCTGCTTTGTCAAAAACTTGGTATGTTTTAGTTATAGATATAAAGATTGTTTTTTTTTCAATTCCAATTCATCCTAAGGATAGTCCACGTTTTGCATTTACTATCCCTGCACTGAATCATGAAGGTCCTAATCAGAGATATGAATGGAAAGTACTCCCTCAAGGCATGGCTAACAGCCCAACTATGTGTCAAATTTATGTTAACAAAGCAATCCAGTCACTTAGAAATCAAAATCCTGAACTACAAATATTTCACTATATGGATGATGTATTATTAGCACACAAAGCTAAAAACACATTGCTAGAATGTTATGCCACACTTACAAACTTATTAAAAAATTATAATCTAGAGATAGCAATAGATAAAGTACAATTAAATTTTCCAATTAATTATTTAGGAGTTCTATTATCCTCAACCATGGTCCGTCCACCAAAAATTCAAATACGAGTAGATCAACTCAAATCACTTAATGACTTTCAAAAGTTATTAGGAGACATAAATTGGATAAGGCCTTATCTTGGTATACCAACAGGAGAGTTGGGACCTTTATTTGATATCCTAAAAGGTCCATCAGATCCAAATTCACCCCGAATGTTAACGCCTGAAGCAAGAAAAGCATTAAAAATCATTGGAACATATATGGAAAATATGCATTTGGCTAGAATTGATATAAGTTTGCCTTTATTATTTATTGTACTACCAACAAAAAAATATTCCTACAGGAGTATTTTGGCAAGAAGGTCCATTATTATGGATACATTTATCTTATTCTCCTAACACTATTCTTACTAGGTATCCTGAGGCTGTAGGACAATTAATACTCAAAGGAATAAAAGCAGCAAAGGGAGTGTTTGGAATTTCTCCCAATAAAATTATTACTCCATATACTATGAATCAAATTGATGAGTTAGCTAATGAGTTAAATACTTGGGCAATAATCATGTGCAAATCTAATGTTTCATTTGATAACCACTTACCATCTAATCCTTTATTGTCTTTTTGGTCATCGCATCCTGTAATTTTTCCAAAAATGACAAGAAAAACACCTATCGGGAATGCTCCAAATATATTCACTGATGGATCAAATAATGGTACAGCAGCAATAGTTACACCTGATCAAACTTTTACATTTTTAGTACCCAAACAATCAGCTCAAAAGGTAGAGCTTAAGGCAGTATTACAGGCTTTTGTGATGTTTAAAAATTCTGTATTTAATTTATTTTCCGATAGTCAGTATGTAGTTAATGCTATAGTATCCCTTGAAGATGCTGGTAGGATTTCCCCTTCCTCTACTGTTTTCTTTTTGCTTTCCACTATACAAAGTCTAATCTGGGACAGAAAAGATCCATTCTTTATAGGACATATCAGGGCACATACAGGATTGCCTGGAGCCCTTAGTTTGGGCAATGATTTAGCAGATAAAACTACACATGACATACATATTTTCTCTACACTAGAAGAAGCTATAAATTTTCATAAAAAGTTCCATGTCAATGCTAATACTTTACAAAAGCGTTTTAAAATAACTAAGGAACAAGCTAGACAAATAATAAAACAATGTCAAAATTGTGTGACCTTTTTACCACAAGTTAATCTTGGAGTCAATCCTAAAGGATTGATACCTAACCATATTTGGCAGATGGACGTCACACACTTGCTAGAATTTGGAAAATTAAAATATTTGCATGTTACAGTTGATACTTCTTCTGGATTTTTGATGGGCTCCCTTCATGCCGGAGAAAAAACTAAAGATGTTATAGCTCATTGCTTACAAAATTTTGCCACTGTGGGCGTTCCAAAACAGTTAAAAACAGATAATGCCCCTGGTTATACTTCTACCTCTTTTAAACAATTTTGCTCATCATTTGGCATTACTCATATATCAGGAATCCCATACAATCCACAGGGACAAGGCATAGTTGAAAGAGCTCATCAAACTATTAAAATGTACTTATTAAAGCAAAAAGAAGGAATTGGGAAGGGGTATATATTCCCCAAAGATAAACTTAAAATAACCCTTTTTACTCTAAACTTTTAAAATTTGGATTCATCAGGGCTTAGTGCTGCGGAAAGGCATGTGTGTCCAAAAAATGTACATAAGCCCAAGGTACTTTGGAAGGATATTCTAACAGGACAATGGAAAGGTCCTGACCCAGTAATTGTCTGGAGTCGGCGGTCTGTTTGTGTGTTTCCACAGGGAGAACAGCAGCCAATTTGGATTCCAGAGAGATTAACTAAGGTCCTGACCCAGTGATTTCCTGGAGTCGGGGGTCTGTTTATGTGTTTCCACAGGGAGAACAGCAGCTGATTTGGATTCCAGACAGATTAACTAAAGCAATTTCTACAGACCAAAAAGAAGATGTGATATCCAGAACTCCAGTTTGGTTATTCTTACATCTGCGACAGAACCAGAATGCTTTTTTCAATATCTATTTTATTATTGTCCTTTCCCATATTTTGTTTTTTGAGCTCATACAGACCTAGGTTACTGTTTTGCTGATCAGTTCTATTTTTTCACTATAGAGTTTTTAAACATTGCAATGGAGATTTCACCTGTAAAAAGTTATAAGGCCTTTACTATTATGTTATGTGTCATATGTATGTGTGCACACTTGTGTTTTGTGTTATATGTTTGAATGTATGTCCATATATCATATATGATGAGCGCTCATGAAAAGATGGATCCAAATAATTTTTTTTTATTCACGTGATTTAAATGGTTTAATTTAAATTGGGTAAACAGCTGTTGAGGATTGTTTTAAAATGTGAACAAAAAAGGAAGTTAACAGATCTGTTTGTTTACTTTCACCTTTCCTTTTCATTATATTTAATAATTCTCTTAAAGATAATGTAAATTGTTAAGAAAATTGTTTTCTTTTAATGCCTTCTGGAATGTTACATAATTTTTTCTTTAGCCATTATTAAGAAAATTGTTTTCTTTTAGTGCCTTCTGGAATGTTACATAATTTTTTCTTTAGCCATTATTGCCAGAATTCCTATCTTCATCCCAGTGCTGGTGAAGACAATGTAAATTGTTAAGAAAATTGTTTTCTTTTAGTGCCTTCTGGAATGTTACATAATTTTTTCTTTAGCCATTATTGCCAGAATTCCTATCTTCATCCCAGTGCATGAAGACAAAGATAAAACCAATCTACAGCTTCTGCAATAGCCATCACTGAACTGCTTACAGAACTTACCTGGATCACTTGTATGCATTGTGAACTCACCTACATGCATTGTGAACTATCTGTTAGTGCAGCGACTGGTGGTAGTGTTGGGGTATTTATGCTGATGGTGTCATCGGTGGTACAATTTTTCCAAAAGGAGCCGTCAATTGACTTGGTGTATCTTCCTCCCTTCTGCTTGTCATGATCATTCAGCTAAAATTTGGGGGCCAACAGAGGTGAGGCAAAGAACCTCACTCCCCCGCTGGTACGAAGACCTCCACACAGGTGTGGCTGTATACTGGACCGTTAGTCAGTGACGGGTAAGATCCAATTACTATGGTACCAACCTAAGACAGGAGGCTGACGCCTTGAGGTCAGCTCATCCGATAATGGGTAAGGACCATATGTACTATTGGACAACCTAAGGCAGGCACGGTCCCTAAGCCACATGCTTGTTGTTTAAACAGAGAGGGGGAGATGTTGAGAGCCACAGCCGAAGGGGCTCCAGCAAACTTTCAGACTGCCAGCTGATGATTGGCTCACAGCGGCCCCAGCAACACCTAGCTGATTGGCTCCTCCGTGGAGATGCTCATTGAGCTGTTTCCCTGCCCTTTCAGACTACCAGCTGATGATTGGCTCACAGTGGCCCCAGCAACATCTAGCAACATCTAGCTGATTGGCTCCTCTGCGGTGATGCTCATTGGGCTGTTTCCCTGCCCTTTCAGACCACGGAGCTGCTCATTGGGGGACTTTTTTGGCTCCGCCCATGCGACCCAGCCAATGGGCCTCAAGAGCAGGAGGATTGTGGGAGGAAGAGGTTGTTGGGGTGTGTGGCTTGTGGGAAGCCGGTGGTGGCAGTTGGGCTCTGAGGGTTTTTTCCTGAGGAGCTGTTTTGTTTATCGTGTGTGGTTCTAAAAATAAAGTTAGTTTCTTTTGACAAGTGGCTCCTGAATTGTGCCCAGCCAGACTGCAGCACTTTGCTATGACTTCCCACTTGGAATCACAGTTATTAAGAGAACAGAGCCACAAACCCACTTAACTGGGTGCATTTAACCCGAAAGGAAATGAGATTGTAAAAGGGGAAAAAGGGAAGAAGCCAAGTCCTCAGGGCTGGAGATGATGCTCTCTTCTCTGGGGAGCATCCATTCTCTACCTGACACCAGAGGGTCATCAATCATCTGTACAAAACATTCATAAAACCTTATTTGTTCTTAGTTTTTTAAAGCACAGTAAAATGTTCCTTCATGTCCCCAACAGGTTGTTTTCTGCCTCTCTAGCATGCTGTGTTCCACTCTGGTGAGGACTAGGCTAGAGGCTCAATGAAAGATTCTAAACTAAGGCAAAACCAAGGGGTTGGAGAATATGGCAAGAATAAAGAGGCTCAAGGGACACAATTGACAGAACTTGGTCACTGATTGCATGGGGGCTGCCAGTCTGAAGAAATGCACAATAGGTAAGTTATACAGCTGTTTTAGAAAATGTTTATATCCCATTTTCCCTAATGATTGAAGTTCTTTCAGATATGAATCAAACTATCATTTATTTGCTCCTTTGTGCCAGCCTCGTGCAATGCCCATCCATGTATATTTTCTCTGCAAAGACTATAGTGCCCTCTACCTATCTATAGACCTCATACCTCACAACTCTGCAAACAGGAGCTGCTTCACAAACAGAACCTCCATGAACAGCCACACCAAGGTGGCTGGCTGCACAGACATCAGAAGGGCATGCAGGGCTTGGGACCTTCTGAATCTCAAAGAAAAAGAACTTTCTTCCAAGAAGAGCCTGTGCAACCAGGCAGAAAAATGTTAGCAGAAGGCTTATCTATATAAGAACATTCTCTACCCTTGAATATCAGCTTCTCCTCCTCATGTCTCCATCTATTCCAAAAAAGTAAAAGAAGGAAACCCTAAAACATTCTTTTGTGCATCTTACTCACAAGAGGGTTGGTCCACTGTATACTCCTCCAAATGCATCTTTGTCAATAACTGTCAGGTATTTATTCTTGTTTAGATAACTAGAGAATGAGAAGAAAAGAGAACAAATTAGGTGAGTTTAAGCAATAGTGCAAATACCCAAACAAAATGTGACTATGGGCTCCCTAACTATAAGCTGTTTTTACTTTACCTTCTTTTACCACAAGTACTCAAAGTATTCTATGTTTCAACTGTGCAAGGTTTATAGACATTAATTATGGCAGAAGTTTTGGAAACTGAGCTTATTTAGGATTTAGTTCGCATATCTAAATTTCATTAAAGTTGCTTCAATTTTCTATTTTCCTGTGCAGTGGCAATTGTGTTTTCAATCCTCTTCGGTAACAACTGATTTAAACTTTGTTTCTCAGTATTGATCAATATTCCATTTTTTTTGGAAGACAGGACTTGAAAACAAAAATAACTGAAATGGGGGCAGACCTCAACGGATCAGCAAGGATTTCTTTATTAAGCAGTGGAATGGCACATTTTCAGGGGAGAAAAGGGCAACTAGTTACAATAAGTTCTGATTTTTATAGTGTTTATTGAGAGTTAACCATAGAGAATGTTTAGTGTGACTTAATCACTGGAGACTTAATCATAGTAGAATGTGTTGGTTGGGTACTCAGGAAAATAGTTGTAGAATGGGAAATTATGAAACTCCAGAGCCTATTGTTTACCTTCTCCCCACCCCCACCCCCACCCCCAGGTGACATTGTCCTCCTCTCTCCCTAGGGGTTGTTATTCCCTTTTATTCTGGTGATTGTTGTTTCACCTTTTTCCTGGGTGGGGTGGGGGGGTTGTTATTTTCCATATCCATTAGGACTTCAACTAGGGAGGGAATGGAAGTGGTGAGGGTGGTGAGTGGTGACAGGAAAGGTCAGAGATCCAAATCTTTTCTTTGAGCAAGGTTGTGAGATTTAGCAAATGAAAACACAGGATGCCAGTATAATTTGAATTTCAAATAAACAATAATTTTTTAGTAGAAGTATTCCCCATGCAATTTTTGAAACATTTTTACATTTTATAAGTTATCTGTTATTTCTTTGAAGTTCAGATTTAATTGAATGGCCTATATTTCACCTGAGAACACAATTTGTCGGGGGAGGTGGGGGGAACAGGGATTGTTTAGGCAGATAAAATTATAGCATATACCTTCCATGAAAGGGATTTGATGGGCACATTGATCTTTCCGTTTTGAAAACATATTGGATATTTGAGGCTCTAATTTTTAAAGCAATTTAAGTCACAAAGTGGTTTTGAAACATAAAATTTCCTCCAAATGGATAAAAGCTTCCAGGGATCTTGAAATTGACCCCCACCATTGCTTTTTTTAGAGAACAAAATCATCTAAAAAGAAATAAAGTACATATATGTCCTTCTTATGAATGATCCCTATTTACACATTTAAAACAACTCTTAGGGCTAGGGCTATGGGTCAGTGGTGGAGCACTTGCCCATCAAGCGCAAGCCCCTGGGGTTTGATTCCCAGCTGTACCACCACCACCACAAACGACTCCAGCATAACCAACTGCTGAGAGAGGGGAGCCTGACACAAAATGAATATAGCACAGAACCTTAGTGAGTCTGCTTTGATTCGGATAATGCTTCCATTTATTGTACTGATGGGGTTTGCTTTCAGAATGGAAAATTCTCAAGGATGAAAGTCCATAGTAACGTTGAAAAAACCAGCCTCTATCTCAGAGCAAAGCCTGTCCAAAAAAGGGGCATGACCCTTGTCCTTGGAAAGACCCACAGAGCACTCCTAGACACATTCCCACCCTGCTGAGTTGTTTATCTATAAATAACAGGAGAGATCTGTGGAGCCAGGTGTCAGGCTAGGCGAGGACCCATAGCAACCCCTAGCAGCCACCAATCAGCATGAGATAGGGAAAATACTTGGGATGCCAGATGACCCCCCCCCCCCCCGCAGTAGTTCATGGTGGTTGATAACATGTTGGGAAACCATGTAGTTCAGCACATACACCCCTCGTGGCTTAAACCAATCAGTTCAAATGAAACCCCCTCTTGTAGTAACCAATCACCCCTACCCAACTTGTTCCTGCCAGTGAATGTGCTAATCATGTTTTAGAGTTGTTTTATGATTTTCCTGCGGTGTGTGATGATTTGCTAAGAGATGCTATGATGTATGTGAAGTCCCTGATTTCCCCAAAGAGTGTATAAAACTGCTGCAAACCCTGGGCTCAGGGCCTCTCAGCGTCACCAGTTGCTGTGTGCACGTGGAGGACCGAGCTAGCTCGCAATAAACACCTCTTTGCTGCTTACATCCATCTTGGTCTCTGGGGGTCTTTTGGGGGTCCCAAATTCGAGCATAACAACTTCAGAAGAGGTCTTTCTCCACAGACTTCAAAGAGAAAGTTCCCTCTGATTAATTGAATCCAGGTGGGTCTTCCTTGTAGCAGTGGGGATAAGAGTTTTATCTACCAACAAATCTGAAGAAATCTTCCCCTTCTGGGAAGGAAGAGGGATTAATCAAATAACAGGTAAATACTGGGACTTCATACAGATCTTACAAATTGTATACATTTTTGATTCTTTCAATTTTTTACTTTTTCTTTTTTTTTTTTTGGCGGGGGGCATCATACATGATAGGCAAATGCTCTACCACTAGCTGCATCCCCAGCCATCAATTTTTTTCTTAAATGGAGTCAAGAACGACTTAACCTAAAGCAGCCATCCCCAGTTTGCCTCCATACATCTTCATTTCCTTTATAGCATTATCAAATCTTTAATTACCTGCTTTATTCATCTGTTTGTTTATTGTCTGTCTTCCCAACCAGAATGAAAGTTCTATGTCTTAGTCATTGATGACTACCTAGTGCCAAATTCAATGCCTCCTTAACTATTTGCTGGAAGAAAATTATGAATGAGTGAATAAATATATCAATACATCTTTCCTCCAAGATAGTGAGGTGGGCAATGTCAAATTCTGAGGGTGATGTGATTATTTTAAAGAAAAAACAACAGAGAACGATAGAATAGATGACTTAGCATGTGATGTGGTCAAATTGGCCAATATCGACCTTCTGGATGGCAGTAATTATGAGGCAGCTGGTTTACAAAGGGTTTGATCCAGACGTGGCCTCTTCAGGTAATGGCTAGACACCTAACTTCTAGGGTGGTGTTAGTTAGCTTTCCATGATTATAATAAAATACCTGAGAAAAGTCAACTTAAGAAAAGAAAAACTTATTTTGGCTGACAGTTTTGGAGGTTTCATGTCCATGGTCATTTGGCCCTATTGCTTTTGGGTCTGTGAAAAGGCAGTACATGATGGCAGGAGCACATGGTGGAGGAAGATATTCACTTCATAATGGCTGAAAAACCAGAGAGGAAGAAGGGGTTGGGTCCCAATATCCCTTTCAAGGGCACATCCCTAATGACTTAACTTCTTTCCACTTGGTTTTACCTCTTAGTGGTTCCACCAACCACCAATAGCACCAAACTGAGGACCAAGCATTTAACACATGGGCATTTGGGGGACATTCCAGACCCAAACTCTAGCACAGTGCATTCATTGTTAAATCTGACAGGAGAGAGATAATTAGTCTCATACATGTTCAAAGACCTAAGATGCCAAAGCAGCCACTCAGGTGCTTTCCTGATACTGTCATGTAAGGCTCCATTCATGGTCCCTGTTTGATCATATCTTGATTCCTTCAACCCACTACATTAACGACAATCCTTTGGTTAGTGATTACTGGAGTGGGCAAGTGCCATCTTGGAGAAAACACCAACTGGAGAGAAAATCTTGAACCGTGTGATTTTGTAAAAAGACAACTAAACTCGGCACAATAGCCACACTGGCTTGCAACTATTTTTTGTATTCTTTGGACCATACAGCTCTCAGATCACATTTTGTTCCCAGACTGTTGAAAATCAAGTGAGAGCCAGTGAGCTCATTTCAGTTTTTCCTCTTCATCTCTGACTGTTGCAAGTGAAAATCGGCTTACTCTCATCCTCAGAAATTATTGTAAAACTAAATTATTGCTTGTCCAAATCTGCAGTGTTTTCATCTGATATTTAATACCTCCCTGAGGATAATGAGACTGGTTGATATGCACTGCAGTTTACCAGAAAGACTGCGGGAACTGGGAAAGCCAGTCAGAGTTAGGAAGAGAGGAGCAAGATGCAGGGTGGGTGCAGCCAACTTAAACGGAGGTGAACTGATCCCACAGGAGACTGTGTTCTCTAAACCCAATGTGGCTGTTTGGGTACTCAATCTCTTTGAGATAATTAGGTGCTTAAAAATGAAACCATCACTCCACTTTTTGGTAATTGTGAGGACTGCCTTATTTCGCTTTTAACCTCAGGTTCAAATTTCTCACCCTCCCTTCCATCTGAAGCTATGGGAGTAGGGTGAGGAAATACAGATGGAGAAAGTATAATATCCAGAAAGGGAGTGCTTTCACCAGCCCCACTTATCACATGACATTTTGGGGGAACGTCAGTCTAGTTAAAAGGATTCGTTAGTCATAACTTATCTTTATGCCATGTTGGCACAAATCTTGGTAGATGGAAACCTACTCTGGACAATGATTATTTGATAGGGGATGATAATTTAAACCATCCCTTGCAAGGAGAAGAGGAACATCAATGAACTTAAAAGAGTGTGGGAAGACTTGTAAGAAATGAAATATTTCTTGAAAGTCAGGGTTTCTAAATCTAAGTATTGAGAAAGGCTTATGTGCAAAGAAAAGTAGAATAGAGGACCGGGGATGTAGCTCAGTGGTAGAGTGTTTGCCTAGCATGCATAAGGCCCAGTACTGCAGATAAATAAGAGATGCTACCAGAATTGTGTGTGTTCAATTGTTCCCCATTGTTTGGAGAGACAGGGGTTTACATCTCTTTGCAGAATTGTTGAAAATGATGAAGTTCCTCATAAAAGGGATGTCAGATTTTCCATACAGGGATTTAGGAAGACCTGCCCTGGTTTATGATTGTGTATTTCATTATACTTAGGGAAGAACACTATAGTTGGGAAAAAGGAATTGGTCAGTAATGAGTAGGGGGAAAATATTCAATTCACAAACTCACTGTTGCATGTGCAATATACATATGTGGGTATGGTCTCCATTGGATTCACCCTTGACCCACAGCAGCCATTCAATAGAGACTTGCTGGATGAATAAATGAAAGTTCATTTGCTGGCCAAGACAAAGACAGAAGCATCCTCTATGTGCTTCTATCTTCTCTCACCAAGAAAGTGATCCATGTGAGGAAAAGAGTATGACCCTGGGCCAACCAAGGATATTTGGTTGTAAATTCTTGAGCTTCGCTGTCTGAGAAGTTTTAGGATACACTTCAGCTCCAAGAAGGAATTTTCACCTGTATCTCTGCACTCCCTTCAGAAGAAACTTCTGTTGTGAGACTCTCATGGGAACACTTCTGTGGGGAACTATTTCTTTCCCATGACTCCAGTTATTCAGAAAATTACAGGGTTCCCCTGCCTGGCTCTCACATTAGTCTAGAGAGAGAAGCTATGTTACTCTATGGAAATGCTTTTGGTTGCAGAAGTCCAGGACACCTGTTTATAAACAGTAACAGGTGAGAAAGCACTCAAGATTTCAACAGGCAGAGGGAAAAGCCAGACTTGGAGCACATCCTACAAGCTGTTCAAATACTTAAACCATGAGAAATAATAGCCTGCTTAATCCTATAATCTTCTCTATCATCATCTTTTCCCAGTGCTCCAAACTGTGGTGTTTAACTTCTAACCAGCTGATGTGTGATGCTAATCAGTACCTTGATTGTGTTGACTTCTCGGTTCGTCATGATTAGTGTCTCACTAGGTTCTTGGCACATCCAGATGGTATTTTTTTCTCCTGCCTTAATGTTTACTGATAGTAGCTAGTCACCAGAGTTTGAAAACAAAAAATATAATACAGAGAACCAGGCAATGTTTGAGAAGGAACACATCCCCACAGAGATTGTGGAAAGAGAGAAGACGAAAAAGAGGTTCCAAAGAATGGACAACGTGACTTGATCCGCAACTGAGTGCAGTTCAACTTCTGCTGAGCAAGGATGCTTGTATTTGTTATTCATTTCACATCTGAGTGATGACAACCTTCTTGGCTCCATGTAAAAATCACAGGACGATGTGCTTTTACACATCTGCCATGATTTTTACAAACTTCTGACTAATTACTCAACTGCCGCTGAAGCACCAGTGCTGTGTTCAGTGTGGCATCTGCCCAACTTGGCTGTGGTAGTATTGTTATTCAGTTACTCTCAAACATGGGTGTAAATGAGGTCAAACCTGCTAGTTTCAGCACACTGGTGTGAGGTAGATAATGGGAAAGGATTGCTCTTTTGGATGACACATTATTTAAATTAGAACCTACTGATGTCTGAACTTACTTTGGGAGAAATGACCAAACTGCTAACATTCTTTGTGAAATCCTTGAATCCTATAAGGGTAATTATAAAAGATTGAGTTGTTTACCTAGTTTGAAAATGCAAGACACATTGAGACCAGAAGCAACACACAGTCAATACTGTTTCATGATTACTATGGACATATAACAGTGATTTCCTTTACCTATGACTCAACCTTGTATTCCTTCTGCAGCAGGGCTCCTTAAAATGACCATTAGCTTTGTTATACATTGATCTACATGATACTCTTATTGAGGTGCTTAAAGCTAGGAAAGAACCAGTTTTCATCAACCAGGAATCAGATACTTAGGGTAGAATGATGAGTGGCTGCAACATGGTTTTATCATAGGAGCAGAGTTTCCAGTTGGATCCACAATACTGGTTGGAAAAAGACATCTTTGTTTTCTATTATGATTGGATCTGCACTCTTAACCCTGGAATATTTTCATCCAGATACTTCTTATCTTTATCCCAGGCTTTGCCCTTTCACCCTTACCAGGAATTGAGAGAAATAGATGCATATTTGGCCACAAGTGGCCATCTTCACTGAATGCCTTCATTTAGAGCCAAGGTCTGCAAACTAGGACCCTCCAGTCACATCTTGATTTTCCCCAATTTTTATAAGGAAGGTTTTATTGAAATACAGCCACTTTCATTTGTTTATATATTGTCTACTGCTGCCTTTATACTCTCACAGCAGAACTGAATAGGTGCAACTGAGACCCAATATTCTACAAAGCCCAAAGTGTTTGCTATCTGGGCCCTTTCCAGAGAAAACGTTTGCTGATCCCCAGTCTGGATTTTTTAAAAATCAAGAAAATGATCCTTAACTAAGAAATATTTTCTGCATTTGTTAGAGTCCTCCAAATAACTTTAATATTTAACATACAATTGTCAAGGAAGTATGTTGAAAATGGTACAGTGATTTCTTTTCCATGTTTGGGGGAAAGTTGCATTGAGTAGAATGGGAGTTAAGAGCCATTGCCAAACCATCGGCCAGCTCCCTCATAAAACCTACGAGGGGACTGAAGAGCAAGCCGGTGGAAAGACAGGCTCTGTACACTCACCTCGTAGGGTTAGTTTCAGACAGAGCACCATCAAATAATCCAAAATTTTCCTAGTTAGAATTTCTGTAGGCTGCCTCTTGAACATACCTTGTTAAATTTGAGTTGGTCACCAATGGCCAATGATGTGGTTAGTCTTACTTATGTTACGAATTCTCCACAAACCTCCATAAGGACAGGGGGTTTGGATGTGCTTTTGGATAGCTGGACATGTGCAGATTCCTGGAGAGTGGTGTGCCCTGAGAGGACAGGGAAGCTCTGCACCCCTTCTCACATGCTCTGCCCTGTAGATCTTCTCCATCTGGATGTTCCTTTCCCTGTCCTCTAAGTTAAGGGTTTCCCAGCATGATATGAGCTACAGCAGCAAATTAATTGAACAGAAGAGAGAGAGAAACCCCAATTTTCAGTCACTTGGGCAGAAATGCAGGTCACAACCTAGGGCTTGTGATTATCATCTGAAGTAGGAATATGTAGGACTGAGCTCATAGCCTATGGGATCTGACGCCGTCTTCAGAAGTGAATCCTGAAGATGGTGTCAGAATGAACTAACAGAGCATCCAGTTGGTGTCTGCTGTAGAATTTGGTACTTAGTGGAGAGAAATCCCTTCATGTACTGGTGCCCAGAAGTGAAGCATTATGTACTAAGATCGTGTCTAGGAAAAACACTTTTTTCCCTTTCTCTTAGAAAAAATATTTCCAAAATGTGTTGTATGGAACACCACACCAAAGAGATGTTCCGGGAGCCAAGAGCTCTGCACCCTCTCTTGGATACTGCATCCAGACCCTTCTATTAAAAGACCTAAAAATCATCTGTATACTTTGTTCAACTTTATAAGATCATGAGTTGCCTTTTTAAAAGTAACTCTCATTAGCCTAATATAGAAACAAAGTTCAAAGAAAAAAATTTGGGAAATGTTCCCAGGCCCTACAATCTCTTCTTTTATTATAAAGGCTAGAGAAAAGATGGGATAGAAATTCTTGTTCCCGGGCTGGGGATGTGGCTCAAGCAGTAGCGCGCTCGCCTGACATGGGTGTGGCCCGGGTTCGATCCTCAGCACCACATACAAAGAAAGATGTTGTGCCCGCCAATAACTAAAAAATAAATATTAAAATTCTCTCTCTCTACCTCTCTCTACCTCTCTCTCTTTAATAAAAAAAAAAGAAATTCTTGTTCCCTTATTAGTTTCCCCATCTTTTCAATAGACAATGTCTCTAAAAATGTTTGATATTTTATAGCTGACTTTATTACCAAACCATAAAATGGAGTATCCTGATTCTAGAAGACTCCTTTCGAAAATCTCTTGAAATCTTTGCAGAATTCTCTAGATGTGACCGGGGTGCCAATCATGAATAGGAGTCAATGTTTTGAGACAAAATGGTTAATATACATGAACTAACCTCAAGTCTTTAAATCTAACAACATTCACTATCCCAGTCTTTTTATCAAGTTGTCCCTACAGAGACTTCTTTTGGAAGCTCATTGAGTGGTGGTCTTCCTGCATCCGGATAGTCAGATCTTCACTGATCAATGACACCATTGCTTGGTGTGATTGTCATCTGAGACTTTTCCTGATTGTGCTCCAAGTTTTGAGTTGAGTCCTTTCTCTTACTTGTTCTCATTCTTTCTAGAATGATCATTCTAGGTGCAAGATATTTTAACTTCTGTATTAATGCTCTTGCTTGGCTGAGCTAAGAAGCCTAAATCTTCTTCAGGGGTAAGAACAAGTAGCAGTGGCCAGAGAAGTTGGGTGTCCAATTGCTTTGGTCATGGCTGGAAAATCAACAGTGATGAATTCTGGCAGAGAAAATAGTCATGAACTGGGTTACCTAGGTCCCAGCTTTGGTTCAACCACTAGATTAACAACTATCAAAAGCTATTTTTTTAAAAAAAAGTCATGTGTCCTTTTTTGGGCTTTATTCCCTTCATGTGTAAAATGTGAAAACTGGACAAGAGGATTGATAGCATTCCACAACAGTGATTCTTGACTTTGGCTCCACATTGGATTCACCTGGGGAGTTTTTAAAATCCCCATTGGTCTGGCTACATCCACAATGTCTGGTGACAAAACCTAGGCATCAGTGCTTTCGAAACTCCTCAGATTTTTCCAATTTGTACCCACACTGAAAACCACTGCTCTGTAGACCTTCCTCAAAGCCTGAATTTTATACCCATATCTTTGTTCTTAAAAAATAACTGAGAGCTAGGTGTGGTGATACATGCCTGTAATCCCAGCAGCTCAGGAGGCTAAGGCAGGAGGATGGTGAATTCAAAGCCAGCCTCAGCAATGGCCAGGCGCCAAGCAACTCAGTGAGACCCTTCCTCTAAATAAAATACAAAATAGGGCTGGGGATGTGGCTCAGTGGTCAAGGGTCCCTGAGTTCAATCCCCCATACCAAAAAAAAAATAATAATAATAGTAACTGAGAATGTAGGAGGAATATACTTTCCAATTACTAAACATGACAGGATAAAGAAGTAAATAATTTGGAGATTACATCCTTATCTTGGGCTTTAAAATTCTTTGCTTGTAAAAGTGTGAGAAATCAACCACCCTCTATTCAAGGTTTTGGATCCTTTCCCTAGCACTCTGGAAAGCAGTGACCTCAGGAGCTGCAGTCCCACCTCTGATCTCCCTGGTGGAAAGTGTCATCAGTATCACTACCCATGTCCTTCAGAATGTGGGTTTTCTGTTGTCTCAATGCTAAGCTCTCTATTTTCTCATTTATTTGTTTATTTTTAATTGGTGCTTTATAGATTTGCATAAAGGTGGAATTCACTGTGGTATATTTATATTCAGTCCATATTTCCTCCTCTTTCCATCCCTCCTCCCTCTCCCTCCTCTTCAATCTTCTTCTTTTTTAAAAAAAATATTTTTTTTAGTTATGGATGGACACAATACCTTTATTTATTTATTTATTTATTTACATGTGGTGCTGATTGAGCCTAGTGCCTCACATGCGCTAGGCAAGTGCTCTACTGCTGAGCTACAACACAACCCCAGCCCTCAATCATCATCTTCTCCACTGATTTCCCCTCTATCCTTATGATGCGTTTTGTTCCCTTTACTTTGCTCTAACTTCCACATATGAGAGAAAATATTCAACCCTGGATTTTCTGAGACTGGTTTATTTCACTTAACTAGATATTCTCCAGTTCTATCCATTTACCAGCAAACATCATAATTTCTTTTTCCCCCCACTTTAAAAAAATTTTGTTCTTTTTTAGATATACATGTATTTTGACATATTATACATATATGGGGTATAACTTATTCTAATTAGGATCCCATTCTTGTGATTATACATGATGTGGCATTTCACTGATCATGCATTCATATATGAACATAGGAAAGGTATGTCTAATTCATTCTACTGTCTTTACTATCCCCCCTCCCCTCCCCCCTTCATTCCCCTTTGTCCAATCTAATGAATTTCTATTCTTCCTTCCCCCTACTTATTATGTGTTAGTATTGCATATCAGAGAGAACATTTGGCCTTTGGTTTTTTGGTATTGGCTTATTTCACTTAGCATTATAGTCTCCAGTTTCATCCATTTACCAGCAAATGCCATAATTTCATTCTTTGTTTTGGCTGAGTAATATTCCATTGTGTGTGTGTGTGTGTGCATAACAATTTCTTAATACAGTAATCTATTGGTGGGTAACTGGGCTGGTCCCATATCTTGACTATTGTGAATTGCAGTGCTATAAACATTGATGTAGCTGTATCAGTATAGTTTACTGATTTTAGTTATTTTGGATAAATACAAAGGAGTGGGATAGCTGGGTCTCTTGATGCCCCATGCATCTAGAATAGTATGTCAGTCTTTTGAGATCTTTAAACCCTTAGTATCTACAAATTATTTTAATAATTAAGAGGTCCCAATACTCCCTAAAAAATTTGGATCAGGAAAGCCATTTCCCTAAGGTTCATGGCTTTCAAGGAATAACTGAATAAAAAAGGACAATATTTGGTGAGTTTTGTCTAATACTAAAATCAAATGCTAATAATTAGAAAACCATAGGGTAAGTTTAGAGAAAATCATTGCTTTCTCTTTGCCAAGCAAGAAGGCCAATGTTTTTGGATAACAAGCATTGGGTTATTTTCTGAGATGCATATTTGTCATTGGGTACATTTCTCCCTATTGTACTTGGGTCCATCATATTGCTGCCCTTGAGTGGACCCCACAGAGAGCTCTGTTCTCTCGGGGAAGGAAGCACTTTGCTCTTATCTTTGTCTTGCCAGTGAACAGCACAGTGCCTGGAACATCGCAAGTGTTCAATAAATATGTTGAGAAGTAAATGAAGGATTACATGAGATTGGCACAATGAAGTTAAGAGGGAAAGAGGGTCCTTCCAAATCTGTAAATAAATTTGATATGTAAGTATTCATATTACACTACAAGTCTTTTTAAAACATCCCCTATAATTATGTATTTTGAAAACAACTGAACTCAGTGAGACCCTAGTGACACCCTAATGACAATCCCCTGCCAGACATGAAGAGAATTACCTCTAACTCCTCCTCGGATGAAGACTAATAGGAAACCCAAAAGCCTGGCAGAATGAGACTCCCCTTCACACAGAACTCAGAAAGCCTTGCCTAAGTTTAATGACTTCAGAATGTTTTACCATTTAACTTGTAAAACTGGAATCATTCTAGAACATACCACCTGACCACCAAAACACCAACCAAATCACTTAATCCACATTTTGTCATCCTCCTCCTCCCTCTCCCTCTCCCCTCCCTCTTCCCCTCCCCCTTCTCCTCCCTCCTCTCCCCCTCCTCCTTTTGTGGTACTGGGAACTGAAACCAGGAGTTTGGTACCTCTGAGCTACATCCCCAGCCCTTTAAATTTTTTTTTATTATTATTTTTAAACTTGAGAGAGGGCCTCACTAAGTTACCAAGGCTGGCCTCAAACTTAGGATCCTCCTGAACCAGCATCCCCAGGAACTGAGATTACAGGTGTGTACTACCACACCCAGCTATAAGTATATTCTTTTCCATCCAGGGTTACCATGCATGGTTGTGCAGTTTATTTACCTCACCTTGATACTCAAAGTGTGGTCTGTGGCAGCCTCAGCATCACCTGGGAGTTTGTTAAAAATACAGAATCCCACAGTCTTCTGCAGAACTACTGAATCGGAAATTTGTATTTTAACAAGATCTCAGAAAGTTTGTATGCCTAGTAAGATTTGAAAGACACTATACTACACAACAGATTTGGAATCAAAAGTCTTTCAAATTGGGCAACGATCATTTCTAGAATATAAAACTACTATGTATAAATTGTTTAAAGGGGAAATGACAAAGGTGAGTAACAAAACACTATAAAAAATGAGCAGGTAAGTTTGGAAATAAAACCCAGAACATCTGGAATTGAAAAAAAGTATGTGATTGATATAGAAATAAGAAGTGTTACAAAATAAATCCAATACAAGTTCTGTTGCTTGTGGTTTCAGCTATTTCAGGCATTATTTAAAATTTGTTAGAAAAGGAAATGTTGGATATGGATTTTCAGTTTTTTCTGAGTGAATCAAACAGAAAGTGACATCTTTCTCTAAAACATGTCAAATAGGACTAAGTGAGAAATTTCATTTTTTGAACAACTTTGGGTTCACATAAAGGTACCTTTTCCTTCATGAGCCTAGGAGATGAATATTACCTGCATGCGCGTGTACACACACACATACACACATACACACACACACACACACCCCTCCAGAGTAACAAGGTGACATCAGGTTTCTCCATTTTATTGAGGATAAATCTCTTGGGATTTAGAATTAGAGCCAATGTTTAGTGTCGATTCAGCTGGCTCTTGTCAGATTCCCTAACATTATTTCCAAGTATTGGTCACACTAACTTGGGGTTGAGGGATGTTCCAATAGGACCTATCCCTCAGCAAACTGTGACCTACTGGCTAGTCCATCTGGGGGTGGAGGAGGGGGAGGGTGGCACTTTTCATGGCTGCCATTGACTTACACAGCATCCAGCTTCGTCCCATTGAAAGCGTGTTCCTGTATTGAAGTAAAGCCATTGTTGTACAGTTTTCTACAATAAATATAGAAAGGAAAAATTAATAACTTATGGGAAGTTTGATGGACCTTTTCTGAATGTTTGGGCTTCATTTTTTCTGTGCCAGAAATGTGCATAAACAGTTATAGTTTCACATATGCACCTCACAGAGAAACTTCACATTATGTCTTACTTAGGACACAAGATAATATTTTCCAGTGTGAATATTGATTCTCAGACTCTACTGCTAGTAAATAAGCTTTTTCTCAGAAGCAGATTCACGTCAAAGAACAAAGGCTTGCAAAAGAATTTTTGTTTTAAATGTCCACATACACACAGGAAACAGGGTTTCAGGTAATCGTTAACCCAGTGTCAATAATGGAGGCCTAACTGCAGTTTCTTAAGATAAACACTTTGAAAGACATTCATCTAAACACATGGATTCTCATTTTTTTTTCCATTCAAGATGTTATTTCCCATTTGTATTTTATCTATCTACCCTCAGAGCTCACCACAGATTAAACACTTAATGATTGTGTGCTGAATTAAATTGAACTTTATAGACACTATAAGAAAGTATAAAGACTAACCCATTCTATGGAAATTTTAATGTTTTCACTCGTTGCCATGTGTCTACAACGGATTAATTAATACATTGATTACAGGGGACCTGTATGCAATGTTACCACCTCCATGTCCCATTGAAGCTACTAAGACACAGAAGTGACTTGCCAAAAGCAGTAGTTTAGAACTGTCAGGAATCCTGACCTCAAATACAATTCTTTCCACCCACCCTTTCTGCAGAAGAAGGAGCCCCAGTCTTGGGAACTCTGGGATGTGTGGGCGTTACTGGTGGTTGTTGGCTTGCAGAGAAGAGAGCCATGACCACAATCAGGCACAGCTGGTGGCAACTCTTAGGGACACCCCTAGGGGAACTTGGAAAATGATGGTACTCTGCCCCATGTAAACTCTGGTAATGCATTAAGAAGCCTACTGGAGACTTCACATGTGGAACTAGACCTGGCTCTGTCACTTAAGAGCCGGGTGATCCTGAGAATTTCTCAACTTGTCTCATCCTCAGTTTCTATGTCTTTAAAAATAAGATGATGATACCTGATCAAAAGGTTGCTAAGATGATCAAATCATTCTATACCTAACACAATGAGGGACACTTATGAGATGATCACATTAAAAGGAATACCCTAAGATTTGCATTTATCTTAAATAATTGTGAGGAACTGAGAAATAATCTCATGGTTTTATTGTTTATTTTGTTTTAAATAATTACACGGTGAGTTTAATTCCAGTTATTGGGCAAAGATTATAGCACATATCCTAGGGATATAGTACGGAGACTGAGAAAGTACTAATGAATAACTTAATTTTTTTCTGAACTAGAATTCTTTTACAAAATTGTGAAAATTATGCATTTTATTTCACCAAACTCCACTGAACATTCTGGACATTAAAAATGTTCTTCGTTTACATTATATTACAGAGATTAAATAAAACTTCATGAACAAGTAAATATTTTTGAAAAAGGAAAAGAGGGAGGAAGGAAGGAAGGAAGGAGGGAAGGAAGGAAGGAAGGAGGGAAGGAAGGAAAGGATTGTAAATTTTGCCACACTCTATCCTACCAGGAATACAGGCACAGACTGTACTGTTAGATGTGCCTCTTTTCATTTTTATAATTCTTTGAGAATGGGCTTCAAAGGAGAAAGGACTTTTGCATCAATGTAGAAATGATCGTACAAAAAGATAATGGACAACCCCTGCCATTCCCACCTCTGTATTCAGGAAATATTCAGTTCCCTGCTCAGATGTTTATAAAATGGGCCTCATGCAGGGTGGGGACAGTGAGCAGCTTTCATTTGAGAGGGCTGCTTGGGATATGAGGTCCTTAGGAAACAGTTGTCTATAAGGGAGAGTAACAACATTCTGTAAAGAAGTTGAGAATGATAGAGTTTTAACTCGTGATGTGATGGGCCCTAAATCATACAATGGAAACCCTCACAAAGAAGGAAAGTTGTGTTGAGGTTTGGGGCTGAGCAGGACAAGAGCCCAGGTCTTTTCTGTTCTGTCAGAAGAAATAATAAGTGAAGAGGAATCTTGTCTTTTCAAAAGTCTTCTTCCCTGGAGTGTGAGGAGAAGGATTAGCTGAAAGGCTCCGTTGTGCACAGATTTCCAACAGTGGAGACAGTTCATAGATCCCAAATTGATAAATTCGAATGGCTTGGAAAAAAGCCCCTTAGAAAGTTGTGTGGAGGCTTGGATAAGTTTTTATGGGGAGCATTTGAATCTGATTTGTATTTGACAGAGAACTAGAGACCGTAGCATGAGCAGAAACAGGGAGATTGGGTGACAATTTGGGCAAAAACTCCACATCAGGCCTGAACATGGGCTGTGGCATTGAAAATAGAAGGGATCTGCAGAGGTGGTCTCAGGTCTACTTTCTGGCTCATACAAAGAGAATTAACTTATCTTTTATACCTTTATTAGATCTTCTCCTTTTAGAGCCATTCTATGACTATCCCAGATTAAGCGTCTGCTTTTGAACAGCTACAGAGCAGAATCCATTTCAAGCTCTGGTCAAAGAACGATGTATAGCATCACCTATGGGAGCTTAATAAGTTTGCCACTACTGAGTGAGAGTGTGACTGCAGAGCTCGTCGCCACTCTCATACTCAGTGACCTAGGGAAAGACACTTAAATTTGCTCTACAGCAAATTCAAATCTGTCAAGTAGGGATACTTGAATACAGAATATGATGCCACTGCAGGCTTAATCTAGTCCACTGTCTCTTTCTGGAAATAAAATTTTAGTGGAACACAGGCAGAGTTGAGTCCATGTAATCTGTAAAGCCTAATTGATCCTTCCCAGAAAAAAGAAAGAAAAAAAAAACCCAAAAAACAACAACAACAACAAAAAAGAAAACCAATCACTGTCATAAGGAAATACTCTTGTTTTACTTGCTAAACCTGTTTGGAAATAATAATCCACAGTGTACCATGGCACAAGGCAATATGCTTATATAATTACATGAAACTCTTTGTAGAATATAAACATTACAGGGTATTATGGCTCTGGGTGGTCTATAAAATTATGACAGTGGCCCAGAACAATATTCAATTGTTGGCAAGAGTGAAACTGGCAATACTCACAGTGTTAAGGTTTCATTGCACAGTCCTTGAAAGGCATTTACAGGGATTGAAGTCATGTAAGGGTTGTCCATGATTTCACTGAAAGAGAGGGACAAGAACACTTGAAAAAAAAATGCTTTCTTCCTGGAAATGGACTTTTGTTATACATATGCAGATTAAATAAGCTCACAACTTAGTCTTATTTAAAATTTTTTTTAGATGTTGATGGGCCTTTATTTTATTTATTTATATATGGTGCTGAGAATCAAACACAGTGCCTCACACATGCTAGGCAAGCACTCTACCACTGAGCCACAACCCCAAACCCTACTGTTAAGTTGTATTTACCCTTTTCAACCACTGGTGACTCAGAAATCAGGTGGTTAAGAGCTGTCTGAGAAGACATGAATTCAGTGAGCAAGCAAACTTTGGTGTGAGCTGAGGTCCCCAATTTACTTATCTCAAAGGAAGCAAATGGATTTCACAAACCTCTCCTGAACTTGCAACATTTGTCCAGAGCCATTAGAATTTTCCATGGGAGAAAGGAACCCATGGATTTTGTTTCATGACTTGCTAAAATGTTCTCTTACTTGAAAAACTCTGCCAGGAAGATATTTTGGAAAAACTTTCTACACCTGTCTAGTTTCTAGAAGATAGATGAGCTTTTCTGCAGCAAAGAAGTATGGCCAATTTTTTTTTTCTAAAAAACCCCAAGAGTTTGGATCTTATCACTTCACATTTGCTGATTCTGTAGTCAAACTCAACTTGAGCAATTCCCTCTGCATGTGTCTTTTTACTTCTATACAATAAGATAAGTTACAGGTTTTGGAAAAGAACACAAGTAGTCTGAGCGTCATTTCTGACTGCTCCATGGGAGCAAGTCAGGCAAAAATCACTTATGTTTTCTATTCCTCAGTTTCTTCATTTGTCAAGTAGGAAAATCATAACTTCCTTTTATGCTTTATCAGGTGGTTGAGTAAAGCAAATATGATGCATGGGAAAGTGTTTGAAAAGCTATTTAAAACACCATGAAAAATAAAGTATCATTGTGATCATTAATTTTTCTTCTACTCAATCATTCCCATTGGCAAATATTCTATAATATTTCTCTCACATTTAAAAATAAAGCACATAAAATCTCTTCAACCAATGTGGTCCAACTAGCAGGACATTTATGTCCCCTTTAATAATATAAAAGTTCTCAAGAGTTTATGATCATCACTCTATTTCAACCCCTCGCATCCTCTCTTGTACGTTGGCACAACAGAAGCTTCCACTTTCCTGCTCCCGTCACTTCACAAGAACTATTCATGTCAGAGTCACCGCTGACTCACATCACTGAACCCCATGGCCGTTTTTCAATCCTTCCTTGCTGCTTCTACCAGTGTAGTCACAATTGATCCCCGTTTCCTCCTTGACACAATTACTTCACTTGGGTTTGATCCCCACACATGGCTGCACCCTAGTTCTTGACAATGACAAAAATATGACACATCATGTTGTATGTACTTACAGTATAAAGAATACATCGGTGGAATGAACTTTGGTCAGGTCAGGGAATATTCTAAGTCCAGTGTTGAAAATGCCACTAAATTACATGAAAGAAGAAAAAGATTTTAGGTTTCAAAAAAATTAACACAGAAGTAGAATAATGTCAGTGTGTACCAAATCTGAACTCTTC
Source organism: Callospermophilus lateralis (assembly GCF_048772815.1). Taxonomy (NCBI): domain Eukaryota; kingdom Metazoa; phylum Chordata; class Mammalia; order Rodentia; family Sciuridae; genus Callospermophilus; species Callospermophilus lateralis. The sequence continues at coordinate 23,450,277 of NC_135307.1, forward strand.
TGCTTACTATCTGAGTGATAATTGGTAAGTTCTAGCCATGGGATGAGATGATATTTGCTCAAGACACAGTAATCTAATCCAGTGTCAATACATCTATTCTACTTAGAATACTCCAGGCATTGTTTGGACCCAGTGGGATTCCTAGAAATAGAAATTTAGGTTTCTTTCCTGTGTGTGTGTGTGTGTGTGTGTGTGTGTGTGTGTGTAGAAAGAGAGAGAGAGAGAGAGAGAGAGAGAGAGAGATCTCCTTATTTTGATTGGAAGATATTATGTGTGTGTATATTATGGGGGGATAAGAGTAAGATAGAAGAGGAACACAGGATTACCCAATACCAAGTCAGTCTTCCTCTTTCAAATTCAATGTTTTATTGCATTATTATTTTGCTAAGAATGATTTTCCTGGGCTGGGGTTGTAGCTCAGTGGCAGAGCACTTGCCTCGCATGCGTAAGGTCCTGGGTTCGATCCTCAGCACCACATAAAAATAAATAAATAAAAATAAAGATTGTATCCATCTATAACTAAAAAATATATTTAAAAAGAATGACTTTCCTACAGCAATATCCTGGGAGTACATTTGCACTAGAACTGTTTTTAAAATGTCCAGAAAATAAAGGAAATTTTTGAAGACAATGTCTTCCCCTTCCAAAGTTTGTGTCACCTAGGAAAAAATGTCAGGATTAAAAGATGTGCTTAAAACAACATGAACACGAAAGCTCTCAGGTTCTGATGCCACCCAGACTTAGTTGGTTTAATGTTTATTGCAGTTACTAGAATGTAACTAGTAGAAGTAGAAATGTTTTTTGTGAGGTTTGGGGCATGTGGTGAGTCCTAGAGTCCTAGACACTACCCAGTAGATCTTTATGGAAGGTCTGGAAGAAAAACAAACAACTAGTTTCACCTTTTTTTGTTGTTTTAATATTTATTATTTTTTTTAAGTTTTAGGTGGACACAATATCTTTATTTTACACTTATGTGGTGCTGAAGATCGAACTCAGTGCCTCATGCATGCTAGGTGAGCACTCTACCACTGAGCCACAACCCCAGTCCTCACTGATGCACCTTGAAAAGGAAATTCAGACTCAACTCCTTCCTAGTGGAAGGCATAGAATTTGAAGAGGTGGCAGGAACCAGAGACCTCAAAATGAACAAATGGAAGATTCCAGCTGACAAAGAAGAAAAATGATATCCCGTGAGGTGATGAGGTGTATTTGAAGTACAGTAAACCAACTAGCTCAATTGCAATGGGGGTTCATGTAAAAGAATGGAGGGGCGGATGGCCAAAGAGTCAGATGGAGGCCACAAAGCAGAGGGCTGGAAATGCCAGATTAAAGAAACTTCTGACTTCTCTCCAAAACCCTGAACAAGTCCTCCTTTAAAAGGAGGACTCTGTGCCTTTATCATGCTGCTACATCATCTACTCTTCCTTCTTTTCCTGGATAACTTCTACTCATCCTTAAAGATTTCTCTCATAAAATATCTGTGGGTGTACACTTTAATTTCAAAAGCCTGGATCGAAATGAACTGAAATGATAATAGTGTGTATATCTGGGCTTAGGGTTTAGTCCCTTTTAGAGATTTTTCTAATTTTTATAATGCATATAAGCAGGAAAGAAGCTTCTTCTAGCCAGTTTCTAGAGGGCCTAAGCTCATGAATACAGATCCACTGAATGCATTTTTTATTGAGCACCTACTCTGTGCTGGGCAATAAGGATACAACTGAGAACAAAAATGTTATGGTCTCTGCCCTCATGGAGCTTACAGTCAGCTCAGAATGGATTGTCAAAGCAAAGCAGTAAGTGGTTGTCCCTTTCCATTTCATTTTTGTCCCTTAATCTCAAGAGACTAAATTTTATCCTCTGTGACTTTGTGTGTGTGTTCTATGTAATAGCCAGTCTAATATTGTTTTAATATCCTTTTCTAAACAAAATTGACCATTTTTCTCTCAGGAATTTGTTTTGTCCTGTGATACTATATGTAAAGGTTACATATATGTAACAGCATTTACTCCCTCACATCTCTTGGATCAGGTCTCTGGTCCCAGCACTATGCACTGATTTTCCCAGTGGGTTTTAAACATGTGAATCATTTCACCTGAGACCTTGCCTAATGAGAAGGGATGGGAAGAAGGTCACAAGAAACAATTCAACCCAAACCATACATTATGAAAATGACCTCATAGTATAAAATCCTAGGGAGATTCCCGGAAGACAATAGCATTAAAATTCTAAAAAAAATAAATAAATAAAAAATAAAAAAAAAAATAAGTGAAAAGAAGGAAGTTAGGACTTACAGGAACTTGAGGAGGGGGAGCTCTCTCAGGGCATCAGGGTCTATGAAAGTTAAGCTTCTGGTGTTTCGAATTTCTCTGTAAAAGTTACAAGGAAAACAGTCACCATATACATTTACTTCTGCTTTTACCAAAGAGAAAAAAATATAAATCAGCTTTAACAAAAGTCCATAAGAAGAATATGCATCTATTTGGTGGCTCAAGGACTATTGCTCTCAGAAATTAGTCCCATCACCATCACAGCACTCCAGGCTCTCACAGGGACACAAAGGCTGTTCAGCCCTCTTGCTTCATGGACTTGGTCTCCATCTGTTTGCACTTATGGACTACCTTTCTCTCAATTGTATTATCAGAGGGTGTAAGTGGTTAATTTGAATTGTCAACTTCATTGGATTAAGAGATGCTGATGATTAAGAGGCTTCTGGGTATGTCAGTGAGGGTGTGTCTAGGAATGATTGACATGTATGATAGCAAACCAAAGCAGAGACCCTCCCTAAGGGGGATGGGTGGATGGATGGAATAAAAGTAGGAAGAACAAGGAAGCAGCAGCAAATACAAGCTTGATTCTTCTTGAATTGGTTCTTGATTGCTGCTGTGATTGGCTGAGGATGTCTGACTCTCTCTTCTTCACTCTTCCAAAGTGGACTCTGCCAGTGATTCCCCAGAAGCCTTCAGTTTCTGACTACTGTAGCACCTTTAATCTCTCTTGTTCTGAGGCTTCAACCTCTTGGATTCCGCAGCTATTGGTTCCTCCAGCTCTCCAGCCTGCCGATGGCCACTGTGAACTATCCAGCTTCTGGTCACGTAAGCCAGCCTGATAAGTCCCCCCGCCTTTTTTAATTTAGTGATTGATAAGTCCCCTTTTTATAATCATACTTCCTGTTGATTCTGTTCCTCTAGAGAACTCTGACTACTACAGAGGGATTTTTACAAAATATATATTTAGATAGAAAAGAAAAACCTCTCCAATGGTTTGGTGAGAAGTTGAGGACAAACATCTATCTGATTAACAGTAGCCAGAATCCTGGCCAAGGTGATGAATACTAAAGTGAGAGGCCAGGTGAATTTCATGATGGATGGAAGCCCTGTGAGAAGGGCAGTCAGGTTCTGTGGATTGGTATGTCAGACTTAAGGTATGTAGTGAGCCTTAGCAGTTCACTTGGGTTTATTTTGTGATGTCAGTATTTTAAGACTCTCCAGGATGTATGTTGTGCTGTTTTATGTGTCTGTAATTTACATGCTTACATTTACACATATGTGTATATACATACATTTATGCTGATCAAGAACACAGCATTAATGAAATAAGCAACTCACTAACCAGTAAGTTAGAAAGGGGTTGTCACTAGTAAAATTAAACATATTCAACATATGTGGACTGGTTAAAAGAGCTTAAAGATACTTTCTATGCTTATAGGAAAATACATAAAAATTCAGTAAAACCTGTAGCCTTTCTCCTTTTGGGTTGGCTCCTGGGGCTTGATTCTTTTTTTAAAAAAATGTATTAGTGCATTATAGTTACACATAATAGTGGGGTTCATTCTGATATATTCATGATATATCCACAAATGCATATAACATTTTCTCCACTTCAATCCTGGGGCTTGGTTCCTAAAGAGACCTATATCTAGTCATTGAGGGTACCAATCAGAAAACATCTGACCTGTGCCATTTTAAAAGCAATTTTATTGAAGAAAAACTTTTCCATAACACTCATTCACTGTAGGTACACAGTTTAATAATTTTTAATTAATTTACAGAATTGTGTAACCATCACCACAATCCAGTAAAACATTTCTTTCAATGACAAAACTAACCATTTGCATTCCCTCCCTTATGCCTAGAAACCACTGGCTGTTTTTTCTCTCTCTAAATTTGCTTTATCTGGACATTTCCTATACATAGAATCATCTCATAGGTAGTCTTTTCTGTTTTCCTTCTTTCATTTAGATTATGTCTATGAGGTTCATCCATGTTGTAGCAAATACCTGAAGTGACCCCCTTTTACTGAGTTAAATGGGTCAAATGGATCTGAGCTAGAAACTTGGCTTTGTCACTTCTGACTCCATGACTTTGGACAAGGTTCTTGCCTTCTTTTAGCCTTGTTTCCTCTGTAAAACAGGGATGATAAGCAGGGCACTGTGGTGCATGCCTATAATCCCAGTGACTCGAGAATCTATGGCAGGAGGATCACAAGTTCAAGGCCAACCTCAGCAATTTAGCAACCCACTCTCTCAAAATAAAAAGTGAAAAGAACTGAGGATGTAACTCAGTGCTAAAGAGCCCCTGAGTTCAATTTCCAGTATCCCCCTCCCTCAAAAAATTTTAAAGTAAAGGATAATAACATAATAACACCACCTCCTTCTTCAAAGAGCTCTTATGAGGATTAAATAATATCTGTAAAAGGTTTGCTACTTAGTTTTTCTACAGTTTAAGTCTTCTGTAAATAATGGTCTTCTCATTATTTTCACAAGTATAATAAAAGCTAGAACACACAAGTCTTGTCATAAAAGTGCTGCAATGTTCTAGCAAAAAAAAAAAAAATTTTTTTTTTAAATACCCTGCTAGGTTAGGTATTTCATTTAAGGACAGACCTTGGGAAAGAAGATGAAATTAACTCTGAGAAAATAAAACATCTACTCCCCCTCCTCCCTATACATATAGCTTACTGTCTATAGTAATATAACCTTACTGGTTCATTTTCTTAATTATCATAATTCTATTGTTCAGTATAGGAACTTCTTAAAAGAAAGACTCATCAGTGTTTCAACCAAAAGAATCAACCATTTGCTTCCCAAGACACTCTGAGAACCTCCTACTTTAAAATCCTCACCTTGCTGTGCCTCCACTAATCCTAAACTATTAAATCACCATTTCCCCAACCAAGACCCTGCATGGAAAGACTCTCCTTAAGCCAATCTTTAAATTTTGAACTAATTTTAAAACTGAAAGTCCTCTGTCCTGGACAAACTGGAACCATTGGCCACCCTACTCCTAAAGCTCATAATGATCTTGCCTTGCCCTCCAGAGACTATCAGTCTCTGCAGAGGTAGTTCTCTCTTTTTTTCAAGGTGAGCCATAAACTTTTTTGTTAAGGTCTGTAAACAAGTCAGATTGGCACCTGTTATTTTGCATAGAAATGTTAGAGTCTGTAAACAAGTCTGGATGGCACCTGGCAAAATGCCAGAGGGAGTGGTTTGTGAAGTAACAAAAGCGAGCCATTAAGTGTGGAGATTCCTTATTGGTTGACTGCTGTATCTATTTTATGCTAATTAGATAAGCTGTGTAAAATGTATAAATACTGCTCTTATTCTACAATAAAGGGCTCCCATTCCTGCTGCATCAATCTACACAAGTAGTTCGTCACCCCCAGTTATTTTGCCCAGCCAGCCGGGCTGCGGCACTTTTTACCAGAACTTTCCATTTGGGGAGGAGGCTTCCAGCTGCTGTTAGAGACAAACACATGTAAAATAGGAGAGATTGGAAATTGAGTGTGTTTTATAGTCTGGAAAATTGCTTGATGAGAGATCATTTTGAGCAGGTGGACTTGAGCGGCCTAAAAGTATGTCACAATGGAAGGAAATGCGCCCACAGGAGTCAGCTTCTAAGGCAGTGAATGAAAAGGAATGGAAACATTGCTGTTCTAACTGTTGATTCAATGAGGCTGGGAAGTTACATGGGACCTGGAAGAGAAGGGAGTGGGAGAGGTCTCCAGGAGAGGGTAGAGACACAAAAGAGATGGATTTCTGGGGAGGGGGGACAGTATAAGAGGAAAGAAAGAATAATGAACAAGATACCACAAGCAGGGAAAAGAAATTGCTTTTTGAAGGAAGCAGCCATCAGCTCAACACTTGCTCACAAGTGGCTTAAAAATCTCTCCAGGAGCACAGAAGCATGGAGTGGACATCAACTGCCAGGAGTTCAGCTAAATGGAGAAAGATAACAAATGCAGGCAGTAATATCCTTTCAAAGACAGAAAGAAAGAAGGGCTCAAGGCAAGTTAAAAAGAAAAAAAGAAAAACAACTCTAGCCAGAGAAGGGTGCAAGAGCAGTCCAAATTTGAATGTGTTCCTAGCATACCTGACAGCATGAATTTGTGCCTTGCAATTTCAAGTTAAGCGATTATGGCCCAAGGACGGAGGAGGCTAACTATAATATATTCAGCAGAGCAAGGTGAATTCCATTGAGAGCTGAAGACACAGAGCACACTGCTAATAATGGTCAATTCTGGTACATGGATTTGGAGGCAAAAAATATGCAATTTTTACCTGTTATTTTGTTCAAAAGAAAAAAAAATTAGGACATGCACAAAACAGACAAACAAAAAAACCCCAAACTCCAAAATCTAAATACAGCAAGTAGTATATATTCCATATTAAAATTATCTTTGGACTATGACATGCCAGACAGACTGGTTAAGTGTGCTTTTCTGTGGAGTTGGGTTATTTATCTATGCTGGAGAAATATTTGAGGATCTTTAGATTTATTGATTTGAAAAGCTCAGGCTCAGATGATGATGATTACAGGGTAAGAAGAGACTGAGTGTGCTCCTCATCACCCAGGCTGTTGCACCAAGGAGACAATGAAAGAACAGCTTTCTGTGAAGCAAGTAAAGATCATCCCTGCGCTGGGGTTGTAGCTCAGTGTAGAGCACTTGCCTAGCGCATATGAGGCACTGGGTTCGATTGTCAGTACCACATAAAAATAACTCAATAAATAAAGTAAAAGTCCGTTGACAAATAAAAATATTTTTAAAAAATCACCTCTATCTTTCAGACAAACAGTAGAGACATGATTAGAGAGATTAAGTACCTGATCTGTCACACAGAGACAACACTGGGCCTTATCCTCAGGCTTCTAACTTCAAAGACAGTTTTTGTTGTTGTTATTTGTTTTGATTTTTGTTTTTGAGTTATATTACAAGGATATCATTTGCCGGAGTAAAAAGTATTTAAATGACATATTGCTGTTTAATTCCACTTCACTGGATTTCAAACAAAATGGACATTGAGGTGAAAAGTGTAACATCAACGTCCAGGAGGCAGTGTGATCACAAATTAACAGATCAATAACTTAGCATGTACTAGGTTTAATCATATGTCTAGGTTCTGGCTTTTTTTTTTTCTTGTTCTGAGACATACTTGCTTATTCTCAGTAAGATCCATGAACAGAGAAATTGGCTCTGATTGTCCGAGACAGTCAGTGTTGTCCCAGGCACTTGGTCTCCAAACCTAAACCCCAAACAATATGGGGAAACAGCAGAGGGAGAAAAAGTAGTTCTAAGGTGGGAAAAAGGGGAACAAAAGGAGAGGCAATGAAGGCTTAAACTCATCTACTATTAAGGAACTTTCCAGCTCCTGATTTCCTTATTTCCTTTCCCCTCCCTTCGGACCTCAACTGTTTTTTGTTGGGGAGGGAGTACCGAGGATTATACTTGGGGGTACTCGACCACTGAGCCACATCCCCAGCCCTATTCTGTATTTCTATTTTAGAGACAGAGTCTCACTGAGTTGCTTAGCATCTCACTTTTGCTGAGGCTGGCTTTGAACTATCTTCCTGCCCCAGCCTCCCAAGCCACTGGGATTACAGGCATGCACCGCCATGCCCAGCTGACCTCAGATATTTAATAGATCATGGCACTTGACTATTACCTTTGACTTTAGAGATGTTTGCCTACACTCTAAACATCACCAGTTCATGAGTTAAAAAAACATACCAAACCGGGAAACAAGTGGACAGCCATAGGAAGCCATTGTGACATTTCACCTGCAAAGGAGGCTAGAAAGGAGTGATATACCTTTACTCACCCATCATTAGAGTCCTGGCCAACAAAGCTAGAAAAAAGGATTTTGAACACTTCATCACAAAGAAATGATAAACACATGAGGAGCTAGATATGGTTACTCTGATCTATTAGTGTACACATGTATCAGGACATCATGAGGTATCCCATAAATATATGTAATTTTTAGGTTTCTATTGGAAAAACAAATTTTAAAAATTTAAATAACATTATGATAAAAGCATTTCTTATGTTAGTAAAATATCTAGGGTAACAAATTCTTTGTGGCTGCCTGGTATTTTATATTTAACATTTCTTCAAGCCAATCATTTGAGTAGTTTATGAATTTTCATTATTATAAATTGACTCTAAGACAAATGACTTTTATATTAAATCTTTAATGGAGATTGCTAGAAGGCTAGGCTCAGACAAGCCATTTCCCATCTCCACATAATCTCATGGCCTACCTTCACAGTCTCTTCATCAGGGTAATTGGACTCCTTATATGGTAATTAGGGCTCCGAGAATCTAAGTAAAAGGCATAGGTTCTCTTAAGGATTAGGGCTAGAACTGTCATGGTGAGATGGTCAAACCAGACCCAGTTAGTTGTAAAATGAAATTACAAGACTGTGATAGTGAAAATCCAGTGCCTGGGGAAAGGGTTAGTTCCCCTACTCTTCTGTCAGCCTTTCTTATGGAAACCTAATTAACCTTGGTCCCTATCTTTTGGATTGTCAATAATTTTATACAGGAGTCTGACTACTTCCTTTTGAAATGTAATCACTCCTATGAGAGGCTTTCAAGGCTACAGATTTAACAGATTCCTGTGAAAAGAGCCCTCTCTTCTTATGTGTTTCTGTAAACATCATGTATGTTAGAGACCCCCCCACAAGGCCCTCAGTCATGTAAATTAGGATTTTTTTTTGAAAGGAAAAAAAAATGATAGGTCTAAGATTATGCCAAAAAAACCAATGCATGTTGTAAGAAAACTGTGGATTAGGGCTCAGAATTTGGAGTTTGTTCTCCTCTGGGCCTGCTGACATAAGGTTTGAAGCTCTCCTTCTCTTTGAGTGCACTTGCTGCTTCTTGACTGGCTTGTTTCCTGCAACAGTGGCACCACTTCAAACATATTCTATTGAAATGTTGGGCAAAATTTTTCAAATTTGAGCAAAACCAGGAATCTGTAGATCCTGGAAGTATGTGATGGGAGAGAAGATGGGACTCTTTAGGATTCTGGGATTTTCATTGAGATGACTGCAGGTATCTTTTTTTTTTTTTTTTTGGCTCAGCAAGTTCAGAAGGAGTAGTAAATTTCAGGAGGACAATCAAGATTTCAGTTTGGGCTATTTAAAATGAGAGATAATGACTCCCAGCACCAATAAATAAATAGATGAAATGTGAGATATATGGGGGACATCTGAGAGAAGATGGTCTAGCATACCAGTAGGCATCTAGTCCAATGCTAAGACAAACCTGAACTGGATACACAAACTTGTGAATTATTAGATAAGGTTACATAAGGGGAGAATACCGAGTAAGAAGACACGGGATTGGATACTAGGGAACTCCAACAATTAGAAGTGAAAAAGGCAGCAGGGATCCTTCAGCAAAGGATAATGCAAAGGACCGACAACCAGGAGTACAGCCAGGATTGTGGTATCACAGAGTAGGCACGTGTTTTTTGCTTTTGTTTTTGTTTTCCTTTTTGTTTGTTTCTGTTTTTGAGTGCTTGCATAAACTTAGGATCTTGTGCATGTTAGGCAAGAACACTACCACTGAGCCATAGCCTCAGACCTGGAGGAAGTTTTGATAAGAAAAGAATGATCCACTCTTCTGAATCTTCCATATAGCCCTGTAAGGTTCAATGGCCACAGGCTTAACAAGTGTTAAAGTACTGCATTTATTAAGTGAGTGGGTAGCTTTATATTTTTTAATGCTAGCTCTAGGTCATGAACAGAAACAATTTTAGTGCTTATGTTCCAGCACTCCATATCACAAAACAAAATCAAAACATGAATTGGGAAACCATCTTAAAGAACCTGATAGAAGAAGGCCGAACAGGCATTGGCAGGGATGGTTAGTAGTGGGAACACTACAGATTCCTGTGTTTTTTTCTAGTTCAACCTCCTATTCACCAAATCACATAACCAAAACAAGTCTGAGAGGCAGCTGAGGAAGGAAATACACATACAAAACGAATAACATCTTGTTCTTTTACTGCTGATGTTCCCATTGAAGCTCTTCAATAAATGCGGGCAAGATGCACTGGCATTTGAAATATGTATTCCTAGTTTAGTATCCAACCTTGGAGAAAATTCAACATGGTTTAAAAGTTCTCTTTTCTAAATAAGCCAGAGGGGTTTAATTCTACACTTCTGGATCCCAGGAAAGTTTGGTTGATGGTACTATGTGGCCTATAGATAAAACAAATGATTTCATATTGATATTTGGCTTCATACCTTAACTCCACAAAATCATTCTCAATTCCTGGTGGGAAAACAAGTGATGTTTGAGCTCTCTTTTTCTCCTGCAAGTAGCATAATCCCTTTTTTGTTTAGTCACTGATTAACAAATGATTAAAAATAAATGCATTAAACATTTGGGTGTCATGCTTCCAAAAAATAATCTTCACTTATCTTTTATGCTGAGCAAATCCATTTGCAGATGAGAATCTCTCTCTCTCTCTCTCTCTCTCTCTCTCACACACACACACACACTCACACACACACACACACAATGAAAATGTGAAGAATGCAAAATTAATTATTCTTTTATTTTCTAAGATATTAGACTCTCAATACCTCAAATATATACCTTTTTGGATACTTGTTTGTAGACTTACCCTCTTTTAAAAAATATTAATTTTTTAGTTGTACTTGGACACAATATTTATTTATTTTGGTGTGGTACTGAGGATCGAACTCATGGTCTCACATGTGCTATGCGAGCATTCTACCACTGAGCCACAACCCCAGCCCCAACTTATCCTCTTTTTAAGTTTTCTTTTCTCTAGGAAGGGAAAAATTCTGGGGGAAATTAATATTTATAAGAAAACTTATAACTGACCACTTTATGAGGAAACAAATGAAAGCAATAGAGTTTCTTTTAAAGTCAACAATTTATAGAGGGATCTATTACAAATTAGTTGCTTTTACTTTTTGGTGAGAGAGACAGAAAACAGTTTGATAAATGAATTATATTTGGAGTCATTTTCGTTTTTAAAGTTTGTCAACGGCTGTCCCCAATGTGCAGAATCTTCTGTTTTCTTGGGCCTCAGTATTATTCTATTTCCTTTGGTTTTGATTTTATTTCTTACATGAATTTCTTGTGAAAAATGCACAAATGATTTGCTTTCAGTCTTTTCTTTTAATCTATGTCCTTTTAGGTCTATACCTTTTTCTTTGAACCTGACTTTAACTGCATGCTACAGGTTTTGGTATGGTATTTTTATTTTCATTTAGTTAAAAAAAATTTCCTATGTATATTGTGATTTCTTTCATGGTTATTCAGCATCGGAGTTATTTAGAAGTCAGGCTATTTACTGGTCAAAGAACATATTTGATTTTAGTTTTCTGTAAGCAATTGACAATTGCTTTGCCGTCCCACGTATGGTTGATTTTAGCAATTATTCCACGTGTCCGTTGGCAATTGTTGGATATATTTTTTATAAGTCAAGGTCAGGTAAATTATGTTATTCAACTCTTCTTATTTCTTATTAGTATAATTATTTACTTTTTTGTTAATCTTGTTCTATCAATTATTGATAAGCTATATTAAAATCAGCTTCCGCTGTGATTGTGGACTATTTCTCTCTATAGTTCTGTCAATTTCTGTTTATCTGGTTTGAAACCATGCTCTTGTAAACATTAGATTTAGAATCATTATATTATTTTAGTGTAGTAATTCTTTTTATCACTATGAAGAACCCATTTTTATATATTATAAGGCCTCACACTGTGTTATATTTACATGAATTTTCTCTGAGCTAGTTTGCATATCATATATATTTATCCTCTCAATTTCAACCTTCCTATATTATATGTAAAATATGTCTCTTGTAAGTACCATATTGTTGGATTTTTTTAAAAAGCTTCCAATCTGGTGATCTCTGTATCTTATCGAATATTTTGTCTTTTTACATTTAATGCACTGATTATTTGGGGTTAAATCTAATATTTATTTCAGCAGTTCTTTATTTTTTTAATTTGTTGCCATTTATCCACATATTTTTTTTTTCTGTTGCTTTTCATTTCTTTCTGCACAGAATACATGCTACCATTTGGGATGATTTTTTCTCTGATTCATTTCATTTAATAATTCCTTTAATACAAGCTTAATGGCAACCAGTTCTCTCAACTTTTGTTTACTTTAAGTATTATTCTTTTCAGTTTTAAAGAACATTTTTGATGTGTTGTTAGGTATTTGCTGTTGCTATTTTGCTGTTTGCAGATATCTTTCTGTTGTTTTGTGAGTTCCATCATTTATGTTGAAAAGCCTCCCGATTTGCTGTTACTGTCTTCGAAAGTATTATATAATATTTTTCTCTTGCTTTTTAATGATTTTCTTTTTGTCTTTGCATTTTGGCAATTTTACTGTGATGTTTCTAATGAGATTTTCTTTATATTCATCTAGTTGGGATTTGCGGTCTTTCTAACATCTGAAACTTGGTTTCTCATAAGAGAATTGAAAAATTCCTTTCAAATACTGCTTTTTTCATTCCTTCTTTCTTCCTTTTCTTGGAATCCAACCATAGATATGCTCAACCTTTTATATAACATATAGTTCTTAATTTCTTTTTCCCTCCATGCTTCAGGCTGGGTATATTCTTTTGAACTCTTTCAAGATACTAATTCTCTTTTGAGTTGTGTCTGATCTCTTGTTAAACTCCTGTTTTTAGATCTTTATTTCAATTATTGACATTTTAAGTTTGGGGAAAAAAAAATATATATATATATATTGAGTTGTAGATGGACACAATAACTATTTATTATGTGGTGCTGAGGATCAAACCCAGTGCCTCACAAGTGCCGGACAAGTACTCTATCCTGGGTAACAACCCCAGCCCAAGTTTGGGAGTTTCTAACTGATCATTTTTTAGAGTTTCAAGTTCTAGTCTATTATATCTCTTATCACTTAAATTTTTGAACTCATTAAGTAATGGTTATTTAAAAATCTATGTCTATTAACTCCAATGTCTGTATTTCCTATGGATTACTTTCTGTTTTCTTCTGTCTTTTAAAAAAAATTTATTTCCCATAAATTCTTGACTTTTTTATTCACTATGTGCCCAGTTATTTTTTTTACTGATTCAAATCTGGGCTTTCATCTTTGTGAGGGTTTTTATCTATTTCTAGTTACTCCATAATCTAAGAAGTTTTACATAAACCTTATTTAAGCATTACATCATTTTCATCACATATTATGATATATGTGATGAAAAACCCCATACTTCTTATTAGGGATCCTAATACTTCTTATTAGGGAAACTATGTGTTATTTAATAGCAACCATCCTTCTTGGTAAGTCCCAAACCTATTAGATTTCTTAGACCTCTGTTTTCTTTTTAGCTTTTACATTATTGTTCCCAATTCAGTAATGCCTCATGAACAAAATTATGAGATGCTATTTTAAGGTTTTATCTCCTCTCAAGTCCTTGCTAGTCTGTTTAACACTCCAATATCTTTAAAATGACTTTTCTGTTATCCATCTCATCTAGTTACTCTCAAACTAATGGTCAATCTGATGTATTTAGCCTTTCTGCATTTATGTTTTTCATATATAAATAACAGAAATAATGATCTCTACTTCATGGGTTAAATGAGGGTTGTACAAATGATACATATGAGATACCTAATATACTGTCTAGAAGATAGCAAGCATTTATAAATTGATAATTTTGTGTGTATTCATTGTTATGGATTGGATGAGTATTCTCTAAATGTTCATGTACTGAGGGCTTGATTCCCAGGATGGCACTATTGGAAGGTGCTATGGACCTTTATGAGGTAGAGACTAGTGGAAGGTCCTAGGTCATTAGAGGCCTGCTTTCAAAGGGGATTGTGGGACCCAGGCCATTCATGGCTCTTGAGGTAAGCAATTTGCTCTGACCTTATTTCCAACATCATATTCAACTTCACCAGTGTCCAAAGTAATACCCTCTCCCTCTCCTCTCACTGATCTTGGATTGAAACTTACAGAACTATTAACCAAACTAAACCCTTTCTCTTTATAAAGTGCTTCAGGCATTTTGTTATAGTAACAGAAAGGTAACTAATACACTCACTTAAAAAAGATAGTATTACATAATATGTGATGAAAATAATGTAATGCTTAAAGTAATAAGGTGATTGTTTATGTAAAACTTCTTAGATTATAAAGTACTAGAGAAATTTAAAAAATGGTCTTGAAGTATATTGATTAGTTTAATGTGCTAGACACTGTTGTAAATGCTTACCTGCATTATATCATTCTATATTTACAATAATCAAATGCAGATGGAACATTTAATATCCTTATTGTACAAATAAGGCTAAGAAAGATTCCATGGCTCAACCATGCTTAGTGGGCAGGCAGAGTAGCCAGCATTCAAATCCAATTCTTACCAACTCCAGAGATACAGTTATCAACTCCCCTCCCATCTAATCTCACTAAACAATCCTTCTCTTTCCCAATAAAGGAAAAAAGATGTCCATTTTGCAGACTCTTACACAGGGTCTGGAACCAAGTGTGGACTCAGTATATATTTATTGACTTATTGACATATACAACATACCAGTAAAATCTGCTGACATAGTAGGAAGAGAATGAATGAAAGTCCAGAATCTTCCAATAATGCCTTTAATTTCCAACTATGTAAGTGAAAAGTAATTAGGATGGATTAATATAAACAGAGAGAGAGAACAAGTTATGAATTTAATCATAAACAGAGGTTTGACTATGATCTAGAAAGCAGCTCTCGGGGCCATCTGGAGCCCCAAAATTATCACCAAAGGGTGGCAGTTGCCCAGGTCTGTGTTTCACTTTTGCTTGTACTTACATGTGAGTCATTTTGCTCAAATTGTAGAAGGAATGTGATTCCAGCCGCTGCAGAGTTCCATCTATAGATAAGTAGCTGAACATCACAAAAATATAAGACAAAGTAGGAAGTTAGCTGGGCTGTGAACTCTAAACATACCGTTTTTGACATAACTTCTTTGTTAGGGGCTTCCCAGATCATGCAACATACACAACCCACATGTGTTCTACCAAATTATGCTAAAATTTATAACTCTTTACTTCCAGGTCCCATGATACCTAAGCTTTCCCAGCACATTACGTCAAATTCATCTCACATCTCATCCAACTATTACTTCCTTTGGAAGCTTACTCCCACCTTCCTGACCAGGTTAAATTCCCCATGCATGGCCTCATCATACCATAAAACATCTCCCTTCACTAATTATCACAGTTTAACTTTCTTATTGTTTGGTTGATATTTGATTTATGTTATCTTATTAGACTATATTCTCTGAAATGAAGAATTGTGTCTGGTTTTGATCACTGAATCTTAAATGCATTTCTTAGTTCTTGGCACATAGTAGATTCTCAATAAGTATGTTAAGTCAATGAATGAATGAGTTACTCAAAGTAGAAAAAAAAAGACTTAGAATAAGAATCTTTTTGTGTGTGTGTGTGTGCCAAGGATTGAACTCAGGAGCACTTAACCACTGAGCCACATCCCCAACCCTTTTTTGTATTTTATTTAAAGACAGGGTCTCTTAGAGTTGCTTAGCACCTCACTTTTGCTGAGGCTGGCTTTGAACTCACGATCCTCCTGCCTCAGCCTTCTGAGTCACTGGAATCACAGGCATGCACCACCGCCCTCGGCAGAATAAGAATTATTTTTATTAAAGCACTTAATAGCATGAGATTAGAAGTATAGTATCCAAGAGGATGAAGAGAAAAACCTAATGCTCAGTGGAACATTCCATAGGGTATTGACTATACATTCTCTCAAGACCTCTATTATTGATTTTTGAATGGGGTAGAAAATTCAAGATTTGTCTTCAACTTTATAAACAGAAGATGACTCAAATAAAAGTTTTAAGTACTGAAAGAAAAGAGAAACTCCTAAATAGGACTTGACAGGAATATGTAAGGAATTATGTTTCAAATCGTGTTCTCAAATTCCATCTTATAATGAGAATGACCAATACAGACAAATTCAATGACCATTTTCTATGGAGAGGCTTTTCTATGACATTTGAGAAAATTAATGATTAACAGATGGTGTCCAGTCGTAACCATGGCAGAGATTCTCAACCCCATACACAAACTTGAACTACCTGCGGGGCTTTTAAAACACACAGATGTTCAAGACCTGGCCCAGGATAATTAAATCAGTTTATGAGGAATGGATCAAGCACTTTTATTTTTCAAAAGCATCCGGATGGTTATAATGTGCAGGCAAAGTTGAGAATCACTGGCCTATAATTTGAGTTGAATCTTCCAGTAAAATATTTTCACTGACACAATGTTATAAGAGGAATACTCATTGTGGCATGCTGAGCTTTTTATCCTGGTTATTGTGAGGATTCTAATGGCCCTGTGCTTTTTGTTTTGAATGACCTATTCTCTAAACAATTATTCTTTGGTTGATCAGGTCTCCCAACCCTTTGCCCTTTGTGGATAGCAGTATTATATAAATTATTTTGATCCAAATATTGTTTATTAAACAGAGGAAACAATGGAATCTTTTAAGCAGATTGATTTATTGTTTAGGGACTGCAGGGATTTATCATGCATGAATGTGAGCCATCTAAAAGAGCAAGATTCAACTTGAAGACTGACAAGTTGCTTCCCTAAGTTTTCATCCTATGCATTACACCAAATCTTCTACTGAATTTCTTAGTTAAGAAGTGCAAACCTTTCTCAAGATTTTAGAGGGTTAATCCTTCAGTTCATATCATCCAACTGAAGTTTTAGTTTCTCTAACCTACACCTCCTTAAAGGCAGTTATAACTTGGTTGTGAAGAAAACACACAGGAGGTACTTTTCAGTGGGGCAAAAGTAGTGATTCCCTGCTCCTATTATTATTATTCCATTTTTCTAACTAGAAAAAAAAAATCCGATCCACCTCTTCTTCAAATTTCTTAGCATATAAATCTTACACAATTACTATAATGACTATATTATTGATTTTCCAAATTAGAAAAAAATTTTGCACCATTAATATTTATGCCAGAATAATGGGTGGGAATTTGTACTGTACCAGGCACACCTAGAGTCACCCTGGTAACCTCCCTCCCTGCCCTGAGCTATACCATACCTTTAATTATTATTGATGCATGTGTATTTCCTATCATTCAACACAAATCTATGGAACATATACTATATTCAGACATTGACAAACAAACTTATTCTGTAGTCTCAAGGAAATCATAGTAGCTATAAATGAGAGCAAATAAATGGGATTAACATGCAAGGTGCTTGGTGCTCCGAAGTGGTATAGGGAACACAATCCAGGGGCCCCTCTATTCAAGGCCCCGCTGGAAGAAGCCTCAGTGGGGCCTTTGAATCTTCCTGGATGTTCTCTTCATCTCAGTCAATCTTCCTCTTATTGACCTTTTTTTTTTTTGCTTCAAACTATATCTTCAAATTTATAACTCTGCCAGCTCCATCTTAGTAGGTGAACTTTTAATAATTTTTAGAAAAGATGGAAACCCTATTGACACTATAACTCTAGTGTTAACAATGCAGAAGGAGATCATCTTCCTGTAGAAAGTCAGTCCTTCTCTTTGGACCCCATTCCCTCCTCAAGGACCACATGCTCTTAAAATTGTTCTCCTTCATCATCTCCCTCACTGTTATACCTTTCCCTGGTCTCAGTTACCTCGGCCTGTTCATGACTTTCAAGTCTCAATCTGCTCACATCTCTGCTCTGAAGGCTCCCTATGTCTACAACTTCTGAAGCTCCCTAATCTACTTTTTATTCCCCCCACAGACATTATTATTTTCTAACTAAGTACATAATTTACTTTTGTTTTTGGTTCATTGTCTGGGTCCTCCTATTTGAACATCAACTTCATGGGAGCATAGATCTTTCTTCACTTGTTCTCTGCTGTCTCCCTAGTTCTTAGAATAGCGATTGGCACAAAGGAGTGGTCAAATAAGTACTTGTTGAATGACTAAAAATTTTGTAGATGATGTCTATGTCATAAAGTCATCAGAATATCCTTGCACTGACAAAAAGAAGGGAGATGAGAGAGGACCACCAAGGAAATCAAAAAAAAGGCAAGGATTTGAAAAAGGAAAGGCTGTTTAACAATATGAAAGTGTGCCGAGATGTTCAGTGAGAATGGTTTGTCAACCTCAGTGCTGTTGACTTTTGGCCCAGGTAGATTTTACTGTGCAGGCTGTCCTGTGCAAGGCACAATGCTTAATAGTGTCCTTCTCCTCGACCCACTAGCTGCTGCAGCTGCCCTTTTTCAGTTTTGACAAGCAAAAATGTCAAATGTCAAAATTGCCTCTGGGTGAAAACCACTGCCATGATACAATATATAATAAGCGTTCATACAATGAATAGATTTAGCCAGAAACTGTAACTGTGCAGGTTGCTCCTGGTGGTGTTATTTGGTGTGCCTGAAATACCTAGATTGCCTGTCAGAACCAATGAAGTGAAATGAGGACCTTACTCGTTTCATACACAGGTATGCTATCTGTCAACCCAATCCAGAACTGTGTGTGTGTGTGTGTGTGTGTGTGTGTGTGTGTGTGTGTGTGTGTGATGCTGGGGATTGAATCCAGGGCCTTGTGCATGTAAGGCAAGCACTCTACCAACTGAGCTATATCCCCAGCCCCTAGAACTTCTTTTTCTCCTCATTCTGAGTGTACAGCAATTCAGTTTTCAATGTTTAAAATAATTTTTTAATTCTATTCTTTTTGTTTTAAGTGAGAGAAGTCTGAAAACAATGGCCAAATTCTTGATCAAATACAAACGTTTTTATTAGTGGTGAATAGTGAATCAATTGGCTAGATGAGATTAGAGATAGATGCATAAATATTTTTATGGGAGAGATTCCCAGCCAAAGTTTAGGTACCTCACAAAATATGTTAAAACCACATCAAGAATGATCAACTTCTTGTTGGGGACAGTAGCACACACGTGTAATATCACTGACTCAGGAGATTGAGGCAGGAAAATAACTTGTTCAAGGTCAGTCTCAGAAATTTAGCAAAACCCTGTCTCAAATAATAAAAAGAGCTGGGGATGTGACTCAGTGGTATAGTGCCCTGGGTTCAATCCCCATGACCACAAAACAAATAAACAAACAAAAACAAATAAGAAAATTCTCAAGATCAAATCAATTTAAATTTGCTTTAGGTTTAAAAAGTTATCTAGGAATTAAGATGTAGGGATGTAGCAAAATCAAACCGACATCATGTTTTCAGATATATTAAAAATAAAGATACCATTGAGTCATGCAAGTGTAACAACAAGTATTTTCCTTGACAGAACATATTTAGAAAATCACATGTCACAATTTCCAACTTTTCTTTATATTAAAAAATGACTTACATCCTGGAAATATTGGGCAGATTTGAAAATGCAAGACTGGGAATGGTTTTCAGACGAGTCTCTGTGAGCTTCCTATGAAAACAACAGTTATGAATTAGAATTGTTACTATTGGTCCTCTCTAATAACGCTCTTAATTGTAAAAAACAAAACAAACAAAAACTTGTTAGAAGTACAACAGTTCTTACAATATATATTTCATCTTACATAATCAAAAAATAGTATTCAATTAAAAACATACAATTTTTTTCCCACCAATACAAGAGTTGAGAGAGATTCAGATACAGAAAATAAATGTTCAAATTTCATCAGTGGATCAATAATACACTAGTATCCTCTGATACTACATTCCACTGGTTAATTGAAGCCAGCATAATATATTCATCAGTATAGTGGAACTACTGAGTTTCATATCATGTATTTGTCTATAGAAATGACTTGGCATGCCATCAGTATACATATTACGTACATATTTAAAGGAATTAAACATGTTTATTTTATCTTAAAGTTTAAAAATAGTGATATGGTTATGATGGTTTTGCCCAAGCAAAGGTGTCTAGCCATTACCTTGATCTTACTGTCTACTTGCTACCATTGAGAAGTAACAAGGAGCTAATTCTTCCTCAGAGTCTTAAGACATTTTTGTTGGATATGCAACTTAAAGGTGTGGCTTTCCCTCCAGTTTGCTTTGTTAAAAATATCCTTCAGAAGGCTGAAGCTGTTTTCTTTATAAGAAACCATCTTCATTCAATTCAGGGTGCCTCTCCACCTAGATGTTCTATTTGTTAAATTTTCCTTTCTCTAGAGTTGACTTGAATAGAATGCATATGGACAAAGGTGTGCCTCGTGTCCTAACTCACTTGGCAAAAAAGACAATGCCTCACACACTACACATTTTTCTCCATGGATCTCTCTTTGCCATTTAAATACTGGTATTCACACACCATTTATTTAGTACTTTGTTGATAGCTAGGAGGCTAACATTATGTCTTTTCCCTTCTGACTGCAGGATTATTTCTCAATAATTTATTTCCTTGATCTATGTTTTCTTTGGACTACTCACTTCTGCAGTGCCTAAAATGTATCTGTAACTTGCCTACAAAATGTCAGCAGGATGAATTAGTTTTTAAAAGGACTATTAATATATGTGCATGGGAGGGTGATATGAACAGTAGAAAGGCAAATTTTCAGCTCTTTACAATGCCAAGTGTGAAACCCAATGTTGCCTTATCATGATTTCAGAAATGCATGTCCCTAAGTTACCTGTCCTCCCTCGAAGGTCTCTCACCTACATTCCCTTAATTGGGTTGATTAAGAGCTTATTGATACCGATCCAGGATTCTTAAATTAAAAAGATATGGGAAGAACAAGTAATTCTACTAAAATCTCTGTGTAAAATTGGGGCATGCCAAAGGAAAACAAAGGATAAGGTATGCACCTGTTAGGTATCACCTCGAAAGACTGTGTTTCTTAAACTGAAAGATAGTCATTTAAAGCTGTCCTAAGGCAAAATGTTTTAAGATTGCACACAGTGCTTGTGGGTAATGGGGGCCTAAACTGTACCATTCACTGACTGAAAATTGAGGGGCGCAGTCTGTGTTCACAAGTAAATAATATGCATTGAATTAAATTGGAAATTAAAATAAAATTGCAGTGTTTTCTAAGAGGTCTGACATGGAACAAAAATAGTATATAAATGCGACTTAACAGACTTTGAGTTAAAGTTTCAAACAATGTTTATTTTCTTTCCCATCGTATGAGTTTCTGAAATATATGAATCCTGTTTCTTGAAGTCTCTTTCCTTTACACCCAAAACATACACACTTTAAGTTAGAACAAAATATTCTTTCCAGCCAGATTTCTCACCATAAAAAGCACATAAACCATGAAGAATTATGTATCTAAGAGCAGTTGTCTTAGTAATAATATTATATACACAATAAATCTTCAAAAATAAAGGAAGAGATGTCAGCCATTTTAGCCTAAAATGAAAATAAATTATCTGATTGTTGGATGAACTTAATATTGTGATCATTATAGCATTGCCTGAGATGGAAGACTGATTTCAATAATGTTAAATGAATTATTGCAATGACACAGAATCATATAAATTCAAACTCAATCACAATTTAAAAATTTATACATTTCATCTTGGTGTATCCCTAGTAACACTACATAATCTAGAAAAATATCCATAGTTAAGTTTTCAATTTTTTTTTTTACTTTTAGTATCAATTGTTTCCTATCTTTTCATCACAGATTACCTTAAGCTTTCCTTTCTTTTCTTTCCTTGATTTTAAAATGATTTTTCTGATTTTCCTTATGAAAGCATTTAGAAAGCACTTTCTTCCAAGCCATCTATTGCTCTTCAAATAAAGAACAAGAATGATCAGTGAGGACTTGGCATCTAGTGAATTAACTAATGAAGACAGCATCTTTAGGGAGCTTTTGTTCTATTTCTTTTTTCTCAATAGTTTTACTGCAAGACGAGAGATGAGGAGAATAAATTATTGTAAAAAGTGGATGCCTTTTTAGCCCCAGCTGACCTCGGATACATGAGCAATAACCCATCAGGAGGTTTTGTAGCTGTTCTGTTATGCAGCAGTCTTATAGCTAGAGCTAATTGAAGCATGTTTATCATCAATATGCTTTTCTTTGTCCCTTCTTCTAGGGAAAAGCAGCTGGATGTTCTTTCCATTGTCCACATTTTCTTTATTCAAAGAGTCTTAAGATGTTATGATTCCCCTTAGGTAGAAAGTCAGCCAAGAGCAGGTAGGGAGGGAAGGCCATCAGATAGAGTGGTCATTGAGTCACAGGACTGGAGATAACAAAAACCTTTATCAAAGCATCCAACCATCAGGGACAATAGGAGCTGGTATGTCAAACCTCCCCAGTAGAATTAATTATAATCCCTTAAGGAAACAAGAACAAGGCACAGCTATTTTTTGTGACCAGGTCGTAGTCCCTCCCTACTCTCCTATTGTGAACAGGTCATTACCAAAAACCATGTCACAGTCACCCCTTGTGATTGAGTCATCTTGACCCTGGCAAAGAAAATTTGCTGAGGGCTATACAAAGAGCAATAAACCATTTAAAGAGATTAAAAAAAAAAAAACCCACTAAGGGAAGTACAAAGGCACTCAAACCCCAAACTCTTTAAGAGCTACATTTGTTCTGTCAGGAGACAGTCCTCTCCATGCCTATACTGTTTATTTATCTCACTTTTTGTATAAACTCCTGTCCCTTTCTCTTCTGTGACCCTAGCAGTCATTTCATCTCTGCTGGTCTCTACAGCATTCACTGCTTTAAAAGCAGATGGGTGTCTGGGGCTATAGCTCAGTGGCAGAGCGCTTGCCCAGCACATGTGAAGCACTGGGTTTGATTCTCAGCAGAAACACATAAAAATAAATAAATGAAGTATTTTTTTTTAAAAAAAAGCAGAAATAGGAAGTAAAACAAACAAAAAATGAGTATGATTATTTGGCTGAATATTTTATGTTAATCTCAAAATACATTTTGAATAGTAGT
This sequence comes from Callospermophilus lateralis, assembly GCF_048772815.1. Lineage (NCBI taxonomy): Eukaryota > Metazoa > Chordata > Mammalia > Rodentia > Sciuridae > Callospermophilus > Callospermophilus lateralis. Next base: position 23,473,430 of record NC_135307.1, read on the forward strand.
GGAAAGGAGAAAGACGTAAATATTCTTCTGACAAAAATATTAGAAAAAGTTTCAAGATGTTTTATACTATGGGCCAAAGAATTAGCATCAAAATAGTATTTATTTTATATTAGAGTAAGCTAGATACTCTACATACGAGACTCTGCTTTTTATTTATCTTTGATTCAATATAAAAATATGATTAGTTTTTCTAAAATATAATTTAAAAACCTCAAAAAACTTATCTCCTTATATTAATGATTAAGGCATTACATATAACTGATTAGGAAAGAGTTCATAGCCCTAGTTTGATATCCTAGGTGAACTCCGTATGTTTTGTGAACAGAGTAGTTTTAAGATAGAGATATTTATTATAAATGAGAATAAACAATAAACATAAGCTGACAATATAATTTAAAATTTTTTTCTACAATTAACTTAACCAGGAATTATCGTTAACAATGTGACTTAGCGTCAAATGTTTTGACAAATGTTTCCTTTGGACCTTATTTATGTGAAAATAAAATGTGGTTTTCATTATAATTTTTCTTTTAAGAGATTTTCAAAATGGAGTCACAAGGCCATTAAGAGTGAAGCACTTAAGTACTGGTTCAGCTGCTGCCTGGACTTTGAATGGTAATATCTCATTTTTCATCTCCAATTTTGTTGATTTAGGTCTTCTCTTTCTTTTGGTTACTTTGGTTAAGGGTTGATCAATCTTTTTTGGCTTTTCAAAGAACCAACTCTATTGTATGGATCTTTTGTATTTTTTAAAATTTTCAATTTCATCTCTGATCTTAATTGTTTCCTATATTCTACTAATTTTGGAATTAGTTTGGTCTTACTTTCCTACATAGATGCCAAGATATTTGGTCAAATATTTTTTTCTGGATGTGTCTGTGAAGGAGTTTCTTACTGAGCTTAACATTTGAATTGGTGATTGATTGTACAGCTTGGTGACTGTAGTGATAAAACTGTTTCTCATATGTCAAAATTGTGAAAAAGTGGATTTTAAATATCCTTACAATGAAGAAATGATAGGTATACGAGCTGATTTTAGATGTTAATTAGCAAGACTTGATCATTGCAAAATATATACCAGTACCAAAACACCACATTGTATCCCTTAAATATACACAACTATTTGTTGTGTAGATTCAACTTGGCATGACTGTAGCCATCTTGGGTCATGGATCACCATGATTGCCCCTGCATAACCCTACATGTTTTTTCCTGCATAATTTCCCAGCAATCATAAATAGACAAAACTAGTGGGTGGTATATGTTGCATTACAACTGGAACCCAGCTCCAGGGATATACCTGACTCTATGATATTATCTTAAGATAAACTAGGTATGTTCCAGTCAGGACAAAATCACGTTCATCCTAATCCACAAATACACCTCTCTTCTCTTTCTGACTCTAATTGTGATCTTTCTGCTACCCAGGACCATACTGTGTCAGTAAGTTTCCCAATAAATTGTATTCTACAGTCTTACATCTGTCCTTTCTTTTTTGTTCTTACAGTACTTGGGACTAGTCCTCATACACTATGACTGGGTTGTTCTGGAACACTGGATTGCTCATAAACATTCATTTAAATTTTTTTAAAAAAATAGAATATTTTTAAGAGGAAAACATAAACATTGTACTTAGTATTACATTTTTCATAGCTATATTGTTATCACTGTGTTCCTAGAGGAAGAGTACAAAATCTATGAGAGGGTGTTCTCTGAGGAATTGACCTCAGGTGAGAGGTGAAGGCTTCTATTTGTGGCAGGATCTGAAGGATATTAAAATATCAACGGAGGAAGCAGGGTGATGATGAGTTGAGAGTCAGGACTCTGAATTTCAGTTACAGAAAAGGGTAGTAATATTCTCCATCCTCCACACTTAGATATTAAGAAGAGAAGGAGAAGTAGATATGAAAGAAAAGTATATACTCCAAAGCACTGAATGTCGGCAGGTCATTAATTCTATCTAAGATGATGTCCATAAACAAGCTGGTGTTCCTCTTTCTTCTATATAAAAGCTCCTTGATGAACACTGTCCAGTGTTCTGAAAGTAGCTCTCTTTACAAATGGCCATGTGGGCTTTGGCACAGGGTTACATTTTCCCCTGGTTCTCACATGCCTTTTGGTGGTTCAGAAGTTCACCATTTCTCATTAAAATTTTAAAGTATTGCCAGTGAATTGTATCCGGGGATAAAAAACACTTCTTGGCGTAGGGAACTTTCAAATCCATTAGGTAAAAGAGTTGATAGAGTATGCACATGTTTATCATTGATACATTCTACTCAGAAATATGAAATACCATAGGCAAGCATTTTAGGAGGACTGTGCGTGCGTGTGAGTGTGTGTGTATGTGTACACACGTGTATGTGAATATTTGTGTTGTTGGTTGTTGCTGTTGTTGTTTGGGAGAAGAAAAATAATTGCATTTGAAAAGTGACAACCATGAGGCAAGTTCTTCCCACTCTGAATTTGCATTTCAAGTGTTACCACTTCTCAGTGGATTCATTTTTCTTTCTTTGCTTGAGTTTCAACTGTTACACAGTGAATTCAAATCATGTTCATCCTATCTCCATTTCTGCTGCTTTTTATTTACTCATGTAAAACCAAATTTCCATTTTCTTTCTGTTGAAGTACTTCTTTAATGTAGTTTGGTCTTTCTTTCTTTCTTCTCTCTTTTCCTCTTTCATCTCTTCTCTCTCTCCCCACCCTGCCCCGCTTTTTTTTTTTTTTATACAGTTTAGCTTGCAATTTTTGCTTGATTTTTGCTTATACTAAAAAGTCTCTACCCTTTAATATGGAAAGATACTCCTACTGGGTATATAACATTCTTGGTAGGCAGTTTTATTTTCATCCTTTACTTTAAAGATGCCATTCTGTAGCATTTTAGTCAGTAGTTTCTGGTAATATGTCCATTTTGGTTCTTCATTTTTTTGTAGGTAATATATACATTTTTCCTCTGGTTACTTTTTTTTTTTTTTTGTGGTGCTGGGGATTGAACCCAAGATATTTTCTTTATCAACAAGTGACAGCAGTATAATTATAATATGCCTTAGTATAGTTTTCTTTACATTTACTCTTTGGGAGGTTTGTTGAGAGCTTTTCAGATTTGTAGGTTTAGAGTTATCAGTCATCAAACTTGGACAAGTTTTGGTCAGTATTGCTCTAAAATATTTTTCTATCATTTTTTTTCTCTCATCTTCTCTATAGCTCCAATCACGTGTAAGTCAAAGTAGTTGACATTGTCACATAGGTCACTGAGGTCCTCTAGTTTTTTCCTGCCTTTTTTCTCTCTATGTTTTGTTAGTTTCTATTCCTAAGGTTTCAACTTCTGCTTTTTTTCTTTCTGTAGTGTTCAATGCTCTTAATCCCATCTAATTAATTTTTCATTTTATATATTTTTACCCTTAGAAGTTTCATTTGAGTTTTCTTTCTGGATTCCATTTCTTTCATGCTGGGTCATGCTTTCTTTTACTTTCTTAAGGTTGCTTTTAAGACTTACAGGTGTTCTAATGCCATTGCTTATTAATTCCACCATCTCTGCCATTTGGGGTCTATTGCTATTAATAGCACATCTTCTTTGTTATGGTTCATACTTTCCAGACCACTTTTTTTTTTTATTCCTATTGCTTAGAAAAATAGCATTATGTGAAAACTTCCATTAAAAGTGAGGGAAAGATACACTAAGACCCACTGTGGTAGTAAAAAGATCAACACACATTTCCCTTGCTTTAAATTTGGGCTGGTCTTGGTTATTTGTTTGATCAAAGGATATGGCAGAAGTGATGTCCTGGGATTCAGAGGTTAGATTAGAAGAATCCTTGAAGATTCTGCTCGAGTACCTTGTAGTTCAATGCTGGGAGCCCTGAACGGCCATGTAAGAAGTACAACTGCTGAGACTGCCATGCCTGCAGAATTCGTGTAGGAGCTGTAATCAAAGTCCCACCTAGGACTAGCACTGGGACAACCCCTGCCAAGGCAGCAGACCTGTGAATGAAACTACTATGGACTCTCCAGTCAAATTTATTTGTCATATAAATCCCATTGAGTGAACTCAGGATACTATAAAAATGATTTAGCTATGATTTACCCTAATCCCTAACACACCACATCAGTATATGTAATAAAATGGTGGTTGTTTTAAAACTCAGCATTCTGGAGTAAATTATCATGAAGTAATAGATAACAAAAAGACCCACTCTGTATCTGATACTATTTAGGTAGATATTTTGTATTCATGAAATTACCCTTTAGATTTCTGCCTTCCCTAAAATTCAGAAAATGGTTTGGATTTATGTTTTCACTGAAGCATCAGTGATAAAGAAAAAAACAAATCATACCATTCAATAGGATAGCCATAACCTGTTTAGCAACTGAGCCCTGAAATGCAGCCATGGTTGTGTGTTGCTTAATGACAGTGATACATTCTAAGAAACGCATCATTAGGCAATTTCATTATTATGCCAACATCACGGGGTGCACTTAAGAAAAACCTAGATGGTATGGGCCAATCTTTCAATGTGGCCTCTTGATGCAATCAAGAGATTCAGTGAGCATGAAATGTACAAGGCTGCTGTGGGTGTAACATGGCATCCTGTTCTACATAAATTTATTAAAAAGTAGAAATAGTGATAGAAGTAGAGTATAGTAAATACATAAACCAGCAGCATTGTTTATTTTACTTATTTATTATATATTTATTTTTTTATTTTTTTTAAATATTTATTTTTTAGTTGTAGTTGGACACAATACGTTTATTTTATTTATTTTTGTGTGATGCTGAGGATCAAACCTAGGGCCTTGCATGTGCTAGGCAAGCACTCTACTGCTGAGCCACAACCCCAACCCCATTATGTATTTATTTTTAACTGGAGAAAAGACAAGGTTTATTCCATGTGTATGCAGAAGTTTCATAGGAAGGAGTAACTCACTGAATAGCCAGAGATAAAGGTTTATATAAAAACTTCACAGGGGGAGTGGGGCATCAGTGGGAAGCTGTAGAAAATTATATTGGGCTTTGGTTTTTTTTGTTGTTTGTTTTTTTGTTTTCAGTACTGAGGATTGAACCCCGTACCTTTATTTATGTAAGTTGCTTAGAGCCTCCCTAAGTTGCAGAGGCTGGCCTTGAACTTGCAATCATCCTGTCTTAGTTTCCCAATTCACTGGGATTATAGTCGTGCCCCCCCATGCCTGGATATATATTTGGCTTCTTTTATGCTAATGTCAATGGACAGTCTCTCTCTTTTGTAGGTGGAAATTTCCCCTATATAAGGGTGGTGTTATGACAACCTAATTCACTAATTCACACTTTCCTGGAGCTAATGAGGGATTATGTGTCACTATGCTCCCCTGATTCTACCTAGTATTGATGGGATCTTCATTTTGAGGTGCTTTATCAGAGAGCTCACAGATTCAAAGGACTGGGGTCTAGCAGATGCAGGCTTGATTCCTGGCTTAGTCATTAACTTTATACAACCTTGGTTTCCTCCTGGTTCAGATCATGAACTGCATGGTTATCTGATTCCATTGCTTTGGGCCTGAGGTGAGGCAGAATATCATGGCGGAAGGGAATGGTGGAGGAAAGCTGCTCATCTCCTGACAGCCAGGAAGCAGAGGGACATATTATTTATTATTATCAAGTATCCCATGGTGTGCATAATTTATATACACAACTGGAAGTGTAGGAGGTTTGTTAACACCAGCAATAGCATCAATTCATGAGTAATGCTCTATGCAATGATCTTATGACAGCTATGATATCACCAGACAATAGAATTCTTACTTCCATATAATTTTTTTGGCACTAGGAATTAAACCCAGGGGTGCTCTACTATTTGAGCGCCAGTTTTTATTTATTATTATTATTATTATTATTATTATTATTATTATTATTATTATTATTATTATTTTTTACAAAGGATCTTGCTAAATTGTTGAGGCTGGCCTCAAACTTGCAATCCTCTAGTCTCCTGAGTTGCTGGGATTATAGACCTGTGCTACCATGCCTGGGGCTAGTACCATTATAATCTTAGGGAACCACTGCTGTATAGGCCATTTATCACTGATTGAAATGTCTTTAGGTGATGCATGGCTAGTGTAAACTGAGATAGATTGTAAGTGTAAAATACACACTGGATTTTTAAAAAAATTTTTTAGTCATAGATGGGCACAATCCCTTTCTTCTATTTATTTATTTTTATGTGGTGCTGAGGGTTGAACCCAGTGCCTCACAAGTGCTAGGCAAGTGCTCTACCAGGGTCTAGCCTTCTCTGAGGTAAAATGAACAAAGATATTTGTTCCAGATTTGGATGATCACAACCCCAGCCCCACACTGAATTTTAAGATAATTTATGGTTTTCTTATTAAGTAAAAAGAAAACCGTAAATTATCTTATTAATATTTTATTTTGATTATGTGTTAAAATTATAATTTCAGAGTTAAATAAAATATAATAAATTTCACCTGTTTATTTTGTTCAATGTGACAACTAGAAAAACTTAATCACATACGTGGCTGTTCCTGGACAGTGCTAGAATAAAGACTATGCTTAATCTTTACATTCTATGTCTTTTTTATTATTATTATGAAAAAAAATTTAGGAAGTTGTTTGAACATGAGATACATATATAGAAATGGAAGAGAATGAAGCAATTGCAAATTGTGTGTGTGTGTGTGTGTGTGTGTGTGTGTGTGTGTACTGGAGAGTGAAAACAGAGGCATTTTACCACTGAGCCACATCCCCAGACTTCTTATTTTCTGTTTTAAGGCAGTTTCTTACTAAGTTTCTTGGGACCTCTCTAAGTTGCTGAGACTAATCTTGAATTTGTGATCCTCCTGCCTCAGCCTCCTGATTCACTGGGATTGCAGTTGTGCACCACCATACCTGGCTCCAATTGCAAATTTATAAAAATAATGTCTACATTTAAAATCTGAAATACGTACCCTAATAGTGTTTTATTGCAGAAAAGTATAAGTAAATAAGAAACAAGGTGGTAGAAGTTGCCCTTAAAATATAGTTAGTTCTTCAAATTAAAGCTAATAGTTTTCCTAAAAACTAAATCAGAAATTCCTACACAAACACTGGATATTTTTTTACCATGAGTCAAATTAAGATTCAATTAAAAATCAGTTTTTCAGTAAACTTCCTCATCAAAATGTTAATGAAGCTAACCCTACAAAACCTATGCCTATGGTGTCTCCTGTGTGTAGTTTCTTCTGAGGTGTGACTACAGGTTCACAAACTGGATAGGGATTCAAGGCCTAAAGTAAGGTGCTGTGCAGAAGGAATCCACCTGCATGTCACTTTCCATCTCCCCTGTCCCCAAGTGACAGAGTGACCAGGTTTGTAAGATCAAGGCTTATGTAGAGAATACCTGGATCCTCAACTCTGTGGAAGGAAACCCTGGAGATTTCCTCATTGTTTTATTCATGGAGGCAACTGGTCAGAGCCTCCTGGTTCCCAGTATACTTTAGCTTTCATGAACAGGTCTCAAGATTTATAATGCTATAATTTTATAAGAAAAAGGCATTGTGGCTGACACAAGGTGACATTTCACCCAGGAACTTGAACTCCACAGAGTTTGGCTTTCTGAAACCAATCCCCCACAAATACTGAGGAATGGCTGTATTTTAAAATGTGAAGTTTACTTTTCTGTGAGTTGTACCTCATTAATTCTGATAGACCCTTCTCCCAAAATCAGGTGATATAAGTGAGTCTTCAACAAATATTAATTTGCTGGAATTGGAATAATCTGGCATTTATTACCTGCTCACTACTAGCCCAATGTATCCAAGTTCTTGCAAGCAACAGAAGTGAGTTTGAATTTAACAGAAAGGAACTTCACTGAAAGGACATTTGATATCTTAGAAAATTTATAGAAAGGGCACAGGGGCTGGGGCTACAGCTCAGTTGGTAGACTGCTTGCCTTACATGCACAAGTTCACAAGTTCCATCCTCAGCGCCAAAAAAAAAAAAAAAAAAAAAAAGGGCACAGAAGCAGACTTGGAAAAGAGACAAGAAGGGAGGCTAGGGAACACATAGAACCCAGAATAATGCTGCAGGGAGAGTCCAGAGAGGACCTTGTTGCCTCTACTTCTGAATTATAGGAGCTGCAACTTGTCCCACTGTGACCCAGGGCACTAAAAACTAGGTACCAATGCCACATTGCTGCCTCTTCTGCCCCTGTACACTTCATACGGGGGCTGATACAGTCTACTGCCTCTAGAATATAGTCTCTTCGGTGGTCCCTGATTCTTTACTGTCACAGCTTTATAGTCAAAGTTCAGGGTGGAAGTGTCTGGTTGGCCACACCCAGGTCGTACACTTTATCCAAACTGCAGGGGAGGCCAGGAAAGGGTGTGTCTGGTGTTTTCTCTTTCTGTAGTGTCTCCCACTAAGACTCACAAAATATAGAAGCAATTTACATGTTGGTCAGGAAATAAAGTCTATTATATCTATATATCCATGAAAACATGAACAGAGTCTTAACATCTAATTTCTGTTGCTCTTATCTTGCTAGCGAATGGGTTAGCAATCTGTAATTTTTCTATGATTGTATGATGCCATACATGAGTATGTTACAGTCTAGCTTCATATGTGATCTCTCATCATTTGGCTGATTTTCATTTAAAAAATAGTTTGAGTCTGCAAAAATGTCCAATAATGCAAGCTTTGAATATGTCAAGTAATCAATAAATGCTACTAAATTAATCCATAAAAAAGAAGGAAAAGGCAGCAAAACATGGCATACACCCCTGAAAAACCTTCACTCTTAAAATGGGAAAAAGTCATGACCCCAAAGGCACTTTTATTTATTTGCTCCATGTACTATAATCAGGACACACTTCCTACTGATAATGGTTTTTGATTAAAACAAACAAGATAACAATAAAACCATATTTCCTCTTGACAATCTTCTTCATTCAAAAATAATTAAAATGGAATCCCATGATTTCCATTTTTGAATACAACAGTCTAAAAGAATCAGATGTTCAGACCCATCTCTATCTGGAAGGCCATTCTCAGTCCATTCAGGGTCATTAAAACCTTCCTTAGTATAGCTCCTTTCTCAGTGATGCCGTTGGATTTAGAAAATCTGGCTTCACAAAATGATAAACCATTGATAAAGCAATAGTTAATGTTATCTTTCCCTTTATGATTTTTAAATGGGGCTTATTTTGTCTTTATTGAGAGAGGAAAAAATTAATATCAAAATATTTTATATCATAATTCAAGTAGAATTTACTTTCAATAAAACCCAAAGCAAAAATTTCAGAATTTTAAAAAAGAAAACAGTTTTGATATGATAAACTTGAGTTCAATCCTTGAGGTAAAATGATGGACTTAACCAAAAACTTTTTTCCTTGAAAATAAATGAAGGATCAGTTTTCTGTGATCTTTTTAGGCAAGAAACAAGGAAAAAGTAATGAACATGGTCTCCTGTGTTTAGACATCAGAACTTGAAGCTGGCAGCTGGAAAGCCCCTGTGAAAGTGAAAAGTGCCCCTCAAGGGCTCTTCAAGGTTCATGTTACAATGTCAGTGGCCTTATTTTTTACCAAGATTGTATGAGTCACCCTCCAATGCCCTCTGTGCTGCAATAAATATACTCCAATAATTGTAAGTACTAAGTTTCCAGATCCTATCAGCACCATTCCCTAAGCATCTTCCTTAGGAAAAAGTCTTCCTACGGGACTCATACTGAACCCAATGTTAAACACAGCTGCCCTGTACTCTCTTCGAAGTGCAGCATTAAGTGATTACACAGTGTAAAGTTATTTGGAGGCAGTTCTAGTGAATTATTTTTATAGAGCTAACGCTTGGAAATTCCAGACAATGTCGGGCAGTCTCAACAAACTATGCAACAGACAACAGGCAAGGATTTGGAGTCCCTGAGTATATTTTGTATTTAAAAAAAAAAAAACAACGAGTTCTTTCACCCTTTTCTTTAGAAAAATATCAAATGTTTTGATCAACCCAAAAGTCACCAGGTTGCCCAGTTTAAAAACAACTTTTCAATCTAAGAATGGCCCACAATTTATCATTTGGTACAGAAATTTTTTGTTTCTATAAAGTAAGCTTAAAGAGAATATTTTGGGGTTTTCTTCATCAATACATTTAAAATCCTTCCCAGTGGCTTCGGAGGCTGAGGCAGGAGAATTGCAAGTCCAAAGCCAGCCTCAGCAACTTAGCGAGCCCTAAACAACTCAGGTAGACCCCGTCTCAAGATAAAAAATAACAAAGGTCTGGGTATGTGGTTCAGTGGTTAAGTGTTCCTGGGTTCAATCCTCGGTACCAAGGAAAAAGAAAAAAGCAATATATTTTAAAACCTATAATCAAGTCACATATTAATGATCATGATGGAAATAAAAATAATAATAGCTAATGTTCATTGAATACTTTTATGTTCCATTCCAGGTTCTACACTAATACTGTGATGTGTATTTTTCTCATTTGAAATCCACAGTTATACTATGAAGTAGGTACCATAATGATCTTTATGTTATGAAATTGAAAATTGCAGAGGTTAAGAGATTTGTCCAAGGATCTTGCTCAAGAAATATAAAAACACACACAGACGTCTGAACCACTTTGTTATATGCCTCTTCAAAAATATTTTCATATTAAGCACTATTCATGACACATTCACGGCTACTGTCAGAAGGCTATAAATAGATTACGGAAAGTGTGAATACAGAACTGTAGCAATACAAATCGGAATAGTTTTCTATTTCTGTCTCTCCTCTTCCCTTTCTACCTTCACTATTATGCCATACAATCTGCCATCCAGTAGAAATGCTAATGTATGTAATCCTCAAAAGTCAGTCACAGAGTTTTACAACATTGAGTTAAAAAAAAAACATGGAGGGAAATGGATATTCAAATTAAACAAACAAACAAAAACTTCCCCAAGGACTTTCGTAGCTAACATAAGGAATGCCATCTCAAAGAAATAAAAATAAATTTTAACTGGGAAAAGTGAGTAGGTTAACTCTTCAGAAATCGTGTCTTTTTTTGTTATTATGGTTTTTAATTTATTTAAAAGTTATAGGATGATTCACATTATCTATTTCTTCTTGTGTGAGTTTAGGTAAATTTTATTTGCAGGAATTTGTCCATTTTGTATACATTTTCAAATTTATGGAAGATAAAGTTTTTAATATCTTTTATGATAGTCAAAAAGGCTATAGTCTCTGTGTTAATGTACCTCTGTGTTAATGTACCTCATTTTTTATTTTTAGGTAGAACAGTCATACCAGTGGATTTCCAAATTTATTGATCTTTTCAAATATTAAAAAAACCTTTGGGGTTTCAAAAAACTCTATGGAAAATTTTTAAATTGTCTGATAATTTATTATCTGAGTCTCCTGGACATCTATTCTGTTTCTCTTGATTTTTTAAAAATATCATCATCTCATTTTTCTGGTTACTTTCTGTCATATTCAAAAAATTTTATATGAAAAATGTTGAAATTATTAGAAGCCTATGATTATCTTCCCCAGAGAGAATTTAAATTTGCTTTTTTTGTCTTTGCAAACACAGGTTTGTTATCTGCGTTTAACTGATAAAGGAAATCTGACTGAGCCTTGTGATATCCAGGTAGGCCAAGCCTTCCTTCAACTCCTACCTTTATTTTCATGAAATGTTAATTTGAAATGGATTTCTCAGAATGGCAACCAAAGGAGTCCTAATGTAAATTCTCTAATCTATAGCGTTGCAGTTGACATCACCATATTAAATGGTAAGGACTTGTGCAAAATTGCATAAGATAAAGGAAACTGACAGCAAATGTGATAATTAATTTGTTTATATGAGTGTCCTTTAGTCTCTTCTTTTCCTCTTCAGGAAGTGATTACTTTTTGCGGTTTCTAATCTATTGCTTTTTATTAAGTCACAGTCACAGTTTACACACACACACACACACACACACACACACACACACACACACCCCTCTATCTCTGTCACCACCACCACCACCACCACCACCACCACCACCATGGCACATACACATCTCTTTTGTTCCCTTACTTCCCCAAAATCAACTCTAGTAGCTATGTGAGGTGTTTTTCTTCATTTTTTGCTTTTTGTTTTGTTTTTATGGTGCTAGTAATGAAATTTGGGGCCTTGCACATACAAGTACTCTGCCACTGAGCTACATCCCTAACCTATATCTAGGTTATCTATCTTTCCCATATACTTGTTTCAAGTAATAGAAACCCCCTTCCTTATGAATCTATTCACTCCTCTCATCTCCCACTACCCTCTGCAAAGGCACGTTCTTCTCATTGGGATCATTAGCAGTGAGGACAAAGAAAGCCTAGAGGTACAAGGGTCCATCTTTGCCACCATATTGGAAAGGCTGTCTGAGGATAAAGCCTATGCAGAAGTTGAAGATGTTGGGGGTGGGGGGAGGGTAGGTAGAATGAGAATGTCTAGGTCATACAACTTTTTTCAGCTTCAAAATGAGGGATTGGCCCACAGAAAGATTGATAGCCACTATATACTGAAATTTTACTGTGTGCTAGGCATTTGACTAAGTATTTTCCATGCATTAATTTTATTTATCCTTCATGACAACTCTATGAGATGTATGTTTTCATCCTTCCATATGTGAGAAAACAGAACCACAAGAGGAATGCTATGTAAGCTAGTAAGGAGGAGGTTTGTCCACCCTTTCAAGTGTGGCTTCTATAAGTATTTGACTTAATGTTGAGATCTCAAAAGAATTTGTTAAATAAAAAGATAAACCAAGACCTCTTTGATCTCAAAGTCCAGGCCCTTAATCACTGTTGATAAATTCAAACATTTAATGACTTGACCACCTGCTTAAACTTACTGAATGGGTGTCCAGTGTTTCCAGGTCTAATGGTCAATATTTCTAGGAAATTTAAAGAGCTTAAAAACAGAGATAATTAGGTATGTTCATCCAATTCAATATTTATCATACAATGAAATAAAAGTATTTATATGCCCATCTGTCTATTCTGAGTTGGTCTTGAGTTGTTTTTATGACATGACTATTAGAAATTTCCTTTAATTTTTAATCAAAAATCTCAAGGCACTGTTAGAGCAAGTCACATGGAACGCATATGAAAACACATGCTATTTGACCACTTTTGATACCCAAAGTGGAAATTCCATATATTTCAACTGTGTATACTGTATGTGTATGCATATCTTTAGAATAAGGAAGTTGTTTTGACCCTAGAATTTCAAAACCTACATAGTTAAAATGATCAGTTAAGTGCATTCAACTGAATTACTATACATGCTTCCTCTGAAACACAATGACTACTTATTTTAAATCATAATCACACTCTTAAGTCATTTTAGTTGACACAAAGTTGACAAGAAGAAAAATAGCTCTGTTAGGCAAACAGTTTCATTTCAGAGTTACTTCATAAATGGCTTTAACAGGAAACATTCCCCTGAATACTAAGATTTTCACTGTATTGCTAGATATTTTAGGCATACTCTTAGCAAAATTCTAGGTTTGGTTTAGGGTTTTGAATTATAGACGACTTTGCTTCTGTGACTCAGTATAACTCATTTGATTCATACATGGACTGAGCTCAATTATATCACAATATGTTCTAAACTCATGGTATTTTTTCTATCTGTGCAACATAGACCTAAACTAGTTTTCCAATTTCTCCAGTTTTATTCATCCCAATAAATATCTCTTTGAGTTGTTCAAGCCAGAAACTTGGAAGGTATCTCTGGTACAATAATAATGCCTTTGAATGCATAAAATAAAATACACAGGAGTAGAAGGAAACAAAATATGCTAGAACACAGTTACCAGAATATTAAAACAAACTAATGATTAGAAGCATGACTCTGATTTAAAGAAAAACACTTTTAAAAAGCCAATTCTGTAGACACCTTCAGAGTTTGGTTTTATAATAAAAATTGTTTAAATAATTAGACCTTTACATTCCTGAAAATGAAATAAATATGTAATATTTTACCTTATTTTGCTCAATTAAAATGTTCAGAAATCAAAGTGATAAAGATAATGTAAAATATAACATTTTAATACTGATATACACTGTTATACTTAATGTTTGGGGGAGTAACTGTCTCTGATATCAATGCAAGAAAACACATTTTGTTGCTAATTTAACCACTTTTTGTAATGACAGAAAATAAAGGGTTGCTTATAATTTTAGAAAAGAGGTATAAGAATTTCTTTGTTAACATATTAAGAAACAATATCTAGGGAATGATGCAGTAGACCATATCTTGAGAATCGACAACAATAATGAAATAGAAAAACATCTGCAATTCCTATTGGCAACAAAGTCACAAATACTCAAAAGGCAATTGTGCTTTGCTGCCTACATTCAAAATTAAAAGAAGTGCTACATTTCAGATAGACTATGGAAATAAAGATGTAAATTCTTTTCCCCATCCAAAGTTCATAGACCTGTTATGAAACCCTAAACAACCATTTAAAGGGATCACTTAGGATGTACCAAAGGAAAAAGCATAAGGCAGGTGCCTTTGAGTACAAGGAGGGCAAAAAGAAAGGAGATCATCAAACAAGGGACAAGTTTAAAGTTTGGTCTCTAAAGTAAAATCTTGAGCTCACCATCCATTAGTGCTTTGGAGAAAAAGATGTTCCAATAGAGGCTCCATCCTTAGCTCTGGGGTTCCCAGCTTCAGTAAGCCACCTCTGTGGACATTTGTCACTGCCTAGACAGCAGGTATTTTAGAGAGATAGACTGGAGATTAGAGGAATCTTCCAGAGTATTCAACTCTGGGAAGGTGGTGGCCTCCTTTACATATTCTCAAGATGTGAAGATAGGGAAAGGGGCCATGAGGAGCAGGAGAGAGTCTCAGAGTTCAATTTATTTTAAAGATAAAAAAGGATCTCTTAAATGCCTAGGGCTTTTTTTTTTCTGTATCTTTTTAATGTTTCACACTATAACATACTTGACTTTTTCATTTTTCTTAATTTCTAAACCCAACCAATCAGTCATCTTGTTGACTATTCTGCATATGCTGAAGTTTCTCCATCACTGCGGTCCAGGCTTCTGTGTCCCTCTGCCAAACCAGTGTGCATGCCACCTTGCTCTCACTCTCACCACCCTCCAAAACATGCTTCACCCTCAAACTAGATGGCACTGGCTATGCACCCCACCAAACCACAAACACCTTAGGATAAAGTTCCGAGTACTAACCTGCCCTCAAAAGCCCCCACTGACCAAGCCATGTCGTGCTTCTTCCAGCCCCAGCCTGCTTGACTTCTCCTGTGACTCTCCAGACCCCAGCTGTTCATCTGCATTTACCATACTTCCCCACACAGCCCAGGCTTTTGCAAAAAAACATCGCATAAGGAACTAGCATCTATCCTCTTCTTCCCCCAGAAGTGAGTGGCACCCCCAGGGGTCTACAGGGCTCTCTCCACATAGCTCTTTACTGCAGCTCTGTCTCCTGCCTTTTCTCTTTCCTATCCTCTGAGATGTTTGATATTTTGTGTGACATTTTGGCTTAGATTACATCTATTGCTATGTGTTCCAATTACAATTAGTACTTCCTTTTCTTGTGCTCAACACTTAACAATGTGTTCTAGTGTTCCCACTAGAACCATAATCTCCATAAGAATGAACACCATGTTGTTGTTAGGATGGTCTTCTAGCACCAGTATAACATTGGCACATAGTAGGCACACAATAAGATATTCTTTCATTCGACAGTATTTATTCAACATCTCTCTGTGCCTGCCTAAGTGAAACACACACACACAATTAATTAATGTTTGTTATTGATTTTTGGAATTAGTGATTGCCTTGCATTAAACCATCTACATTTTCTTACCTGTTCAACCTTGTTTATATCTTGGTACAATTGGAGGCCCCTTCTTTATGCATGGGTCATTCATTGATTTTCTGAAAGGGACCACTCTCATGTGATATGACTTTTGAGGATGTATGTCCACTTTGGGTTCAGAAAATGTCCTTTTGTTATCATTTGTTTAAGGATATTCATATACATTTAATTTCTCTGTCCCTCTAATAACATCTAGTTTCTTTCTCATAAAATATGTCTCATTATGTCTCTGGAGTCCTGGTCTTCATCTTCATAAATATAATTCGCTACTAAGTTGATTTGCAAAAGAAATCTAATCTAGATCTTGCTCAATCTCTGAGTTGGTTGGATTCCAAAACTAAATGTTTTCTAAAATTTCGAGTGCATTTTCCCATGGGGTGGTCAAATTCTCAGGACAGTCCCCAAAGTCTATTTTATCTATTCATTCAGGGAAAGGAGAACAATCTTGAGTTTTGAGTTGAGACCATGGCCAATATACAAGGAAGTATATATTTTTCCCCCAAGACCTGAGACCAGGTCTCAGACCATTTATTTCTAGGTAAAAATTTGAAAGCAACATTTCTCGTTCTCGGTCCTTCTTCATCCCCAAGCACCTTTTCACATCTCTGTGTGAACTTCCCACCAACTTCTTGGTGCTCAGTGACCTTAGCTCTCACCCATTCAGTCTATGCCTACACTCAGAATAAATTTAGCCCTAAAAAAAAAATCCTTGATTAAAAATTTCCCATTGAGCTGTGGTTGTGGCTCAGCGGTAGAGCACTCACCTTGCATGTACGAGACCCTGGATTTGATCCTCAGCACCACATAAAAGTAGATAAGTGAAATAAAGGTATTGTGTCCAACTACAACTTAAAAAAAATTCCCCCTGTCATTCCTTCCTCATTCTACTCTCCCATCTGTGGAAGACCAAAGGTGGAAATTATTCACGCTATTAGATCACTAACTAAAGTTTTCAGTTACACCAAATGAAATCCTAAGCAAGGTTAAGTGAAACTATTTATTGAGATTAAAAAAATATATTTTGGAACAGCAAGACATTAAGTCATTAATTTAAAGAACATTTGTTGAATAGCTTTCATAAACTAAGCTCTATGATAGATACAGAAGATAAATGACAGTAGGGTTGGAGTATTGCTCAGTGGTAGAACACTTGGTTGACATGTACAAGGCCCTGGATTTAAACCCTAGCACCACAAAATAAAGTAAATGACCCTGATAAATGTATGAGCTAATGCAAAGATAAGTAAGCATATGTTAAGTACTACTATATGATAGGTACTACTTTAAATAATTGTACAATGTGAAATTTTGGGTGCTTGAGTATCCTGAAGGAAGTGACACTAGCTGAAATGTAAATGGCTGTTATGGTTTAGATGTGAGGTGTCCCCCAAAAGTTCATGTGTGAGACAATGCAGGAAGGTTCAGAGGAGAAATGATTGGATTGTAAGAGTCTTAACCCAATCAGTGATTAATCCCTTGATAGGGATTAACTGAGTGGTAATTCAACTGGTAGGGTGTGACTGGAGGAGGTGGGAATTGGGGGTTTGGGGGTGTGGCTATGGGGTATATATTTTTATCTGGCCAGTGGAGTGTCTCTCTGCTTCCTGATCACCATGTGAGCTGCATCCCTCTGCCACCTCTTCCTCCAGGATTTTCAGCCTCACTTTGAGCCCCGATGAATGGGAGCTGGCCTTCTATGGACTAAGACCTCTGAACAGGTGAGCTCTCAAATAAACTTTTCCTTCCCTAAAATTGTTCTGGTCAGATCCTTTAGTCACATCAGCAAAAAAGCTGACTAAAACAATGGCAAAGGATATTCTAGGCACGCAGAACAGTAAGAGCAAGAGCTTGGGGACAGGGGAAATTCTGGTCCATTTGGGGGGAGGCAGTCAGCTCAGCATGGCCAGACTGTAGGTTTCAAAAGTGGAATGGAAAGCCATGAAACTGGCCCTGGAACAAGTCTGTCCCAGTAAGTGACACACTGTCTGCTTTCTTGGCATTTCACAATTTCTTCCTTCCTTTACTTCTAAGCCAAAGATTCTTCAAAAATTCTACATTTGAAATTTTCCCAAAGTCTCTGAAGGAAATTGCCGAGGAATCTTTTGTTTAAATATTTTCAAACAAAAAATTTATTTTTTGTGTAAATATTTATTTTGTTTAGTTTTAGGTAGACACAATTGCCTTTATTTTTATGGGGAGCTGAGGATTGAACCCAGGGCCTCATTCTTCCTCTGAGCCACACCTCAGCCCCTTGCAGAGGAATCTTGACCTGAGGGTGGAGGAGGCCTGGGCAGTAGCCATTTTGCAAATTCCTTGCCTTTTCCCACTTATTCTTGATTTATTCTTAGGTGCAGAGGTTCAAACATGAGACCACCTAAAAATGGTCTAGGCTATTGGTTTGAAATGTATCTTCTCTGGCCTCTCTAGACATGTTCAACTCTCTGGTTTAGAGTATCATCTAGAAACTTAGATTCCCCCCCCCCCCCCCTTGTACTGGGCATTGATTCCACTGAGATACATCCCCAGCCCTTTTTATTTTTTTATTTTGAGAGAGTTTTGCTAAGATGCCCAGGCTGACTTTGAACTGATGATCTTCCTGACTCAATCTCCTGAGTTGCTGGGATGACAGGCATGGGCCACTGCACTGGGCAGGGCACCTAAGATTTTTAACAGACCTACCAGGAAGTTGCATGCAAATTGTCCTGGGGCCATACTCTGAGAAATAACATTCTGGGGTAACAGGCAGGGTTGACTTCCGCTTAAATTGTAAAGTGGGTCGGGCTTTTCTTTGTGTACTCTTTCCTTCTTAGATACTTCTGCTGGCCTCGAGCTTCCGTTGGATTACTTGGAGCTTTACTGGAGTCTCTTTGGCCATTGTCCTGTTGGCCAAAAACTTTCCCCACCATCCAAATTTACCATCCTCTAAAACTCACAGAATGCTAGCAGAACATTAGAATTGGCTGAAATTTTTAAGATGGATAAAAGGGAGACATGGCCCAAATTCCTTCCCTTCTTATCTTACCTCTGTAACCCTAGGTGCCCTTCACACTTCATTGACTACTGAAGCCTATGTTCTGTTTATTTCTGTAATCCTTTGCTGTTCTCTTCTCCTCCGTTATTTAAGTTTGAAAAGGTAATGTTTGCATGCTGGATTTCTAACCATATATATAACATTGTAACTATGTTTGCATAAAACAAACCAAAACTTCCCTTCAATAAAGTCAATAAATGGTCCTGGGAAAACTGGATACACACTTACAAAAGAATGAAACTGGAAGCTTGTTTATACCAAACACAAAATCCAACTCAAAATGGATTAAAAACCTATACATAAGACCTGAAACTGTTACAGTCCTACAAGAAAATATAAGGGAAAAGATCCTCGACATTGGTATTAGCAATGATTTTTGGATCTGACCCCAAAAGTTCAGGAAATAAGCTTGTATAAAACAAGGGAAAAAGACTAACAAAATGAAAAGGTACCTATGAAGTGGAAAACCATATTTTCTAACCATGTGTCCAATAAGGAGATAATATAAAAAATATATAAATAACTCAAACAACTAAATATCAAGAAGATAAATAACCCTATTGAAAAATGGACCAAGGACAAGAATAGACATTTTTCAAAAGAAGTAGTACAGATGGTCAACAGGTATATGAAAAAATGCTCAACATCTCTGATCATCAGGGAAATACAAACCAAAACCAGGAGATATCACTTCACCCTTGTCAGGATGGACATTAGCAAAAAGAGAAGAGATAACAAGTGTTGATAAAGTGGAGAAAAGAGAACATTTACACACTGTTGGTGAGAATATAAATTGGCATAGCTATTCTGGAAAATAGTGCAGCGCTTCCTCAAAGTAAATAAAAATAGAACTACCATATGATCTATCAACCCCTCCTGTAGGTGTGTACCCAAAGGAAATGAAATCAGCACCTTGTAGAGACAGCCACACACCCATGTTCATTGTAATTTTATTCATGATAGGCATGATATGGAAGCAGTGTAAATATCCATCAGCAGATGGAGAAAGGGACTATGCTATACATACACAAGGGAATTATATGCAGTTTTTTAAAAGAATGAAACTCTGTCATTTGTGACATGGATGAGCTGGGATGGCATTATGTTGAGTGAAATAAGAGGTAAAAAATACTGCATGATTTCACTTGTATGTGGAATCTAAAAAAGAAAATTGAAGCAGGGAGTCGGGGGGTAGTTACTAGGGGTGGGGGAATTTTGGGGAGATTTAAATCAAAGGATATAAATTTTCAGCTAGATGGGAGGAATAAATTGAAGAGATCTATTGTACAACATAATGACTACAATTAATAACCATTTCCAAATGTATAATTTGTTAAGAGTAGGTTTTAAGTGTTCTTATCACAAAAACTGTTAAGTATGTAATTTGTATGCTAATTAACTCAATTTAGCCATCCTACATTGTACCTATACTTTAAACATAAAGCTGTACACCATTAATATATAAAATTTGTCACTTAAAAAAGCTGAATTTTAAATTGTTTTGAGGAGGTGTTATTCACATGCTGGATTTTAAGACATTGTAACTATGCTTGGATAAAACAAACACAAATTTTTGCCAGTCTTAATAACTATTCACTAGAAATTTAATATGAAATTTTGACAATAATTCATTTTCTTCCCTCCTTTTGTTCTTCCTTACTGCAAAACAAAATTCTCTACCATTTTCCCCTTCAACTAGCCAACTTCTTTCCCAGCCTTAGGGTTTTCAGAGCTATTTTTCAAGGAAGCTTTCTAGATACAATGCAGAACTTCATGGCAAGAAAACTCAATGTTTATTTGAAGTTTCCCAGACAAAAGGATTTAGGTTGCTTTCAAAGTCCAATTTCTATGCTTCAAAAAATTACACATGACTTTGAGTTTATATCAAAACTCTGATTGTTATCCTAATTCTCAGACCCAGACCATTTCTGTATTCCTATCACATAAACAGATTTGAAGAATTCCATCCACAACACTCAAATCACCAGTCCATGGAACTGAAATGAAAATGAGGATCAGGTGAAGGTTTATTTTTCAGGATGATTCAATCCAAAACAAAGTTAAACTTAAGGCATAAATTATGTTCTTCTGGACATTGTTCAGTTTCTAACTATCATTACAGTTAGTCAAAACTATCCGAGTGAGAAACTGAGTCTTTGGAAAGAATTTGAAAATGACTTTTTGCAACTTTGTTCCACTAAAACACCGTGACTAATCGCTGCAAGAACTATGACTCATGCCTCTTCTTTGGTGTGGGAATTCTAGGACAAAGTCAACCTCGGTTTGGTTCCACCATAGCTCCCATCCAATGATTTTGTGGTTATCGGGGTGTTCAAAAAATCTAGTAGCATTGACTGTATAGTGCTCTTGTTCAATCAGACCTTTAGGCTTTTACAGACAAGTGGGGGTGGGGATGCTAGAGATGAGATGGAGAGCAGAAAGAGAATGTGGAGAAGGAGGCTGTGTTTTCCAGGTGTTGTACCTAGCTTTTCACATACATTAGCTCATTTACCCTCCTTTATTCCAATCTCCCAACACAAATACCCTGAAATTTTGTATTCTGCGACCCTATAGATTATTTTGCATCCCTTACTGATTTCAGCCACTCTTTGGTCAGACACTGAAGCTCAGCCCAGTTGGTTTCCCCTGGGGAGACAAGTGCTGCATTAAAAGCAGATCTCTAGGGCTCCAAGGAAACCATCTCTGATGTTATTTTTCACTTCTCTCTGAGACTACAGGCAAATGAAAAAGAACTCCTTTTCATAACAGAGCCAAGGGACTCTTGAGTCAGAACAGCTCTCAAATTGAGTTTGGATTAAAATAACTGAATCAGCAAGATATTAGAAGTGTTTGTTTCCTTGCTCAAATGACAGTGGAATTTTTAAATGAGTAGATCTAAATTAAGGATAAGTAAATTTGTGTTTTCACATATCAGTCTAAGAGTGGAAATCATCTTGTTAGATTAACTCATCAAAATTTTTTCATCAAGGATTAGGGTTATACACGATTTCTAATCAACCAAGTAAATATAGATGACACTGTATACCACTAAGCAAAAGTAAATATGTCTCCCTGGGCACATGTGTGGTCTGGGATGAAGAGGAGCGTTAGAGGATGGAAGGCAGCTCCAATGCCCACCGACTGTGGCAAGTTACTCTCCCAGTAAGTAACCTTATTAACCTCAGGAGAACTTGGTTAATAAAGCCAAGCATAGCAGACAATAAGGGACAACAAAGAATGGCTACAAATTTCCACTGCCATGAAAGCTCCCAGAGGACAGAGCGACTGTGTTTTTTAATGTAGTAACAATGTTCATCATAATGGCACTGATCTAGTATATTTTATATGAACATGTATTTATTGGGGAAAAAGCACCTATATGTCTCCACAATCATGTAGACCTGTTCGGATTATCCAGCAAGGACTACATGGGGAAAAAAAAAATCTTAATTCATGTTTTCCAGAGAACTTTTTAATGTCTTGAAACACAGAAGTAAAGTAAACTTCTCCCCAGAAATTACTACATGTGACCAAAAATTGTGATTGCTATCCTTTTAGACCATAAATATTGTGTAATGATTTTTTTTAAATTTGATAAACAACTATGAAATCTGGATCCTTGGGGAAAAAAACTAATAAAATAGACAAACATCTAGCAAATTTGATCACTAAAAAAGGAAAACACAAAATACATAATTACATTAGGAAAGAAGAAGAAGTTAAAACTATTGTACAGATTTTTAAAATAACAGTATTACGAGTAGCTTATTTTCATAAGTTTTAAAAATTAAAAAGTTGATAACTGTCTGAAAAATAAATGACTGAAATAAAAAGAAAAAACTTGAACAAATAGTGATTAAATAAATTCTCTCTCTCTGCCTCACCACCATCCCTGTCACACTATTTAACAATTTTTTTTATTAAATGTTTTATTCTAATTTGTTATACACGATGGCATAATGCAATTCATTTCATTTTATATATATAAAGCACAATTTTTCAAGTCACTGATTGTACACAAAATATTTTCACACCATTTGTGTCTTCATGCATGTAATTGGGGTAATGATGTCTAACTCATCCCACCGTCATTCCTACCCCTTTGCCCTCTCCTTTCCCTTCCCTCCCCTCTGCCCTATCTAGAGTTCATCTATTCCTCCCATGCTCTCCCCCGCTTCCCCCCCATCCCCCCCCCATGAGTCAGCATCTTCCTATCAAAAGTTGTTCTATTCATTCATCTACTGAAGGGCATCTGGGTTGGCAGACCCCCTGCTGAGGTCCCAGGAGGCATCATCCAAGCCTGATCAGAGACCCTGACAACATCTTAAGGAAACAGATTAAATTAATTGGGGTGAGTTTCTGTTACCTCCAACCCTAAATTTTGCCTGATACACCTACAATGGGTGTCTATCAAAAAATATAGCAAATGTCATACATAGTTTATAGGGATTCTTCAGGCACATTGTCTTTGGGGTCAAGAAGACTGAATATTACTATCCAACATTGTATTGGAATTCCTAACCCATGCAACCAGATGAGAAAAATTAGAAATTAATATCAGAAATGGAAAAACATAATTGTTAATGTTATATATTTTTATGTAAGGAAAACAGTTCAGAAAATTGCTGCATGCAGGATTAGCATACAGACATCAATAGATTTCCTATGGACTAACAGAAATCATTGAGCACATGTGGTGCTTTATTTTTACGAGCCTTTAAAATGGCTCGTAAAGGGGGCTGGGGATGTGGCTCAAGCGGTAGCGCGCTCGCCTGGCATGCGTGCAGCACAGTTGATCTTCAGCACCACATACAAAGAAAGAATGTTGTGTCCGCCGAAAACTAAAGAATAAAAAATATTAAAAAAAAAGGCTTGTAAAAATAAAAACTATTAGAGAATTAAAAGTAAATGGAATCTATGTAAGATTATACTGAGAAAAATATTAGATTTGATTGAAAGACATTAAAAAATATATGTCTATACCAAAATTTAAGTTTCCTATATAATAAAAAATTGCATCAAAAAGTTAAATGACAGGAATATGACCTCCTACCAATACATATTTTTAAAATTAAATTGAAAGGCAAGGGATGGGGTTGTGGCTCAGCGGTAGAGCTCTCACCTAGAATGTGAGAGATCCTGGGTTTGATACTTGGCACCACATAAAAATAAATAAATAAAGGTATTGTGTGCTACTAAAAAATAAATATAAAAAATATCTTTTTAAAAAATGAAAGGCAGGTGATGAACTAGGAAAGGCTTTTAACTAATTGTATACCAAAGCCTTAGTACCTAGGATATATAAACAACTCCTATGAAGCAATAAAAGATTGCTTTTATTGGTGGCAGTCCTAGTAAGAGTCAACTTTGGGGAACAACTTAAAGTTCATCAACAAGAAAATGGATAAATAGTTATATCCATGATTTATTTCCATGATGAACTTCTGTATACTCATAAAAAGAAAGTGGAATACCTGCATCAATATTAGTTTCTCCTGAACTCATATATGGAGTTAAGAAAATAAGCTATAGGATAAAACATAGAAAATGGTTTCACACAAAATGTTAAAATACAAAATACAACGCTATGGTATTTATGGTTGGGGGAATAATAACTGCAAAACAGGAAGATGCACATTGATTGCAGCAAGCTGATAACTTCTGCAAAAATCAGTGAATGGAAATGGAACAAAAACACACAACAATTTTTGAAAACACAATTATTGCCTGGCAAGGTGACCCAGACCTGTAATCTAAGCTACTTGGGAGGCTGAGGCAGGAGGATCACAAGTTCAAGGCCAGCCTCAGCAACTTGGCAAGATCCTGTCTCAAAATATAAAAAGGGCAGGACATATAGCTCAGTGGTAGGGCTTTTTTGGGTTCAATTCCCAATAGTGGAAAAGTAAATAAGTAAAAAATCCCCAAACTGTTCATTTTCTTGGAAGTGGATATTCAGAATATTATTTATAGTTTAGTATATGTATCTTTATTCATTTAAAATATTTGATGATAAAAAACCTATAATTAATATGTAGAGTGTATTCAGTGTATGAACAAATGCATCCTATAAATTAAATGATGCTGTTGAAAATATTTTGCCAGCCTGGAAACTAGAGTTTTCATCATTAAAAAAAAAAAAAACAGCATTCTTACACAGAAGACAAAATCATTTATTCCCTTTCTCATAAATTATGAGGACATAAAAGCATGATTATGTTTGTATTGTTTAAAAAAATCTGAGATCATGGAAGCTATTAATTATAAAGAATTGCTCTCTGAATACTGTAGTATTGGATTTTTAAAATGTGGGTATTTCATCCATGTAATCATGTTTAATGTGGGCTTAAATTTGATTCTAATTATTTTATAGGCAAGAAAATTATATCCTGTTTGAGGATTGTTTATCAGTGAAATACAATTCCACGTTATATGGGTACATTGCTCTATGGGCTTTTATAGTTATTTAAAAAGGAAGTTCTCTTAAAGAATGAATTAGTGACCTGATTATTTAAAGAAAAAATATCCTTTATTCCCATAGTAACTGGAGCTTTCAAGAATTTCTTAATGAAAATGTATGTTTAAAACTAATGCAGGAAAGAGGTTAGATACAAAAGAACTAACAATTCTTCGTATTTTACTAATAATTCGCCTATGATAAAAAGATTAAAGACCTAAGTTCCCATTTAACATTTGTTATTTTGCCTTATTTTCCACACTCATGTTGGTAGAATTCCAATACAAGTGTTTTACCCTGGAATAAGAAATGTAAATAATATAGTTTGTATTCCAGGTGAAATTTCTAGTAAATGTCCTCTTTCAGTTTTAGAAAATGCCTAAGCATCTTGTGTTTGTCAGATGTGACTAATGAGCAATCAAGGTGGTTACTGAGTACTGATTCATAATCAACGGTGTCATCAGAGTGAAGAACAGAGGCACACCTCTTCCTCCTCAAGCTTTCAGAACCGGTACTGAACACAAGGATTAAGTGTCCTAAGGCTGATCAATGGGATGAGTGCCAACATGCAAGAAGACAGACTGGTATGTTGCTAAATTCATAGTGTTGTTTTAGAGCCCCTTTGGAGTGATTGCTAGGAAGCTAGGTTTGAATCGAAGTGATTCCATTTCCTCTGTTCTGTGAATACAGACTTCATTTTTAATCAGGACAGTAATTTTCAATGATTACAATGTAAAAACTAGAGATAATTTAGAAAGCAACTAACCCAAACCTACTGTTTTATAGATAATAAATGTGCTCCTCATTTGTGGGCTGCACCTAATGACTTCCTGCCAAACAGCACATATGGAAACTGGGGTTAAGAGGAACTTCACGGGAGAAAGTGTAGAAACTTGAGAGACCTGACCTCAAAGTTAACATCAGCAGGGATGAGGTATTTAAACCTCATGATGTGGCAAAGTGGCATTTCACCTCTTTGTTCTTCCTCTCTAAAACCTACAACCCAGTCATATCATGAGAAAAATAACAGACAATTGATGGACATTTTATAAAAAAAAACTGACCGGTACTCCTCAAGACTGTCAGAGTCAGTGAAAACAAGAAAACTCCAAGATGTTAGAGTCAAGATGAACTTTAGGAGATATGGTGAATGTTAGTCTACTTGAGCTGCCATAATAATAAAATACCATAGACGAGCTGATGTAAGCAGTAGACATTATTTCTGATAGTTCTGGATGCTCCAATCGAATAAGAGGATTAATCCATCAAATGGATTAATGGATTCATCCATTAAGCTTCTAGCTGAATGGATTCCTGGGAGGTAGGGCCTAGTTGGAGGAAGTATGTCACTGGGGATGTTTCCTGGAAGAGTTCATCTTCTCCTCAGCCCCTCTCTCCCCCTCTCCCCCAGTGTGTGTGTGTGTGTGTGTGTGTGTGTGTGTGTACGCACGCCCTTGTTGCTGCCATGAACTGAGAAGCTTTCCATCACCACACCCTTCCTTCATGATATTTCTGCCTTAGAGCCAAGCAAACATGATCTAAATCCTCTGAAATCTTGAGCCAAAGTAAGTCTTTCCTCCTCTAAGTTGTCTACTGCTGGGGGTTGAACCTAGGGTCTTTCATGTGCTAGACAAATTTTCCACCACTCAGCTACACCCCTGAGTCTATACTCTCAACTTCTACACATTGCTAGAAAGAGGAAAAGGGGAATCAAGGGCCATGATCCTATTTCTGTAAACTTTTGGGGCCAAATATTTCAGAATTCGGAGATTTTAAAATTATAGAAAGGTAATATACAGATGTTTATTACCCACAGCGAAGAACTGGGGCTGTGTCATGAAACAACCACCCTAATCATTGAAATTTTTGTGTAAAAAAACACAACTATAGAAAACCTCATGTCATTTTGGGCCAAGTTGATTTGCAATGTGAGTTACCCCCAAAATGTCCATGTTCAGAGCTGATAATATTTTAGACTTGAGGTTAAGGAACTGTATTTTCACAATAGCCAAGCATCTCAGAAACAAAAGGAGGGTGGATGATGTGTTGGCCTTGGGATGGGTTGGGTATACCTGTTCATTTGTGCAGAAAGCAGCTGCAAAAATAAGTTTAAAAAAGGCCAGGCTCCAGCTCCGCACTCTCAACTGCCACAAGAGGCTCTGTTCTTTTGCTTATTAAAAATAGGACTCCAGCAAGGTGCAGTGGCACATGCCTGTAATCCCAGCAACATGGAAGGCTGAGGCAGGAGGACTGCAAGCTCAAGGCCAGCCTCGGCAACTTAGCAGGACCCTGTCCCAAAATGAAAAGACGCATCTTGGGATGTAGCTCAGTAGTAAAGCATCCCTGGGTTAAATACTAAGTACCCCCCACCCCCAACAAATAGGACTCCACACTTTCTTCATCTTTCCCTGGGATCTAGAACCAGGGTATTCTTACATTTTCTCTGAAAAGTTAGTGCATTTTTACTTGACCAGAATCTATTACAAATGAGATAGAGAATTAGGTACTGACATGGGGGAGAGGGGGTGCAGGTAGAGAGATTCTTCATAGCCCCCATTTCTCTTTTGTGACTAGCAAGATTCCCTTTTTTAATTGATTATTCAATTTAGCTACCCAACAGGGGGAAAGATGCTTACAAACTCTTAAAGCCTTGGCAGTGTTTACAGGGCACGTGAAGCAAAACCAGAAGACTGTGCTGTGACCCTCATAACAGAGGGTGGGAGGAGAGAGAGATTGAACATGAAGAGACTCTGAATTGGGCCGATATGGAAGGAAGGACTGAGAGTCTGTGTCACCCGTGAAGACTGAGATGTACACCTGAGCTGCTTTTGTCCAGAAGATCTGCAGCATCTGTCACTGTACCTTACCTTCCCAGCCACCACAGGCTCAGGTCACAGGGAGCTCAGGTTTCTTGGTTCAGCAGACATGTTCAGCAGGGAGTTCCCAACTCAGTCACATAGAAGAAGGGAAGCATGCAAATGCTCTTGGTTTTCCCCGTGATGACCCTGGTCACACAACCCTAAAAACGTTTTTATACAGAATGCTGGATGCTAGGATCTTCCCAGTGCTGTGTATGGTACATATTAAGCAAACACCCAAGACAATATTTTGTTTTGCACCTGATATCTGTTATAGTATTACAATGTCAAGCATTTTAGGAGTTAATAAGTCTTTGGTCGTCTGACCTGAAAATCTAATGCTTATGTAAAAACATATTCCAAACAACTGACTTCTGGAACCCAACCCTATAAATTGAAGATTGCTTGTTTTTATATTTCTTTGGCAAAAGTTACTAAAATAATGGTATAATAGAAATTAAAAAATAATATGTTCTTGTGACTCAACTGCATGGTAGTATCTTTAAACTCAGGGCTTAATTTTAGCATCAATATTCTTTTATTGGGTAACTTCTAGACCCAGAGAGGATGAGTTGTCAAGTTACCCCGTTCGGTATTGCTATTGGGGAAATTAGATGGTATGTTGATCAAATCTGATGATATTACAAAGTTGAGAGAACTAACAAATATGTTAGGTAACAGACACAGATATTTTGATGTATTTCTTCCTCCCCAACCTCCTCCATCCAAACTGGTAGCAGTTTAGTGAATCATGTTACATAAAGAAGGGAAAAGCCAGGTGTGGTGGCACATGCCTATAATCCTAATGACTCAGGAGACTCATGCAGGAGGATGGCAAGTTCAAGGCCATCTTGGACAACTTAGTGAGACCCGGTCTCAAAATAGAATTTTAAAAAGAGGTGGGGATTAATCTGAGAGGTAGAGTACCACTGGGTTCAGTTCCCAGTACTGGTGTGTATGGGGGAGAAAAATGGAAGAAAATAATGGAATGTCTAACCTACAAGACAAAAGACTCATTAGTGGTGGGGAGAACAAGATTCCTTTTGGTTTGGTCGGTGTGGCCTCTAGTATACACATCTAAGACAAATGGTGGCAGATCTTCTTCTCTAGTATAGGAAATGATAATGAAATTGTTCAAAAAGGAGATAGTATTGAAAGGATAATTATCATGAAGGAGGTATAAGAGATTCTTATGTTGGGGAAGAGGTTAGAGTATTTGGTATCTAAGTCTCCCTTCCAATACTCAAACTCTGTAAGCCCAGGAAAATTATAACTACTCCCTCTTTTTTTTTTCCCAAGCAATATGATATCCTCCAAAGTGGAAGCCAATGAGAAAATTCAAATTGACGCTAAGACCCCAGCTGATTATACAATTGTGCAACCAAATTTTAAGTGTTTTTGATGGAGTCAGCCAACCTGCCCATTTCCTTAGTCATGGAGATAGACTTTTGGAAACCAAAATCTGTAGTAGGCAAAAATCAGGCCAAGCCATGTGGCTTTCCAACAGGGTATGGTTACAAGAAAGGCAAAAATTATTATAGTCCAGGAGAGAAAAAGCCAGCAGAATTCATTATCCTTATAAAACACATCCTCTGATTTTTCCTTCTACTCTTATCTGCATGCACTGTTCCTTAGGCTATCTCATGGGCAGTGAGATCAGGATAATGTGCTGTTATCAATCATTTCCTTCATATTGGCTTTGAAGAGGCAGAGAGCTAATATTAGCCATTTTAGTTTCTTTTTTAAATAAGAGTTACTATGTAAGAAATTCAAGTTTTTTATCGTCGTAAAATCGTTTGGAGTTCTCCAGTATACAGTGGTAGCTTCTGCTTGATCGTTGTAAGTAGTAATTCTGAGGCACTGCAGTGTGCTTATAGATAAATCAATAATGGAAATCTGGTTTTCACTTTTATAAAACCCACTAAACTTGTAATTATTTCATCAATGTTGGCTATCTCAGATGCAAATTCCATGAACATAAGAACAACTTGCCTGTTTTGTTCAGCATTCCATTTTTAGCACCTGGAACCATGTTAGCACTCATGCAATATTTAGTTGAATGAATAAGTCAGGCAAGAAAAAAATTTTTTAATGTTCCCTCCAATACTTATTGTGTCTCCCACATCACAATACCTGCACAGAAATACTTGTTGAGGGAAATTCCTTAAACAGAAGCAGTTTCCTTTTGCTTTGCAAATGGAAGAAGGAAAGCAGTACTTTCTTGTGCTTTTGTTCTGGGTCAGTGCAGAGTCTAGCTCCTCTTTTTAGATTATTTCATGAATCCATATTTTTAACTGTGTCAAATAGGCACTGGGACAGTTCATAGGGAGGTATAGATGGTCACTGAACTAATGATGTTTTGACTTATGATTGCTTGACTCTATGATGGCGTGGAAGCAATACGCATTTAGCAGACACTGTACTTCCATTTTTGAATTTTCATCTTTTCCTGGGTTAGTGATATGCCATAGGATCCTCTGTTATGCTGGGCAGTAACAACAAGTTGCAACTTCCAGTCAGCCATGTAAACATAACCCGCAACATCCAAAAATCCATAGTGAGCTGCATTGGTAAGCTATGCTATTTTGTAGGTATTAAATGTATTTTAAACTTATGATATTTTTCACTTGCGATGGATTAGTTGGGTGTAACCCCATTGTGAGTTGAGGAACATCAACCATTACAACCTCTCTGGCTATTGAGCTGTAGTTTCAAAGTAAAATGAACTACTTCCAGGTCTCATACAGAGAAGAATGAGCTGTGGATGGCTTCCCAGTAAGTGGATACCACTTCTTGGGAAAGTTGAGACAAACAGACTCATCAGAAAATTTAAGTAAATACAGACAATATCCTGCCTATTAAATATCTCCTGATGCCTTTTCAGGCAACATTCTATTCTGAGAGTTAGGAGAAAGGCAGCAGGAAAGCTCTTGCCACTTAGAGATCGGGAGTTGGGAAGATGGGTAGTTAAACAGCAACCTGATCTCTCTTGCAATTTTGCCAGAAGCCAGACATAACCTAACCCAGTTTCTAACCCAGGATGATCTTTACAATTGAATCTCATTGGTTTATATATTATTTGCTTATCCCATAAACATCTCTATATATTATTGTGAGGTGGCCATCACCCCGCTGGGGTAGATTTGTGCTCAGAAGGTGTAAGCCGCCTGAGAAACAGAAAGTTTGAAATTAAAATTAGAGAGAAATAAGAGGCAGAGGCAGATATTAGTTTTAAAGGGTTCGCCTGATAGGTCATCCAGTACTGAAAGGAGCTGGAACTGAAAAATGGCTCCAGTTCTTTATTCAAGGGAGAGCACAGCAAAGGTAGGGATAAGGTTTCAGCGGGAGGAATCTTGCTTCTTGGTATGGCAGGTTGATTGGTATTTTGGCAAGCCATACTTATATCTGAGAGGCTTTGTGGCTGTGTGACTCCAGTGGGTCACCCCATTTCTGGTGCTGTGCTGAACTTGTTGATGGAGCTGAACTTGTTATAGGAAGCCACATGTATTGGGCAGTCTCAAACCAGCAGGGTTGCTGCTGGGAGTTCCTGATACCAGGCTTTTCTGCCCAATGGCTTCCATATTGAATTGGTTCACTCACAGTTCATGGATGGCTCCTGGCATATTATGCCATTTGATCTTTGTAAATAACACTGTGAGGAAGTTACGTTACAGGTATTATTAGCATTTAGATCTTTTCCATTTATTTTGCACATGCAATACTTGCAGGGTTTAAATGACCATCTTAGTGTGAAGTATTAGAGGGTAAGAAGAGTTTCTTCACCTGTAGGTGGCAAAACATCCTGGTGTAGCAATCAAAAGACAAAAGCCTGTTTAATCCCAGCTCCATGTTTTAGAAACTCCTTTTTAGTTTGTGAACTTTAGTTTCATTAACAATTTTTTTTTAAAAAAATGGAAACTGAAAAGGTAAAGAGGGATTGGGAGAAGTGGACATTTACTATTTGTGTTCAAAATGATTCTAAGGCAGGAGTTATAAAGGTTAAAGTGCTTTATAAGGTATATTGTAATTATGAGATGGTGTTATTTGTCTTATTCCCAGCACAAGTGACGACATGTGACTTTGGAACCAGGGAGACTTCTTTCAAGTTTCCTTTCTATCTGTGTGATCTTGATTGAGTTATTCCACATCTCTAGGCCTCTATTTCCTCATTTATAAATTGGAAACAATAAAACCTGCCTTTTAGGACTGATGTGAGGATTAAATGAGATTAAGCACAGGAAATAGAAGTCACTAAATGGATGGTAATAGTGGTGGCAGTGGTGGTAGTCATGATGATGATGATGATGATGACAACGACGACTGTACATCTCCTTTAGAACTGAAGAAACTGAGATTCAGTAGTTTAATGACTTAAGACACCATAAACCAGGCACTAAGTCTTGTACTTTCTCTAGGAGAAACATAATTGATGAGAAGTTTTTTTCATATTGTCTCTGTCTCATCATCTCTATTCACCTCAGTCCACAGGCTCTAATTTTTTAGGATTTCGGAAAACAGGAACCCTTTGGAGGCCCAAAGAGAAATTAGTACAAAAGAAAATTTCCCTCTACAGCTAGAGGAATCCCAAGATGTCTTAGGCAAGAGCCTGGATTCCTAGTGGTGACACCCAGGATTTCCCAATTATTGGAATAATGCTTCTTCCTACCCAGAACCAGATCTGAATTTGTGGGGGTTTTCTGGCCCACTTGTGCAACTGAGAGTATGTTGAGGTGAAACTAGTTTATCCCTGGATGCTCCCTCTGTTTAACTGAAAGATTAAGAGGACAGCAAAGTTCAGAAAGTTTTGTAATAAACAAATCATATTCACTTACTGGATCACAGAGGAAAAATTTTAATAATGAAGAAAAATCATGGACTGCATAGGTTAAAAAGTTGTAATAAATCCTCTCAGAGTAAGAGGAAAGATATTGGTGAAACAAAGAGTACCTACATTCCAAAATAAGGTTGCTAGGTCTGTGTTGGGATTTTGAGTTGGTTATTTATTTATTTATTTATTTAGGGGGTGCTGGGATTGAGCTCAGGGGCAATCTACCATTGAGCTATATCTTTAGCTCTTTACCTCTTTTTAAATTTTGAGACAAATTCTTGCCAAGTTGCTTAGAGTCTCACTAAAATTAACCAGGCTGGCCTTGAACTGGTAAACCTCCTGACTTTTCTTTCCAAGTTTCTGGTTTTACAGATGTGCACCAGCATGCCTGCTACGACTTTGAATTTGATTTGAAGTTTGGCTGTAAGGAGTAAGAGTCATTAATTCAATTTCTGCAGGTACATTCATTTAAATTTATCGTTTCAACAGAGAATACCATGAAATTTCACTTTAGTAAAAGGTAATATAGTTATAAGTGAACAATAATAGTTGTTTTAGATATGAGATAAAAATTGTATCAAAATCATGCATAGTCAACAAAAAAACTGACTTTTAAAAGTTTGTTTGTTTGTTTCTTTCTTTCTTTCAGTCCTAAGAATTCAACCCAGGGGCATTCCACCTCATTTAATTTTTTAAAATTATTTTTATTTTGAGATAGAGTCTCATTCAGTTGCCCAGGCTGACCTCAAATTTCTGATTTTCCTGCCTCAGTTTCTTGAGTAGCTGGGATTATAGGTGTATGTCATCATCACCAACTAAATTGTTGGGTTTTATTTTGTTTTGTTTTTCACAAAGACTAGCAAAAAACATAAAAATTCCAGACTGGTACCAGGCAGGGTGATGCATACCTGTAATCCCAACAATGCCAGGGAAGGCTGAGGCAGGAGGATAGCAAGTTTGAGGGCAGCCTGGGCAACTTAGACCCTGGTTTGTTTGTTTGGCTGGTTACTAGGGATTGAACCCAGGGGCGCTTAACCACTGAGCCACATCCCCAGCCCTTTTTTTTCATTTTGAGACAGGGTCTCACTAAGTTGCTGAGGGCCTCGTGAAATTGTTGAGGCTGACCTTGAACTTCCAGTCCTCTTGCCTCAACCTCTTGAGTCACCGGGATTATAGGCATGCACCTCCACACCTGGCTAGGCCCTGTCTTAAAACAAAAAATAAAATGGGTTGGGTATGTAGCTCAATGGTAAAGCACCCATGGATTCAATGCCCGGTATGGAAGGAAGGAAGGAAAGAAGGAAGGGAGGGAGGGAGGGAGGGAGGAGGGTAAGAAAAGGAAAAGAAAAGGAAAGAAAAAGAAAATCCAGGCTGGGGATATCGCTCAGAGGCAGAGCACTTACCTAGCATACTGCTTAAGGTCCTGGGTTGCATCCTCAATAATGCAAACACACATACATACTCACATTTACCTTTGATGCAAAAAATATATAAAATTCCGTAAAATTTTATAAAAATACATAAAATTTGAGAAAATCACTTAACTTTCTTTAAAAACCAACCAACCAACCAACCAACAAAAAACCTACTTTGCTGAGATGGTTATTGAATCATTTCCCACATGGGAAAAGGGAAATGGGAAAATTAAGATTTGGTCTATATGGAGGAAAAATTAAGATTGATATATAAATCATTCAGACCAAGAAGAGTACAAAATATCCAGGGATGTCCAGATATTGGGACAGAATTCTGTTAAGTTCCTTAATTGTGGAACAGTTATTGGCAAAGTGAACTAGCTGTGAGGATCTTTTGGCACACCAATGCCAAAGAAAAAAAATTATATTATTTCTTTTTCTTTACCTCACATCTTTTTCGTTTACATCACTTGTTGTGTTTTATTAACATGTGTAATATGTGCTGATTAACAAAGTAATGCAGCATGTAATTTATAAATAAACATTTTAGGACTACATATTCAAAAACTTTACTGACAGGAGCCCAGAACTAATTAAATCTAAAGATCACTAATGTAGGAGACTGGATTAGTTCAAACTTTGCCTGGCAAAGCAAGCATACACTCATAGTTTAATATGATTATTTTCCCCTGGCATTAACCTGTGAGCAACAGTGAACATGGATTGTGTACCCAGAGTTATGCCAGGCGCAGATAGGACTATAGACCTGTCTAAGCCACAGAGGTTTGAGGCCAACCTCTCCACTTTCTGGAGGAATCTATTCCATTGTTGAGCAGCTCTTATCTTTAGAACATTCCACCTTGTATTGAACCCAAATCTCACACGTGACAATGCAAATTTGGAGTACAATTTTTACTGGTCTAAGTGTTGCCTACAGGAACAAAAATGAATAGCCTTTAAGTACCTGAAGCTAGCTCAAATCTATCTTTTATTTGCCTCTTCCCGAGAACTCCACGTAGGCTTTTCAACTCTTTTTCATGTAACTTGGAGTACTATCTGCTTGGAGGATAGTCATCTGAATTTACTCTAGCTCGGGATTACAGATGTGCGCCACCACCCCGGCCCCTTGTCAATTCCTTTTAAAATGTGATTTGACTTGAGCTGAATGCAGTGATACCACCATTTCCCTTGATTCCCATGATTTCTCACGATGCCCTGCCACGCCTAAGAAAAATAATATGAATATTCTTAGAAACTTTTCTGTCTCATGGCTCTTATAGTTAACTACAATTCCCAGATTCTTTACCATGAACTTTGGTCTAGGAATTTAACATCCTATAACTGTATAGTGTATGATATGTAGCTAAATGTAAGGTTTATATTTATTTCAGTTAAATATTTTCTAGCACCTTTTGATTACAGCCCACCTTGCTGAGATGGCTATTGAATTATTCAGAAAATATTTATTAAGCATCCACTAAATGTGTTTTGGGTTGTGGGATCATTATGAAAAATTAAGTTACAATCTGATTTCTTGAGTACTTCACATACCAAGTGAGAAGCTAGACATAAACTTTTCCAGAGTTCAGCATGTAAAAATCAATAACAGAGGTAAGTGTGAGTGTTGTGAAAATACAAAGAAGTGGGCTTGGGTTGTGGCTCACTGGTAGAGCACTTGCACCGAGATCAATCTTCAGCACCACATAAACAAAATAAATGTATTGTGTCCATCTATAACTAATATATATATATATATATATACATATATATATATGTAAATATTATTAAAAAAGAAAAAATACAAAGGAAGAGATTTAAATAATTACCAACATTTGAATATTGATTTAGAATTGTAATTATTTTGCATATCTTATTTAATTTTCAAAGCAATTCTGATGGATCAATAGTTTCCAATTCATAAAAGAAGTAAAGGCTTACAGCAATTAAGTGGTCCAGCACATAAGTTCCTTTATCCCTGTTTTAGAAAACCAGAACAAAGTGATTCTATTTTTGTAATATCATACTTGTTTTCCGAGATGCCCCAGAAATTCCACATAGCTCCCTCAGAGACTTGTGACTGGATTTCTTCAGAATAGAGGGATGTGATCCCTCTAGGTTTCTGGGTGTGAATCTGTTTAAAGCAAAATCTTCACTACCCTTCAGCTGGAATTGGTCTGCAGTGCTTTCAAAGTATGAAGTTCATGAAAAGAACTTCCCTAGGCCTCCTATTTGTCATCTCTTCTTATCTGTAGCTTTCCAGAGTCCTCTGGAAGTCAGCTTACCCTGCAATTGGTCTTCCTCCACTCTTAAGTAGGCTTTATAATGTCTTCTCTATGTTGAATTTTATCTATAATTCCCAGATGTTTTTGTTCTCTCTCCTCTCTAACATCTGACAATAAAATCTGGAAAGAGTGGTAATGTTAATAATAAAATGAAGAATAATCCCTTGGACCTGTCACTATTAATTGCTTTCAATTTTTGGCCTTTCTGTATGAAATTTGTTTCTCTATTTCCTCTTTCTAAACAAACCTGGTTATTGAATATCTGGCCCGGAATTTCTACTTTAGAAAAATATTCAGATGCTTTTGAAGTGTGTCCAAGTCCTCAAGTCTTTTTTGTAAGAAAAAAAAAAAGAATTTTCTCCTGACTTTAGTGTTTGTATCATGTACACTGGTAAACGACTTTTATTAAGGATCTGAATTACATAATAGAGACAGATCATAAGTAAACAGAATAGACTTCTTTGCATTATATTGTAACTAATGAGAAGATGAATTTATAGGTCCATCAATGTAGAATCATAACACAGTGTTATGGTTTAGATATGAAGTGTCTCCCAGAAGCTCCTGTGTTAATACAGGAATGTTCAGAAGTAAAATTATTAGATTATGGGACCTGTAACCTAGTCAGTCTGTCCCAGTTAGTAACAACAGGTAGGTGGGGGGTGACTGAAGGAGGTAAGTCACTGGGGGCTTGCTCTGGAAGTATGCATCTCCCCCCTCTCCCACCGAACTCTGCCCACTTCCTCTCAGCCATTATGTTCTGCCTTACCTTTGGTCCACAGCAATGAAATCAGCTTACCATTGACTAAACCTCTGAAACTGTGAGCCAAAATACATTTTTTCAGTCTCTTAATTGTTCTTGTCAGGTATTTTGATCATAGTGATGCAAAGCTGACTAATACATTCAATATTAGAAAACACTGAAATTTGAGGATCTTTGAAAGTCATATATAGATTTGCAAATTATTCTTGAGGGAAAAAGCCAGTCTACATTTTAATTTTACTCATGAATGTCCCGTTTGCTTGTATAAAACATTTAACAATCATCCCTATTTTGTATTTCCCACTTCAATCCCGCCCTTCTTCAACAACAATGACGGTAACAATTTTAGGTAATAGGTTTAAGCAAGAGGCTTAGATTCCAGGATGTTTTATCCTATTGGAGAGTGTATCATCTTCTACTCTGGATTTAAATGAGACACTTCCCCACAGAGCTTTACATCTGGCTTTCCAAGGAACTTTTTTTTTTAATAAATTTTTTAAATTTATATACAACAACAGAATGCATTACAATTCTTACTACACATATAGAGCACAATTTTTCATATCTCTGGTTGTATTCAAAGTATATTCACACCAATTTGTGTCTTCATACATGTCCTTTGGATAATATCCAAGGAGCTATTAAAGGGGCCAGATGGCAGAACTGGAAGTACAGGGGTGTAACTGTGATTAGTGGGAAACAGGAAGTAAGGAACAGGAATATCCAGTTCCTTCTTGTGAACTGACCCAAGGCATTCTTTTCTCATGTAGGCTGCCCACAGATTGCTCACAAAGCCAGTGCAGGGATTGCCACATCACCTACTGGGACTCTCATGGTTCACCAGGAAGCAGCAGCTAGCACATGACTTCCCAGCTCCTGTCTCACTGTTCTTGCTCTTCACTCTCCCATCTTTGCCTTGCATGGTTTTCCAGGTACATATGATTGGCTAAAAATATCTGTTAACCAGCACATCAAATATTCATTTCCATCCAGTGTAATTTTGTGAATCCACTATAAAAAAGGAATTATAAGAGAATAAAAGCTCAATAAAATTCAATCTCCGTTTTTTTGTTTTGCTGTTGTTGTTGTGTTGTTTTTACTAATGGTCCAGAAGAAAAGATAAACAACTGCATAGGCAGCAATATTCTGGAAAGGGATTCAGGATAATTGGGTTCTATGTCTGACAAGTATTTAATCTTGAGCAAGGCATTGACTGTCTCTGGACCTCAGTTCTCTTGGCTGTAAGATACAGAATTGTCTTAACTAACTTCTACAGGAGCCCTGAGGAACTAGAATGAAAGGATGATACTAGAACCTGAGGGGTAAGCTACATGAAGCCATGAGAACATGGCAATGTAAAATAATCAAAGTACTGGTCCGCAAACTACCAGGAGGGGGCAATAGAGAGCTTCCAGAGCTGAGTGACCTGTTGGAGGAATCCTAGGTGAACTTGGCTGTCAATTAAAAGTATGAGATATAAATTAAATGTTTCATTTTTCAACTTTTTAAAAAAAAATATATGGGATACTGCATAAGACCAGAAACAAGATTAATAATTTCCTTTTTTAAAAAATATTTTTTCAGTTGTAGATGGACCTTTATTTTATTTATTTTTATGTGGTGCTGAGGATTGAACCCAGGGCCTTGCCCATACTAGGCAAGTGCTCTACCACTGAGCCACAATCCCGGCCCCTAATAATTTCTTATAATTAACATAATTATAACTTATTAATTATAATTTCTTATAATTAATATAAGAAAATTGAACCAGGCTTAAAGTACCCTTATAGAAGTGAACTAGCCAAGGATCAGGGGTCATCAGGAGGAGATCTAATCAGCTTTGGGTCATTACTGCAGACACAAGGTAAGAGTAGATTACTACTTCTGGGTGACCAGTATTATTTTGGAAATGGTATATGGGAAGCATCAGGATTGATCTGCCTGGCTTTAAAAGAACTAATAGATGTAGAAATGGTAAGCTGAGAAATGCTTGACAGATGAGATGGAATACTATCTTTAGAAGATAACAGTCAGACTAGGAGAAATGTTATTTTTTGTTTGTT
Organism: Callospermophilus lateralis; assembly: GCF_048772815.1. NCBI lineage: Eukaryota > Metazoa > Chordata > Mammalia > Rodentia > Sciuridae > Callospermophilus > Callospermophilus lateralis. Next base: position 23,512,948 of record NC_135307.1, read on the forward strand.
TCTAAAAATAGAGGACATTTGAGCAAATTTATATGCAGAGAAGAAAAAACTCAAGAACAAGAAAAGGCTGATAGTGTTTGAAAATAACAGGATGATAATTGAATTTTCATAAAGACACCACAAAATGTCAAGTATTTTCTGAATAAATTGTGCTCAACAATTATAGATGGTCCTGACTTATAATGGTTCCATTTGTCATTTTTTAACTTTGCAATGGTTCATAATCAATGTATTTTCAGTAGATACCATATTTTGAATTTTGATCTTTTCTGGACCAGTGATGTGTGGTACAATATCTCTCAAATTGCCAGGCAGTGGAAACAAACCGAAGCTCCTAGACAGCCATCAGTCATGACAGTAAGCAACCAACACTGTACATAATACTGTGTTGCCAGTGTGTTTTTTTTTCTTTTGGACACAGGTATTCAATAAACTACAAATATTTAACACTATAATGAAAAAATGGGTTTTGCCTTAAACACTTTTGCCCACCTGTAGGCTAATATAAGTATCTGGGCATGATGATGGTTGGTAGATTAGGCACATCAAAGGCGTTTGTAACTTATGATTTTTCAACTTCTGATGGATTCTTGGGACATAATCCCATTATCAGTCAAGGAGCATCTCTATATTCTTGTTATTAAAATGTACTGGACTTTGTGCAAGGTACTGTGAAATCATTAAGTGATTTACCATATCAGAGTTTATAGTCTAGAGGATGATACAGACAAGTAAGCATGAAATTAAAATAGCATGGTAGAACAAGGAAATGTATAGTGCTGGATTAGTTCTATGTAATATAGATTTGAAAAAAAAAAGGAAAATCTTCCTGAAGAAACTAATGTCTAATTTATATTGAAAACCTGAGTACAGAACCTGTTTTTTTTTTTTAACCCACTGTTATGGTTTGGATATGAAACATCCTCCAAAGGCTCATGCTTTGAAGGTTTACTTCCTAATGCAGCAATGTTCACAAGTGGGGCTTTTGGGGAATGATTGGATCATGATGGCTCTGATTTCATCAATGGAGTAATCTATTTATGAATTAATAACTTAATGGACAATTGGAAGCTGGTGAAAAACCATAGGAGTAGGACCTAGTTTGAAGAAGTAGGCCACTGGGAATATGCCCTGAAAGGGCTTAGTTTGTGTCTATCTCTGTCTCTCTGTCTCTGAGTCTCCGTTTCTCTCTCTCTCTCTCTCTCTTACCCCCCCTCCCTCTCTCCATATATCCATATATACATCCTTCCTAACTCCCATGAGGTAAGGAGCTTTCCTCTGCAATACCCTTTAAGTCATGACTTTCTGTTTAATCCGCTGACCCACAGCAATAGGGCCAAGAGACTATGGCTCTTTGAAACCATGAGCCAAAATAAATCTTTTCTCCTTTAATTTGTTTTTCTCATGCATTTTGTCACAGCAATGGAAAACTGACTAACATACCAACTGTCCTCAATACCCAACATAACTCCTCAGATAATAAATATCTGTTGAACAAATTATCAAGGAGCTGAAAGATGAAGACTTTTTATAAGTCTAGGTAATCAAAAACAGTCTTCCCACTATGACCACTTATAAGTGCTTAGTAAAACCTAACAATTCTTTAAAATAAATGGCTGAACTCTCTAGTAAGATGAGAACTCCCTCAGGTGTCAAAAGAGAACCAAGATCAGGCTGGGCAGCCCTGTGGGTGCTCTAGGAGTGGGAAGGTCCTGGGGGGAGGGGGAAGGAGTTGCAAGTCACAGTCACCCAAGGGCTTGGCTCTAGATGCCGACACTCTGGCAGAAGAAGAGAAATATGTAAAGGGCAGAGATGGAATTAAGGTATTGTTATAAAATCAGAAATGTCAGATGGCCACACACATAATGGAAAGTGTGAGTAAAAAAAGATATGCCCACTGAACAAAGTCTGTGCAGCCCTTCTATACATTCTGAATTTTTTAAAAAATCTTCTTGAGAATCTGGACTCATGGACCTGCCCACAGATTTGGTGTTTGGGTTAGCATTTAAACTAGTGTGTGGTTGAGGCACCTCCCAAGCTGAAATAGTAACAAAATGTTACTATTGGAGTGGCACAATCCCTGATGTTGCTGGTGGAAAAACAGAACTCCTGATAGGACAAACTCCCAGTCCAGGTTACACAAGATTCTCAATGGCATAGCCCTTCTTCCTATGAGTTTGTTAGTCAACCTTATAAAATAAGAAGGTAACAGTTCATCTCAGAAGAGCCATTTGACCTGACAATTAGCAAATCGAGATGCTAAAAAATTACATGAAATGATTTCACAGTGACTATAAAAAGATTGCTTAAAGCAATTCAAGACACAAAATGCATAGTCAAAACCATAAAGAAAAAAAACAGAAGAATATGAGAAACAATAAACAACTGAAATATGACACCGATGAAAACACATGCAATTATACTGGGTGGATTAAACTGGAGTCTGCTGGAGACTGTGAGCTGGAAGATAAAGCTAAGAAAATTAGATAAGATGCAGCAGAGACATTCCACATTGGAAAACATAAAGGAGGCGTTAAAAGGCAAGAATGAAAGGTGAAGGATCCAACGTACCTCTAATAGGACTTATAGAAGAAAAGAAGAGAGAAAATGAAGAGAGATGATATTAAAGAGAAAATGGCAGAGAACATCTCATTCAAAATAGGGCAAACAGTTCAAAGGAGGATAAAAAGAATTCATCAGTGTCTGCACACATTATATTGAAAGTGTTGAACATTGAGAATGAAGAGAACTTAAAAGCAAATAGAAGTCAAAAACAAAAGAATTACTATTAAAAGAATGACCATCAGACGGGTGGCAGATTTCTTAACAGCAGTAATAGAAGGCAAAAAAAAAAAATGATAAAACTGTATCTTGACCCTTGGGATCAGAGGAGAAGTTAGGAGAGTGGTAGAGCTTCAGCAGTTGTCTATAAGATTTCATTTATTTTAAAAAATGAGAGAACTAGTCAAAGAAAGCAAAATGTTAACTTCTGGTTAATCTTGATGGTAGTGAATAGCTATCTGTATTGCTATTTTGTGTGCCTTTTTTGCATTATAACTTTTAAAAATAAAGTATGAGTAAGATACTGGAGGAGTGGAGATAAAGAATGTCTCAGTAAAAAGGAACGAGTTGTGCAAACACATAGGAGCAACAGAGTGGGTGGCACATTCTGGAATATAAAGTAGTTCTAAGTGGCTGAAGGAATAGAAGTGACTAAAGTAGAAAAGTAAGATCCTGCTGGAAAGAACTTAAACGCATGAGAAGAGTTTGAAATTTCTCCTGAAAGCACCGGAAGCCCATAATGTGTTTACGTGGGGAATTGAGACTCTGATTTCAGACTAATCGCTCTGACTGATATGTTTAGCAAGGACAAAAGAAACCCCAAATATAATGGTTCAAGCGGGAGAGAAAAAGATGGTAGTGTGAACTTGAATGGCAGCAAAATGAAGACAGAGTCAAGAGAGATTTAGCTGGTAATGACTGATAATGGATTTTATATTAGGGACAAGTAAGAAGAAAGTATCAAGGATAATTCTATGCTGCCTATTTTGAGTATTTGGGTAAACAGTGGATCCATTCAATGAGAAGAATATACAGAAAGATAGTTTTGGCTGAGAAGATGAGGTACTTTTGGAAATGCTAAATATTAGAAGTCTATAGAATATCTAACTGGGCAGTTGGATGATATAGGTTTAGTTCTCAGAGACCTGGCTTAGAGATCTGAAATTGGAATTTGTTATGGTTTGGATCTGAAATGGCCCCCAAAGGCCATGTTCTAAAGTCTTGGCTGCAAGCTGATGCAGCTGTTAGGTGGTGGTGGAGTCTTTTGGGGGTAGGACCTGGTAGGAGGAAGTGAGGGCACTGGGTGTGTCTTCCTGAAGGAGATGATGGAACCCTGGCCTCTCCCCCCTCCCTCCCTTCCTGCTTCCCAGGCACCAGTTTTGCTCATCACACACGTCCCATCATGTGGTGCTGTCTCACCCCAGGCCCAAAGTGGTGGGGCCAAACAACCATGAACTAAAACCTCTGAAACCATGAGCCCAAACAAATCTCTCCTTATAAACTAATTATCTCAGGTTATTCTGTCACAGTAACAGAAAGCTGCCTAACACAGAATTCATTAGAATTCTATTAGAATTGGAGAACATGAATTGAATAGGAGAATATGAGATTGTCAGGCAATTGTGGCATGGGACAAGGAGCTAAGGAACACCATCATTTTAGTGATAGGGAGAGAAAGAGAAGCCTTCATAGAAATTCAAGGTTGTATATTTTAGTCCATTTTGCAATGCTATAAAAGAATACTTGCTGTTGGGAAAATGTATAAAGAAGAGGTTCATTGGATGGTCCTAATGGCAGGGCACCAGTATCCTGGTGAGGGCCCTCTGTTTGCATCACAACCTGGTGGAGAAATAGAAAGAGAACCTGTCTCATGCAGAGGGTAGAGAGAGGTCACATGGTGAGACAGAAAGCAAAAGACTGGGAAGGAGCCAGGTGTGTGCTTTTTATATCAACCTTCTCTCACGGGAACTAATTCTCTCCTACCAGATCTGATCCGCTCCCAAGAGAAAGCATTAAACCATTCATAATCCCCCATGGGCTCCTTGGCCTAATTACCATCTACTAGACCCCATCTCCCAAACATTCCACCACCTCAACACCACACACTGGGAACAAGGCTTACAGCATGTGAAGCTTTAGGGGACAAACCATATCTAAACTGTGATGAGGTATTTATGGAAGAGATGAAAAAGAAAAATGGGTATAGCAGCCATGAAATGTGCTGCTCAGATATTCCTCCAAGGAACTGTTTTCTGTTCAGCTGTTACGAGGCAGCGAGCTGCCAGCCTCCATCTTCAGCACAGCCAGGTTTTGTCTTGGTGTTTTAACCAATCCTCCTCTTCCCAGGAAGCCTACAACCAACAACTGAGTATGGCAGGCATACTGGAGCCTAGCCTTTAGGCCCAATGAGGAGTTTCTCTAACAGGTGATCCTTGTTCCAGAGGGGAACAGTTAGGACTGGGTTAGCCACCAAGACTTTGTCAGAGATGCAGCACAGTCCAGGGCTCGCTCTGACAAATCCTGCTTCCTTGCCCTTTGTCTTTCACAGATGTTACCCTTGAGTGAACCATTTACAACTCCCAACTCGGTATCAGTATCTGCTTGCTAGAAAAACCCAACTGGTACAGTTGGTACTAGAAGTGTTCTGAGAAAGCAGAGGTAAAATGAGGTTTGGGAACCAGTTACTATTTCCAGTCAGTAATGAAAATCCCATAGCAATGGGACTCCTACTCTAGGCTGTATGTGGGGCACAGATAGTCCATAGAACAAAGTGACAGCCCATGTTCTAAAACTTTCACCAATGCCGACTTGGAAGAATGTTCCATAGAGGGAACTATCCTATCCTGTGTGATGGCTCACGGTTTAGAAAAAAGCATGTGTGGAAGTGGGATATGGAGGCATGAGTAGAGGAAGGAGAGCAATATATAAAGGGGTGAGGGAATTAGCTGGATTTTGCTATGTTGGACTGAAATTATCAGAAATAGATAATGCTAGAACAAAGCTGAGGGTAATTAGCCTTTATTGAGTCCAGTGGATATCAGAAAAAGCTGAAGACTAAACTTGGGACTTCTAGTTAAGAGTTATGCCTTTGTGTAGATCTCAGCAGAAAAATGGATAAATAAACAGATTGATTCATTAAGTGGAATACTGTAGAAGGATTTCTCTGCCTGTGTGTCGGTTGACATGGAAGGCCTCCAGCTGCAGTAGGGCCTGGGCAGGACTCTGCAGCACCAGACTGTGGTACAAGCAGCCCCACCATTTGGGCCATATGAGTTGGCAGACCCGACTATATTTGCGGTATGATGTGGAGTTTATGGCAGGCACTCATAGGAAAATCAAAATGCAGTATTTTGGAGTTCTGGAGTAGGGCCACACCATCTGCAGTGCAGAAAAAATAGTGCTTGGTGTGCTACTGAGCACTGGTTGAGACTGAACTTGTGACTAGGTAGACCAAGTGTCCAGACAGCCTAAACTGAACATCCTGAGCTGATCTCCATATGACATACCAAGTCAAAATGTCAGGCAGACACAGCAGTGGTTGTCAGAAAGTGACACATCAGAGATCAAGCCTCAGTAGGACTGCAAAGCACAGGTAAGCCTCAAAAGCTGGCAATCTAAATCCCCAAGATATCCACTCAGATGACAGCAGTCCTTCACTGTTGGCTTATGCTTCTGCCTACGTGAGGGTCCCCAAAGAGCAGCGGAAGGAAAGGAAAGAGTCAGAGCTTGGTGAATGGTTCATTAGCTTTGGTATGTGGGTGTTGAGTTAGTCAATGGGCCTGAGTTGCACGGAGAAGTGGTCTTGAAAGACAGGGGCAAAGAAAATCTTCCCAATGAGTGGATTACAGGGAAAAGTGACCCAAGATAATTATACATATGCATCTGTGAGCCAATGGATCAGCCAGTTTGTCAGAATCCTGGCAAGAAAAATCCAGAAGATTTCAGAGAAGAAAGTCTTGTCAGATTCATGAGGATAGATACAGGAGAATGGGCAAGAAATGTGATCTTTGCGTCACATATCAGTGACCACCAGAAAGCAGCCACTATAGGAAAAAAAAATTGAACAACTAATACAAAATGACTTGGCCAGCTGACATTTGCCAGGCTTTCTCACTGGCAGAATTAGCACAGTTGGCTGGCAGAGATGGAGGCTATACACAGGTCAGGAGCATGGTCTCCCACTCACAAAGGCTGATCAGGCTGCTCTCACTATTGAAAGCCCAGTCAGTTAGCAAAAAAGATCAGTAGAGGGCATTTTCCTGGAGGAAATCACATGGCCATTTGGCAGCAAGCCGATTATAGTGAGCCTCTTCTTTCTAGAAGGACCAGTGATTATTATCATGGTTGTAGACACTTATTCCAGATAACTATTTGCCTTTACATGCTTCTTACAGCCTCAGGCAGTATTATATGGGGAGATTTCCTTTCCTTCCTTCCTTTCTTCGTTCCTTCGTTCCTTCCTTCCTTCCTTCCTTCCTTCCTTCCTTCTTCCTTTCTTTTCTTTCTTGGTACTGGGGATTGAACCCAGGGCTCGTAACCACTGTGCCACATCTGAAGTCTTTTTTATTTTTTATTTTGTGACAGGGTCTCACTAATTTGCTTAGGGCCTTGATAAATTGCTGAGGCTGGCTTTGATTTCATGATCCTCCTGCTTCAGCCTCCCAATTTGCTGGGATTACAGGCGTGTGCCACCACTCTGGGCCTTATCTAGGGAAATATCAAAGTGTCTGACCCATAGGCACAGAATATCCTACAAGATAGCAGATGACCCTGCAACTCACTTATCAAGGAGGTAAAAGAGTGCTCTTATGATCATGGATTTTCTGGACATGTCAAGATCCACCCAAATCATGGTCAATCCAGAAGTGGTTAGCTTCAGAGTACAATGGGATAGGCTGCGGAAGGTTCAACAGAAGTGCTAACTTACAGGCAATACTCTGCCATGATGGGGTACCATCATGAAAGCTACTCATTGAATCACAAACCTCTAAGTGGATTTTGTGTCCCATTAGAGTTTGGGAACCAAAGTGCTGAAGTAGGAGTGGCCCGACTTGCCATTATATCCAGTGACCCATTGGAGGGCTCTTTGCTTCCTATTTTTACAATTCTAGGCTCCGCAGGTACCAACAAATTATGACTGTTACCTGGGCATTTGGGACTTCTTATATAAAGAGCAGCAGACTAAAGAAGGAATCAATTAGTTGTTAGGAAAAACTGATGCTCTTCAGTAGGAGTAGGTAACCCTGCTGTCATATAATGAAGGCAAAGAAGAATATGTGTAGAACACAGATGATCCACTTGGGCATATCATGATACTTGAATGGACAAGTGTGATAACCCCAACCAATGAAGAGTAGACCCCAGACCCTTCAGGAATGAGAGGTTTGACCATATCATCAGATAGGTTATCAAGACCAGCAGAAATGAAAGCTAAGGAGAATTTAGAAAGAATAGTGGGAAAGAGATGATAACTACCAATTATAGTATTGCCAGCACAGCAATAGGAGTTAGAGTTCATTCCCCATCTTCCCTCTTCTGTTTCCCCTCATGGAAGACAGACCTACTGGAATCTTGGACAGTGTGTCCCAAATATATGGAGAAGTAGATATGGAGAAGTAGATGTACACAGTGCTAGGAGTGGGTTATTTCAGTAAATGAAGGTGAGCACTCCATTCAGCAATGCACTTACTGTTGAGCTGTAAGGAGTAGATTTAGCATGTTTAACGAGCTCAGCATTGTCCTCAATGTGCAGCAGTAGCCCTGCCTCCTGGGCCCATTAGAAGACCCACACCGAGGCACAGGCAGTCAAGAAGTATGATATGGAGGAGACCGCGAGAAGCCATTAGCAGGGACAAAAGACAACAAGCATCTGACTCAGGAAAGGATCTAAAAATGTCTCTGGACATTTTGCAACAACAGCTGCCAGTGACTTTGGTCAATTGAGTAATGAGGGTAAAAGCCAGATTGCACTAAGCCAAAGGGTGAATGGGAAGTCAAAACATCAAGAAAGCAAGTTGAGGATATTTTGCTATGAAGGGAGGGAAGGAGGAAGGGAAGTAGAAGTGGTAAGTGAACCCTGATATGGAAATTATGGAGGAAAAAATATTTTGTTTAGGGGAAAGACATTTGAATTGTTTAGACAGCAGTGGAAAGGATCTGAGGAAGGAGAGGAAGAAAGTCAAAGTAGGACAAGATCAAAAGAACATGAATGCACCAGAGGAATCTCTCTGCATTGTTACAAGAATGAAAGAAGAAAGGATAGGTCTATGGGACTCTAGGTTAAATATTTAGCTTTTATTGTTTCATCTTTATAGTATAATTCCCTCAAATACTTCCTTAAATCAGTATTCCCCCCCCCATATTTGATAAGTTATAGTCTCCCATATTCTTTCTTTGCTAAATGAAAAAGGTTGACCCTGAATAACACAAAGATCCTTATGCACTTGAAGAACTTCCTTGGTCTTCCCAGAAGTCCTCTACCATAGAACAGAGCCATCTTATAAAGTTTTCATGTAAGAGATAGAATAGGTAAGACTCAGGATGATTAAGTGCCTTGCTAAAATATTCATGACTTATTGAAGGTCTCCTGATATGATTTCCATTTCTACCTACCACTCTTTAGTGCTTTTACTATAGTCATAGAATAGTTGCCCTATGAAGTGGGCAACTTTAGTCCTCTGCTCTTTTCCATGATTTTTAGCTGACATAGCTTTTATGCAAGATAGTTCCCTCCCTATTTTGCTGCTGTTGATAATGAATATACTGGATATAATATGTAGAGAAAGCAGAGACTCTCCAGGTCACCCTGTATTTTCAGACACAATATACATAAGTTTCTATAAAGTGCCAAGTTTCTTATGAGTAAAAGGAATCCTTCTTAAGTTCATCAGACCTCTGTTATCACACAGTACTGAAGCAGACAGAGATTGATGGATTCTTTCAAGCTATGTAGAGCACATTTCAGAGCTTCTGGTTTTGTTGTTTTCATTTCCAGGGATTGAGGATGGTTGTGAAATGGCAATTTGGTTATGCTACATAAGAAGGCCCCCCAAGCATTAAATATGGGCAACTGGAGATTTGGAAATACTAACAGAGTTTTTAGTCAAAGTATGAAACAGGACAGATAAATTCTTCTTACAAATTTATGGGCCCCATTGGGATAGGATCACACACACACACACACACACACACACACACACATCAGAATCTTGGTTACTTTATCCTACTAAGAGCAATTCCAGGAGATGAATATCTCTGAAAGAGGAAAAGAACTCTTAAGACATCTTTACCATGTTCCTTTTGCAAAATGGACAAGTGTTTTTTCTCTTTATTAAAGCTGCACAACTGATGCCATAGGGCTTCTGAATAGTCTCTGCCTAGAGATATAAACTGATATAAAAGAGATCTCACACAATCTCAGACTTACCACTGCAGTGGTGACAACTGCTAACCTGTACCCAAGAAATATACTTCTTTACCAGTTTTCTGTGTACATACTCCGAGTACTAAATTCCTCATAACCATATGATGATATGGATATAGCAGATCTCATAGATCTTGCTAGTTTGTTTATCCTGTGAGTTGAGCAAGTAGAGTCTTCCACACAGGGAGTCTGTGGGAGATGAGAATTTGACCACATCTCTTCTGCCTCTAAGATCAAAGTGGGTGAGGGAGGAATACCTGAGAGAAAAGCACTGATAAATAAGGGGAAGAATAATCTATTTCTCTCATGTAAACCCTTTTAATAATTCTTGGCAAATTTCTTAGATTATTGGCTAACTTTTTAATGGAGATACAATATAAGGTAAAGAAGCCAATATTATTGTGGAAAACAGCCATGGAAATGGTATACTATTTGAGTTGTTCCCAGCTTCCCTGCAACAAAGAAAAGCCCTTTGCTTGACTATTGACTCATAAGAGTTACAAATGATGGTGCATGCATTCCTACTGGGTCATCTCTTTCTAGATGTGTTGCCTAAGATTGCCATGAAACATAGAGGGATAAATGCATGGTGTTTCTCAGCCAAATGGCCCCAAATACTCTCCTTTACAAGATAGGCATTCAAAACTTTTTGACATACGCAAGCAGTTTTGTACTCCAAGCCTCTGAAAATAAGCATGGATGTTTTCTGTGCCCCAATTTTCATTTCCAAGATGCAAGGCATTGAGACAGAGAGGGACTGCTCTCCACACCAGTATGTTAATAATGAAACTGCATGAAAAGTTGTGGGAGCATTAGCCTGGCCCTGTTCACATGTTTTTCCATCAGGCCACTTGTCTGATTGCTCCTACTCTGTCTCTACAATGTTATGACACTTGAAAATGTTATGCTCAGTGGAAGAAGCAAGACCCAAGGGGCACCTATTGTTTGATTCTGTTTATATAAAATGTCTTCAATAGGTAAAAGAACATAGAGACAGAAAGTAGATTAGTGGTTGCCAGGGACAAAGCAGGGAATGGGGAATACTTATTTAATCAGTACAGGGTCTCCTTTTGAGATGATGAAAATATCAAACATTTTTCAATAGTTTCTTTTTGAAACTAGATGGAGGTGAAGGTTATACAATATTGTGAATGTACAAAATCCCACTCTGTGATTACAATTAAAAGTGACCAGACCAGGGGTCTGTATAATTATTATGTGCCAATAAAAAATTTTTTAAAGTGATCAACTTTGTGTCATGTGAATTTTACAATTGAGAAAGAAGGAAGGGAGAGAAAAAGAAAGAGGGAGAAGAGGAGATGCCATATTTAGGAAGATAGCTATGACATAATATAGAAAGACTAGGATTTAGAGTCAGGAGATTTGAGTTTGAATTCTGATTCTTTCACTTTTTAGTGATAAATAACATAAGAGAAAGGAAGCTGATATTTTTGGGTTTCAGTTCCCCTTATAAATTAGAGTCAGACATGTACCTTCTAGAGCCACTTTGAGGATTTAATGAGACATTATACATGAAAACACATGGTATGGCTCTAGAGTTGACACAATATAATTAACTGAACAAAAGAAAACAACATAATAGTGATAGGTTTTTTTAAAAAATATTTTTTTAGTTATAGATGGACACAATGTCTTTATTTATTTATTTTTATGTGGTGCTGAGGATAGAACCCAGTGCCTCTACCACTGAGCCCCAGCCCCAGCCCCAGCCTTAGTGATAGGTTTTTAAATGCAGTACAAAAAAGAAATGTAATTCAAGTCATAACTAAAATTGTTAAAATGTAACAAAAGCAACTTGGATCAATCATTTATAATAGATAAATATCATGACAACTTTCATATTATACCTTTGGAATGATTGTGTCTTAAAAGGAGCTCTGTAACAAACTGGATTTGCATTGTCCTCTCACACAGGAAAGAAATAAGGACAACATCATTCTTACAAAAACAGGGGCCCTACATTTTAGTGTGGGAGCCAGATATGTAGGAAACTTGGGCAAATGAGAAATCGTGTAAAGGCTGAACTACTTTGAACACCTCTGTACCTCACTGTAGATCCTCTCAGCCCGACCTATCTCCTAGCCTAGCCACCACACGGTGGTGTGAGTTCCAACTGGGTTCACAAGCCACAACTTGATAGCACTGTACCTCAGCCAAGCACCATATGCCTCTCACCTGTCACATTGGGGCTTTTCTGTTAGTACTCAGGAATTATTTTTTTCAACCATGCACAAGGAACCTGAAAAGTTGATAGAATTGACATCCTGACCTATAGGGACAGGAACTGGGGGATATGGTTTTCCTTTCCTCCCTCCTAGAACCAGAATCTTGAGATACTTATCTGAATTCTCAGGTGGTCTTATGGGATCCAGCAACCATTTGTTTCTAGTAGCGACAAACTCTCCCTCCTGCCCTGCTTCATATGTCCATCCCACAGTTCTGCTCCCTAGAATCAAATTTCCCATGGAGGATTTCTGAGCAGGCTCTCCTTTCAGAAGAATCCAAGCTAAGATATTACTAACTCTTGTCTTTTCCTCAGACTCCACAGTCTTAGGAAATGCTGATGGATTTATCTTCAAAATGAATCCAGGATTCAAACATTTCTCATCACCTCTCCTGCTAGTAAGCTGGTTCAGGCCCTCATGGCTCTTACTTGATTAACAAACATAGTAGCCAAGGGGATCCTTAGTAAGTCAGATCTTTGCGTATCTGGAGGAGGGACTCAAAATCCTCAAGAGCTTTTTATTCAGGAAAGTGTGTGTGTGTTGTAATATATACACTATTATGTATATATTAGATCATTATATATAGTGATATATGTATGTATCCATAGATAGATAGATAGATAGATAGATAGATAGAGAGATAGATAGATAGATGGACCTGTCCCTTTATAACTACTCTGACCTTATTTCCTACTACTTTTTCTACTCTAGCCACATTTCTTTCCTTCTTGCTTCTTAATACACTATGCCTATTTCTTCCATGTCTCTTTTGCCTTAGTACTTTTGTATTTATGCACAATTTTCTTCCACCAGATATCAGTTATTTGTTTATTTATTTATTTATTTTGCCATCTGTTGATCTTTGTGTTCTACTTTTTTTTTTTAAAAAAAATGCTGGCTATTTTCCCCTACTATAATATAAAGTCAATGAAGTAATTTAGCATGTCTCCAATGCCTAGAAAAGTACTAATGTATGAAATATTTATTGAAAAAATTAAGTAGAAAGGAAGAAAAACTACAATGAAATACTATCAATCTAGAGGTAGAATTTCTGGTTATGTTGAATCTTTGGACCATGTCCATGAACCCAGAAATAATTGAAAAGGACCTTAAGGTGGAAATACTGCAGTCATCAAGCCTGCTGAAGATCTTGTCACAGGACAGGCCCTAGGTCTACCTGTCCTCAGATCCTACATGAGTCTTTCCCCAAAGTTAGACTTCTAACTTCTCAGCTCCCAAAAAGATTAAAATAACAAAATATGATGTGATAGCACCTGAAAAGAGGCAATTTCATTTCCCTCTCTGGAGTTGAGTAATTATAACACTTGGGCAAGGATAAAATCAAGCCAATGTCTGCAAAATAAAAGCCAAACCCTCAATGTATAATGAAAACAGAGAGATCATGTTTCCTGAGAGAAAAACTTGGACACAAGGGAGCTCTTTCCAGGTGCATAAATGATGTGGCAAGTTTATTTTAAGATGATGATGAAATATTTGAATTTCTGGCATTTTCTGAATGGCAAAATGTTTTCAATAGAACTATGCCAGAAAAATCCAGGGCATATATGGATGTCACCACATGTAAGGGAACAATATACCGGATGTCTAAAAAATTACAAGTGCTTGCTTTGTAACTTTAAAAACAAGAATATTTTGCATTGAATGTTGTCCTAAATGTTCTTACTAATTCATTCAGAACTGAAGTGAAATAAGTAGAATCTGACATCTAAATGGGACACTTTAAAATCTAATCTATAATTTTGAACAAATTGGGACCATTTTGCCCATTCTTAAAATTTTTTCCACTATTTTTTAATAGCAGTCATGAAAGGCAAAGAGTAATTAAGTATATTGATTAGTTTTATTAAAAAATAGAAACTCTGTGAAGGGACTTAATGTCAGATATGACACATCAGACATTGTAAAGTATGTTTTTAAAGTATTGACTTGAAGAATGACCACATTTAGTGAACTTTTGTGTATAAAGAATCCTCAAAGTACAGGCTATGTGTGAGGCACAAATAAAATAATCATCATAATAATATATTTAGAGGGGCTGGGGATGTGGCTCAAGCGGTAGCGTGCTCGCCTGGCATGCGTGCGGCCCAGGTTTGATACTCAGCACCACATACAAACAAAGATATTGTGCCTGCCGAAAAACTAAAAAATAAATATTAAAAAATTCTCTCTCTCTCTCTCTCTCTCTCTCTCTCTCTCTCTCCACTCTCTCTTAAAAAATAATATATTTAGAAGGAAAGCCATCATATTCAAAGGCAAGGCAGTTTTTGTTTGTTTTTTTAAAGTATTTTGTGTTCTTTATAATAAAATAGATTGAGCCATAGTGAATACCAAACACATGCTTATGGTTACATAAAAATGCCAAATTATTCCAAAGCAGAATTTCTTTAATTCTAAGGAGGCCCAAGATTCTTTTGGAAATCTAGGAAGTGTAAGTCCAGGTTTTCAATAATCACAGATTCCCAGAAGCACAACCATGGATTTCTAGAAACCTCTGAACCTTTAGCTAATAAACTTTAATCTGAAGGCTAACTAACTTAACTGTACAACTAGAAAACATTATAATAATCAAAGATATTAATTCAAGGTAACAATGTCTCAGATCTGGACAGAACAAAATAACTCTTTTGGTTAAGTGTGCCAGTATGTTCTGATGGGATTAATTAATGAACAATATATTTTGAGCATTGTTAATTAGTTTTCTATGCTTGCCGCTTTATCAGAGGTCATCTAAGAAAATAGACTCAGACTCCAACTTCGCCAGGGTTTGTTCACACAGATGAAAATATCCAGGCATTGTGGATCCAGGTCTCTGAGATAATGACTAAATGGGCATAGCTTCAGTGGAGTTGGTCTGATCCTTGAGGTTGGACTCTTATGTGCATATAATACTGCACCCCAAATTACTTCAAAAGCCCTACAATGCCTGCTCTTCTGGACATTGAAGTCAAGTTTCTGGGATATTCAAATGAGTTATTACATTACCATGAAAGTACAAGGAAATACTCCAAGAAGACATGTATAAGCTATCTAATACCTATGTGATAAATAAGAATTAAAATGACCATAATGTTTTGGAAATTAAATTTAAACAATAAAACTAGAAATTCTGAAGGAATTTTTTTTGCTTACTTCAGGAGATCCCTGATACATTGAAAATTTCTTTCCTATTACTTAGTTAGGACTATTACATTTGAAAAGTTTAGAAGTCCTGGTGAAGTTAATATTTTGTGGAGGTGACTGTTCAAAATAGTGTCTATCACATGGCTTTAGCAGTGTCAACATAGGACCAGACAAGTGGGGAGAGATGTGTAATCCCATCAGCTTTTATTTCAGTATCTGAAGAACTGGTGGCCCAGATAACCAGGAAAAATATGAAATACAGGCAGAACATAGCACTAAAACACAAAGGCTTTGAAAAAGAATCATAAAAGGCCAGCAAAGACCCAATAAAATGACATTAAAGAGCCTCCAGAACCATTCATTCATTCCTGTGTACATTCACTCCTCTGTTAAACAAATATTTATTGACTGCCTATCATACCAAGCTCTTTCTGGGCACTTGGGATGCAGCTGAATGAAAAAAATGCACACCAAAACAAAATAAAAAGCTTGTTTTTTGCTTAAAAGGAAAAAACATAAGTAAGAAAGCATAAAAATAAACAAATTGTGATGTATATTAGAAAGTGATGATATTCCTGATCTATAAATATGTCGTTTTTGTGGATTCTCCTTTAAACAGATGGTAATATCTTCCCTGTTTCCTCATTATAATGGGTCAGATAGTGTCCCCCACCCCCATCCCGCCATATTCACATCTAGCTGGAACCGCAGAATGTGACTGCATTCGGAAATAGTGTTTTGTAGATGTAATTAATTAAGTTGAGGCCATACTAGATTGGAGTGGGCTCTAAAGCTAGTGATTGGAGTAATACAGCACAAGCCACGGAGCAGCAAATATTGCTGGCCGCCCTGGGAAGCTAGGAAGAGTCATGGAGGATTCTTCCCTTGAGCTTTCAGTGGAAGCTTGGCCCTACTGACACTGTGATTCTTGACTTTCAGCTTCCAGAACTACAGCAGAGTCAAATTTCTACTGTTTAAGGGCACCTGGTTTGTGGTGCTGTGTTATGACAGCCTTAGGAAACTAATATATACTCAGCAACGAGTCAATTAAAATAGTTAACATGTGTTCAACTTGTGGCAGTATGAAAGTTATAATTTTACCTTGCTCTGAAAACTATCATTTAACAGGAGTAATTCATCTACATCTCCTAGCAATCTGATAAGGCAGGTAATATTATTATTCTTATGTTATGAACGAAGATTCCAAGGCCCAGAGAATTTAGATAATTTAGCATACCAAGGACAGAAAGCAAGGCATTCGACCCAAATGGTCTCACTCCAGAGAAGATACTTTCTCCTCTCCTGTCCCTACAAATAGTATTGGGGTATCTAAAAATGTGGGATTCTTGGCACTTGTAAGGTCTAATTTAGTAGATTCTCTAGAATTTCCTAAGTATTGGGAAACTTTTGTCAAACATTCAAGTACAAAACAAACTTTTTATTCATTTAAATTATTTAATTCAATAATATATTAAATAACTCATGAAAGTATTATTAAATAATACCCCTTAAAGTCATGGTTGTAATTAATTAGACTTACAAATACAACAATATACAATGGTCCCTCTTTATCCACATTTTTACTTTCTATGGTTACAGGTACCTGGAATCAACTGTGGTTCAAAGACATTACTATTTATCTTGATTCTTTTGAGACAGAGGCCATATCCACATACCTTTTATCACAGTGCATTGTTACTATTGTTCCGTTTTATTATTATTTATTGTTGCTAATCTCTTAATTTACCTTATTCATAAATTAACTTTATATCAAGAATGTATGCATAGGGAAAACATATAACAGTATACATAGACTGTCAGGCATCCCCTAGGAGTTTTGGTATACTACTATATATGGAAAACTCAAGAAAAACCCAGGTTTTGCATTCATTACTTTAATTAAATATTAGTTTATAAAGACATTTACCCACCCCCTCCCTGTGCTGTGTTGTAAAGGAAATAGTAACCAATTTTATTGCTCATTGGTTCTTGAAACCCCTCTTTTCCACTCTATGCCCTTGCCCCTGCAATTCTTCATACTCAACTCCTACCAGTTCTTCAGGCTTAAAGCCTTCCCTGAACTTCGGTTTACGTAAGTTAGTCCCCCACCCCTGCCAAGAACACTCAGCACACTTGCACAACCGTAATTACATGTTTATGTGGCTATCTGACTAATCGTTAGCTTCTGCACTATACTAGAAGATCCTAGAGGAGAATGTTGGTAGTGTCCTTCATCCAATCCAGCACTCAACACAGTGTCTTGGATACACCCAAAGCAGAATGAAGGAAGTGATAAGTGATGTTGAGGGCATATGGCCCCTCTTTGGTGGGAATTCCACATTGCATGCCTCTCCCAGACCTCCTCCCTCTAGCAGCTAGGACAAGGCAGGTACCTTTGCCAACCAATAAGATCCTCCATATAGGATAACACTCTCTGACTCAAATAGGCAGGGACAGGCTTGGTGTGGTAGTGTATACCTCCTAGAGAGGTGAAGACAGGGTAAGGCAAGTTCAAAGCCAGTCTCAGCAAATTAACAAGACCCTGTCTCAAAATACAATAAAAGAGCTGAGGGTGTAACTCAGTAGTAGAGAGCCTCTGGATTTAATCCCCAGTACTGAAAACAAACAAAGAGAGTCAGGGACAGTTGAGAAAATATTGGTGGCAATATAGAGCCAACAGTTATAGGACCTCAGATGTTCAGTGGCTGTGGTTAAAAAACTGTCCTAACCAGATCATTAGCTGTGGCTCTAACTCCTTGCAGGCTATGGACCCTGGCCTATTTTGAAAGCCTGGTTCTAAAAGAATGGGAAAGAAGAGTTTCAGGAGCTATAAGAAATTCTGAAAAGGACCTGAAAGCTGAAGGAGTTGATTTATTCATTTGGGATAAAGATGTCAACAGACAATAAAATCATATAACATGTAAATTATACCATTCTTTTAAATATTTCTTTCCTTCTTAACTGGGCAGAATGGGTTATCTGTTACTTACTATAGAAAATCTTAACTGAAATATATGCTATATATACATTAAAATGTAATATATAAATAATATGTATATATTTGGTACTGGCGATTAAACCCAGGGGTGCTTAACCACTGAGCCACATCCCTATCTCTTTTTACTATCTTATTTAAAAACAGTGTCTCCTTAAGTTGTTTTAGGGCCTTGTCAAGTTGCTGAGGCTGGATCTGAACTTGCAATCCTCTTGCCTCAGACTCCCAAGCTGCTGGGATTATAGGTGTGTACCACTGTGCCTGGGGTTACACATATTTTTTAAAATTTTATTTTTATATAGAGTTATGCATCACTTAATGGTGGTGATATATCATAGAATATGCTTATAAAAACCTGGATGGTGGTTTGTATAGCCCATTCCACAGCTAGGCTATACTACATATACATTATTGTATATGTGGTTTGTCATGAACTGATATGTCATTACATGGTGCAAGATCGATTCTATCTTTCTATTTTATTGGGCTGTGTTGTCTGGGCATAGAGAACCTCTTTTTTAGGTTAGAAACCGATTGTTATTCATGTTATGACCACTGACTGTTACTAAAACCATTTTGAAAAATGGGAAACAGGGATGATTTGAAGATATATGAAATTAGCTTACATAGCGTGAAATAATATTGAATCACAAGTGAAAAAGTGATTCCTTTTCCTGCTGTCTTTCAGTCCTTCTGATACTATCAAGGACACAGAGTAGGGTTGGATCTGTTTAATGCTTCTCAATACTTCCTATTCTTTCTCTTTGCAAAGAGAAGGGAGCCTTGTATTCACAGCATTCACAGACAATAACCTATGCCTAGAATTTCATTACATTTTTGTTTTTGTTATACTCAGTTTTCTGTTTACCTTTCACTTAAATAAGTCATGATAATTTTGCATTTATAGCAGCAATGTATGCTTTCCTAAATAAATTTCTTTCAGTTAAAAAAGTTGTCTACTTAAAATATACTGAGGAAATAGTAGCACAGATGGTACAAAGGGCAAAAATCCCAAAGATGATGAATGATTATCTAGTTTAGAAAACACTGGGATAATGTGCAGATGCAGCATGCAAATGACTAAAAATAACCTGAAAAATCACAATACAGAAGCCACTCCTTCAGAAACATTTCTGAAGAGAAACACATGTGTGGTGGAAAAACCATTTACTGCATTGAATCCTAAGACCCTGAACAATGGTGGGGGTTGGAGGAAGGAGAGATGGCAATTACTGCCACGATGAAACTGCAAGTGGGTAGGTTAAAGGGACAAGGCAAGGCAAGTTGGCACTTTCTGGAGGAACAATCCACACAAATCCAGAATGACTATCAATGTCTCATTCAGAGGAGGATGGTCCTTTTATACATAGAGGTACAAAAAAAAAAAAAGTCAACTTTCTGAATATGAGAGATTGATGGATCAGTCTTGCCAAGCTTCATTTTCATGTCATTATAATCTATAATTATATTCCAAAATTATTTTTTTTTCAGTACTGGGACTCAAATTCAGAGCCTCTATTACTGACCTACATTATACCCCAGCCCCCAAATTTAAATTTATAATTTTATTCTTTTGCTTCATTTAAATTACCTTAAATCACTAATTCCCAATTGGGGAGAGTCAATTTTTTTCAGACTTTCTGCATATTAGAGATTGTTGAATGTTCCACTGGGGAGTGGGGGTACTACTCTCCCTCTCCTCACCCCGCCCCCACCCTGGCACCCCAGCACCCCGGCCCTATTAAAGTCACTGTCGCATGACACTGGAGGATACAGGTGAGCAAAAGACTCAGAACTACCTCTTCAGTAAGAGACACAAACAGTGTAACTGTCTCCCAGACATCATGGGCCATGGGTATGGGTAGCACAGAAAGCTGAGGCCTGTGTAGTACCTTTCAACACCATGAAATATGGGTGGAAGTTAAGGCTTAGGAAAAATTGTTCTCAGCACCATGGTAATTTGTAAAATGGCTAAGCAGTGATTCTATAGCATCTGGATAAAGGATACAGAAATAAGGCAAGTAACTGCAAGAACACAAGTCCTTCCATTTAAATCAGTGCAGGATCTTCAAAAACTTCAAAAAGAGGTACATCTGAACAATAACATAGCTCTGGTCAGAAAACATCCCTCAGCAATGGATCTTTTAATTTAAGTAGTTTCAGAAAAGGGATTGCTACCTTGAACAAGTTATTTATTAATGGCAAAGATATGGTTTGGTGCCTCAGGGAATGCCTTCTAGAACTTAAAAGGTGAGTTTTCTTTCCCTCCCTTCCTTCCTCCCTCTCTTCAACCCTCTCTCTCATTTCCTCTCCCTTCTTTCCTTTCCCCCAACCTCCTAATTTCTGAGTTCTTGCATACTTCTCTGGCCAACATCCCTCAATGTTATGTGTGTTTTATTGGACATCACTGGTTTTCAAACTTTTTTCTCTAAAACCTCATGACCATCCTGGGGGAAAGCTGGCAGGGTAAGACCCACGTACATCTGATGGCAGCCTTTGTAGTTCAATATGATATTTCAAATCCCGTCTCCACAAGCTGAGTGACACGTGTGTGTGTGTGTGTGTGTGTGTGTGTGTGTGTGTGCCCCTCAATGACCCCATTTTATAAACGAGGATAATAAAATCACCTACTTACTTGGATTTTGTGAGGACTCAATGGGTAAATTGATGCAAAGTGCTGAGAACAGGGCCCCACATAAATAAGCACAGCACAACCATTAGCTTTACGTATTCGACTTCTCCCATAGTCTTTCCTTTGACGGAAGAGTTCTACTGCCCCCAAAAGATTAAAAAAAATCACTTTGCTGCTGTCACAGATGGTTATAGTTGTTGTTTAAATGAGAACACCATAGCATCTAACCCACATTTTTCATCAGTTTTCTCTTTCCCGTCTCAGAAAGTTTTCATTGTTCAGAACACAGTACCTTGTCCCCGTTATTCTCAAGGTCACATGCTCCTTGCTGTCTTTATCCAATCACGCTTTGTGATTCAGTGGTTTCCCTCAGAGTATACTCAATAGCATCATGACATCAGAAAGCACCTAATTGAACCTTTTCTTTTACTCTGAACAAAAGTTGAAATCTTCCAAATAAAGGATCTCACCCTGTTTCTTGAGGAAAGAATGAAGAGAGGAAGGTTTCCCAACTCCTATCCCATGGCTTGTTCTCTGACAGTCCTTCTCTCAACAGGTGGTGTAGTTTCGCTCAACATGATTCTAAGTTCCTTTGCATTCTAAGAGCCACATCTCTCTCCAAGGACTCTTGAAATTCTGCCACTGATAACTTTGTGCTCTGGTCTTCCCACCACCAGTGGACAACCTATGGCCACCATATTAATTTATTCACTCATTCATGTGAGCTTTATTTGAGCTTCTAAACAGTTTCAGTTCCTCTGCTGGGTTTGAGGAATTCAGAGTGACAGGGTCACTGTGTTAGAGGAGTTCATTTCTACACTGGTAGGTATGCAAATAAAGATGAGCCACAGGAGCCAAGCACAGTGGCACACACCTGTAATCCCTGCAACTCTGGAGGCTGAGGCAGGATGATTGCAAGTTCAAAGCCAGCCTCAGCAACTCTTAGTGAGGCCCCCAGCAACTCAGTGAGATCCTATCTCAAAATAAAAAAAATAAAAAAAGCTGGGGTGTGGCTCAGTGGTCAAGTGCCCCTGGGTTTATTCCCCCAAAGAAAAAGTCATAGGAAAACACACAATATATAAGGGCTAGGGTCATATTCATGCACAGAATATAGAGAAGGAGGGTCGTTCACCCAGCCTAGGCATCATGGTCAGGAGAAGCTTCTTAAAGGAACTGACTCCAAAACTAGATAGACACAAGCCAGACAAAGAAAGGGGGAAGGCACTTCAGGTGGAGGATAGAATGTGGGAGGGGGAGCAAGGGCACTGGTGTAAGCAGAGAACTTTGGGGGGATATGTTAGAAGTTGTGCTCAGTAGGAGTGGGAAGTCAGATAAATTAGAAGCAGAGAGGTTTGACATACTGGGCCAGATCTTACAATGTGAACAGAATAATTTTATTCTAGAAGCTGTACAGAACCAATGTAGCAGTTTCATCAAGAAGATGAGAATTTATTCTGTAATGGCATCATGGAGAATGAAGAAGTGCTTAGAGGTTATTGCACTAATTATATCCAGGTGATATAAGAAACTAGGATCTCTTCAAGCACAGAAATATGTACCTAGGCTACGACATTCACGATCAATGTTGAGTGTTCCTATGAGCTGAATTCTTGAGAACTGTACAACTGTTTTTCAGCCATCTACTTTTTTTTTTTTTTTAAGTAGTCTGTATTTTCTTACTTTAACTATATAACCAGTCCAGGTTGTTTGATCATTCTTTCTTTCTGTTCTTTTTTTTAAAAATCAATTAAAAAGCCCTTTTACCTTAGTGTTGACTACAGTTATCCTTTCAATAATCATTAATTTAAATTTCTGTTAAGAAACATTGTGTGTGTGTACCTGAGTGTGTGTGCATGTGTGTGTATGAGTGATTTTAGTTGCCACCAAATTTCTAACTTAAACTTCAGATTAAAAAAAAAAAACATGGTTCATGAAATTTCACTGTTTTATACTTCTACCATGTCTATCAAAAAGAGGAGTTCTAGATGCACTCCTTGTTGGGCAGTTCACCATTAAGGAATTATATATATTGGGTGAAGGATACATTTTTAAATGGGTTCCTGATTAATTTTTTGACAACTATTTGATAAATCAGCAGAACTAAGACAATTTCTTATCTAGAAAAACTAAAAAGAGAATTATTTTTTTTGCAATTTTTGTAACCCAGGATAAAATTTACAAAGTTTGTTCTTGAATTGCTTTTAATCTTGGTAATATTGGAAGTGAAACCAAGATTCAGTCAGGGATAGGAGTAGGTGAAGTGCATAAAGGTAGCATTTTAGAAAGAACACCTCAATGAGTCATTTCGTACCAGAGTTTTGTTACCTTTTCTTTTGTTAAAACACGAGGGTGTCAGGAATGATAACTTTCCAAGTGTGACTTGATGACATTTTTACTTAGGGACAGATACATGCGAGAGAGCGCGCGCGCGCGCGCGCACACACACACACACACACACACACACACACACAAAATATACCAATCTACTTTGGCCAGTTTTCAAGCTGTTTCGTGCACTTCCAAGTGTCCACCTTTCCAGGCGTCTTTGGCCTCTGCATCCTACCCTTTCCTCTCCCGGGTACTCACAGAGTCTGCGTACTGGGCGGTAGGCTGGGGATGCGGTGAATATCCTTGCAGGTGACTTTGAAGTCGTCCTCCTGGTGACACTCGCAGGGTGGAGATGGACACCCCCTGCCCCCCAGACTCCTGGGCAGGGAGAGCAGCAATACCAGCTGCAGCAGGGACTCCAGCCTCATTTTTCCACCGGTCCCCAAGGCTATGTCTTCATCCTGAGCTATCGTCTTATTCTTAGTCCTTTGCGCCTCGGATTCCCCTAGGCAGAGGGAGATCAGGGAGCCGAGGGGTGGGAGGAGGGAGGACTCCAAGAGGCTGTGACCTCACCACCGCAGGGGAGGCTGGAGAGGGAGGAGAGGCTCTCAAGTGCTCAGCTTCCCTAGGCAACTCTCTACCCAAACAAGCCTACTTGTTTCACTTTTTTTTTTTTTTTTTTTGGCTTGAGCCACGCAGCCCGCTCCGTCTGTTCCCAGGCACCGGTGCGGGCTGTTCCCTCTGTTTTCTAACCCACCCCAACGCGTTCCTTCCGATTATTTCTCTCCAAAGCCTCCTTTAGAAACCATTCTCCCTACTTTTTCTGTAAAATGCAAAACGCAACCTTTCTCCGTACCCAGGACCCACCCGCACGCACTTTAGCCCGGGAAAGCCAGCTTGGATTGGACCGTGCTGCTGAACTTCAACTTCGCTGCTGAGAGTCTGGGGCTGGCACACCGCCCAGGCTAGCCCCGGGTGCAGCCCAAGCGGGCGCGCGACCGCCCTGGCGGACCTTTGATCTTCGAGGCCGCCGGACTCCAGCGCCCACCCCGATCGCTCAGCGCCAGTGGCCCTCTCCCGCAGGAGTCGCCGCCAGCATCCTCCAGGAGGCGAACATCTCTTCCCCGCAGCCTCGCTACTCCTCCAGGCGAGTTAGGAACCGGGCTCTGGGGCCATCTGCTGGGGAGAACCGGGAAAGACAGAAACCCTTCCTGGTACTCCAAAAGGATCGCACTCCAGCCTCGGGATACATATTTGAGGCTGGCTGGAAATCTGGAAATTCTGGTCATCCTAGAAATGTTATTAATTCATACCCCAACCCCGCCAAGGGGGCAAAAGGAATACGTATGTGGTACACCATTATCTATCTACTCATCGTTCTTCACACATTAGCCAAAAAAGACTAATTAGGAATATTAACCAGATTGTGCCAATTTCCTTCTTAAAAGTCTTCAATTGCTTAGCTAATTTCTGTTGGTGCAAAAGGAATATCAACTCCTTACATACTGCATGATTCCTTTTATAAGAAATTGCTTTTATTTATGTTGTATAGATCTTGTATAGATCATTTACATCTGATATCATTACTAATATTAGGCTTTTTTTTTTTTTTTTTAAAGAATTTTAATATTTATTTTTTAGTTTTCGGCGGACACAACATCTTTGTTTGTATGTGGTGCTGAGGATCGAACCCGGGCCGCACGCATGCCAGGCGAGCGCGCTACCACTTGAGCCACATCCCCAGCCCCTAATATTAGGCTTGAAGTACATAATCTTGCTGTTCATTTTATATTTTCCTACTTTCATTTCATTTCATTTCTTTCTATCTTTTTTTTTTTTTTTTTTTTTTTTTTTTTACGAAAAGCATCGTGCTGGATTAATCCAGAAATCTTTATGATTCCATTGTGTCTTCTTGGCTGATTTAGCCATTACTTTGCTATTGCTTTAGGGGTTTTGTATGCATAACTGAGTATTCCTAGTTTGTGCTGTTATCACACCATTTTTGCATCATTTTAAAAGTCTTTATGTCCTAACTGGTGCCGCACACCTATACTTCCAGTGGCTCTGGACGCTAAGATGGGAAGATCCTGTGTTCAAAGCCAGCCTCTTCAACAGCAAAGTCCTAAGCAACTCAGGAATACTGTGTCTCTAAATAAAATACAAAAAAAAAAAAAAAAAGGTAGGGGATGTGTGACTGGGGATGTGGCTCAGTGGTTGAATACCCTTGAGTTCAAGCCCTGGTACCCTCCTCCCCCAAGAAAAAAGGATGTTACAAAATATGCTTCCATTTATTCTTTCCTCCCTGAACTTTAAGTCTTATTTTACTTTATGTATACATAGGCTATAAACCCCACAATACAATGTTGCTATCTTTGTTAAGATCAATGATCTTTTAAAGAGATTCAAATAATAACAGAGTTACTCTTTCTGATCTTCTCATTCCCCAGAGGCAATCCCCTCCCTTGTGTCTTTCCTTTGGCTTGACAGACTTTCATTACCATTTCCTGTAGGGCACATCTGCTGGTTATGAATTATTTCAGCTTTTGTGTGTCTGCAAAAGTGTTGACTTGTCTTCTTTTTAAAAGGATATCATTGCTAGGTATAGAATTATAGGGCGACAATTTTTTTCCTTTCA
This sequence comes from Callospermophilus lateralis, assembly GCF_048772815.1. Classification (NCBI taxonomy): domain Eukaryota; kingdom Metazoa; phylum Chordata; class Mammalia; order Rodentia; family Sciuridae; genus Callospermophilus; species Callospermophilus lateralis. The sequence continues at coordinate 23,538,910 of NC_135307.1, forward strand.
ATACTTCAAAAATATGGTTCTATTTTCTTGTTGCTTGCATTGCTTCCAAGGGGGGGGGAATCTTCTATTATAGCTTCCATTGTTCCTTTATAAAATGCTTTAATCTGGACTGCTCTTAAGACCTTATCACTAGTTAAAATCAATTTGCTTTTTTTTTTTTGCTACTTTGCATGTCTGATAATCTATGTTTGGAAGATAGACACTGTAAATGTTATCCCTTTTTACACCTGATTATTTCTTTTGCAGTCATTTAAATATCTTGAGCTTTGTTATAAGACATGGTTGCATTCATTTGGAAAAGTTTGATATTTTTTATCTTATTTTTAAGGTTTCTTAAGTAGGAACAGAATAGCCTTCAATCTAATTTTTCCCCATTTCTGAAGGAAGACCTTTCCAGATTCTCTATCCAATGCTTCATGAATCATGAATTTCAATCTGGCTGATGGGTATTGTCACTTTTCTTGGTTCTGGATGGCAGGCACTTTCCCCTCTGATCTCCTTAGACACTTATTTCTCCAGGTTCTGTTTTTTTTCACATCTATAATGATTAATATTCTGTTGCATATTCCATGGGAGATCATGTGGGGTTCTCTGGAGTTTTCCCTCTTGGTGGCTCTCTCCCTTCTGTAGTTCTGTCTTCATTTTTTCAACCCTTCATCTTTATCTCCTTAATTCAGAGCATCACTGGGCTCTACCTGGGCTCCTTCTCCTTGCACCCTGGCTTGGATACTTTCTCAAGCCAGTAAATTATGACAGTCATAAGCTTCCCTCATTTGTTTCCTCTCTCAATGGGATCACTATCCTTTTTCTGTATCCACTTGAAAACCATTATTTCATATATTTTGCCTTTTTTTGGGTAAAAGCAGATTTTTTAGTATGATGTCTGTCCATTCTTGGCACTGCTATGAATGGCTAACATTTGTTTTTTGTTTGTTTGTTATTCTGATGGGAATGCAAACCTGGTCTCTGTTTTTCCATCTTTGCTAGAAATAGAAGTGGTGTGCTAAAATCTGTACCATTTTAAACCAAGATTTAGACAGCATAAATTGGCTTAGTAGATCACAATGTAAGTAAAATATCCTATGACGAACAGTTTCAATTCAGTAAATTGGAAAAAGCTTTCAGGATAACATGTTCTTATAGCCTGTTCAACAAATGGCTATGATAATCATAAAGGCAATTTTCTTACCTGAACATAACTTTTAAACCAGAGCAAATAAACATGAGTTGAGATGATGAATCAACTTAAATGAAGAGCAAAGTGTTTGCACTCAGATACATTAAACACACAAAATATCCTTCTAAATGTAACAAATAAATGAGAAGGGCTTTGGAATGCTAGGTTTTCCGTTTTTGTAGGAAAGCCATTAACATGGTCCATATATTGGAAAGTGGTGTGCATCTGAATGGCAATGTTATAAAACTGATGCTCATGAATGTGATAACTGCTTGTAAATAGTAAGTGTATGACTGAAAAGAATATTATGGGATCAACCATGGTTCTACAGAATGAATAACTAAAGATGACAACTGAATAGTGGTCAATACCACAGATGCAACATCCTATGTTTTATTTTGACTCTTAGTTTTCAGTTAGCTTTAAAACTTATGAGTCAACAACTACTTATGATCCTTTTCTGCTGGTGTTAAGAGAGGAAGATTTCACCACTGCTTCATTCATTCCCACCAAATCAAAATTTGGGGTATTTCCTTTTTAGTTTACCTACAGTGTTTTATGTGGCATCTTCTTTATTATAATTGTCCTGTGATAGTACAAGGAGGTTTTGCCATCTGTGGTAGCAGGATGAAACCAAGCAAAGTCTAATGCTATGGATGATCATCACTTAGGCTTGGATGTCCAGGAAACATGGAGGTTGCTTTTGAAGACACATCATCCCCTGATGCTATTGGGTGGGATAGCAAGGTACAAGCTATGAATATTGCTTGCTTGGACATGGACTTCTCTGGACATAGACTATTCCCCTACACTTTTGTGTTTATGTCCAAAACTCCCAGCTCCCCCTGCCATTTCAGGACCTTCTTGTTCTCTGTGTCATATCACATTTCTAATCATAAAACTTTTGTTTTGGAGGATTGAGCTTGTTCATGATACTTTCTTTGATGGCATATGCCTTGACTCTTTTGTGAGAGCAGAGCTGGTTTCATGGGTTTGTGACTTGAGCAATCTCACAGGGCCCTGTAAATATTTGAGGAAAAATAAATATTTGAAGAAAAACTTGATATTTATTTTCCCGTCACATGGAAATAATCTGTCTGCCGTTGCCATTTCACAGTGGCATGAGTTTGCAAGGTATTGGCAAAAAACAGCTTCTGACTCTTCTGCTTGAAATACCACTGCCTCTTATCAACCACCGAAACAGTTTTTCTTTTCTTTTCTCTCTTTCCTTCCCTCCTTCCTTCCTTCCTTTTCTTTCTTTCTTTCTTTCTTTCTTTCTTTCTTTCTTTCTTTCTTTCTTTCTTTCTTTCTTTCTTTCTTTCTTTCTTTCTTTCTTTTCTGTTCTTTTCTTTTCTTTTCTTTCCAGGGGACTGAACCCAGGGGCACTTAAACACTGAACCACACCCCTAGCCTGTATGTGTGTGTGTGTGTGTTTTAAGAGACAGGGTTTTGCTGAGTTGCTTAGGGCCTTGCTAAATTGCTGAGGCTGGCTTTGACCTTTCTATCCTCCTGCCTCAGCCTCCTGAGCCAATGGGATTACAGGCATGCACCACTATGCCTGCTAGCAGTTTCTTACATGACATCTGTGTTCCCTTCTCCATACTTACCCATTCAAAAAGAGTTGAGTTATGATGATCATATCAATGCTTTCAGACTAGCTCCATTCCAGAAACTCTGTATTTTTATTTCATTTTTGCAGTGCTGGAGATTGAACCCAGAACATTGCACCAGATAGCCAAGCACTATACCACTGAACAACAACCCCAGTTCCCTAGAACATTTTACTGATTCACCCTTCCAGGTGTTTAATGTTTGGTGTGGCTCAAAGGTATTTCTGATGAGAATGCTCAAGAAACTAGATGTGGAATTACTACCTTGTATCTTGGACTGGATGGCTTCACCAGTGTAATCTTAGCTAAGGGTCTTTGGGTTTTAATCAACAAAACTAACTTAAGTTTTGAAAGGGAAATAATCACAAGCTGTAAGGTGTATTCTTTCTTCTAAACATCTAGAACAGAATCAAGTCCCCATGTTCATGGAACTGACACAGTAGGGTGTCATAGTATATAGGTCCAAGAACACTCACTGAGCACTGGACTGCATGCTTCACATACTTTATTTTGTCCCCCAATCAATTCTGCTCATGAGATATCATTCTTTTTTTAAAAAATATTTTTCTTAGTGGCAGATGGACACAATACCTTTATTTTATTTATTTTTATGTGGTGCTGAGGATCAAACCTCGTGCTTCACATGTGCTAGCAAAGCATTCTACCTCTGAGCCACAGCCACAGCCACAGCCCATTAGATATTATTCTTATTCACATTTGGCAAAAGGAGAAATGAACGCACAGATTAAGTCGATTGACCGAGGTCACATAGCTAATAGGTATTACAGTTAAGATTTGAATCTAAGTGGTCTGGGCCTAAAATCATGAGCATTTAACTCCCCCAGTTTCCTCTAGGCAATCATGGAACACAAGTATTTAAAGAAGCACAGTTTACTCTTTATACTTTACTCCCTCCCACCCTCCACTCCCACCAATGCCCCACAAATTAGCTTTTCCTGCTGCTTCTTGAACATAGATGAAGATGGCCACATCTCTATGACAGGCTCAGCTCTTATCTGTGCATCAAGACTATTCAGGCAATAAATTGGTAACTTGATTCAATTTTAAATTCTCAAAGCATAAAGAGCCTGATAGGCTCAAATTATTTCAGGTGTGTAACTCCTTGTCTTATCATCCATAGTCACAGAGTTTTTTATACTATGAAAAGGTTTTTGAGTGCCCCATGCTGTAGTAGAATCATTTCCAGTTAAAGGGGCAATGTGGGTATATAAAAAATATCTGCCACATCTACATCTACAACTGTAGATGATCACAAGCTGTAAGGTGTATTCTTTCTTCTAAACATCTAGAACAGAATGTATAGTTGTGTAGTTGGAAGGTGATTCATGACACTAATCCTGAATAGATACCATTTGGGCAAAGTTATGTGGACTACATTTTGTCCACATAAAATTTATTTGTTGAAACCCTAATATGTCTGAATTTAGAGATAGGCCCTTTAAGAAGGTAATTAAGGATAAATGAACTTACAAGAGAAGGGCTCTAATTCAATATAACTGGTGTTCTTGTAAGACAAGAAAGATAACAGGCCCCTCCATGCTCAAACAAAGAAACTGCCATTTGAGGATACAGAGAAGATTGATGTCTGCAAGTTAAGAGGAGAGGCCTCAGGAGAACTCTTACCTGCTGACCCTTTGATCTTGGATTTGTAGATTATAAATATAGTTTCTTTTTTATTTTAAATTTGTTGTTTAAGCCACACTTCTGTGGTATTTTGTTATGGCAGCCCTAGAAAACTAACACTTCATATAATCTCTCTGTGCTCCTGTTTACCTGGTTTGGAAAGGAAGAATACTGCAAATAGTAATTGCTGTGGGGTTTTACAACTCTAAATTCAGGTGACAGGGGGCTGGGGATGTGGCTAAGCAGTAGCACGCTCGCCTGCGGCCAGGGTTCGATCCTCAGCACCAGGTATACAAAAAATATCTGTTACATCTACATCTACAACTGTTACAATTGTTACAATAGGGAACAGGCATCATGCAAGGTGATCTTGCTCTTCTTTAGGTAACTAGGAAAACTTTAACAGATAAAGTAAAATTTATCCTCTTGTCCCTCTAGGAGGGGACAGGTCAGTGCCCTTTTTGGCAGAGTAGAAGGAAAAGTCCATCCATGTGACTAATTTGATTTTGACTTCTTCTTTGCTTTCCAAAGCTGTTGTTTGTTTTGTTGTTGCCGTTGTTGTTGAGGTTGCCCCCTCCCTCATGACTGGAACTGACTTCCCCTAGTGTAAAGCATTTCTTTCAAGATTTAGAATGAGAGAGGACATGACACTCAGATCTGAAGGTGACAGCAGTAGTGAACTGTCAGCTTCACACTCTTGGTTTGCTATGATCTTAGGTGAGTCACCTCTTTCTAGGCTTAACGGTTTGACTAGATAATATCTGTTCCCTCCAAGAATTTTTGAGCCTTTTTAACAAGACACAGGGCCTTGGTATTAAGGGGATTTTTACATTTCACTGCTGGAAACTATCCTTCCCTGTTCTTCAAGGAGTAAAATTACAGTAAGAGCCAAAACAGCCGCCTACACGAGCTTCTGGCCCTTTAAAAGAAAAAAAAATGTAGAACAGGGCAAGAGGGCGCGGCCGAAGGACTCTGGAGCCTACTAAGCCCGCTTCTTCCGGAAAGTCTCCGAAGGCTTGTCGCTTAGCATCCTGGGACTTGCAGTTCCTTTGGGGTCGCTCTCCCTTGGTATCTCCCTGCTCCTGAGAAGGGATGGACTACAACTCCCAGAGGGCCAAGCGACAGCCCCGCGTCCTGTACTCTCGCTGCGGCTGGGCGGCTAGTTCAAGTTGCCATAGCTGCGAGTCTGGGGAGAGCAGAGTCAGTTGCGCCGCAGCGTTTGGTCAGTTACACCTTCTGGGTCACTGGTAGCCGCGGGAGCCGGGTGGGTCCTCGGCGATGATCCGGCATTAAGGACCTGGAATCATCTCTGTCTCAGGTACCTGCCCCACTGCCCCCTTGTCCTTTCTCTTCCACTTCCCTATCTTATCCTAGACCTTTTAGGGCCCACTTCCCCTCGTTTCAGGGGTGGGGTAACCAGAGCTGCTCAGAGATCTGGGGTGGCGCCGTGGGTGTGTGAAGTGTGTGGCGAGATCGGGGGAGATGGCTGTCCTCACCCCTCCTTCGGCATGGGCGTCCACAGTCAGATACTGACCAAGTTACTCAGTGACTCTGGGCGATGTTGTCCTCCTTTCGGGAGCAGCTCGCCCTGTCACTGGTCTCTGACGCTTTAGCTGCACAAGAGATTATAGGAGATTGGACTCCATCTGTAGGTTTTCCAGAGGATCATCTGGCATTTGCTGGCCTGTCCTAGGATATAACCTGATGTGTTTTTTTTTTTTGGGGGGGTGGGGAGGGGGTACGTTTTCTGTAGTCACAGAAAGTTTGCTACACTCAGGAACACTGTATAGGAAAACCTATTTATTTATTTATTTATTTTCCGTGACAACGTAGGAGTTGCCCCAACCTCAGCTGTTAGCAGTCTCTTATTTGGATTGTTTCTTAGGGATATCGGACCTTGAGTACTACATCCTTTATTGGTTTGATAAACCTAGTGTCTCACGCAGACGTCCTGTAAAACCAGACAATTATAATGTTGCAAGTGCTCAGTATTTATTACTTATTGTTATTGATTATACAGAACAGTGTCTAATAGAAATAAAATATGAACCACACAGGTAATTAAAAATTTTGTAGTACCCACATTAAAAAAGTACAAAGAAACTGGTGAAATTATTTTTAACAATTTACTTGGCATACTGTAAAAAAATATAAAAATATAAAAATAAAAATTTTTTTATTTTATAAAAGATATAAAAATATATAAATACAAATATAAAAATGTATCCAACATAGTAAATATAAAACCTACTGAGATATTTTACATCTTTTTTTTTTAAAGTACTAAGTCTCTAAATCTTGTGTGTATATATATATATATATATGTATATATATATACGTATATATATATATATATATATATATATATATATATATTTATTTATTTTTTTTGTGTGTGTGTTAGCTGGGCTTGACCCAGGGCCTTATGAATGTGAGACCAGCACTCTACCAACTGAGCTAAATCCTTAGCCCTATGGAGCGTGTTTTACATTTATAGTACATGTCAATTTGAACTGGCCAAATTTGTAGAGCTCAGTAACCATATGTGGCTAGTTACTGCTGTATTGGACAGCAGGAGGGGAAGATTAAAATTTTGACAGTTTTACACTGGCCCAGAGAAATTTTGTTGTACTTATTATTATTATTGCACCTGTATCCTCTTATGTCCTTCTGCCTTCGTATAATGGGCAATTTTGAAGTATCTTTCAACAGTTTTTTTTTAAATTAACTTTTAAAAGGACTCTTTTTTACGTGGATAGCTACAGTTCTCTCTGATGATAATCTGTGGATTCTTAAGAGACTATTTCCAAAACAGTAACAAAGAATTGAAAATATTTTTGTCTAACTCTTTTCTACAGCCAAAGACATTTCACTTTTATTTACTTTTGCTTACTTTTGTGCAATCCTATGTGTGAAAAGAACTGGGCTATGTATAAAATATTCTTTTAAAGAGGCTTAGACTGGCTTGGGAATATAATTGGGCCATCAATTCAGAAATAACGTGTTAATTCCTTAACCTGATTGATTTTACCAACAATAGACATGCCCAAGGACTTTTGACTATACTTGGGCTACAATTCACACTGCAGCATGGTCAAGTAAGCTCAAGGGTGACTAGGTACAGGCAGAAGCTATCTGTAAGGAGTATGCTGGCAGGGCACTTGCATATGAAGGATTCCAGTGAAGTCACTTGGGCATTTGGATGACCCTAGGAGCATTTTTTCTGTTCTATGATATGCTATAATCCACACATAAGGAAATTGGCCTACTTTTCACATTTTTTTTAAATTAAAAATTTTAAAGTTGTAGGTATGTGTTATCCCTTGTTTTCTTTATCTGTAGGTGGCTTGGGAAAAATACAAGGGCACCCAAAGATCATCTACTGACTAAATCTTTTGCCCTGAACTTCATGAAGAAATGATAGGAGGCAGACATATGTGCCTTAGAAGAGCACTGAGCTCAGAGGAGAGCAACGAGAAGTTTTGGGGGTGTGCTTTGTAAGTATGCATTCTTCCTTAGTTTCATTTTTGAGATAACAAGTTATTGCAGATTGAGTGAGGAAAAACAAACAAGCAAACAATGCCAACAAGTAGACTTTTGGGGGGGACAAGAAGCTCCTTTCTAATATGTGGTATATAAATAAAATAAGATAGTTTTCATGCAGAGTTACAAAAATTTAAGTGAGCAAAATATGTGATGATATCTTTACAACTCTTACAAAGCAACAGTATTGCAACTATTTCTATTAGACAAATATTTGAATAACTTATTTTATCCAAGGCACTGTGTTATGCATCTTTTTTCAGGCATATTTCTTTTATTATAGTTATCTTTATTTTGCAAAAGTGTCAGTTGAAGCTCAGGTTATTTGGTTTGCTTGGGATTCTGGAGCCAAAAGAGTGGTCTTTATTTCCAAATCTTTTGACTCTAAATATCAGTTCTGCCCACTTCACAGGTGCTCCATTGTTCTTTGTAATTGCCCTCTAATAGGATTTGATTTGTACTCAGCATTTTTGGGTTATGTGTACCATTATAGCAGAGTTTACTGTTAAAATTTGTCACTTAGGAAGAAAAAGTCGGCTACGATCTACATACTGTGGGGTCGGGCTCCAAATTCCTCAATAGGACACCCATAGCACAACAGTTAATAACTAGAATCAACAAATGGGACTTACTCAAACTAAAAAGTTTTTTCTCAGCAAAAGAAACAATAAGAGAGGTAAATAGGGAGCCTACATCCTGGGAACAAATCTTTACTCCTCACACTTCAGATAGAGCCCTAATATCCAAAGTATACAAAGAACTCAAAAAATTAGACAACAAGATAACAAATAACCCAATCAACAAATGGGCCAAAGACATGAACAGACACTTCTCAGAGGAGGACATACAATCAATCAACAAGTACATGAAAAAATGCTCACCATCCCTAGCAGTCAGAGAAATGCAAATCAAAACCACCCTAAGATATCATCTCACTCCAGTAAGATTGGCAGCCATTATGAAGTCAAACAACAACAAGTGCTGGCGAGGATGTGGGGAAAAGGGTACACTTGTTCATTGTTGGTGGGACTGCAAATTGGTGCAGCCAATCTGGAAAGCAGTATGGAGATTTCTTGGAAAGCTGGGAATGGAACCACCATTTGACCCAGCTATTCCCCTTCTCGGTCTATTCCCTAAAGACCTAAATAGAGCATGCTACAGGGACACTGCTACATCGATGTTCATAGCAGCACAATTCACAATAGCAAGACTGTGGAACCAACCTAGATGCCCTTCAATAGACGAATGGATAAAAAAAATGTGGCATTTATACACAATGGAGTATTACTCTGCATTAAGAAATGACAAAATCATAGAATTTGGAGGGAAATGGATGGCATTAGAGCAGATTATGCTAAGTGAAGCCAGCCAATCCCTAAAAAACAAATACCAAATGTCTTCTTTGATATAAGGAGAGTAACTAAGAACAGAATAGGGACGAAGAGCATGAGAAGAAGATTAACATTAAACAGGGACGAGAGGTGGGAGGGAAAGGGAGGGAGAAGGGAAATTGCATGGAAATGGAAGGAGACCCTCAGGGTTATACAAAATTACATACAAGAGGTAGCCAGGGGAAAGGGAAAAATAATACAAGGGGGAGATATGAACTGCAGTAGAGGGGGTAGAGAGAGAAGAGGGGAGGGGAGGGGAGGGGAGGGGGATAGTAAAGGATAGGAAAGGCAGCAGAATACAACAGACCCTAGTATGGCAATATATAAATCAATGGAAGTGTAACTGATGTGATTCTGCAATTTGTATACGGGGTAAAAATAGGAGTTCATAACCCACTTGAATCAAAGTGTGAAATATGATATATCAAGAACTATGTAATGTTTTGAACAACCAACAATAAAAAAAAAAAAAAATTTGTCACTTAGCCTGGCAGAGTGGCGCATGCTTGTCATCCCAGTGGCTTGGGAGGCTGAGATGGAAAAATCTCCAGTTCAAAAGCAACTCAGTGAGACCTTGTCTTTTAAAAAAATACAAAATAGGGCTGAGGATGTGGCTCAGTGGTTGAGTGCCCCTGAGTTCAATCCCCAGTACGCCCCCCAACCACCCCTCGCCCAGCCCCCCCCAAAAAAAGTCTCTTTAAATGTTCAAAGCCTTCTATTATTTTTCTTAGTTTTTTCAAAATATAATGGCTCTTACATTATTATTGAAGAGACAGGTATAATTTATGGTTTACATAAAATGAGCATATTCAACATGAATTGTCATTGACAATCAAGGGTATGATGTTAAAATTAAATTTTGCAACAGATTTAAAGTTATAGACGTTTTTAGTATTTTTGTGTTGCATATTGATAAGAGGCACTTAAGCATACAGAAGAGACACAAAGATTGCTGGTGTTCAAGATTCTTAGGATTAAAGAATTTTAGAGCTGGAGGGGCCTAACTGGATAATGTAGTCCAGAAATTCTCAACTGTGTAGTCTTGACACATTTTTTTTTTAAATTACCAGATTTTATTTAGCATGCCAATACAATTTATCCTGGTAATAAATTAATATGTAGTTATAAAAATGTTTGTGCATTTTAGTTAGAAAAATGCTTTTTAATGTATAAAGTATACGCAGATCCTTCAAACAGCCGACTTAATTTTCAAACTCAGAAGTGTGGTAACATCGCTGATGAAATTGGGAGTTTCCCTGTAATTCATGATTCAGAAGTTTTGAGTTTATCAAGGTTTCAATTGCCCTTTCCATTCTGGCAATCCCCCACACCTGAAATGAGAACTGATAGCTGAAAACGTTGATCCCATCTCCTATAGCTGTACAGGTGAGGGATCCACTGGCCTGGTCTCAAGACCCCAGAGCTAATCAGACAGAGATTGGATTAAATCAGTTCACAGAGGTGCTCCACAAATGTCTGTGGGGCTAAATAAGGCACAAGCATCACTCAGAACTCCAATCATACCTGAAAAACCTAGATTTTACTTTCTGCTTACTATACAATTAATTCTTGTTATGTTCTGTTATAGTTCTCAAACTTAAACAACACAGTTGCTTTAAAACAAAATCATTCCTATTATTGCAGCATTATCAACAATCACTGACTGCCAATGCTGTTTGTATTTCTTTTCTCCTGGGATGTTTAAACTTGGGCAAATTTTCTTGCTGTTCTATGCTCACAGTAGACCCACACCAAGGATGTCTGTTCTTGCTTGAAATTCATTGGCAGCAGAGAAAGTTTATATATAGTTAGTACCATCTAAAATGAGGTTGAGACAGTTCATTTCTCTTTGCAGGTCACTGCCCACTAGAGTTAACTTGTATCCTGCTCTGTTCATCTGAGCAGTCACTTTGCTTTTCAAAGTTGTGTGGATTACTTCTGGGCTGACAGTGTTCCAAGCAGCAGTGAGACTTCTCATCATGTCACAAATATGCCATATAATGTACAAAGTATATCTAGCATATAATTTTTGATTTATTATGTCTCAGCCTAATGGTTGAATACAGCCATGCTAATGCCAGATTTTTTTTTTTAAGTCCACTTGTTTTAATTTAAACTTCCAAAGATTGTGTGAGTTTATTTATCAACCAGTATAGAACACTCATACTCTAAGAAGCTTTTCTAATTGCAGGAGCCATACCTAAAACAACTTGCCAGGTATGGGTGCATTTTCATATAGACAGCAAAGTTGTGTTTATAATGGAAATTTTTTTCCAATTTTCTTGTGATTCTAATTTCTTGCTACTCTCAGCACTCTAGCAAAGGAAGACTAATAGTCTATCTTCATATATTTCTCTTACTCCCTAGCAACATTTCTTTGTAGGAGTGCATGTTTGGTTTGGTTGCATGCTGTAGAGGCTTATTAGATGTGTCCACATGGACATATTTATTCAGAACAGGCCTCCCATTTTTAAGTTCATTCTCTATTGTAGATGCTTTACTTTTTAGGAGTAGTGACACAATACTGTGATAGGCTAAAAGCACTGGAACTAGCCACAGAGACTTGGCATTAACCTGTCTGTGAAATGCAATTTCATTAGTTTTATCAGAAAATAAACAAAAATCAAGATACAAAAATATGTGCTTTGATCTGGTAAAATAGTTAAAGCATTCATTTACTAATTTGGCATGTTTAACTCCTCTTGTTGTTAACAACTTTGCTTCCTTCTGATTTTTTTTTTTTAATCTTGTCATGATTTTTAAGGAACATAAGGACTCTCCATTTCTTCAATCATTTCACTGTAGATTTTTCTTCCTTATTCACTACCACAATAGAACTCTGTGCATGAAGTGTAACAGAAAAAACATGCTGAACAGAACCTGAACATTCTAATAATAGCAAGACTGGGGAGACTGGCTTGGTGAGGGAACTGGAAGTGCAGTACTGATGAAGGAATAAATTTTAAGTTAGAGTAATAAAGCTGATGTCAAATTTCAAAGAAAGGGCTAATTTTAACCATATTGGTTACTAATTAAAAATATATCTTTTAAACTGAGGTAGATGATGCTGTTATCAGATACTGAATTAGGTTTAAGGTATAAGGGAAAGAAAGCACTGATATAAAATTATCTTCATTTAAATTCAGATGGATAATTAAGAATGCTTCCAATTCAACATCCTAAACATGAAATCCAGGTATGACCTATCTGGTGCTCACTTTTCTATTTGAAGATGAACTCAGCAGTTGGTGAAAAGATCCACACGCTAACAGAATGGCAAACCACAAAACAGTTGTCCCCATGAAAAAAATCAGTTACTCTGCATTTGATATTTCCACCTGGGCTCATTCTCAACTGTTCAGGATGTGGATTCCTGAAGGTTTCTTCAGCATTTAACTAATTCTTTGTTGGTTGAAGGGGCCGGGACTGTTTCTCCACACATAAATTGATCTTTGTCATAAATCACTTTTATAATGAGAGAGCAGCTAGGACACGTTGCCACGTCTTCCCCATTCTCCAAATCTTCCTTGGTGATAGAAAAGTTATCCCCACATGGACAGGGGTAGAAATACGTTTCGGAGTCCTCCTCATATTGGAAGTCCTCGATCTCCACCTCGTCGTGAAACACTGCCATGGGGTCGTTGGGGCCGGCAGAGGGCAGGTGCCCCAGCCGTCTGACAACGCCTCTGTTGGTGAAACTTCCATGTCTTGACACATTTTGAAACAATCTAAAAATACCTTAGACTGGATTCACTATTATTTCTGTAATAATTTCACTTGGTTGATTCTGATATGAAATGATTTTAATATAGTCATATCATTTCATAGCATTTTTTTTCTTGTAACAATGTATTATTACATATCCACACATAAAATCCTACCTTTTCTCTTGTAATGGCTACATAGCAGTTTGATGTATCCATTATCAGCTAATTTGTATTTTTTCTTATAAGTATAAATAATTCTGCAGTGAAATTCTTATACATATCTACACTTAAGATGTATAAATATATTTCCTTTTGTTTTCCTAGGATGACATTTATAGAAGTAGAATTTGAAAGTCAAAACGTATGCATATTACTTAACTTTTATTTATATTTCGAAGTTCTCCAGAAGAGCAGTTCTAATTTTTATAGCTAATACTCATACAAGTATGCCCTTATGAACCCCTGATTAAAAAAAAGAATGTAATTATATTATTTTAATTTGCAATTCTTTAGTGAAACTAAGTATGTTTATACATTTGTTAGTGCTATTTGTATCCTGTGAATTGCCTGTTTATGTATCCTTTGTGCCTTTTACTACCAGACTATTCTTCTTGTACTTTTAAAAAGCTGATTAATCTTTTGGTTCTCATTTGTGAATATTTTTCTGAAATTTTCCTTTAGTTTTAAAATCTTTCTGGTGTTTTATTATCAGTAATTATGGATGATTTTTAGAGGCTTATCAGGCATTTTCAGGTGTATATACCTCTGATAAAGGCCTGATAAATTCATATAGCTTTAACATAGATCTTATACAATGCTGATACTTGAAGTGTTTGGGAAATGGAAATATTTGTGGTTACATGAATCCATTTAGCTAATGAACATTTAAAAATCTTCTCTCTGCTTAGGTTTTGTCAGGAACCAAGTGCTGGTGAATGAATATACCCATGAGTGAATGGATGAGTGAATTAATGATAAGCCTGATGCTGAATATTCTTAATTAATTGTCCACACCCCACTTGATAGAGAACTAGGACTTTGGGTTATTTTTCCCTCTTTCAGCGGGAAGCAGTTTGGAGATGTTGTTGCCCATTTTTCTATAGAAATGGAATGTAGAAATTGACAGTGGGGAAATGTAAAAGTGGTCCACTTTATGATTTGAATATCCCTTGCTGCTGTTCCATTGTAATTTATTTTTAAAACGAATGTGTTTCTTTCTCTTTCTCCTTTCGCCTCTCTAATCTCTCCTTTTCCCTAATCCCAGGGGAAACAGGACTACCTTTCGTCCCCATTTTAGGAAGATTTGTCTGTCCCACTTTAGGGATGAAGTAATCCAGACTTTGGGATTGTTACCTGTAGATCTCAATAATGACTGTCTTCCAAATTAACAAGTGAATTACAACTCCAACAAAGAGCACTTGGAATGTAGTCTTTAAATCTCATCTTTGAAAGCTCCTTGTTCTTGCCAACAGGTAGAATCACAGCAGTGGGACAGGAGTCCCCTGTTTCCCCTTCACTAGCAAAGCAATAAAACTTCTTTTTCCTTTTTCTTAAAAAAAAAAAAAAAAAAAGCTAGCATAGACCCTGGTTTGTAGTTAGAATCCTTCTTACTGAATTTACACTTAAATTTATTTTATTATCCTGTCTGATTAATCTGGAAACAAATTTCAAACTGCTAGGCTTTATAAACAGCAAGTACTAATTAAAATAATAAAGAAATTCTTTTGGAAAATGGCCTAGATTAATTATCTCAAGTCTTCAAACAATAGGGACTGAGTTGTAAAATAGCATAAACATGAATACTTAACAATGTCTATTATAGGATAAATGAGATACACAATTCAAATTCATTTTAACACATACTAAAACTTATTAGTAACTGAATCAAACCTAAGGTTTACTTGAGTAATTGTTAATCATTTTAATTTACAATAGTCGTTTTTAGCTTCTTGCATTCCTCAATTATTTTTTTAATATTTTATTTTTTAGTTATATTTGAACACAATACCTTTATTTTGTTTATTTATTTTTATTGGTGCTGAGGATTTAACCCAGAGCCTTGCACGTGCTAGGCGAGTGCTCTACCTCTGAGCCACAATCCCAGCCCCTCCTCAATTATTCTTTATCTGTACTATAAAACTCTAAATTCAAATTACCTAGGCTCTGGGGCTGGAGATGTGGCTCAAGCAGTAGCGCGCTCGCCTGGCATGCATGCGGCCCGGGTTTGATCCTCAGCACCACATACAAACAAAGATGTTGTGTCCACTGAAAACTAAAAAGGAAATAAATATTAAAAAAAAAAATTATCTAGGCTCTTCCCCATCTGGATCCATTCTCTGTGTTGTTTCCATGTACCAGTTGCCACTCACACACAAACCTTTTTTAGCCATTTTAAAGTCTTCACTCTCCCACCATCAAGCTCTTTTTTCTTTCTACCATTCATAAAATTGACTATTCATTCTTTAAAATAATAATCACAGGGACTGGGGCTATAAATCATGATGTATTTGCCTAGCATGCGTGAGGACCTGGTTCCAATTCCTACTACCACAGGAAAAAAAATAGAAAAAAGAAAAAAAATAGTTATAATAATTCACTTTTTCTACAGTATTTCCCTTTACTCAGAAACACATAGCTCAGGCTAAACCATGCAAAGGCCAGATTGTGTTAGAATAAAACATCTTTCTCTTAGATAGGCTTATACCTATAGGTAGTCCAAGATCTTTCTTCTCAAGAGACTTCTGGTAAGATCAACATAGCATGGTCCATGTCCTAAAGAGCCAGTAGCAGATACAAAATAAGAAACACAGAAAGACAATCAGAGAGGATTCCTGAAATCATGGCTGACAGATGGAAACCTTTAAAACAGACAGACCATACATACAAATTTTTTCCACTTACTTGCCTCTGTCAGACCAACTCCAACTGCAAGATTGTATAATAATTCAGAAAGCTATTCAAAAGCTAGATCATTACAGTAAAACATTATCTTAGACAGGCTTACACCTATAGGTGGCTCTATCTTCAGCTTTGCCTCTGACAGACCAACTACAATTGCAAGATTGTATAAAAAAGAAACAGAGACAACCAGAGAGGAGCCCCACAACCATGGATGACAGATGTAAACCTTTAAAATAAACCAGTCAGGATCTTTCCCAAAAGACTACCTATAGTATCAGTGCAGTATTGGCCATGTCTTAAAAGAGGCAGTAACAGATACAAACAAAAACACAGACAGACAACCAGAGGAAATTCCCAAACCCAAGGTCAACAAACAGATGAGAACCTAGAACAGACCAGAAGGAAGTAAATATCCCTAGGTTCTGGAGTTCTGCTTAACCATGACTCTTAGACCAATGGCACCACAGATGTCCCCACAAAGAAAGACCAGGTGTGTGGACTCAAGGGTCTTGCATACACACCAAGGGATTTACCAGATGTCCAAGGGTGTTACAACTTTACTGAGTTCAGTTTCCTTTTTCTCAAAGTGGATCACCATGGAGTAATCTGTACCATTCAGGGAGAGAAGACAGGAGTTCCCCAAAGCAAAAGGAGTTTGGCAGCTGCTGGGGTATTCCCTCATTTCCCTTTGCTCACCAGAATAGCTCCTCTGGTACGACCCAAGACAAACTCACCTGTTTTCTTACTCTCCCGAAGTTGGCTCTCAACAATTTAGTTGGCTAGCTACTTTGCATCCTCAGCTTAGAAGTGAGGTTGCTTGGAGAATCAAGCCTGCCCAAGAAAGCTGGAGCAGGGGCTGCTTTCAGGTCCCATCTGGGTGTGGTGCTAAATTTGTCACTGAAATCTTGGTCCTTGTCCCTGAAGCCAATCCAGTAAAGCCAACAGGTTTTGAGAAAAAGGAAAAAGTTTTATTGCTTTGGTAGCAAAGGAGAAACACAGGTGATTCCTGTCCCAGAGGCTGTAATTCTTGCTGCTGTTTTGCTGTAACAGAATATCTGGGACTGCGTGATTTATAAAGGAAAGAATTTTATTTGGGTTACAATCCCAGTGTCTAGATAGCCCATGCAGCACCATGCTATTATCTGAGAAGAACCCCACTGGCTGCCTGGGCAATGAGATGGGGAGGGGAGGTCACATGGCAAGAGAAGTAGCAAAGGAGGCAGCTGAGAAATCTAAACTCCTTTTAACAATCCATTTTTTAAAATATATATATATTCTGACACAATATCTTTGTTTTACTTATTCATTTATTTATTTTATGTGGTGCTGAGGATCGAACCCAGTTCCTTATGAATGCATGCATTCGAGGCAAGCGCTCAATCACTGAGCTATAACCCCAGCCCCCAACCCTTTGTTTTGGTGACCAATTAAATCCTGGAAAACCTAACCCAGTTCCCAGCATCCAGCTGTTAATCCTTTCAGAGGGTGATGTCTCAGGTGACAGAACCACCTTCCTTCTAATCAGTCCCCACCTCTTGAAGATTCCTCCACCTTTCAAGATCCCTATACAGCGACCAAGCATCCCAAGCATCCGGCACATAAATCTTTGGAGGACAAACCATAGGAAACCATGAACAAATAGTCTGATGAAATTTAGAGTCTAGTAGGTAGACAGACAGGTAAACAGCCAGTTAGCAAACTGTGGGATGTGTTGAGGTCCTGCCACAGTGGGAATGCAGCAGAAGGCACTTGGGGCAGTGAAGGAAGTCACTCAAGGGAAAGTTTCCTCTGGACTGAAACTGGAAGGAAAAGTTGGAGTTAGTTAAGGGAAAAGAAGGGACAAGAATGTTCAAGGTGGTAAGTGTAGGATAGGCCTGAAAGTGTGATGAGTTTGACGTATTTGGGAAAATGAAAACAAAACATCCATGGCACCAATAATTATATTTCCTGTAGTATTTAATTAGTGTCTTGCTGCGTTATGGAACTGTGAGAATGAAGAGGGAAGAAAGATCACTTCTGTCTGGAGAGAGGAAACTTCACTGAGATTGTATTATTATTATTATTAATTA
The DNA here is from genome assembly GCF_048772815.1 of Callospermophilus lateralis. NCBI lineage: Eukaryota > Metazoa > Chordata > Mammalia > Rodentia > Sciuridae > Callospermophilus > Callospermophilus lateralis. The sequence goes on from NC_135307.1 coordinate 23,556,952, forward strand.
AAAATTTTTTTTTGGTACTGGGGATTAAACCCATGGGTGCTCTACTACTGAGCTATACCCCAGCCCGTTTTATTTTTATTTATTTTTATATGTGGTGCTGAGGATTGAACCCCGTGCCTTACGCACACTGGGCAAATGCTGTCCCACTGAGCCACAACCCCAGCCCCTGAGATTGTATTATTTAAGCTTAGCCTCGAAGGATGAGAATTTATGTAGGTGGGAATATTAACAGGAGAAGGCATTCCAATACTAATGAGGGTTGGGAACATAGGGGAATAGCTGGTGTAACAGCAGAATGTAGGCCTTATAGTCCATGATTTTTTTTTTTTTTTTTTTTTTAAGAGAAAGGTGAGTAACTGGGGTCTTGAATTCTTGATTTCTAGATCCAGTGGGCAGTGGTGAGTCAGTGAAGGTTGGAAAGGATAGGAAAACAGAGTTAGGAAGCTATTTTCATAGCTAGGTACAAGTGAAGAAAAGTCTTGAATTGTAAGTAGTGCTCAGGGCAATGACAAGGGAAAACTGGTTAGGACACTCCACCTTCCAGAAAGATTTACACACTTGGCAGCTGTGTAACCTTGAGTACCTTAGTTTCTCTAAGCCTTTTTTCTCAGGAATATATTGTGATGGACATGGTACCTATTTATAGAGTTATTGTCATATAGCAATTTTTGATGTTAAAGCCTTAGCTATTATCTTTAAGATTTTTGGAATTGGCATTCTTAACTGGGGTCCACTCCATGTACCTCAGAAATTCAATTTTGTGATATAATCGATTTTAAATGATACCAATTCCTTTCTGGTATTTTCTAATTCTTTTCTAATCCTATGTATCTTAAATTTTAATTTATTCATTTAAAACATTTGGGAAGGATTCACATGCAGTGAAGGATAAGTCCCTTTTAATTTAGAAATTTTTATTATATTTTGGAAAGAAAATATATATCATTCTATTTATCTACTTTTAAAATTCAGATAAGAAACATAGAACTTTTCAATAAATATATTAGTAAGTATAATAAAATGTATTCCGGATCTTTATTATAGAAAAGTTAAGGGAAAGATGAAAAGGTATAAAGTAAAAAAATGGTGGGCAAGAAAGAAAATATAGGGATTGGGAAAGAATGGTGGGAAAAGAAAGCTGTGTACATATACCATCCCAAAAGATAATATTTATTTATTTATCTTAAAATAAGGCTTTAGGATATGACTTCTAAAAATATAGGAACATTTTCCTGTCTAAAAGAGGTTGTAATCATTCTTAACAAGAAAAAAGATTATTTTAAAGCCATCCTAAAATAGCTGTAGAAAGATGGATTTATAGCAGATTTACATATTTAACACTTTACCATCTTATTTTAATTTTTAAATCTCTATTTCCAAGTAAATAAGTATTTAAAGAATACTCTGACTTTAAATGCATTTCTGGAGAGGATGAGAAGCATGGATCATGAGAAATAAGGAGCAAAGGGCAAAAGAAGCTTTTCAGTGATGTATTTGGAACTTAAACAATGCTTTTTACCTGTGTGAATACAATGGGAAAAAGCATGTGACTTAGAAATACAAGATTTGGGTTCTAGTTCTGCTATTTTATTTTTTTGCAAAGCAAAAGTACTTAAACATTCATTTTATTTTAGTAGCAAAAGTAAAGTTGTAATTATATCAACTTTATAGGATTGAAATAAAAACATGAGAAAATGCTAATGTAAAGACTTTGTAAGCTCTAAAGCCATATGCAAATTTAAGGAATAAATGACAAAAAGAAATATTTCCCTTTGTTAAAATTGTCATTGTTTTTTGGTTCACTAGGAAAGTCAAGAATACTTTCTTTTTAACAAGTATGCTTTATGAAATGCTTAAGAAACAACTTGTTTTTTATGAAAAACTGAAGTTGTTAGGGGAAACAAATACTCCAATTGCTACTTAAAATTACTTTGAATTTTTTTTTCTCAAATACTGCTAGACTGTCATGTATTCTATCAACTGCTTATGCCTATTTTTTGCATCCTAATTTGGATTTGCCTTTTTTATTTCCATCATTATAAGAAGACTATCACATACATCTGCAGTCTGAAACCAATCTCTTCTGAAGGATTAATAGGGTTCAGAGGAAACTTCAGCAAATCAATTATCTTCTGAACCAAAGCAAATGCTTTATTAGTAAAAACTATATATAATATATACGTATGTGTACACATATACATATATATGTATATACATATACTTATGATATATCTCTATATATATCAGCATTTCTGTATAACAGATAAAACATTGATGCATACAACAATAAATGTTTAATGCTTGGACAATGGGTCAGTTAGGCTGTCTGTTTATTGTGTCAGACTCGTTCACTTGTCTGGGGTGAGCTGCCTGGTCTGCTGAGCTAAGCTGGAAGACACTGGGGCATGTCCTCATACTCAGGAAGAGTTTTAGAGCAAGATGAAAAGAAAGAAGACTTGCAAGAGAACATGTGCCACTGCATACTCCCATTTCAAGCCTCTACTTGTATCACAACCACTACAATCCTATTGACCAAGCAGAGCCCAGAGTTGGGGGTCCTTGGCAGGTAACTACTTATGGTGAGAGGGCAGCGTATATAAGAATTTCGGCCACATTATATAATGTATTACACTGGTGTCCCTTTTCTCCCACTTAGTTTCTGGTAAACACAGTAATGGGAAGACTTTCCCTCCTCCATGCCCTTCCCCCATGATGTTCTGCTTCATCTTGGGACCACAGCAATGGATTTGGTTGACTGTGGACTGAGACCTCTGATACCATTAGACAAAATAAACTTTTCCTCCTCTAAGTTGTTCTTGTCAATTATTTTGGTCACAGTGATGCAAAACCTGACTAAAACACCATGACTAATGTGGAAGCTCTGTCAGAGCATCAGTCTTTGTAGTCTGTTTTCCCTTATTTGTCTTCTGTTCCGTAGAGGAGTCTATCTTTCACATATTTGATCCTGATTAATTCTTCCTAATTGAACTGCTAACTTTCACCTGGGCATTAATTCTTCCAAATTTCCTTTCCTGCTTTTTTTTGCAAATTAGGATTGCAAAATCAGCTACTAAGATAGAGGGACCAATTCAGTAACACATTGTGTGAAGCAGGCCTGGATGGGATTGGGGCAAATGAGAAGATGCCTACCTAACTGTAGGGAAGACATTGTTTACATTCATTGCCATGGGAATATTTATTCCCAGCATTGCCAGACCTTTGGATTTTTCAAGAGAAGCTGAAATTAGAATTATTTGTTTTCAAATTAAAGTTGTAAAATAGTGTTGTTAAACACACATTGGTAGGTTGAGTTTGTTTAGGTCCTCCAATTTTTATTGTCTGATTTAAGCCAAATGGCCAGAAACACAAAGCAAACTCTGTCTTTTTGTTCATGCTGATTTCTTGTTCAGTGTGTGGCGATTTGGACTATTAGAGGTTGTGTGAACTCTCTGAAAACTTAACTCTTGTCTGCTATTTTGGAAATATTGTATTATTTTAAAAATTCTATTTACAAATGCAAGAGTATATATAATTTCAATGCTCAGCCAAATAATAAATTCATCCCAGAATTTTGGTAGCAATCATTTTGTGGAAGTTTTCTTTCTTTCTTCTTCTTCTTTTTCTTTCTTTCTTTCTTTTTTTTTTTTTTTTTAAATCTTGACCTGTTTTCTTTTTATTTAATTTTTTTCAACTGCCTCATTTATTTTAGAAGGGTTGTAGTTATATGAGTCTAAAATATTTGTGTAATTCTGTTGGGGGGGCTATTAAGTAACTTAATTTTCTTTTGAAATTTCCTGGTATTTAACAGATAGCTACCTAGTCATCTGAGCAGCTATATTTGCATGTCTGCATAATCAGTCATTTTGTATGCTGAATGGACTTTCCTAGAAAACATGTCTTTGTATTTCTTGCTGCATGGACATTTATCCATGTGATTCTTCCCTTGGTGTTGGACCAGGGTGGACCTCTCAATATTGGGGAACAAAAATATAGCTTGCGAGTTGAGCCTACCAGGTTTCTTTCATGGAATAGTGAGGTGTGTGTATGTGTGCATGTGCATGTACGCATATGTGAAAGAAAGCATTCTATTTCTTCCAAGTTAACTTTCCAAAATTTATTTCCTTACATATAAAATGGATTACAGCAGTATTTACTTTGTAGGGCTCATGTTAGGATTAAGTTAGCTAAAGTGTAAAGTGCTTAGAACAGGGCTTGGCCCACAATGAAGGCCATATAAGTGTTGGTTATCAATACTGTTGTTTACTTCAGCTTCTGCCATGATGATCACTATTACCATTCATTTTCTTTTTTCTTATGTTTCTTTCACTTATACTAGCTCTAGTGTGTTCTGGGATTTTTGGGAACTCAGAATGTTGATTTCAATAATAAATATTGTTCTTATCAGATTATTATTATTTTTTAAAGAAGAGTTTCTTTTCTTATTATTTGACATCCCCGACCCCACCTTTTCTTGACCGACATTCATATGAAATAGCATAGTAATTAAAAGGTTGGACTTTGGAGATAAGACTCTTTGGATTTGAATTCTGACTCTGCCAGTTACTAAGTTATTTTACTTCTTTATGTTTTAGTTTTCTATAAAATGAGGATGATAATAATATTATAAGGATTAAGTGAGAGTACATAGAAGGTAGATAGTACAGAGGTTAGTTCATAGAAGACTACAAATATATAGCAATTATTTTAATAAAGTTGAACATTATCACACCTTTCTGTAAGTGCAAGCAGGTAGTATTGTATCATTTGTATTCTTGCGATTTTACAAAACAGCAAGTTAAAATGAAAAAATTTGACGGTGATTTATGTCATATATTTCAAGTTGTGAGGTGTCCTATTTATTTAAAAGGCATCTATAAGTTATGGTTTGAATTCAGTCTCTTCTAGCTGTGTAGCCACTGGGACTCTCTCTTTTTTTCATTTTCAAAAAAGATGATACTTTATTCATTTGAGACAAGAATATTGAGTATGTCAGATGGTATTCTGAAGCAGGGAATAGAGAGGTAAATAAGATATCATTTCTGCCCTCAGAGAGGTTACAAATCCTGCTTTGCAAGGTTGATAAGAGGATAAGCTAACCTTTACTGAGACACTTTTTATTTGCAAAGTTCCTGTCCCATCTAGGTGCTCAGTGAGTGGTGGCTCTATATTTGCACCTCTGATATTCTGATTTCCTATGATGTGTTCCTATTGTAAAATCAAGGTACGTGTTTGCTTTATCAATTTTTAAAAAAATCTTTCATATTGATTTTTACTTTTCAAATCTGCTTATTAAACTTTCATCTTCAAGTTCTTCAGCAAGAACATCATTATTTTCTCCTTGACTCTTGGAGAAATTGGCTATGCCACAGTTTGCTGGATCATCTGGTACTGCACTTTAAATAGTTTTAGAGTAAAGGCCATTATTTGTGTAACATGTTAAGGCAGGAGGCTTGAAAGCTGGGAACTAACTCCAGAGGGGGGGGAAATAGATCACGTGCTTGCAAAAAAGTCCTCAGATGGTGTTGTACATACAAGACCCCCCAAAATAAGTGCTTGCTTACATGGACCCTATTAGTGGTAGTTCTTGTCTAAAGTCTGCTGTCTTTTTTCTTGTGTCTTGGACCTGTTTTGTATTAGAATCCCCAATATTTTCTCATCAGATGCTTAAATCCCATGAGTAAATATCCCTTTTTGGCTACTCATTTATTTCTTTCTGTCTTTACATATGCAGACTTCTTCAAAGAGTGATTTATACTTATAGCTGCTGCTCCTTACCTCCTGTTTACTGTACAACCGGGCGCGCCTTCCTCACTTACACTGCTTTACTCAGACTGCTTTTGATATGGTCACTAACAGTTCCAAAGGATGCTTTCTAGTCCTTTTCCTATGTGACCTGTTATATTAGTGTATCAGAGTTTAGTTTCTCTCTAAACGGGAGACAGACACCCCACAGAAATGTGAACAGGATAAGTTTAACATAAAGTAGGGGTTGGTAAGCTATTTCCCATGGACCAAATTCAGACCACTGTAGGCCAAACCAAATGACCTCATTCATTTACATATCGCCATGCTTTTATGCTACAGTTGCAGTGACAGAGACTATATGTAATGGGATTGTCTCTAAAGGAATAGAAAGAACTGAGAATTCCCAAGATTGAAGGAAAGTATTCAAGGCAGGTATCAACTTGGAGGAAGGTGCTCCTGGAGGCTGGGATTCAGAACTTGCTAGAGAAGGTATTTGCAGCCCATTGGATGGTGGCAAGACTGGATATCTTAGACCAGAGCTGAGCAAGTACTGAATACTGTTCTAGGACAAGGCAAATATGGCTGAAGGGCAGGAAACTGCAACCAGGACTGATATCAGGAAACATCTCTGGGGTGTGTGTAGGTTGAAGTTGGGAGATTGACTGCAAAGGTACCTGTTGCCATTCACTGGGAATCTGAGTAGGGAGGTGGCGCTATTAAAACTTGATGGGGATTGACTGCCCTTCAGCAGGATGCTGAAATGGGAATGCAGCAAATGGAAAACTTTGGAACCAAGATGAGAACCCCGTTCCTCCTGTCGTGTCCTTCTAGCGTCCTCTATGGCAAAACTTACTGTTACACCAACTAAAAAAGGAGAAGTGTTTAAAGTTTCTGTTTACAAGGATCAGAATGGAGAGTATGTTTGGAGTTGAGAGACAATAAATTAGCTGGCAAAATTTTTACGAGTTCTTTTCTCACTTTCTTCAAACTCTCCTTTCCACAAATTTTGTTATACCATTTTACCTGATTTCCTGCTTAGTTTTCATGGTTGAGTCTCGCTTGCTAGCTCCTTCTTTCTGCCTTTTGTATGTTGGGGTTCTTCAGGGATTTTCCCTTGCTGTTCTTCTTACTATGTATTTTTTTTTTCTTCATGGTCTCATCCATTCTCATTCTGTCATCTCCCAGCATTTCCTTAATACCACATATCCAGGTGCATGTTAGACATCTTTACTTTAATTCCTTCCATGTTATACAAATTGACTCTTCCTTCCTACCTGAAACTTGGAGAAGTTCTATTTATGTTTCCCTACAATAATTTTCTCTTACTTACTCATTTTAGTAGTCCATAATCCAGCCAGCTACCAGGATCAGACATCTGTATTTCATCTTTTATTCTTTGTCTCATATTTAGTTCATCTCTGCCACTCTTTGTCTCTACTGTCATTGGCTTATATGTGCACTTAATGGGTTGCGATGGTGTCTAAACCCAGCTCTGTAGGATGTCCTTTTTACCATGTCACTTCCTGCTCAAGATTGTTTTCTCCCCCTTTATAGTAGTAGCTTTTAAATGTTTTTCTTTTCTTTTCACAATATAATTCTTTTAAAAGCCTACCCATACATAGCAAGCCAGAGCACAAAAATCACATGAAGGTAGCAAAGCTCATGGGAAAGGTAAAAGAGATGTACATATTTGGGCCATCTCTAGTTTCTCTAAGATAGTCTTTAGCTGGACTCTATTTCTTGATCTTAACCATCTATCAAACTTGTACTCTTTCAAGATGGGTGGAAGGATCCTGACCTGACTTCTCTAGAATTTGTCTTATTTCTTAGCTTACCATATGAAATAACTCTCATACTTTTTATTCCTCCCATTAAAATGTGACTTACTTGTTTACTTTGATCTGTAATTTCTAATGTAGTAATTATAACAGGCTGATGGACTGGACAGTTGATTTTAATCTTACTTGAATTTTATTTTTATATGGAAAGGGTTTGAGGCAGAGCTCTCAAATCCTTTGGCTATTGAATCATTGAGAAATACATTCTAAAATTTGAATTTGTCTTATGATTAGGCTTAAAATATACTTCCCATTTCCCTTCTAAATATCATCATCATTACCTTGAACATCTTCTTTGAGGACAGTTGCCATAGATAGGGACTGCTGAGGCACAATGGAGGCTATAGAAGCAATCACCTACTTAACATGCACTAGTCAGTCTTTGTGAAATATCATCCCTGATGTTGGGTGCTTATCTTTTATGGAACAGCTTGCAAATCCTAATTGTTTTAAACTGACTCTGAGGAAAAGAGATTTGAGAATCAATAAATTATAGCTCTCATACATACAAATGTGCATCATTATAATGAAGACAATCTGATGGCTCTTTTAGGTCAAATAACAAAAGAGGTGGACTTGAGTTTATAAAGGCTTTCTTCCAATCCTCTTATTACAAGGTTTGAATATGGTTTTACTCTCTCTGGTCACTGTGTTCAGGTTTGCATGTGGGCATTTGTCTTAGATCCTCAGTGGGAGTGAATTGATGGGGGTTTGCTACTTGCTTTGGTGGCTGTATGTCTTCTTTATAAGCTTCATTAAGGCAGAAACAACAATATTTATATCTTTAAATATTGATGTGTTGGGAACAACTAAATAACTGTTCTAAGAATTGTACCATCTGCTTTCCAGACCCTGAGCTTTCTCTAAGATTTTAGAGACTTTTATTCAAGGTCACACATCTTAGTCCTCTTAAGACTCTGGAAAGGTCTAAAAAACAGGTAGCACAAATGTCGTTTTCTTGTCAGTGACAAGGTTTGTTTTTATCAATTACTGCTTTCTTTAATTGAAGGAAAGACTTTTTTCACCTAAAACCAGAATTTGGAAAATTCACTTTAGTTAAATTTTTCTTCAAGAGCACAATCATTCTTCATATTTATTAATTTATTCTTTTCTATCATAAGGAATGTTTAAAGTTCAAATTGAGTGAGAATGAATTTCTCACTCAATTTGAACTTTTTCTTTTAAACTTTTAAAAATAATGATTAAAAATTTCCTTGAGTATATACAGATGCTTTTATACTTAATAACTCTTTGGGCTTCAAATTACAATATTGATTATATGTCACTCATGAACCATTTTTGGTTTTCAAAGTAAAATTTGATTACATAAGCAATATTAGTTTCTATTAATATATTTTCACATAGTCCTTCAATTTTTAAGTTCTTTCTGGCCTTTAGAATTTTTCTTTGAGTCAGCTTTTTAATCTAGTAACTGTCTTTTAGCATAAGTACAAAGAGAGAATAGTACACAACTTGAATAAAAGTTAGCTTATAAATTAGCTTATAAACTCATGATAAATGATTTCTGTGGCTAGCCAGTGCCCTTTAGTATGAACTGTGGAGACTGGCATTGTGATCCCATTTTGTCAGACTAGTTAGTGAGAACTAGAGACATGGCCCTACCTCGATAGATGTCAGAAGACTAGAATATAAGGGCAAGAAGTTACCAGGGAGGAAAATGAAATATGTTCCAAGGAAAAGGGAGTACTGAATATTGAACTTTAATTTTAACTCATTATTTGGGTTGCCAGTTTGTTAATCTGCTGTTAGCCTATTAACCTACAATCTTTTTTAAAAAAAATTTTAAAGATGTTGATGGATCTTTATTTTATTCATTTATGTATATGTGGTGCTGAGAATCAAACTTGCTTCACACATGCTAGGCAAGCGCTCTACCACTGAGCCACAACCCCATGCCTTTAACCTGTGATCTTTGAAGGTGATCTTTATACTTGTTTTTCTTTCTTTTAAATAACATATTTTCCCTCCTGATTATACAATAATAATACAAGTTCATGAAAGACAGGAATGTTTAAAACAATAGAAATTCATGAAGTACAGGAATGTTTAAAACAATAGAAATTAGCTGTACACACTGGATGGTTAATATACTTTTGGTATATTTTCCTCTCCTTTATTCCTGCCCTTTCCTGTGCCTCTAAATTTATATAAGGGTAATTAATATGCATCCAGATAACATAGTGTTTATTATAAAACTGAAATTCATACTTTTATTCCTTGCTTTGCCATTAAATATTCTCTAGAAACAGGATAAGGTATTTTAAGATCATTATACTCTTAAAATATATGGATGCTCTGTATTTTTAATCATTCTCTTATATTTTGAAATTTTAAGTTATTTTTATTGTCCCTTTAGTACAACTTTGGGTAAATATTGTTATATATAAATTTTTGTATGTATTCCAGATGATTTTTTATGAGAACTTTTTAAAAGTATTATTACTAGATCAATGGTAATTATCTTGATAGGGTAGTTGCTTGCAGATATCAGGCATTATATCAATTGAGACATTCTTAGACAAGAGTGCTCTTTCCCTGTAACCTCGCTGTCCATAGATATTATTATTTAAAAGAAAATAATAGGTTAGAAAGTGATGCCATTGTTTAATTTACATTTCTTATTAGGTTCAAGGTTTTTTCATAGTTACACTTGTTTTCTGATGTGACCACTCTCAGTATGCTTTTGTTGATGAAAACTGAATGAGTCTAATACATTAGGTACGGTTTTACTGGTAGTACGTTTTATGAGGTCAGCTGTCTTTATTGCTTATGATATTAGACTGTACCATATTTTAATTTGTAGTATAAATGATACATTGTTAATGATGAATGAAGAGTGTATAAACATTACTGCTTTGTGCTTTTCTTTTTGAGTTAGTTATATTAAGGGGTTCTCAGGAATTATTTTCATGGTCTTCCTAGGTTTTGATCATTTGGTGTGAACCTCTTGTCAACCTCAGTGGCCACTCTACTCTCATTTATTTTTCTCTGTCTCCATCTACACAATGTACAACAGCTATCAACAGTCATGTTGTTGGCTGATGATGGATTGGCATCTTTTGGTAGGGATATAATTGACACTGTTGCTTTCTGCGTTATGGCACTGAGGGTAGGTGTCCACTGAGTTAGCTATAGGAGTGCGTTTGACCTTTTGCGTTGTTAGTAATAGTTGAAGAAAATACCAAATTTTTATCAATCATGAAAATAATCTGTTTTTATTATTATATATTCTTTAATTTTCCTTAGTTTAACATTCATGAAACTTACATCATTTAAAATCCTTACGTGGTTGCTTAAAAAAAAGCCATGTAAATTTCTTAGATGTATGTCACTTTAATTCTTGATATCTCTGCAGGAGTTCCATCAGATGCAGGAGTTTGAACATCTTTTATGGCTCAAAGTGATTGAAATTAATAGCGGAAGACTTTGTGTGTGTTTACCAGTAAAACTTATGCTGAAAAGTGTGATTCTATCTTGTTAAAAGTATGTAATCCAAGTTGGGGTAAGTGAGAGAACTTTTTTCCCTGTGTTATGTGACATTTAGAGACAATAAATATCGTCTCAAAATTTTTTTATAAATAAAAAAAATTATTTAATGCTTTTAAATAAATTTTCTGTTTTAGAGTTAATTTTAGGTGCTCCATATCTTCACTTGTTAGATAGTCATCTATTGATTATAATATGTGTTCCATCATAAAAACTTTGTGGTGTCTATGCCTGTGGTAAAAATGTAAGTGGCATGAGGGGTGTACATGAAATCATATTAGTGGTTTTCCCTGGGGAGGTGGGATGAGAATAATAGTGAGTAGAAGTGTACTAAGGCTTTATTTATGATGTTATAAACATTTTCTTTTACAAAATTAGAAGCATGCATGTCAGAATGATATTTATCATTAATGTTAATTAATTATAGGTAGTAATGTATATATCTTCTTATTATATTAGTATTGTACTTTTTTGACAATTTTCCATATTAAAAAGAACCATAACAATTTCACTTTTAACTATTTTTAGTCAAGTTAAAACTAAAAATTGTCTACTCACTGGAAGAGTCTGATAGACCATTTATATTCAGTGAAGTTTTCTTCAGAGAAATGATTATTATTCAAATTTTGGTGCTCTTAGAAAAATCAAGTGTCCCCAAGGATGTTTATTTTATTGCTTGTTTTTAACCAACAACCATTATGGTAAACACATTGTTTATTAAGTATCACCTTTCTGTTCTGCTTGATGATTTCTTCAGTTTAGTTTTCCAAATTACAACTTTTTTTAAAATAAAAATTATTGTGCTGTAAATTTTATTATTTCAATTGATCCCATGCATAATTATTCTCTTATGTATGAGACAGAATCAGAAAATGTAGACCCCTTGCTCTAAGGCCAGTGGTTTGATTTGTTTTTAGTACTCTTTATTAAATATAGCATAGATATACCACTTAGTTTTTTTTCTTGGTGTCTAGTTAAGATTTCATATTGGTACTTGATATTTCCTTGCTTATCTTGATATGAAATAAGAGGAAACTGAGGGTACTAGAGACACTTATAAACTGTGGCCTGTTATTTTCTTCATCAAGTTTAATTAACCATTAGGATTGTTCACTCTTGGTACATAACAGATAGCAGAATATAGTGGGATGAACACGTTATTGAAGATAGAGAAGGCTGGCTGAGTCTTAGGTCTGCATCGTGGGTCTGCTACATATCACTGTATGGAGTTGGACATGTTACTCAATATCTCTTGGCCTCAGCATCCTGTATAAGTTAGGGCTAATAGTGTTCACTTTATAAAGTTGTTATGAGAATTAAAAATTGGTTTTCTATATAGGCATCCACATATTACCTGCATCCACATAGCAGGTGCTCAGAAATGTTGGTTCTTTCTCCTTTCACTAATGGAAAATGTTGGAAAGGACTTAGAATAAAAGATTATGTAGCAGAGATCCATAAGATATACTCAGAAGTTATTTTCTACATTTTAAAGACAAACTTTCTATTTAAGATTAAACTTTACATTTAAGATTTCTTTTTCTATCAAATTTTACTATAAGCTGGGAAAAGGAAAGCCAACCTTCAGCCTTAGATTTTTTTTTTTTTTTAAATGGGAGAGAGCAACACTGTGAGCACCATGCCTTTATATTTATACATAGGAGAGAAACAAGAACCAGAGGAAATAGTTGTAGAAGAAAGTTGAAAGGCCTTGGGCAGAGGAGAAACATGAGTTTTTTTTTTTTTTTTTTTTTTTAAAACGAGAGAGAGAGAGAGAGAGAGAGAGAGAGAGAGAGAGAGAGCGCGCATGAGCGAGCGAGAGAGAATTTTTTAATATTTATTTTTTAGTTTTCAGTGGACACACATCTTTATTTTATTTTTATGTGGTGCTGAGGATCCAACCCAGTGCCCTGCACATGCCAGGTGAGCGTGTTACCGCTTGAGCCACATCCCCAGCCCAAAGCATGAGTTTTTGATTGCAAAAACTAGTGTTTTAACTATACAAAGAAGTTGTATTCCATTGATTCTGATTAGATTTTGAAAAACCTAAACTCATAGGAAGAGTTCTTGCTTGTTTTTTTTTAATATAATTTTATTTAATATCTTTTAAATCATATTACTTTCATTAAATATTCTAGGATCTATACATATGTAGCATATTTTCCCTATCTTCTCTTTAGGTATATGGTCATGTACTTCCAAGATACATTCAGAATAAAGATCCAAAAAGTCCAGAATATTCTGTCATTAAAGAAAAGTTTTATCATACTGTACTTAATAAGCCAGAAAAAAAATGACCATATAGATATTAGGAAGATTGTAATAATTAATGTTAAAATAAAGATTGAGTTAACTTTCCACTAAGTAGAAAATGAAATTATTGGAATGTTCAATAAAATTTCAATTTTGATCAATTGAGTTTTCTCCACTGCTTCTTTGTTTTAAATGTATTTATTTTCTCCAACTTCTATTATAAGGTTTCTGAGATTTGAGATTTTCTTGAATGAAATAATTTTCTTATGCATAAAGTAGATAATAGAAGTAAAGAGAAAAGGCATGTTTAAAGAATTTTTCTATTGATGAAATTTTTCTGTGACTGTTTCACTTTCTGTTTTGGTGGAGATGTTGAAGATGCTATCTTCTTATGTATTCATTATTATAAAATTTGTATCTCTTTTACGTCATTTATTCTGTATTTCAAATTAAGGTGTACAATTTTTGTTGTACACTGAATGGGATTCTTTTATTGTAGGACAGACTATGTATCTTGTAGTATTTTTATGTTTAAAGAGACGTGTTCACATAGTAAGCTATAAACAGAAGTCTAATATTAAGACAATTGCAGGTCCTAGTTTCAGAGAATAGCTCTGTACTTCATAAAATTTGGAAGCACTGCACATATCTAAGGAATTATTATTCAGAGTGGTAAACATTACTAAAATCCCATTCAGTCATTGTTCTCTTAAAGCACCGTAAATAGGAGGGACAATTATGTGGGGAAGTGACTTGTATTTTCAAACTATTTGTGTAGAAATTATAATATGTCAGAGGGCTAATGTAATAAAGACCTAAAAATATTAAAAAGTGAATCATTACATTAATCTCATATTTTCCTGTGTTTTACTGTTTGACCTTGACTTGGATTTGTTTTTTAGCATTTGTGTACATCAATGGCAGAATCATCCAGTGATTCCGAACGCTTCCGCTTTCATGACCGATTGAGTCAATGGGCTACCAGATCAACTCATAGGGAAACTCGAAGTAATCCTACAGTCACCGAGAAGGTCAACACTATAACAAGTACTTTACAGGTTAGTTTAATAGTGGTTGTATTTCATAGATTTTAAATAGTTTGAGCTGAGAAATAGTTTTAGTGTATTGATTTTCTTACTACTGTAACAAATTACCACAAAGCTGAAGACTTAAAAAAAACTAAACTTGTTTTCTTAACAGTTCTGTAGGTCAGAAGTCTGAAAAAATTTGTTCCCTTGTCTTTTCCAGCCGCCCACACTTCTTGTTTGTGGCTCCCTTTATCTTCAAAGCCAACAAGGATGTTAAGGTTAAGCCCTTCTGACCACCTGTTTAGTCTTTGGAGATAAACCCAAGGTTTTGAGCATGATACACAGGTGCTCTACCTCTGAGTTATATCCCCTGCACCCACTTTTCCTTTTAAGGATGCTTGTGACTTCTTTTTTTGTCCAATTAATAATGCTCTATATCTCAAGGTCTTTAGTCACATCTGTAAAATCTTTTTTGCCAAGTATGGTAAGGATCATATTCATAGGTTCTGGGGTATAGGACTTAGAAATTGATGAGTTCCATTATAATACATGATAGGTTGTTAAGAACGTTCTGAAATGAAGCAATATTTCTATATAAAATATTGTGGGAGTGAAACCAGAAGAAATTATCATAGTAGATTTTTTTTTTTTTTTTTGGTACCAGAGATTGAACCCAGGGGTGCTTAACTACTGAGCCACATCCCCAGCCCTCTTTATTTTTCATTTTGAGACAGAGTCTTGCTAAGTTGTTTAGGGCTTCCCAAATTGCTGAGGCCGGTTTCATAATTGTGATTCTCCTGCCTCAGCCTCCTGAGCCACTGAGATTACAGGCATGTGCTACCATGCCCAGCCTTGATCTTCTTGTGCACATGTGCCTTTAGAGAGGTCTTGCTGAAGTCGGCTTTATGGATGAGTAGTACACATAGAGATACCATTTTGATCTAGAGGCTTACTTAAGACAGTGTTTGAAAGTTTGACTTAGGCAGTGAGTTTTCTTTCCATATAAAGAACTTGGGAAAAGGGTGAGGGAAGGCTAGCACAGTCATGCTAGAAAAAAGAAAACTCAGAAATAGATTATTTTTTTCCTATTCATGAATCTCTTACTTTTGCCTTAGCCTGGATAAGCATGGATTTTGGCTTTGTTTTGGGTTAGTATGTGATTTCTCTGGAAAAGCTACAATTTGATTTAAAATAAGAAGGCCTATTCTTTTTAAACTTATTTAAACTGACACAATAATGGAAGTTTAGGGCATGAATCCTTGTACTTTCCCATCACAAAGACACATTAGGTAAGAAGGTATTTTTGAAAGAGATGCCTCCATTAATGTTGTAGGGAAAATCTAGCATATTTAGATGGAAACTGTTTTTCTTATGATTAGAACTAAATTTATTGTTAATAGCTAAAGGTGAAAGAATACTTATTTTTTCTTTTCTCCAAGTTCTGAGGTGAAGTAATAATTTTAAAGAACATTAATCCTAATGATTTGCATCTCTTATACACAGTCTATTGGATTTGGTTTTTCACAATTATTTTTCTATGAAAAGGAGGTGAATTAGACGTACACAAATTTGATAATTAGGGTTCTTTTCAATTTGTGGTTTGTTGTTAACTTATAGACTCTTGGATAAGGCTTTAAATTATATGCTTTAGATTTCACACACATGAATTGAAGATGGGTTTGAGTTTTTTTCCTCCATGGTGTTAATTAAGGTTTATTTGATATTTATGAAGTATATTGATAGCTGACTTAATTGTGAAATAAATTATACCCTTTACAAACTATTGGCTTAGGTGTTTAACATACTACTCAGATCAATTAGGAAAAACAGTGTTTGGAACAATTAATAGGGTCTGTTTTCTTTATCAAGGACACCAGTCGGAATCTTCGACAAGTGGACCAGATGCTTGGGCAATATCGAGAATTTAGTAATGGACAGGCGGGTGCTATCGAACAGGTGAGAACGTTCACATATGTTTTCATTATTGCTTACCTAGCTTTTTGGGAGTAGTTTTTGGAGATTGGGGATGTAAGCTTAAGGAGATAACCAATGTGAATAGCTCTAATTTTTAAGCTGCTTTGCTATTTTATAGTTTAAATTTAGGTTATCTTATCGGATTGCCAGATAGCTTATATAGATTAGATTCTATTGAATTTGAAAGCTTTATGTCAGAGATGGGAGAATTTAGGACATGAGTAAACAGAATGTTCTAAACTTGGGTCACAAATATTATTCATGGAAAGATACACATTTTAAGGGTGGCTAATTTTAAGGTAACACATGTTCATTGTTTAAAAAAATAAAAGTTTCTTCTAGTCTCACTCCAAAAAGGTAACAATTTTGGTAGTTTCTTGTATATCTTTCAGAGCATTTTCTATGCATGTTACAAGCATGCATATGATGGCTTTAGACAATAGAACAGTATAAAATATAATGCTATGCAGCTTTTTCATTAAGTTATGCTGTCACTATTCCTATAATTTTATGTAGTTCTACCGCCTTCATTTTCACAGTTATATAATATTCCAAAGTATGGATGTATCCAGTAAACTATGTAGCAGGGACCATTATTTCACACATGTTTTTGTGTAATCCTGTAGGATACCTGGAGGTAGAATTGATAGGTTAAAGAGTATGCACATTTGAAAGTTTGCTGGATATTTCCAAAGTGCCCTTTCAAAGATGCACCAGTTTGGGTGAATAAATATTTAATATTAATTAATATTCATTTTTCTAATTATGTTTTTTCTTCTTTTGGAATTTGTTTCCTCATCTTCTGTATACTCTTGCAAAACTAATTAAATTTATTCCTTCATGTTTCTAATGAGTATGTACTGTAATAAGATTAATATATTATAATGATTATTTTTTATGTATCTTTGCTGTACTGAATTGTTATAACTGTCAAGTTATAATTGACTTGTTATCCTCTTCAAAAGTATAGTCATACTCATTTGCTTGTAATTAGAAACTAATTGCCCGTACAAAAGGAAACATATTTCTCTGGTAAAGATTTCTACTACTTTCATTTAGAAAATAAACTTAGGCTTGCCTATCATGCCTAAGTCCCTGGCTTCAATACCCAGAACTATGAAAGCACAAAAACAAAAAGGAAAATAAACTTGGGCATTTTTTGCTCTTAGAGAATTCTTATGCTTTAAGATGTAGTTGAAGCGGTAGAATTTATATATTTAGGTAGCTCATGAATTGATTTAAGTTAATTAATAATCTCTGCCTTTTTATTTATTTGTGAAAAATTGAAAACATTTATTGTTAACTAGTAACAGAACAATCCTACTTTGTCAAGTTGAATGTTAGAGTTTTACTTATAATAGAAAATTTCTTTTGAATTGTGCAATTGGGAAATGAAATTATGTATTAGAGAAATTTCTGTACAGACAAGCATTTAAAGCACAAAATGTGTTCTCCTGTGGCTTTAAGTCTCTGGTGGGGCTAGAGTTGACTAATGCTGAACTTTCTGGGGAGTGGTTTTATTCATGGGAAGTTATCTCAGAGGTATTTATTTCCATCTGAGTTGTAAGTACATTGACTGCAAAGCTACTCATAGAAAAAATAAGACTCAGGAGAGCCAGAGTCTTTGTTTTTGCTTCAGGCTGTTTCTTAGTCTAGTCTTGTTTTTCCACAGTTTCTTCAAATTCTTGTTCTGTTAAAACAGTTGATTCTCAATGATTTTTCCTCCAGCATATCCAAGTACTATGCTTTATATTATATTCATTCAATGTAGCAATGATTTTTATCTTGCTACTCAGAAGTTACTTTCAGGAAGGGGAAACACCTGCCATAACCTATGGGGAGACATAACTGAGAAAGAATATTTCTTACAAGTGATTCTGATGGGCCTTTCACTGAAAATTGCTTTCACAATATTATAATATTTATTGTTATGAAATATATCATGCCTAAAAATGGTTACATGTAATGTGCCAACTATCATGTGATTTATGTGAGTCTTAATTGTCTTCAAGTCTTTCAAATACCTACTGTAATTGACCATCTTTCTTCTTTCTTTTTGAAAATCAATGTGTGTTCTGCAATCAAACAAATCCTCTTGCTGTGGAACATGTTTTTTTTTTTTTTTTTTTTTAAATCCTGTGATAGGTTAAACTTAGCTAATGCTCAGTCATTAAAAACAAAAACAAAAACTCACCGTGCTAAATGTTCATTGCCTCCTTGGAATTAGTATTTCTCTTATAAAATATAAAAATATTTCCTAAAAAATGAAATCAACTCTCTTGCTCTGGGGAAGATAGGAACTTTTATTAACTTAGATTTTGTAAATGATTTTATTGCTAAACCTCAGGAAAGAGAGATAGTGATATATATTTGCTTAAATATTAATTTTCTTAGGGTTTAACTTTGTGAGCATAATTTATCAAAGTATGAGGGAAAGAGTTTAGAAATATAAATATTTTGTGCAACGTTTTTCTCCTGAGATTATTTCCCATCAAGGTTACTGTAAAAATTATTCCTTTTGGTCTTGTAAAGTCTAATTGCCGTGATCATGTTAGGTCAATTTTTGGACTACTTTTCTTTAAAATATTTGTGACTTCACTATTGTTTCCTTGAATCTTTAAAGCCACCAACCATAAGTTTAATTCATTACTTACAATATGTGAAGGCTCTTCTCTGAGGGGTTGACCAGTGCTAGAATACCGAACTTTTCATAGTCTCTTTGGGAATTTCTCCCAAATAGTGAAAGTAAGTGTCTTTTGACAACAATGTACTAGTCTCTCAATAGTGTATCCCCTACACTCTATGTATGTTAGCTATTAGTTCTGTTAGCAAGGCTATAAGACATATTATTAATATTCTCATTTTCAAGATAAGAAAACTGGGTCACTGAACAGTCACTAACTTGCCCGTGGTCTAGCAAGTGTAGCAAAGGTAGGAGTTTGTGTCAGAACCCAGTATCAGTATTCATTTACTTCATCAGTCATAGTTACTCAAATCTTGATGATTCATATTTATAAAAGTTGGGGCTTTAGATTTAAAGTTTGAAGGGTTATATAATTGTGCATTAAGAAACTAGATATTGGAAATTACATCATTATAAAGCAGAAGGCCTTTGTCTCACAGGTCATTATTATTATAGCTGGTACAATGTCTAGAATGAAAGTTAGATGGAAGAAGTATAGATAAAGAATTGGGAATAAGTCAGGTGGTGAGGTTAAGATTGGTATTGAGGTGTTGCTACAGGTGGCGTGTCTAGTTGCAATTTTAAGCAATGGGGTGGAGTCTGTGAGTTATCTGTACCAGCACTGACTTTACCTGCTTCTTCCTAGGAAACAAGTATTGATTTTTCACTAACCTTTCTTGTAGCTATTCTAGTCAACAAATCATAGTTAGTTGGATAGTGTGACTTTGGGTCTTTTGGCATCAAGAATGTTTTGAATTTGTTGGAGGTTTGAGAACATTTGGACCAAAGAAGATATGTGAAGGTTTTATTTTAAAACTTACTATAAAGATTTGGAATGAATTATGCTTCTTAGTGTTAGACTACTGCTAGAACTGTGCAATTGATTTGCTTAGTGCTTGGAATACTTCTAGTACCGCATGTTCCTGTTCATGAGAGAGCAGGGTAAATTCTTGTGGTAATGCTATAAAAATGGAATGCCCTGAAGAAAGAATATTCAACATAAAAAGTTAATATCTTGTGCAGTAGAAATTTGTGTTGAAGTTGATGAGGTTAAAGTAGTTAATACTGGGTATAAAAGAAAAATACAGTTCTCTTGATTCAAAGCAGCAAATTAAGTTCATTTTTAAGGTACAGATTGACCAAAAAAATAATATCAAATTAGAGTTTAGGGACTTTTAATAGGTGATTTTTTTCCCTAGTTAAGTACTCTGATTAAAATTTCACTTTGGAGTAGGAGAATGTCGCCATCTGGTATGCGAACTTTGTAAGAATATTGAATATTAAATAATAAAGTCCAGGTTTTTCCTCTTATTTAATGGGCTTCATTTGTCAGATGCACTTATTGACATAGATACTAGCCATTTATCCTACTGCAAAGTTGAGTTATCTGCTGCTGCTTTGGGTGAGCTTCACTAACTCACTAATTGTCTAAAGATAATAACTGTTCATAATTTTTCAATAACTTTAATATTAACTAATAAGAGTATGGCTAAGAAATTTTAACCAAAGAAATTCTTTTAAAAACCATCCTTTTGTAAACATATTTCAGATTTTTAGAATTAGGTTCTTAAGTTCACTTGTTTAAAATTTCATTCCCAAGTCTCTCATGAATCTACTGGACAGGAGAGTAATTTTTCCAAAATTTTGCCTTGAGGCCAGTGGAGGGGACGGGACAAAAACAAACATGTAGTCTTTGGAGTCAGAATTGAAATTGAATCCTGATCTTTCCTCTAGAAACTACCTCAGTGATTCTGGGCAAGATACTAATAAACCTTTCTGAGACTGAGTTTCTTCATTCAAAAAGTGAATATAACCATATATACTTCATTATAACTAACATTTACTTAAGAGCTCATACTGTTTTGGCTACTTGCTAAGCATTTATCTTCGAATTTCTTTAATTTGTCTGATGATCTCTACTATCAGGCATTTGCTAGTTTTTAACTTGAGATCCCTGGTACTTTATACTTACTTAATACATGTTATTTTCCTTTCCTTGAACTCCCTGGGCATGACTTCAGTTTATGTGTGTATCCCTATAGCTGTGACTAACACATGTTGCAACATGTAAAAGGTGATTATTTGACTTCAAACAATATGCTAAATTAACATACCCAATAATGCTTCCAGCATTTATGTTTGTGAGTACAGTATATTATTTATCCTCCTAAAGTACAGTATATTGGTACTAAGGGCTCCTTCCACTTTCCATGAGTGATCACTATTGACATTTAAATATTTTATGTAAATTAATAAAAATTTCTTCAAAAATTATATTTAGAGTAAGTGACATGTAGGGCTTTGAATATACAGGATTTCATTGTAAAATAAAGTACTTAAAATAGTGTATCATTTGAAAGGGAGTTCGTAAGTTTGAGGAAAGATGTTATGAGTCTATATTTCTTATTTTTCTAATGTTTCATGTTTTTATATGTACAGAAGTTAGGTACAACAATTGGAACTAGTGATCTTTTGGTAAATAAAATATAAGATAGCATCAATCTTTAAAAAATGTATTTTAGCATGGTGGGACCAGAAGATAGGCAAACAGTACATTGCACCTATTTGGTTTTATAAAAATTTTTACTTATCTCCTTTTTTTTTTTTTTAAAAAAAAAACTTTACCAGTGAAAGGTAACTATTATAAAGAATGAACATAGTGTTGGTAAAATTAACGAGTTACTACAACCAGTGTATTTTGTAATCTGTTACCAGGTCGATCTTGATGTTCTGAAGAAATAGGCAGTGAAGGAAAGCCAAGTATAAAATATTTAATAATAAAAGTATCTAATGATAACATTATTATTCTTGACAAATTCTTAAGATGACCTCTCCTCCCCTCCAATTTTGCCTTGGATTTTGCCACTTACCTCTAACAATTATAAATGTTATACTTACATTTCTTTATGTCAACATTTTAGATCTAAATTTAGAATACAAACTGCCTCCTGGTCACCAGTGCTATATACATTGTGAATGTTTGCAGAATACTGCCTCTGTATTGACAGATGAATAACAGACAAACTATTTAGGTTTTCCAGTTCATGCTTGACTATGCAGCTAAGTGAATGCAGTTATTTATACATGACCAAATTTTCATGCCCTTCTGTATAGTCTTAAGTTGTATTAAGTTGTATTTTCTTACTATGAAAATAAAGGACAATATGTGGTAACAATTTTTGAAGAAACTAAGTAGAATCATTGAGTGGTTCAAGCCTACTTTTTAAATTGTAGCGTTTAGTTTTTACCAAAGTTGTTCTGTTTTTGAATTTATCTTTTTCATCTGTGTAGGAGCTAATTTGATGTTTATTTGGTAGTTAGTATATGGTATAATAGATGCTTTTTAGTGTATTGCCGCTATGGTCTCTTTGTGAAAGTAGTTAATTATGGGCATTTTTAAAGAGGTTCCTAATGACTGTTTATTTTTTCTTTTCTTTTCTTTTCTTTTCTTTTCTTTTCTTTTTCCTTCCTTCCTTCCTTCCTTCCTTCCTTCCTTCCTTCCTTCCTTCCTTCCTTCCTTCCTTCTTTCTTTTCTTTCTTATATTGGGAATGGAACCCAGGGGTGCACTACAACTGAGCTACATTCCCAGCTGCTTAATTTTTTTTATTTTTCATTTTGATACAAGTTCTTTTTTTTTTTTTCTTTTTTTTTTTTTTTAAGCTGCTGAGTCTGGCCTTGAGCTTGAGATCCTCCTGCTTCAGCCTCCCAAGTTGCTGGGGTCACAGGCATGTGCCATCATGTGTGGCCTGATGACATTTTAATGTTGATTTTTTTTTCATTCTCTCCACATGAGCCTAATTAGTCAAGGATGGTTTTGTTGAGAATGTAAATATGTGAGATACACTATTATTAATGAAATAGTTACTGATATTGATGAAGGAAGTTTATTTATGTGGTTCTTTGCCATTTCCCATCTTGCCTTATTGAATCTAAATTTTACTGATTTTTTTTTTTTTATGCAATCTTGATATTTTTTCTAAGGACTTGTCAAGTAGCTTGCTATTCTCTGGAAAGAAAAAAAATTATTTAAAAAACTAGATAGTTGTTAAATATACTAAAGTAAAGTTGGGGGATAAACAAAAGCAAGAGTTTCAGTCCCAGGTAAAACAGAATTAGTATACTCTTTCATTTCAGGGTATTGACTACAAACCTCTATTGAATGCTTGGAGCAACTACTTGAGGATTCTGAGAAGTACATACAGGCAGTCCTTGTTTGTATGGTTTTAATGTATATGCATGTCATTATTTATAGTTAAATAACACCAGTCTTCAAACAACACAATTCAAATTTCAGTTACCATGGTATATTAATTGTAAGCAACTACTTACAGATTTAGATGCTTTCTCTTTAGTCCAAAACTACTGTGTAAATATCAGATCACTTCTTTTGCAGTCTGTTGAGGATTGGTTGCTAACAACGAAATGTGTGGTTTGTTACCTCCTCGTCTTCCAATGATAAACCCAATTTTACAAAAATAGTCAAAATAAAATTGGCAGCAAAGATGAACATGCAGCAGAGAAATGAGAAATGATAATGGTGGAAAGTGAAATGTGAATCATATTATGGAGAAATTCTATGTGGAGTTCTGAAGAAAAGGCTGATAGTGGGAATATTAATTGCCTTGTTCAAGAATCCGTAGATACGCAGCGAGAGGAATTTAGTGAAATAATTTTTTTTGAACTACAGATTTTTCTAAATGTCTTCTCTAGATAAAAGCATTCCACTTCTCCATTTTTTAATTTAAAATGTATTTATTTATTCTAATTTGTTATACATGACAGCAGAATACCTTTCAATCATAGTACACATATAGAGCACAATTTTTCATGTCTCTGATTGTTCACAAAGTAGTCACACCATTTGTGTTTTCATTCATGTACTTAGGGTAATGATGTCCATATCATTCCACTGTTTTTCCTACCCCCATTCCCCCTCCCTTCCTCGCCCTTCCCTATGACCTATCTAAAGTTCCTCCATTCCTCCCATGCTTTCTCCCCCACTCCCCAATTATGGACCAGCGTCCACATATCAGAGAAAACATTTGGCCTTTGGGTTTTGGGGGTTGGCTTAGTTCACTTAGCATAATATTCATACATTGTCTTATTTCACTCTCAAAATAAAGTATGTGAAAAAGTGATCATCTGGATGGAGTGTGAAAGATGTGGATAGAAAAAGCGGAAGTGGTTTAGCTGAGGAACACACTGCCAAGCTTTCCCTTTGGACCTTCTGAGTTATGATGTTTTTAATGCTCTCATCTCTTATTTGGAGTCCCCATTCTTGCCCAGAAGACCTCCTGTCATAGATTTAGTTTATAATGTAGTCAATCCTTCGAGTTTTATATGCCATCCCTCACAATTCATTAGGATTGGCTTACCTTTTTTTTTTTTTTTTTGGTATTGAGGATTGAACCCAGGGTTGTTTTACCACTTGAGCTTCACACCCAGCCTTTTTTAAAAAAACATTTTTTTTTTTTGTAGTTGTGGATGAAAAAATGCCTTTATTTGTGTATTTTTATGTGGTGCTAAGGATCGAACCCAATGCCTCACACATGCTAGGCAAGTGCTCTGTCACTAGCTACAGCTTCAGTCCTAAAAATTCGAGACAGGGACTTCATAAGTTGACCAGACTGGCCTTGAATTTGCAGTTGTCCTGCCTCAACCTCTTGAGTATCTGGATTACAGATGTGTGCCACTGTTCCTGGCTTACATTTTTTTTTAAATTAGTTTTTTTTCCAAATAAGAGACATCATATGGGTTTCAGTGATTTCAATGAGAATTTAAAAAAATAGATATTTTTATTTTAGTTATAATTTAAAAAAGTTTTAAAAAATATTTTATTTACTGATTTTTAACATAATGATAGGTTCCCTAGTATCTTCTAGTGATGACCAATGAATCCCCACCCCAATATGATTATCAACTTACAATGGTATGCATATTTTAAATGTTTTAATTCATTGCAGTTGATATGATACTCAAATTGCCTCATTTTTGGATAGAAGGGCCTACTCAACTTCTAAATGTTTTTAACATGTCTTGATGATTTGGATGAGCTGCCTTATCAACAAGTATTCCGTTCAACTTCAGTGTCCAGGTTTTACTTGTATTCATATACTGGTACATAGTAGTAACATTTAATTTGTTTTAGTGTAACATCAAAAAGAACAGAGGTAAAAGAATAGATGTGTAAATTTTGTTTTTATGTCAAGATGAAGTGGCAACATACATAGCATATTGCATGTTTCCTGTTTTGCAGGTAGAGAGATAGTCATATAAGACTCAAAAGACTCTGTACTATTAAAGCCAGTACCAGTCTTGGATTGAGAATTGATTTTAGTTTCAACAAAATAGCAATATTTATCATAGAAAATTAGTGTTAAATTGAGTTTTATTAGTATTACTGTTTTTATTTAATTTTAAGTTTGGTTTGACTTTGCACCTAGTTAGGAGTTATAACCCTAAAGACTTTAAAACATTTCTTATGTCTTTCTATCTTATCCCTTTATTTCTTTGCTTTGTGTTTTAGTAGTTATCAGATTGGTTTCTTATGTCATAATTAGATTTTGTACAGTGTTGTGTTTTTACAACTTCAAGTGTGGATTTTAATTCTATTATATTTTTAGTTTATGTTTTAGGTGTGGGACCTATTTTTGCCTTGAGACTTGTGGGAGTACCTTAAAACAGTGTTTATTTCACTCCTCTAACTTTTACATTTCATTTTTTGGGGGCTTTATATCAGACTGTACATCTCCAATGGCTTAGTATACATCTTTTCATAGCTTTAAAATTAGTTTGTCAATTAGTTTTCCTAAATTTTTATCTTGTTTCTGAAACATTAATTTTCTAAGACTAGAACTAGATTTTGGTATAATGTCTCATTTCTCTTGTTCTATAATATTTTTCTGTACATTCTGTAATGTTGTTTTTTTTTTTAATAGCAGGGCATGTGTGTGTAAATAAATTTATTTTATTCATCAACTTTTAGTTATAGTTTAGGATTTATTAGCAAATAAGCCCACATAAAAAAGGATGTTGGCAAGTTCTACTCTTGGCATTGGTAGATAAGATTGAATTGGATTAATTTTCTAGGAACTGCCAAGGAAATGAGCAATTTGGCAGTTAGGAAAAAAAAGGAGAGAAATGAATTACAGTAGATGGGGTAGAGAGAGAAGATGGGAGGGGAGGGGAGGGGAGGGGGGATTGTAGAGGATAGGAAAGGCAGCAGAATACAACATACACTAGTTTGGCACTATGTAAAAACGTGGATGTGTAACTGATGTGATTCTGCAATCTGTATACGGGGTAAAAATGGGAGTTCATAACCCACTTGAATCAAATGTATGAAATATGATATGTCAAGAGCTTTGTAATGTTTTGAACAACCAATAATAATGAAAAAAAGTTTTCCAGCAATTCTGGGTTTGTGGATTTTTTTTCTCATCTTTACACTTTATTTCCATTTCTTTGGGTGTTAGTCAGATCTTCTTTTTGGATCTGTAGTTTTATATAACTTGGATCGTTATTCTCAATGTTTAGCATGCTTTTATTTACTGTAGCTCTTTAGGTTTAAAAAGGTGTTTTCTTGTGTTTACTGCTGGCTGATTCCCTAATGAGCTGAAGAGAACATTTGGACCACAGTGGTCTCTAGTGTGTGCTAATAGTCCTGTGTTTTCCCTATAGTGTACTGGAATTTGCAGAATTTGAATGCATAGAAGTGGTACTCTGATATAGTTGGGCAATGTACATTGTTTCAATAGCAGTATCGTTGTGACAACTGTTGAGTTTCTGCTTTGTTATAAATCTGGATTCTGAAAGGATGTTTAGAAGGAAGAAAGGCTTCTTCTTGTTCAGATGTGTTGGCCTTTTATCTTTTTCTTATGGGTATACAGCAATTAGACACTTCAATCTGGTTGGTAAGCCCTGATAGTACATATCTCAGCCACATTCTGGCAGTAGAAAGATGGAATAGGTGGTGACAGATACTATTTAAAACCAGTTGTCTGCATTGGTTCTTAAAATATTATGTTCACAGTTTTTATATTTCCTAATATAACTTAGTTCAAAATTTCTCTTGTACTGATTTTCTTTGTGAAACCAGATATTTCAGAAATGGCTTTTAAAATCTGTAGTTGTTTGTATTTGGAAGAGGTTCAAAAAGACTTAACTCTTCATTATATTCTTTAATTTAGTTAAAAGAAAACTTGGAACAGTCAGTAGGCCAGCTAAGAAGTCAACGTTTGTTGAGAAACTCAGGAGGGAGAAGCGTTTCTGTTACAAGTCTGAGTGCAAGTGACCTTGATGGTGGTACTGTGACAGGTAAACTTGTAAAATATTCTGAAGACCCTTTTTTACATAAGAAATATTTTTGAAGTACATGTTGAAGACATTTAGTCTTTGGAGAAATATAGTACATACACAGTGTCATGCTGATTAGGTGTTAGAACATGTAGTCCTCAAGAATTTTATACTGCCTATTTAGGAATTTATTAAAGGATATTTGTTATTCTATTAGTTTTGTTTTTCTCAGGTTGTAGACTACCTGGAGCTTTACCTGACAAAGCTTGTATTTGATTATCTACTACCAAAGAATCAAAACAAAGACACAAATAAGATTTACTATGTGGCATGCTCTCTGGGTTAATAATCTTGTCCTAGCATAATAATTTTTCAAACATCTGACTGGGAACCTATAATATGATACCTGTTGGCAGCAGGTGAATTTTAGCCTTGATGTGCAACCAGACAACAATTCCTAGGTTAAAAGTTATAAAATAAAATACTTAGTTTCCTTATAAGTAATCTTACTTTTGCTTTCCCATAGCACCAAGATTCATATTGTTGTGAAGGGAGGTGGTTAGATGGATTGAACATCAGTGCCTTGCATTGTTTATATTGCTGATGATCACCAGAGTAATGATTAAAATGATTTAAAATATTATTTTTATCTACTTGGTTTTCATTGATTTTTATGCACTATTCAGATGTTAGATTAATTTATTATTTTTAAAATACTGTTTTATTAGGATTAAATTATACTTTTGAGAGTCATGAAAGCTTTCTATTTAGAAACTATTTTTATATAAGAAAAAACTAATGTTGCTTCTTTGGGAAGTATAAACAACTTGGAACTTTTGGCATGTTCTGTTACCGGGTTGGTTCTCTTGTTCATTTTGTCTGCTTTAAGAGATAGATTAGTGGAACTTCATGGGTACAGCATGGCACTTGGGAGTAGCATGGGTTAAGGTCATATGTATATATCCGCATCTGATTTACATGTCTGATGTAAAATTTTATATTGTTTCTTCTCACTCAGTGTTTTAATACCCTTCCTTTTCTTTCATTTGCAAAGAGAGCCACCGATTTCCACCTACCTCGCCTCTCAAGGACTATGATTCACAGGGTAATAAGCGAATTAGACCCAGACCTGGTGTCCGATTTGTTCGGGATACTGATGACATGGTTCAGGTACTTTGTGCCATTGTGTAATTTGTGTGTGGCATTTCCTTACATTTTTATCTAAGTGACTAACATTTGAACTTTATGGCTGAATTTTAAGAATTTGCTTATCAGCAACTTTGTACTTTTTTCTTTTAAAATATAGAAATTGCTTTATTTTTAGTGCACGAATCATATCACACATTTATTTTGAATTTTGTTATGGAAGATTATATTTTATAGATGATTTAAAAGTGAGTTTAGTTGGACATGTTTTGTTTCCTTTCCTCTACTGGTGACTCACTCTTTTGAAAGCCCTCCTAAGTCAGTTACTTTCTATTTTGCTAAATTTGAACAAATATGAGCAAGTTAGTCCCTGTGTGATTGACCTATTGATTTTTGTTTTTTCCACCATTGGTGTTTTTCTTATTGTTAAATCATTAATGGAGCTACTTTCTATTAAGTAAGACATTTCGTACTTGATATCATTCATTGAAGTATTAGTTTTATGAATATATTTCTTTTGTTGCTTCTTTTTCTAAAGTTCTCTGCAGAGCTGTAATTATTTCTTTTGTTGTCTTGTGTATAGAAAATGGCTAGGGAAAATTTCTGGTTTTGACATCTTTGTATTGGTGGTTTTAGGATTAGGTGCTTGATGTTTGTCTTAGGATACTCATCTGTACCTGTTGTTGGCTACAATGTGAGATAAAGGTAAAATATAACCAGATGAATTAGAAAGCACCTTTTAGAAAATATTTCCTTGAGCATATTTTTTTTCTTTCTTTTCTTTTTTTTTTTTTTTAAATTAGTACTGAGGATTCAACCCAGGGATGCTCAACCACTGAGCCACATTCCCAGCCCTTTTTATATTTTATTTAGAGACAGGGTTTTGCTGAGATGATTAGTGCCTTGCTGAGTGGCTGAGGCTGGCTTTGAATTTGCAGGGCTGGGGATGTGGCTCAAGTGGTAGCGTGCTAGCCTGGCATGCGTGCGGTCCTGGTTCGATCCTCAGCACCACATACAAACAAAGATGTTGTGTCCGCCAAGTACTAAAAAATAAATACTAAAAAAAAAAAAAAAATTCTCTCTCTCTCTCCCTCTCTCACTCTTTCTTTAAAAAAAAAAAAAAAGAATTTGCACTCCTCCTGTCTCAGCCTTCAAGCCACTGGTTTTATAGGCATGTGCCACTGAACTGGGTGCATATTCTTTTTTGATAGGTGCAGTTTGCTAGCATGCACTATATAATCAAATCCAGAGCACAGAACAACATCTTAACATTACTCATTTACTGTATTACTTCTCTTATTTGTGACAGTGATAAGTAAAAAGTCTTTTCATCGAGTTTATAATCTGTGTGGGGAAGTTAGATGTTAATTGAACAAGTATATTAATAGACCCATAAATATGAAGTGAGATGCATGCTGTAATGGAAAGGACAGAGGGCATTGGGAGTGTATAGTAGATGGATCTGATAATGGATCCAATAGATGGATCCATTGGGAGTGTGTAGTAGATGGATCGACAAAGGCTTTCTGAAGCAAGGTTGAGCCAAGATCTGAGAATAGATGGAGTCATTCTAGGTAGTTCCATTCAAAGTGAGTTTTCTTAAGAAATATCCTTAACTCCACTTAACTGTGTATGTTTTTAATGCCCCATTAAAGTTTGTAGTTTGTTTACACATCTGTTTCCCATGTTAGATTGTAAGCCTCTCATTTCCCAGCTGGTAGGTGGCATTGGTTTATTGCTTAATGTGCATTTATTTAAATGAATCAATTTGTTGTTTCTGTAAGTCTATATAACTTAAAAATCATTTATTATAAATTACAGTAAACACATACATATATATTTGTAGATAGCATATTTATTTGTAGATAAAGGTACAGCGATGAGATTGTATACCAGTAAGAAACAAGCCTCAAGCCTCTATTATGCTCCTTTTTTAAAAATCTGAGTACTATCATATGTTTTCCTTTTTGAAGAAAACCATTTTTACTACATCTTATTAGTGTTGCTTACCTTTAAGCCATGTATAAATTGAATATTACTGTATGCTTCTTTTTTAATATTTATTTTTTAGTTGTAGTTGGATATAATACCTTTATTTTATTTATTTTTATGTGGTGCTGAGGATCGAACCCAGGGCCTCGCATGTGCTAGGCGAGCGCTCTACCACTGAGCCACAACCCCAGGCCCCTGTATGCTTCTTTTACAATTTTTTTTCATTTGATATTATATTTTTGATGTTCAGCCTTACTAATGTGTGATTAGTTTTGATTATTTCATTTTCACTGATGCAGGATACTCCACTGGAGTACTTCAGTTTATCTCTATTCTACTGTTTTTTTGGGTACCAGGGATTGAACAACTCAGGGGCACTCAACCACTGAGCCACATCTCCAGCACCTTTTATATTTTACTTAGAGACAGGGTCTTGCTAAGTTGCTTAGGGCCTCGCAAAGTTATTGAGGCTGGCTTTGAATTTGCAATTCTCCTATCTCAGCCTCCTGAGCTTCTGGGATTACAAGCCTGTGCCACCACACCCGGCTGTATTCTACTCTTTTTTTTTTTTTAAAGACTTTTATGTTTTTTTTTTCTAAATATTTATTTATTTATTCTACTCTTAATGAACTTTTTGTCTATGTTTAGTATTTTCATTTTGAATAATGCTCCATACTTCTTGCACATGGGCAAGAATTTATTTGCTTCAGGGTTTGGCAAACTAGGGTACATGGGCTGATAAAATGAGGCTTTATTGTAATATAGCCATGCTCATTTGTTTATGGCTAGTTTTATTCTATTGTAGCAGAGCTGAATAATTGTGACAGAGACAGAGTTTGCTGACCTCTTCTCTGGGGTTTACATAAGTAGTAAATTGATATATGATAAAGGATGTGATGGGTAATGACTTATAGCTTTTTAAATTGCTTTTCTTTGAAAAAATCTTGTATTTAGAATAGGCATCTATTTTATTCTATATTAATAACATTTAGAATTTGGTCATTATTGTAAAGAACAAAGTTTTAATCTTATTTTTTTGTGAATCTTCATGGAAGAATTTGACAATATCCTGAATGGGTACCATATTTTGCCTTTGCTAGATTCATGCTTTTCATCAGTCCCTCCGAGACCTGAGCAGTGAACAAGTTCGCCTTGGGGAGGATTTCAACAGGGAGCTTTCCAGAAGAAGCCGGTAAAAGAATGTGGTTTTCATGGGAGGCATGAATTACTAGGAGAACAAATTAATTTCTGTAATTGACATGTTTACATAGATTTAAGAAACGGTGCTGTTTTTATCTGAGTATTTTATAATTTATTAATAGACTAGTTCAAAGCCCTTGGAATTTAGAATATATCATGACTCAGACAAGTTAATTTCATATTTCTGAAAACACTTTAACTTAATTCAGTGGAATGCTGACATTATGAAAAGATACATTGTGAGATGTTAGCAAAGAGGTTGATTTGGAAATGCATTGGTACCAGAGAGATAGAAAGACACACACACACACACACACACACACACACACACACACAAAAGCATGCACACACACATACACGGGTCAGAACCGACTGGCTGGCTAACTCTGCATTGCAGGAAAAAAAGCATCATGTGGAAACTTGTCAATGAATATATGCCATTGTGAATCTAAAAAATCTTTGGAAGCCAGTGGTTAACATCAACCTAGCCTTTGCTTTTTTGTCAGTTCTGCAGAGTTCCCAAGAACTGTTACTTAATTTAAAACTTTCTTACTGTCTTTTCATTTTCCTTGTGGTCCTGGAGATTGAGTACGGGGTACCATTGAACAACATGTCAATCCCCAGTCTTTTTTTTGAGCTAGGGTCTTATTAAATTGGCAAGGCTAGTTTCAAACTGTGGATCCTCCTGTCTCAGCCTTGAAAGTAGCTGAGATTATAGGAGTGTGCCAACACACCCGACTTATTTTTTTCTTTTTAATAACAGTGGCAGGTGGTTTTATTTTAGAGGCCATATTTTCCTAAGAAACAAAACTTAATAAAGGTTAGGGAGTGACAAAGCTGAACTGAAATCTGTTTACCATGTGTACTTGCTAATTCTACTTCCTAAATCATATCTCATGCCAGTTCTGTATTGCTGCAACATAGAGTTCAAAATATAACTGTAAATTTATCAAGTATAGTCTGCATTACTTCCCTGCTTTTAGATGAGGAAGCCAGAAAATTTAGTAATAAAAACTAGATTCTGCTATTGCTAGTATTATTAGCCAATATTATTGAGCAATTATTTCAGGTTAAGCAGATTTAAATTTAGTTCTTGCAATAACTCTAGGAGGTAGCCATTTATAATTTTCTCCATTTTATGAATGAGAAAATAGAAGCACAGAGAAATGAAATAACTGTGTGCTTAAGATGGAACATGAGGTAAAAATAAACACATTTTCAGAGATTTGTAACTTAGAAAAATTTCCCCAGCCCTGCCACTAACAAAACCAAGTCAAAAATAACAACTTAGAAAATTTGCTTTTTTTTTACAGTAACTTCTTTAAGATCTGAGGAAATTATAAGGTCATATAAATAAAACAAGATTTTAACTAAGATAGACGAAGATATATATATACACACACACATATATATATATATATAATAATAATTTCCCTAATTTATATATATATATAAATAATAAGAAAAATTAAAACTAGCCTAGGAATTAAGTGGAAGCAACCTGAGAATAGCAGTGAATACCCACAAAGCATTCACTTCAAATTAGAGTGGGAAAGTAAGTGTCCTTTGAGAACAATGTATTCTAGAAGAATGAAGTAGATTTTTTTCATAGAAGGATTATTCAATAAAAAATGGGAGGAAAATATCAATGGATAATAAATAATGCCAAAATATAATGAGAAACTCTAGGGAAAAAAACATAGTACAAGAAAGTTATGATCCAAGTGTGAAGCTGACCAAAATGTGAGCATGATAGGATATGAGCAAAATATCATCAATTTGGAATAATGCATAAAGTATGTAAAATCACACAGGTTTCCAGTAGCACAAAAGAATAGTAATTAATTTATTCTGTTTGAGAAGAGTGGGAGAGGTGTATACAGACTATGACTCTTATTCTGTGTTTGAAGTGAGCTAAATATTTCAAAACAAAAGAGTCAAAGTGAAAATGTTTGGAGTTGAAAGTGATGAAGGTAACAAGCATTAAGAACGGAAGAGGTTTTGCATGGTTGCTAGTAGGGAGTGGGTCCAGAGATATGGGAGTGGTCTTTCCATGCTGTTTTGTTTATAATCTATGCTTTTCATTTGACAATGTAATTTGATTGTAAATTGCTAGAGACAGGGTTTGAGATTAAGACTTTGTCATTCCCTTCTTTCTCTTTCCTCCCTTCCTTTTCTCTTAATTACAAATAAGAGCTATTACAGCAAATTTGTTTATTTGTTTGTTTTTTAAAAACATTGCTTTTATTTTCTGTCTATGGATGTTTTTTCCTTTTTTTTTTTTTTTTTTTTTTTGTGATGCTGGGAATTGAAGCTAGGGCCTTGTGCATGCAAGGCAAGCACTCTTCCAACTGAGCTACATCTCCAGCCCCATGTTTGTTTATTGAAAGTGATATTCTAGTGTACAATAGTTCTCAAAGCTGGGTACCCAGGTGCACAATATCCATCTTACTTAGGAATTTGCCCACATTCTTGGGCCCCAGACAGATTTACTGGTTCAGAAATTTTAGGAGTGGAGTCCAATAGTCTGTGTTTTAACAAGCACTCTGGCGTTTTATACACTTACTAATGTTTGAGAACCACTACAGTAGAACATTATGTAATAACTATAATTATATTGTAAATTTCCCTAATTCTGTATATTTTCTCAGATATCCAACTTAAATTTTTTTCATATTTTGCTTAGGTCTGATGCCGAAACAAAAAGGGTTTTGGAACAATTGACTGAAAAACTTAATGAAACCCAGAAGCAAGAAGTGGTGAGGACTCTATTTATAAAAAAATTTATTTCACATGTAGATGAAAAGAGATGGCCAGGGTGGTTGTAATCATAATGAGGCTTAGCAGAGCTTAATCTTTAGTGTGGTATATGCCATTTTATCTAAAACTATGCTTTTATGCCTTTTATAAAATGGTCATGAATTTTAAGAATTTAAGGCTAATGTATCTTAGAGTAGTATTTTAGAGAATTAATTTTTAATTTTTAATATTTAGTTTTATGAATATTTGAAAGAGATTTTAAATGTTATTGGATCAGTGATTTTTTTTCATAGCTTTTATTAAGTGATATTTCTGTAACAGGCTCTGGAGCATTCTCCATTAATTATTTTCAAATGAGTAAATGTATAATACTTGCTATGAAGACCTCTTTACTGTTTTTGTTTGAAAATGCCTTAATTCCCAAGTGTTATTGCAAACAGAGATTGTTGACATTATTCATTTATTTATTTGTATCCAGTCATTATTATTGGTAGAATTAAAGTAAAAATAAAATATGTATAGTGTTCACTTTTTTCATGTCATTGATATATTTTTTTTTCTTGAGAAGAGTATCAATAGAAATTCCCACTAAACTGTTAACAAATTTGTCAACTTCAAGACCAATGTGTATCATTCATTTTCCAGAATGCTTTTTGTTATCTCAAAGTACGGAAAATTAGAATTTTGTTGTCTTTACTTTTTTTTTTAATTAAAATTTGAAGTTTTCTAGTCAAAGCAGATAATTTTTCTCCAGTTAATTGTGTTTACAGTTTCTTACATATATTGGTTGAGTTCATTTTAGAGTCTGGTCTGAATGTGTTGGCTTCATGTGCTAAGAGATATGCTCTATTTTCAAAGAGATCAATTCAGT
Organism: Callospermophilus lateralis; assembly: GCF_048772815.1. Lineage (NCBI taxonomy): Eukaryota > Metazoa > Chordata > Mammalia > Rodentia > Sciuridae > Callospermophilus > Callospermophilus lateralis. The sequence continues at coordinate 23,592,245 of NC_135307.1, forward strand.
TACTGCTCTTGCTGTGAAATTTGTCCATTTCAAAAATATGAAACAATGCCCATCTACATAAGATCACCTTTCTTCTGTATTTTTTTTAATATTTATTTTTTTTAGTTGTAGTTGGACACAATACCTTTATTCCATTCATTTATTTTTATGTAGTGCTGAGGACTGAACCCAGGGCACTGTGCATACTAGGTGAGCGCTCTACTGCTGAGCCACAATCCCAGCCCCCTTCTGTATTTTTGGTACTAATTTCTCTGTGAATAGTTGCAGGGAGATGAAGATATAGTGCCTATCTTCTGCTGACATAGGCATAATCTTTGCAGTTAGTGTGTGAGCATATGGCACCTGGTGTGTGATTGTGGCACACCTCTTTTTTTTTTCCCCCAGATATGTCAAGAGCACCTTTAGTTTAAATTGTACCCATTTAAAATATCTAAAACATCACATACTTAAAAAGGTCATCTCTGACATTAACATATTGGTGTCTTTCTTAGTTCATTGTAGTGGTTCACAAAGTAAGAAAAATCTATGGCATTGTTTGATTAACATAGCGTCTAAATAGAAGCTAAATGTACACATTTAAGCATATAGTTATGAAGTCCTCTTTATCTTAGTAAATGACAGTGTGGCTCTTTTCACAAATTCTAGTGTGGAACCTGACACATGATGGCAAAACTGCTGAAGCTTTGTCTTCTTTTTAGTTTTTAAAAATTGGAGGCACGTGTACATAGGAAAGTACAGACAACTGTATAGCTCAATGAATTATAACAAGGTGAATATTCACATGTAACCACCCCATTTAGAAATAGAATATTAGCTAGGAAGCCTCCTCATTGCTTTCTTCAATCACTAACTCTTCCTTTTATAGGTAGCCTCTATTTGAACTTTTAACCCTATACATTTTGGGGGGTTTTGGTAAATGGAATCTTATTGTCCATTTGTGTGTGTGTGTGTGTGTCTTTCTTTTTAAAAAATATTTATTATGATGGTGCTGTTTATCGCTGCTGTTTTGGGTTCTTCAGGTTCTTACAATTTATTTTTGACTTGTTAGTATTTTTTTGCATGCATATATTACAATACATTTTACAATCTACGGTAAATATTTAAATTACTTTGAATTATGGTCATAATACTGTTTTGACTAATCTTATTCAGTATTATACTGCACTTTACATGAATTTCTGTTGGAGTGCATGGAAGGTGCATTCAAATTCAGTAGTAGATACCAATAAATAGATTTAAAGTGCTTGCACTAATTTATACTCCCACTACCAGCATAAGAAAATTCATGTTACTCTTCATTCTTTCTTTTTTCTTTTTTGTATTTTATTTAGAGATAGGGTCTCACGGAATTGCTTAGTGCCTTGCTATTGTGTATTGTGTATATTTAAGATATATATATATATATATATATATATATATATATATACACACACACACATACACATACACAGACACATACATATATATGTATATAGATATATGTATATTTAAGATATATAACATTATATTATTGGATATATGTTAGCTTTGAACTTGGGATCCCCCTGCTTCAGCCTCCTGTTGGGATTATAGATAGGCATGCACCACTGCACCTGACACTCTTCAACCTTTCTACACATGCCATTACCAGTCGTTCAGTAGCCATTATGACAGATGTTGATGTTATCATACTCATTTTGGTTTACTTTCGCATTTTCATGATTACTAATGATAATGAACATCTTGTCATGTTTTTGGTTATTGCATATTTTCTGTTTTGAAATGCCAGTTCGAATCTTTTGTTCACTTTTTTTATTGAGTTGCTTGTTTTTTTTTTTTTTTTTTAAGAAAGAGAGAGAGAGAAAAATTTTTTTTTAATATTCATTTTTTACTTTTCGGCGGACACAACATCTTTGTTTGTATGTGGTGCTGAGGATCGAACCCGGGCCGCATGCATGCCAGGCAAGCGTGCCACTGCTAGAGCCACATCCCTAGCCCCGAATTGCTTGTTTTTTGTGGGAGGTTCTTATATGTTTTTACAACAGCACTTGGTCAGTTATGTGTATTACGATATTGTCTTCCACTCTTCAAGTTATTTTCTTTCATTTAAAAAACTTTCTTAATGTGGACTTTTAATGTAGTTCAATTTTCAATCTTTTCTTTTTGTGATTAGATCTCTTCTGACCTGTTTAAGAAGTTGTTTCTTAAGATCATTGACATAATCTCTCATGTAATCTTCTAGAAGCTTATTGTCTTAACATTTCACATTTAGAGCTAATGTTTACTTGGAATTGACAGTGTGAGGTAGGGGGAATAGATTTTATATGACTCTCCAGTTGACACAGTTTCATTTATGGAAAGGACCACACTTGCCCCATTACTTTACAATCCTGTCTTTGTCATAAATCAGATGTTCATGTATGCAAGAATCTGTTTCTGGAGTCTTTGACACCTGGTTTATTCCTGTATCCCAGTGCCAATATCTCATTGTCTTGGTTACTGTTGCTTTCTGGCAAGTTGTGATATAGGTATATAAATTGTTTCTAAAGGTTAGTTTGGAGAGAACTGAAATCTTTACAATATTGAGTTTTATAATTCATGAACACAGCATATCTTTCAAATGTTTTAGAGCTGTCTTTTTTTAAACAGCTTTACTGACATATTATGGATGTATGACAAATGGTCCATTGTTAAAGTATATAATTTGATAAGTTTTGACATAAGTATGTACCTGTGAAATAATAAAAATTATGACATTTATCACTCCTGAAATTTCTGCCTCTTTCTGTTTATCCCTGTCCTTCTCCTACCCCAAACAACTCAAATTTCTTGTAATCATTTATTTATTTTTAAAATTGTCATTGTGTAGATTTAGGATATATAACATGATATTATTAGATATATGTAGCTAGTAGAATATTTCTAGAGTAAAATAAATTGATAATGACCATCATATCTCATAGTGGCCTTTTTTTGTGTGGCAGAAATTGGTGAGTTTCATATACAAAACAATTTTATTACCTATAACCCTCATGTACCTTAGACCTCTAAGTTTGCTCATCCTACATATTTACTATTTTGGATTCTCTGACCTGTATCTTCCTATTTCCTGCACCCACCTCCCAACCACTGCTTTGTCCTCTGACTCTGTATATTTGAAACATTTCCCCTTAGGTTCCACATGTAAGTGAGACCATACAATATTTTTCTTTCTGTATATGGCTTATTTTACTTAGTATAATGTCCTGAATCTCATCCATGTTGTGACAAACGGCAAAATCTTGTTCTTTTTAAGGGCTGAATAGTATTCCATTGCATGTATGCAGCAATTTCTTTATCCACTTGTCTATCCGTGGACCTTTAGGCTGTTACCATATTTTGGTTATTCTGAGTATTGTTGCAATATACATGTCCCAAGTGTAGATATATTTACAAAATGGGGGTTTTCATTTTCTTAGGGGTGTATATCCAGAAGAGTTATATGGTACTTGTATGGTAGTTGCATTTTTAATTTCTTTAAAACCCTAGACTGTTTTCCAGAATGGCTGTGCCAAACTTCAGTAGTGTAAAAGAGTTCCCTTTCCTCTGTACCCTCAACAACTTTAGTTTTCTTTGGTATTTTTGATAATATTCATCCTAATGGGTGTAACATGTACCTCAGTTCTTTTGATTTTCATTGCCCTAATGATTGAGTTCAACAATTTTCATGTATTTGCTTGTCATTTTAATGTCTTCTTTGGAGAACAGTCTATTCAGGTTTTTTGTTGATTTTTAAATTAGATTATTTGTTTTCCATCATTCAGTTCAATGAGTTTCTTATATATTTTGACTATTTACTCCTTATCAGATATATGGTTTGCAGATACCATTTCATTTTGCTGACTGTTTCTCCTTTTGGTTTGATATAGTCCAATTTATTTTTGCTTTTGTAGTCTGAATTTTTGATGTGATTAACCAGGAACCTTTTCCTTCGGAGGTTCTTAACTCTAGTTTTTTATCCCTAACAGCTCACAAATCTTTTAAAAAATTTCTGGAGCATCTGTGTCTTAGCTGCTTTTTCTGAAATGGTTTGATGTTTCAGGGGGGACGTGTGGTCCTAAAAGATGAATTGACCTCTCTGGGTTTCTTTCTTTTGCATTTTTGTCTCATATGTTCTTATTTTTAGCTCTCCAGTGCCTTAAAATATTTTTACTTAAAATATTCTTTCAGGCTGGGCTTGTGGCTCAGTGGTAGAGTGCTTGCCTTAGCATGTGTGAGGCACTGGGTTTAATTCTCAGCACCACATATAAATAAATAAAGTAAAGGTCCATTGGCAATTTAAAAAATATTAAAAAAAATTCTTTCTAGTTATTTTTAGTAGAAAATATCACTTAAATTATCCAGTAAGTCATTTTTGGAAGTGAAACTCCTTAAATCTTTTTTTTTTTAAATATATAATTCAGATTTCATTACTTTATTTGCTATTATAATGCACAAATTTTACTGTTTTTCAGCTGTTTCATGAGGTTTCTTTTACTTTCTATGTAAGTAAACAACTTGTGAACATGCTTATAAAAGTCTTTGATCCAAACTCATATATCTTCCATATTGCTGAGGTCCTTGGAGACTTTAGTGAGCTATGGTCATGTCTGGTTGAAATATAGTTTTTTTTTTAATGTTAGTTAAGATTTGAATTTGGGATTTGATGATAATGTTAATTTACAGAGCACATATTATTTTTTATTTTTATTTTTATTTTGCCTTTCACCACATGATGAGAAACACAAATGAACAAAATTATTTCATTTGAATTTCTTTCACATAGCAAATAAAACTAGTCAATATAATTTTACATGTATTTGAGAGTCTTACTGTGAGTGTAATGTCTAGCAACTGAGGAAAACGTAGATTTTGTGACTTATTCCAATTGAAGTCAGCGTTTGCATTTTATAACTCTGACATATTGTATTATATTTGTGAATTCATGATAGCATGCTGTCAGAGAAGATGCAATTTTCTTTTTAAGTGTTAAATTTCTCAGGGCCTGCAACTATTTTCCCCCTTCCAGATTTAAGCTCAGGGCCTGCAACTATTTTCCCCCTTCCAGATTTAAGTTTAAATAAAATTAACAAAGTGATGCACATTCAATTCACTGTGGAAACCTTTTAAATATTGTACAAAAAATAAAGTGGAAATAAATGACTTCCTTTATCAATTTCACTTTCTATTGGTATTGACTGTTTTTTTTTCTTTTAAATTTTTTTTTAAGCTTTAGCTCATTCTTGGCCTTTTTTTTTCTTTCTTTCTTTTTTTGTTTGCCAGGAGATATAATCAGTGGCACTTAATCATGGAGCCACATTCCCAGCCCTTGTTAGTTTTTTTTTCCTTGAGACAGGGTTTTGCTTAGAGCCTTGCTAAGTTGCTGAGGCTGGCTTTGAATTTGTGATCCTTTTGCCTCAGTCTCCGGAATTGCTGGGATTACAGGTGTGCGCTTCCAGACCCAGCTATGCACTGTTAATCACAGTTATTGTTTATTATTCTGAGGCTACAATTGCTTATCATGCATTATTTTGATAACTAAGATATATCTTGAAAGTTTATGTGAAAGGTTTTTCTTCAAGAGGCAAAAAAAAAAAAAAAAAAAAAAGAAAAAGTATTAGTTGCTGTCACACTTGCCAAAATCTGATTTGTTAATATTTATGAATCATAGTTTTTTTCCATTTACTTGTTTCAAACTGCCCATTTGAAGGAAGTAGTTATTAGTTTTAGATGATATTATTATAAATATTTCTGTTAACACTTAATTGTGATAATAACTAAACAATATTGCATAGACCTCATAACATGGGGAAGATTTTAATTCATTTGTTGTCTAGATTTTACCCAGTTGAGTGAGAGATAAATGCATTTGAAGTTTGTTTATTTATGTAGAACAAAGTCAATTTAATTTTAGTGTTAATAGAGTCACTGTTAAAAAAGTAAACATAGATCTAGTTGTTTCTGAATGGGTTGATCATTAATAAAATTCTGTAAATGCTGCATTTAGGATAATATGAATATTGCATGGATTACAACAGAAATATATGTAACAAGTATTTATTGAAGTGGCTTTTACACTGTCAAGTCTTGTTAAAAATTGGAAGCATTAACATATTACCAAGTTAGAATGAGCTGGGCCCAGTGGTGCATGTCTGTAATCCTAGCAGCTGGGGAGGCTGAGGCAGGAGGATTGTGAGTTCAAAGCCAGCCTCAGCCAAAGTGAGGGCACTAAGCAACTCAGTGAGACCCTGCCTCTAAATAAAATACAAAATAGGGCTGGGGATGAGGATCAGTGGTTGAGTACCCTTGAGTTCAATTGCTGGTACCAAAAAAAAAAAAAAAAAAAAAATTTAGAATACATAATCTCATGAACAGAATGCTTTTGCTTTTGTTTCACTTCTTTTTGTTAAATACTGACTTTAAAAATCTGTTATTTTGCTGTTTTTATAACTAAACATGAAAATGTAGGATTTTTTGATGACTAAGTAGTATATTTAATCAATACGTGTCTCTGATAAAAATTTTTTAGTGTATGACATTATTAGCATTTTTTCCTTTAGACTCAGAAATAAGAAAGTAAAAAAGTATTAAATGCTTTCTTTAAAATAAGAGTTATTGGGAATTATCTCATTACTCAAATGTTACAAGTGTCTTTAGGATCAGAATCCTCACCCTTCTACTTAAGAATGTTTACTTGCTCCTACTTTGGTCTTGTCTCAAGAAATTGCGTGACATTCCATTCATTGGCTCAAGCTGATCATCTAAGATTCACCCTACATCCTTTTCATTATACCATTCTTCCCATACATTACAAAATACTTTTTAATTTCTGAAATCTTGTCTAATTCTGTCTACCTCTAATACTTCTCTTGAAGCCCCCATCACTTCTCAGTGGGTTCACTGTGGTGGCCTCCACTTAAGTTGATCTCTCTGCTCCCTTCTTGCCCCTGTGCTCCTCACAGTGGCAAAGTTATTTAAAAAAATATTCATCATATTGAATTATCCCCCAATTTTTAAAAACCTTCTCTGGGTTTCTTTTGTTCCAAATTCCTTGCAGTGCCTATGTTTTCTGACTTTCTTGATATACCTTGAATTTATCTTATTTCTACATCAGAATCTTTGCAGTGTCTTTTCTTTTCCCAAAGTTTTGCATGGTTGACTTCCTCTGGTCATTTAGGTCCTCAGTGAAAACTCATCACTTAAGAAAGTTCCTCCCTCCTCCCCTTTTAGTTACATAATTTGTAGCATTTAGCATACTAAACATAGTGCTCTGGATATTGCCTTTTTGCACTGATATATTTGTGAGGTTTGAGATTGCTTTATATAATGATCTAATGTGCTTTCTGTTTTCTTTTAGTATTAAAAGTAATCCATTGAGTGAAAAATATCTCATAACTTTCTTAACTTGTTATGGGTGGATATTTAGGTGGTTCCAATCTTTTCCATGTATATATAAAACTGCATAAACGATTTTATACATGTACCATTTTGCACATAAAAAGGTAAATTGGTGACACAAATTTCTAAAAATGGCTTATAGAATTAGAGTTTGCATTTACAATATGTTATATATGGCTCATTTTTATAATTAGAACATCTTTTACTTAGGTATAATTGACAAATAGAGAGGGGCATATTTATCTTTATATCATGATGTTTTGTTATATGTATATATTATAAGATTACCACAATCAACCTAATTAACATATCTGTAACCTCATATTATTTCTTTTTGTGAAACTATTTAAGATATACTCTCTTAGCAATTTTCAGGTGTGTAATACATCATTATTAACTCTGGTCACCATCCTGTGTATATGGCTAGACCTTATTCATTTTGGCTAACCAAAATATTTTTGTCCTGAAATCTTTATTCCCTACTGCAACCCCCAACCCCCAGCAAACATCACTTAATTTTTTCTGTCTATGGATTTTTGGATTCCACAGGTAAGTGAGATCATACAGTATCTATTTCTGAGTTTGCCTTCTTTCACTTAACATAATTGTCTTCCAGGTTCCTCCATTTTATTGCAAATTACAAGAATTCCTCCTTTCTAAGGCTGAATAATTTTCCATTGTCTGTGCTTAACAGTTTTTTTAATCCATCTATCAGTGCCTATTTAAGTTGATTATTTATTTTAGCTATTGTAAATAATGCTACATTGAACATGGGGTTGCTTTACTTCCTTTGAAAAAGTATCTGTAGGTTGGATTGCTGGATAACATAGTAATTCTAATTTTAATATTTTGAAGAAATTTTATCTGTTTTTCATAATGGTTATACTAACTTAAAATTATACCAATAGTGTATGACAGTTCCACTTCCTCCACGTTCTAACACTTGTAATAATTGTTTTTTTGATAGTGCCATTCTAACAGATTGAAGATAATATGTCATTATAGATTTACTTTGCATTTAAGTTGCATTTCCATGATAATTAGTTGAGCATTTTAATTTTTCTCTTGCTATTAAGTTGTTTCTGTTCCTTATGTGTTTTTTTATATTAACCCTTTATCAGTTGTGTAGTTTCCAAGTATTTTCTCCTTTTGCATAGGTTGTCTCTTTGCTTTGTTGATTATTTGCTTCGATGTACAGGTGTTTTTCATTTTATGCACTACAGTTTGTCTGTCTTTACTTTTGTTGCCAGTGCTTTTAAGGTCAAATCCAGACCAGTGTCAAGAAGTTCTTTTTCTGTTTTGTCCTAAGAGTTTTATGGTTTCATGGCTTGGGTTTAGACTTTAATCCATTTGAGTAGATTTTTTTTTTTTTTTTTAATGTGAGATAAAGGTCTCTTCTCATTATTTTGCCTGTGGATGTCCAGTTTTGCCAACACCATTTATTGAAGAGTCTGTCCTTTATCCTTTGTGCATTTTCAGTACCTTTGCTGAAGATCAATTGATTATAAATGAATGGATTTATTTCTGGGTTCTCTCTTCTGTTCAGTTAGGCTAGGTTATCTGTTTTTTTTTTAATTTTTAAAAATTCAAATTAGTAATACATGACAGTAGAATGCATTTTGACATATCATACATAAATGGAATATAACTTCTCTTTCTTCTGGTTGTACATGATATAGAAATATGCCAGTCGCATACTCATATGCACATAGGGTAATGATGTCTGATTCATTCTACTGTCTTTTCCACCCTGTCCCCCTCCCCTTCCTTCACTCCTCTCTGTCTGGTCCAAATTTCTTCTATTCTTCCCTAGCCTTCTCCCGCATTATCTATTTTTATATTCTAGTACCATGACGTTTTGAATCCTATAGCTTTATAGTATATTTTGAAGTAAATGTGATTTCACCAGCTTTGTTCTTTTTACTCAAGATTGCTTTGTGTATTTGAGGTCTTTTTTGGTTTTGTATGAATTTTAGAATTATTTTATATTTGTGGAACATGCTACTGGAATTTTCATAGAGACTGCATTAAATTTGTAGATCACTTTGGATAGTATGGGTAGATTAATGGTTTAATTTGTCTAATCCGTGAGCATGAGATAACTTTGTTTATATATGATTTCAAGTTTTTTTCCTTTAACGTCTTATTGTCTTAAATATATAGATCTTTTGCCCTCTAGGTTAAATTTAATCCTACATATTTTATTTTGATGCTACGCTAGATGGGGTTATTTTCTTGATTCCTTTTTGAGAGAAGTTATTTATAGAAATATTACTGATTTTTGTGTGTCGAACTTTGATTCTTGTGGCATTATCAAATTTGTTTATTAATTCAAACATTTTTTTTTTTGGTGGAGACATTAGGGTTTTTTATACATAACATTATGACATCTGCAAATAGGGATAGTTAAGCTTCTTTTCTGATATGAATGTCTTTTATTTCTTTTTCTTGTCTAATTGATCTGGCTAGGACTTCTAGAACTATATCAAATGTAAGTGTCGAGAGTGGGCATCCTGATCTTACAGGGAAAACCTTCTGTTTTTCACCATTGAATAAAATGTTATCAGTAGGTTTACCAAATAAGACCTCTATTGCTTTGAAATTTGTTCAAAATTTTTGTAATTTGTTCAAGATTTTTATCATGAAAGCATGTCAGATTATATGGGATGCTTTTTCTGCATCTATCAAGATGATGATATGATTTTTATTCTTCATTTTGTTAGTTTGGTATATCACATTTATTGATTTTCATCTTCAATTTTTTTAGGAAGAGCTTGAGAAGAATTGGAATTCATTCTTTTTTAAATGTTTGGTAGAATTCACAAGTGAAGGCTTCAGATTCTGGGCTTTTCTTTGTTGGAAAAATTTTTATAGCTGAGTCAATGTCCTTTTCACTATTGGTCTGTTCTATTTCTTCATGATGCATTCTTTTTTTTAAAAATATTTTTAGTTGTAGATGAACACAATACCTTTATTTAATTTATTTTCTCTTTTATGTGGTGATGAAGTTTGATCTCAGTGCCTCACATGTTGTATTTTCTGGGAATTTATCCATTTCTCCAAGGTTAGCCAATTTGTTGATATTCATAGTAGTCCTTTATGATCTGTTGTATTTCTGTGGTATCACTTATAATGTCTCCTCTTTTATTTCTAATTTTATTTATATAAATATTCACTTTTTAAAAAAATTTAGTCTGCTAATATTTTGTCAATTTGGTTTATCCTTAAAAAACCAACTTCCAGTTTAATTGATCCTTTCTGTTTTTCTTGTCTCTATTTCATTTATTTCTTCTCTAATCTTTATTATTTCTCTTTTTCTGCTGACATGAATTTATTTGTTCTTTTTCTAGTTGTTCAGCAGTTCCTCATGACCTGTTAGGGGCTTTTTTTTTTTTTTTTTTAATCTTGGCTTCTCATAACATGGCAGTATGCTTTATCAGAACAAGCAAGCTAGAAGGGGACCAGTGAGAGAAAAAAAGCAAGTTGGAAGCCAGCTTTTTGTAATCTAATCATCAAGTGTCATTCAAACATTTTTGTGCTATTTTCAGAATTAGAAGCAAGTTCCTTGGGCCAGCTGCACTCAGGAGAGGGAATTATACAAGTTCATGAATATCTGGAAGTAGAGGTCTTTGGGATCCATGCCAGAAACTGTTTAACACAATTAAAAATAGAATGATGATCAAATAATTTCACTTCTGTGATCATTGTAGCATTATTAACAGTATCCAAAATCAGGAAACATGGAAACAACCTGGTTTACTGATGAACAGATAAAGAAATAGCAACTTGTGCGCGCGCGCACAAACACACACACACACACACACACACACATTGTTTAGCTTTGAAGAAGGAAATCCTGTCTGTTGAAACAAACCTGTTAGTAACAAACGTGGATGAACCTGGAGGACATTATTTTATTGTATGATCTCACTTATATGTGAAATCTAAAATTTCTCCTTCATAGAACAGAGAGTAGAATGAAGTTGCACTGGTGGAGTAGGGGGAAATGGGGATATGAAGGTCATAAGGTATGAACTTTCAGCTTTTCAGGATGAATAAGTTCTAGAGGTCTAATGTGCAGCATAGTGACTATAGTAAATAAGACTGTTTGTAAGCCTGAAATTTGCTAGGAGTAGATCTTAAGTATTCTCGCCACAGCACACACACAAATGGTAACTAAGAGAAATGATGGGTATATTTATTAGCTTGACTGTGGTAATTATTTCATAATATGTATGTACTTAAAAACATCTAATTATGTTTTATTAGAATTGCTACTAAAGAAACAAAAAGAATTCTCCATGTAGAGTAACGATGTATAGCATGTGCTTGCTGTGGTGAAATTTCTAATGTCTGCATAATTTTGTATTTTCATTTTAGTATGTGGTTACCTGAATGACTTTAATTTTGATGATAAACACTGCCTTCTTAGAGATAGAAGCCATTCACCTCATGGAATTTATTTATATTTAATTTCTTTTATTAGAGAATTATAGTTATACATACTAGTTAGGTTCGTTTTGACACAATTATACATGCATTGAATTTGGTATGTTCCATTTCAGTCTGTTGTGCCACCTTTCCTCTCCTTCCTTCCACTGTTTTCCCCTTCTACTTTACTGACAAATGAATGTCTTATTGCTAAAGAGTGTATTTACAGTTTTTAGTAAGGTGCTAATTTTTTGATATACTTTTCCTCAGCATTTATTGATCAATTAAACTTATCTTTACCTATATTTAAAAAAACAAGTTGATATAATTTACCATAAACATAATTTGCTTTAGATGTGCAATTTAGTGATTTTTTAAATTTAATTTTCTGAACTGTGCAACCATGATAAAATCCAGTGTCAAAAATTTCTATTGTCCCATTAAAGTTTTTCATGACTTTGTCAAACACAGACTTGGTTGCAAAAGTTTTTTTTCTTTAATTTTTATTTAAATAACTGGGCCTTATTTATTGCTGCTTTTAAATGAATACAGAATGTCTGTTATTCACTGTATTCTCCTGCACAAACATGCATTGGCAAAATAGTGTAAATTTCATTTAGGGGCTATATAAGAATACATGTGAAATGTGGTTGAATTTGAACAACTTTTAGTGAGGAAAAGCTTGTATCAGAGAAAAATTCTTTCATGTTTATTTTAGAGTTCCAATTAAACACTTCTTAATTTGACTTTGGCTTTTTATCTTTTGAGCAAATCACAGTTGAAAACATTGACAAGCTGATGAAAAGTCCTTTTAATTATTTGGTGCACATAAACATTAATACCTTCCTAAGCAGGTCATGCACATGGATAAAAAAAGTGAAAAAGAACTGAATGGACAGAACAGTTCCATCATTAATTGGGTACTAAATATAATTGTTGGCAGAATTGATATTTTCCCTTAAATCACCAGAGGGCACTCTTTTCTAGTGTATTATTCTTAACTGAGCAATTGAATTATTGTAGTTTGTTACTGGGATGCAAGTGTGGATTAATTGAAGAATAATAACTGATTTTTTTTTGGTATCTTTCAGTTATTTATTTATTTACAATATGATCATTAGAAAGGATTCTACATATAAGTTAAAATTAAAAAATGCTTTAAGTAGTAGGTATCTGACATAAAATATCTCCTCAATTTGGTGTCTTACCAATACTATAATGTCACTGTTTCTCCTTATTTTTATTGAGGTTTCCGATCGGGTGGAACGACGGCTTCAAGAAATACAAAGAGAGATGCGCACTGAAAGAGAGCTGGTGGAAAGACGTCAAGATCAGTTGGGAATCATGTCCTTGCAGTTACAGGAGGTTTGTGAGAAGTGCTTTCTTGGAATGTAAATCTTGAATTTAGGTAGTTATTTAGATAATGTTAAAATGGATTTAATTCTTTAGTGGCTGAAAATGACAGTATAATCATATTTCTATGAGAAAAAGTATAGCATATTGGTTATAAATAGTTTAGTGTGTAGAATCAGCCCTAACTTGTTTCATATTTGCTATCTGTGTGACCTCAGGCATTTTTTTTTTTTAAACTTCTGTAGATCCTAGTTTCCTTTGTGGAAAATGGAAATAATAACCATATGCCTTATCAATTTGGTGCAAGGATAATTGAGTTAATGCAAGTAAAGCATTTAACCTCGTGGCATGTGCTTAAGGAATGTTGACTGAAAGTGGAATTACTATTTAACACATGCCATGGACTAGACGTCCATCAAACTATGGTCCAGGGGCCATCTGGCTTCCTACTGTCTGTTTTTATAAATGACGTTTTATTGGAGTACAGCCACTTTTATTCACTTATATCTATGAGTGCTTTTGTGACACAGTGCCAGAGTAGTTGTGATAGAGAATGTATAGCCCACAGGGCCTACAGAATTGATGATATGTCCTTGTATGGAAGTACCTAACTCTGAATTTGTTTATCTTCAAACCAATTTGAAACGGAGAATGTTATTCTTTAGCTGTTTTTGTTTTGAAATTTCAGGTTTATGATAAAGTTAAAAATTAGAACAAGGAATTTCTGTATAATCTTTACTTGAATTCCCTTGGTATTCATAGTTACCAGATTTATCACTTTTCTTTATCTATATATGTATATAATATTTTTCTAAAACATTTTTGAGAAAGTCACAGATAATTATTTTTACATTTAAGTAATTTGTTATGTTTTCTTCTCTAATTATGGTACAATGATAAAAATCAAAGTTAACATCAGTATAATACTGTGTTTATTAATATATAGGTCTCATGCAAATTTTGCTAGTATTGTTCTTTTTCCATCCAGGATGAAAATCCAGGTTCACACAAATTTATTTATTCCCCTTAATCTTCTTTAATCTAGGATAGATTTTCAGTTTTTATTCGTGCTGATTTTGCAGGGTCTTAGCTATTTTGGAGGATATCTTTCATTTTGGGCTTATTGATATTTCTTCAAGACTACATTCAGGGTATGGACTTTTGGTAGGAAATCCAGATAACTGGTGTCCTTTTCAGAGTATCACATTAGAAGCCATGTGAGGTTGATGGGTTCCATAACTGGTGAAAACCGAACCCTTGGTTATGGTGTTGCCTGCAGGTTTCTTCACTGGAAGGTTACTATTATTATTCCTTTTTTTTTTTTTTTTTTATGAAGAGACTATCTGAGACTTGATAGTATTGATCCTTTTCCTGAAACTATTATTTCTGTGAATGGTGGCAAGTGATGATTTTGAAAAGTCCATAATTCCATCTACATTTATGTAATCCTACTATAAGGAAGAACTTCCTATGTATCTGTTTATATTAGTGTAGTCTCATGGGTTCTTATTTTATTACATTGGTTATATTTCATTACTGTTATTTTAGAAAATTAATTTGTTGAAATTTCCTTTAAATGTTTCTTAGGTTTATACATAAAGTATAATATAAAAGCCATAAACTAAAAGAAAGCCAAAAGGTTAAAAGCAAATGGAAAAATTTTCTTTTATGTAAGTTTTTTTTCCTTAAAGTTCTAAAAATGTGTGCTTGCAGATCATTATGTGTGCTTGCAGATCATTAACCTTTATAAATTGACAATTTTTTTAAACATCAGGAGAAACTGCCAATGCAAAATTCAAAATAAAACTGCAACCCTTAAATTATAATGTAAGCTGAAACAAAAAACCTGGATTTGATTTCTAAAATTCCACTTTTCTCCATTTCACAAAAGGGGACATACACTTGTTACTTGGTAATTATTTACAAGAGGATACTTTGTTGAATAATTAGATACAGCATGTGGGTAGCCCCCCACACCCCTTTTTTTAAACCTTGATTTTTATACATTTGTTCTCAAAGCAAATTGCATCTGGTAAGCATAAGAATAGTACTGAAGAGACAATTGTTCTTTTTTGCAAGAGAAAATTAGAGAAATTTTCCATACTTATTTTCCTCTCTTTGCAGAATGCACAAAATTACAAAGAAAGAGGGAGAGGAAGATTGCTTCCCACCCCTATTCTTAAGAAACCAAAGCCTCAGTATTTGCATTGTAATTGTCAATTTGACTAAAAGCTTGAGCTGTGATTTGGAATTCCATCTCTGACAATACAATAGAGGATCACTGTTGATAAGAACTGTTTAATTTCATATTTTGTCACTTTAATATAAGCAGTGACCTATACATTTTTAAAAGGTAGTTTTGGATTATAAACAGTGCAGTAGAAGCTGGAAAAGATTAATTTAGGCATTTTCCTGCTCCCAAGCTAAATGGTTTAGAATATTTTGGAAAGGTCATGCTTAAGGAGAGAAAATGCTTTGCTTTCTTTTTTATATTAAAAAATACTTATGGAAATTCTTATATGATAATAGTCATTGATGTATTTTGTTTCTTCATGTGGTGGAAAATTGAATCTACAGTTGAGTATGTTGGACTGGATTTTTAGTCACTATGTTCTTTAGCCTCCTCAAAATGTATATATCAATGTTAGTGAAAATTGTGATACTTAATAATTGTTAGAATATGGGAGAATTCATTAAAAATCCTATGATGAGAGATTTCTAGGTATAATGTCATATTGTAGGAAAGCAGTCTCTTGTTTGGGCTACATCCTGCTGCCGTTCAGTGATCGAATGAAGTCCTTAGATTCTGGTTGCTTTATTTCTTACCACTGGGTACAAAACATAGTGTTAATCATTGGAAATTGATTGGGAGGTAAAGCAGGGGGCTGTTTTCCTTTTCTTGTTTGGAGTTTTTATGGAATTGTTCACTCTCTGTTTCTTTTGTCCTGGTTGGAAAAAGAATTTCATCTGCACTGTGCAGTCTGCTGCCTCCTTTGAGCTGCTAGAAGATTCTATCCTTATTCTGTATGTTAGTCATTCTCATTATGATGTGCCTTGGTCTGGAGGCCAGTGAAGGTTCTTACTAAATTAAGAAAATCTGCCATTCATGTGACTTTAACAGTATGAATGCAGCTCATGGCCATGAGAGAAAAAAAATCAAATTACGTATACAAGGAAACCAATTTTGGATCTCAGCTGATTTCTCAACCCAAACCCTCAAAGCTAGGAGGTTCTGGAATAATATATTAAAAGCTCTGAAAGAAAATGGATGCCAACCAAAAATTTTATATTCAGCAAAATTAAGCTTCAAATTTGAAGATGAAATAAAAACCTTCCATGAAAAAAGTTAAAAGAATTTATAACCAGAAAGCCTGCACTCTAGAACATTCTCAACAAAATATTCCATGAGAATAAAATGAAAAAAAAGGTGAAAACCAGAAAGGGAGGAACTACACTAAAGGCATAATCAATCAAAGGAGAAACTAAGTCAAATTACAAACCAGAAATAAACCAAAATGACCAGGAATACAAATCACAGTTCAATAATAACCTTGAATGTTAACAGTGTAAACTCATCAATCAAAAGACATAGACTGGCAGATTGAATTAAAAAACAAGACCCTTGGGGCTGTGGATGTCACTTAGTGGTAGCGCACTTGCCTGGCATGTGTAAAGCACTGGGTCTGATTCTCAGCACTGCCTATAAATAAATAAATTAGGTCTGGGGTTGTGGCTCAGTGGTAGAGCGCTGGTCTAGCACGTGTGAGGCTCTGGGTTCAATCCTCAGCACCACATAAAAATAAATAAAAATAAAGGTATTGTGTATTTTACTCCTAAAAAATAAATATTAAAAAATTTTTAAAAATAAATAAAGGTCTATCAACAACTAAAAAAATTTATTTAAAAAAAAAAAGCAAGACACAAAAATATGCTGTCTTGAAGAGACTCACTTCATAGGCAAAGACATCCATAGACTGAAGTTGAAAGGATGGGAAAAAACATGTTACTCACATAGATCAGGTAAACAAGCAGGGTTTCCATCCTCAGATAAGTACTAGTACTTTCCCAACTAGATGATACACCCACTTAATCTTTTATTACCATGGATAGGTTTTTTCTAACATTTGTCATCTGATTATATTTCCAGAAGTTTCTAACATGTCATGTTTCTTTCAGCAGTGATTGAGGGTGACCCTTTTCTCACATTCCTACTAGAAGTACTGGTTATTTTTAAAAATTTTGCTAGGCAGACAGGTATAAAATGTTAATTCATTTTTACATTTGTTTTCATCTATTTCTGTTAGTGAACTTGAGCAGCTTTTCCTATATTTGTTGACAACATGTGCATTTGTGCTTGTATAGTTTTCCTGCTAGTAACTTTTTTTTTAAAGATGGACACACTATCTTTATTTATTGTATTTATTTTTATATGGCGCTGAGGATCAAATCCAGTGCCTCATATGTGCGAGGCAAGCACTGTACTCCTGAGTTATAACCCCAGACCCGCCTGTTTGTAACTTATGTTCACTTAAAAATATTGAGTTATTTGAATTTCTCCCCAGGATTCTTTTTTTTTTTAATGGAGAGAGGAAAAAATCTAATTTTTTTTATGACAATCAGTTGCTTCAGTATCATTTTTGAATAATTGTTTTTTCCAACTCTGATTTAAATGCCACTTGTATTATATATCTAGTTTCCTATTATATCTGTCTGATTTCTACATACCTCACTATTAATCTGGTTGTCTGTCCTTGTACTGATATCATTCTGTCTTAATTATCGTAGCTTTTATTATCTTTTGGTAAATGATAATGAAAACTTCTTTTCATGCTCCATGAAAAATCCTACTGGCATTTTGATTGTAATTGAATTAAATATGTGGATTAATTTGAACACAGAAGGTCTTTTGTGTTTTTTGATAATGTTTTATAATTTTCTATAGAAAGATCTTATATACCTTTGAGTAGAATTATTGCGAAGTGCTTTATGATTTTTCTTCCTACCAGAAGCTGGATGCTTTCTTTGGTCACATCTCTGATTGACTATAGTATACAGCAATGCAGCTGGTTTTATATTTTTCTTACATTCAACAATCTTGCTTAATGTTCTTGTTAGTTCTCCTAATTTATTAGCATTTTTATGTATGTTGTTTCAATAATCATTTGCAACTTAAGACAATTTATACTCTTTATTATTAAAACCTAAAGTACAATGTTGAATAGAAACATAGCAAGAATTCTTGACTTATTTTTATATTTATGTATTTCTGAAGTGTTAACCTCCTTTTATGATATTTACCCTTGGTTTTGTGGCAAAGGAGCTTTCTGTTTCTGTTGCTTACTTTCTTTTAAAATTATGATTGATTGTGAAATTTATCAAATACTTTTGCTGCCTTAGTTTTCTTTTGGTATTTAAATTTGATTGACCTGGTTGACTGTGTTTTTTAGATGTGAGCTTTCCTTGCATTCCTGAGAAGCTTATGTGGTTTTTTTACATTGTTGAATTAATTTTTTATAGTGATTTTTTTACATTGTTGAATTAATTTGCTAGTATTTTCTTTAATAATTTTATATTTATGTTTGTGATTGAGATCAATGTGTAATTTTCTTTGCACTGCCTTATTTTGGTTTTAGAAATAAGGTTACATTAATCTTTTAAATTGAGTTGGATAGATTCTTTTTTTGTTTCCTTGTTCATTAAGAGAAAGATTGTCTCTTTAATGTTGCTTTTAAAACTCTCGTTTCATCTTTTTGATACCAAAAGTCTTCAATGATTGTAATGTTTATTAGTTTGTATAGTCTTTTTTATTAACTTGGTTAATTAACTCATGATTTTATAAGTTACCTATTTTTATCTGTTTTAAAATGTACTTTATAAAGCAATCGTCGTCCTTTAGTATTATTTAGTTATTACTTTTTCCTTTTCATTTGTCTTGTTGGAAATATGATTCATTTTATTAATTTACTTTTTGACCAACTTTATTTATTTAGTCATCAGTGTCTGCTGACATTACTAACTTCATTACTTTCCTTCTATTTTTTTCTTTAGAATTATTTTTTGCTTTTTAGATGCACATTAGAAACTCAACTGTTGAGGTTGGGGCTGTGCCTCAGCGGTAGCGCATTTGCCTGGCATGTGTTAGGCCCTGGGTTTGATTCTCAGCACTGCATATAAATAAATAAAGGGCTATCACCAACTAAGAAAAAAAAAAAGCTGACACAGAGCAGGGGGTATAGCTCAGTGATAGAACTGTTAAAAAAAAAAAACAACAACTATTTTTCTCTTTTTAAAATTAATACTGTAAATTTATCACTAAATTACTGCAGGTCTTGAACTATTATAGAGTAGTTTTTTTCCCCAAGTTTTTCCTTTATAATTTCTATTATGATTTCCCTTATCAAGACTTATTTAGGAGTACATTTTTGAATTTTAAAGTTTGTTTATGTTTATTTTAAGACTTTAATTAAAATTATTCATTTTGATCTAGTTAAATGGCTTTTTCTTTTATAAAGAAACGAATAGATGTTCTGTTTTTTTTGGGTGCAGAATTTCTGGTGTTAATATATGACACACACATACCTAAATATAAATTTTGTACGATCAAGTTTGTAAATTGTGTTGTTCTTATGCGTTCTTTTTAAATTTCATTTTAATTTTTATTCTTTTTAAATTTTTATGTGTTCTTTTATAATGTTTCAGTCGGAAGCCTCCCATTATAATGATTGTCAGTTTCTGTGATTTTCAGTGTTGCTTTATGTATTTAGAGCCTATGTTTTCTTATAATTTAATATACATCTTTAATTAAAAAAAAACTTGTCTGGTGAGCCTCTTGGTATTACCATTTTTTAAGCTTACTATTCTCATGTTATGTGATTTTTTTTCTCTATATTTTTATCCTTTCTCTGTAGTTTTAGTTTTTTCTTATAAACACTTATTAACTGGATTGAAAAAGCAGAAAGCTTAATTAGCTAATTTATGTCTTCATTGGCTGGATTGCCATTTTATATGAATTATGATTATTGATACATTTGAAAATATCTTCTCTGTTTATTTTGCCCCTACTGTTTTCTGTTGGATTGAAGTATTTTGAATATTTATTTATGTACTTCATTGGCTTTGAAGTTGTAGATTTTGCATCCATTCATTTGGTGGCTATTTGAAAATTTAAACATAAGTTATTATAAATTATTATAAGAAACCTGTGTTCTGACCATAGAGGTTTCTTCTCAGTGTCTTATTGGGGCTCTTTTCTTCTTACTCAACATAACTTATTCCTCTCATCTTTCAGATCTTATTGTCACCTCTTCAGAAGAACTTTCTTGCCCCTTCCCTCTTTCTAACCCCCCCACTCACTGTCACACATTACTTTTATATAGTGCTTAACACAAATTATAATTTGCTTTTTTATGTTATTATATGCTTTCCTCACTAGAATGTGGATTTCACTGGTAGGGACTTTGTCCATAATGTTCACCTGTTTCTGAGACATGGGGTTCTGTGTTAATCTCACAGTATACTAGTACTCAATAAATAGTTACTAAAAGCATGAGTGTTGTTTTCAAATGTAAATGTATGTTTAGCTGCATATAAAATTCTTGATAAAAAATTGTTTTCAAACAAATGTTTATATACATTGTATTTTACTCCCATTCTCGCAGAGAAGAAAGTGGTGTTAAACAATTTGAACTTCTTTGAAGTTTAATATAGAGTAGTTTAGATGATGTAATTAAAAATCCCACAATGTAATCTCAAATAAAATTTGATCATAGTAGTTTGCTGGTTTCCAAATTATATTAAAAACTTCATAAATACAGTTGGATTTGTGATATTTTAGTATATAAAAAAGTTAGGAAAAAAAGACATTTAGAATGCATCTACCCAGACACATGAATTCTAAAAGTAAGATCTCTTTAAAATAATATTTCTGAAATACTATTTCCAGAGAAATGTGAATTCATCTCTATCAGTGTGAGTAAACTGACATTTCATACTATTTGTTCATGTGTCAACAGCAAATGGTGTGAATAGTTTTTGTTTTGAGGTACTGCAAATAATGGACAGAAAAGACTTTTTAAGAAACTTTACAGATACAATATTTTCCTTTATGCTTTTTCTGAGTGTTGGTAAAGACAAGATCTCTTAATTCATGTTTTTCACATAATTCATATTCAGTTTCAAATTGATAAAAGTCATAGGATACATACTTACTAGGAAAGTACTACATGCTTTTAACCACTAGGCGTCAGTATTGAATCATCAATTGTGACCTAATAGGAATTTATTAAAGTTGCCCAACTTTCTTGAAAACTGATTCTATAAATTTTATAGAATATGATGTTTTATAGAAACTGATTCATAAAAAACTGATTTTATAAATACATTCTGTTAGGTCTTAAGGCTTCTTGAAAGTGTACTTTGCATAAACGTTGCAACTGAAGTAAATCTAACATTTAACTATTTGCTATTTTAAAATTTAAATTTGAAACTTTATTGCTTTCTGCTTTTGAAAAAAGATGACAAGTTGTTTATTACATGTTAAACACCTGCTGTATTCTAAAATTAAAATTCTCATTTCTGTGTATTTTGGCTATAGAGTCTTTTAAAAAAATACCTTTATTTTTATTTATTTGTTTATTTTTATATGGTGCTGAAGATTGAACCCAGTGCCTCACACATGCTAGGCAAGTGCTCTAACACTCAGCTACAGCCCCAGCCCTGGTTGTAGAATTCTTTCATGCTTTGTATTCAATGTTTCCTCTCCCTTCCTCCTCCTCTTCTCCATGGAATAAACTTTTTTATATAATTTGACATGGTAGTTTATTTCACTGGAATCATATATCCCTTCTTTCCACTTTTTATGTTTTTGAAATGGAATGAAGTATCCCAAAGATACTCTAAATTTGTATAGACCCAAATCTCTTTATCCTAGTGATCATTTTCTTGTCCTTAATTATCAATGAATTTTGAACTCTGTTATTTACACATACCAATCATTCTCATTTTCCATATGTGTTCATTTTTCCTTTTGCTAATCTTGTGTATGTGTGTTTCCCTTTAGTTGATAGAAGGATCTGTTTTATAGCTCTTTTGACTCATTGAATATCTTATATTTTATATTAAGTATTCTGAATACTTTTTTTTTCAATAGTGAAACTGTTTATGCTCAAGAAATGAGGTATTGCTTAGGTTATTTTCAGAATGTTTTTGTTCATAATATGGTTAAGCTTTAGAATAATATTGAGAGTTACTATTGATGGATCTTATATGGTAGTGAGAAAAATGGTTATAGAGTATCATGTTTATTATCTAAGAGGGAGATCTGAAGCTTTGCTAGCCAGGATCAGTCTTGGAGGGAATCAAGTCCTTGTGATTTAAAAATCACAGGCCAGAACAGACTTGGGTCTCTGAAGTTGGTTTCCTGTTTTTTTCCCCTTCTAACCTATAAACTTGTTCAGAAGGTGCTAAATCTTACCTTTTTGTGTGGTTCATCCAGATAAGTACCTCATGTATTCTTAAAAAGGTGAATAGTCATCTTATAACAAATAATTTTACTTTTATGTTTTTAAATCTTTACATGTTTCCTTTATGTCTTTGTCTTCTCTTTTTATGTCCTTCTCATCTAGTCATCTGTCATTCATTTTCTTTTTTTTTTTTGTGATGCTGGGGATTGAACCCAGGGCCTTGTGCATGCCAGGCAAGCACTCTACCACCTGAGCTATATCCCCCGTCCTGTCATTAAATTTTATGAGCTCTATTTTAAAAATATTTTCTGAATTGGTAGTTATGTGTTTCTGTTACTCTTGTTCTTGGCTCTTCTCGCTACTGTCATCTCCTTCCTGGACTAATATGGTAGCTGCCTTATTTCCCTTGTTACTACTTTACAGTCTTTCTCCCATGGATTCAGGTAATGGCACATCTTTTAAAAAAATACTTCAATGGTTTCTTTATTAAATTTAAAATCAGATTTAAAATCTGATAAAGGGCCCTCTGATCTGGTTTCTGAATTCCTCTCACTTGAATTTCCTGTTGTTCCCTTATGACATTCCAAACTCTACATTGGAAAAGCCTTAGCAATTATCCTAGAAGAAATACTCCTTCTTAATTCTTGAGCCTGTTACACTGCTTTCCTTTTCCCTCATAACAGTTTTCATTACCTGTGTCTGTCTGTCCCCCTGGCTAGAATGCAGGCTTTATGGAAGTAGGCACTCCATCTCTTTTGCTCACTGCTGAGTCTCCAGTATCTAGGCCAGTGTCAGATATGAACTCATTCGCCATGAGTGTTTCTTGAATGAATGAATGTTGCATGTCATAGTCAGAAGAGTACTTAGTAAAATATCCATTTGGCCAATACTGTCATGTACCTACTATGTGTCAGATACTTTGTGAGCAAGCAGGGATTTGAAATTATTTGAAACACTGTCTTGACTTTTCTGGACTCCCAGTTTACTTGAGAAAATGGAGATGTTAACAAGTCATTGTAATTCAGTAAGGCCAATAGTCCTTGCATGCTCATCTAGATGGAAAATAGTTACTTCTTCCAGTACCTTTGGAGAAAGTTTGGGTGGAAGAGGCTGTGCTTTTGCTAAGGCTGTATATTTTCAAATCATTATGGGAAATTCTTTTATGAGTGTGATTCTGCCTCATTGCTTACTGCTACATGTCAAGCACTCTTACCAATCAATAGCTCAAATGCTTATTTAAATTCTGACTTATTGTAGTTTCGATTCACACCATTGCTCTTTGTCTTATCATTTTATGCCATGCTAATTGTTTTCTTATCTCCTTTATGTTTGTTACCTGTGGATTATTATTTTATTTTTTTGGCAAGAATAAAGTAAGCACTATTCTCTGCAAGGTTGAGAAGGAACCATTAATGTCAGCATGCTGATAGGAAGGAAATGGTTGGGAAAAAATGATTGGTTATTATGGGATTTATTTTTCAAAGGTGTTTGGATGCTGTTTGGCACAGCTTGCAATGTACAGGTCCAAGAGATATCATAGTTCTTAGTGTTCTTTTTTTTTTTTTTTTCCCCTTGATTTTCCTCTTTCCTCTAATACCCTCATTTAATGTGTAGTCTATTTTCTTGGACTTTGATTGTTTCAGATGACACCAAAACACTTATAATACTCTTTCAGTGAAATTCCTCCACTTAAACTTTTATAAAAAACGTTACAAGAGAATTTGGAGAGGGCTAGAAATATAGCTCAATGGTAGAGTATTTGCCTAATGTGCCCTGGGCATTATCCCCAGCACACCCCCCACACCCCCCTCCACCCACACACTAAATAAATAAAATAAATAAATACTACTAAAATAAAGCAAATAAAGATAATTTGGAGGGTGTTTGTTTTAATTTTGTACTTGATTCTTGAATTCTATTCAGGGCAAACTTCTTGTCTGGTTCATAGATATTGTAGCCAGAACTCTCCACAAGCCATATTGTCTTTCTAGTATTGGGAAATATGGCTGGATTAAAGATTCCATTTTGAGAATATATTTCAGGAGTTTGGTATTTAATAATGATAAAACTAAAGTTGAAAATGTAGAAATACTTTCTACATTATAGATGAATTAGCATAACAACTGTTAGCCTTTGGATTCCTTTGAAGGGTGCAGTTTTATGAGATGATGTGTAAGTTGTCCTGAAATTCCTATAGTCTATATAATTAACACTTATGTCTTCTTAGGCTTTTTTTTCCCCCAAACATTATGTTTTTAGGCATTGATGGGCCTTTATTTTGTTCATTTATTTATATGCGGTTCTTAGAATCGAACCCAGTGCCTCACGCATTCTAGGCAAGTGCTCTACCACTAAGGCACAGCCCCTTCTTAGCCTTTTTGCTTTATTAAGAAAATATTACTTAACTATTAGTTGTGCTTGCAGTGCACTTCCTACTTCTTTTACCTCCTCATTGTGATTCTTTTTCTCCCAAATTCTTAGGTACTTATACTTTGTTTTAATTGTTCAAGTATTTTTGAAAAAGTTATATTTATCAGGATGTTTTCCTGGGTTAATCAATGTGCTTGTAGTTTCCTTGTTTCTACCCTGTTTGGAATTAGTCTACATAAGATTTTTTTTTTTTGTCTCCCACTCCACCTTTTTTCATGATCACTATTCTGATTACGTACTCATCTCTAAGTTCTTGAGGAACTGTTATTTATTTTCTCTATTATGGCCAATTCTTTCTTTACTATACCTATTCTTTAAGCATATGTGTAGGTGTTTTTATAAAGTACCTCAAATTCTTTTTGGAATTGAGGAGGTTTACATTAATAATAAATACTGTTATTGCTACTCTTAGATTTGTTTAGCCTGACATGAATTTTGTGTTCATACCACGTATTCCTAGATCTCATAGTATTATTTGATCACATGTATTTTGCTGGGTGTACGCATTTGTTCTTGCCAATATTGTCATTGTAAATTATAACAAATAAGTCTAGCAAGAATCTGTGTGTGTCCCTTTGTGCAGCACCATATGTAAGTAGACATTTAATGCTGTTAATGCTATGAAGATGATGAAAAATGTCTGTACTCTTGTTGACTGAACAGCTGCCTGACAATAGACTGAGATTTTCTGTGTGTAGGACTTGTTTAATTTCTATGTTATGCTTTTCTTGAAGAATGGAATGTTTTTATCTACATTTTCAGTGAATTTATGCTAGACCATCTGTTTTATAAAGTCCTTTCCCATCATTATCAATTAATATTTATTGGGCAACTACTGAGTTCATGGTAATATTGTGCAAACAAAGATCACTCTGCTACAGATAGATTTATTCGTTGACTTAGTACTGTTTTATTTTTATTAGAAAATCGTTCTTAAAAAACCCCAAACTCAAAGGCATAAAATAACAACTTCTAACTCTGAACAATGAAAGATGTTGTGTATTTACAAGGCTTTCTGTTCTAAGACATATAAAACTTGAGAAATTCTAAATTAAATTTGCATAATTATCTATGATCTTCTGTTTGTCAACAGTTCTAACCCAGTGGTCCCATATTTAGAAAGTCAAATGAAGTATCATATTGCCCTGGATTTCTAATAAAACTACAAGCTCTTTTTTGAGAGGAAACTCCTGGATAAAAACAGACCCTCCACTGAAAAGCACTTGCTTTTTTATTTTGAAGGAAATCCTGGAAAGTGCACTTGTTGGGCTCACATTTAACTTTACTTGCAAGATTTTAATAAGTAAAATATTGCATAAAAATAAAATCTTATCCAGTAAAAGCAATGGCATTTTAGGGAATAATACTTATTGCTGTTATTGTTTTTGAATTAAAGGAGTTAAATGACTTATGTCTTTTAGCATACCAACTTTTTGTGCAGTAATTAAGGTTTTGTTTTTCAGATAGGCAAATTTAATAACATTTGAAGAATGAAACCCTGACACTGGTTAACAGGGGTTTTATTTTTGAGTTATTTTTATAGTCATGGTAGTGGATTTTGCTGATTCATCCATGATCTCTGGCCTAGTTAGTCTTCCATGTGGCCTTTGGCTAAGGTTTAGGGTAAAGACTGTGGCCATGGAACAGAGCAAAGGAAATTGGCTCTCACAGTGATTGAACCCATGACCTTGTTTGGCTTCATTGGCTCCAGGTGCCCTAAACAGTCATGTACTCCATAAAAATACCCACAGTGGAACTGAGAAGTTTGTTCATTCCTTGGGGAAAATAGGTCAGTAGTGAGTGCCCATCAATTCTACTATAGTAATTTCTGTAAGAGCACTTGTATTACTGAAGTAGTATAGTAAACACCTTATCATATAAGAAGAGGAAAAAGCAAAAAGATATCTAGGCCATTCTTAAAGAGAAACTTTTGAGTTTTATGCTTGAAAACCTCGGATATCTTGATAGAACATTATTAAGGATTATAATTACTCTCAGCAAAAACATATTTAACTTTGATAAATCCTGTGTAAATGTATGGTACCAGATATTACTGTATCCTTTTGAAAAACACAACCTTTGCATTTTGTGACTTTACTGGGTATGTTCTGGCCACTCACTTCTGCAAAAGACACATAGTTCAACTGGCAACAAATTTTTAAAATTTCTCCTTTACTTTCATGTTCCCCAAATGGGTATAGTGTCATTATAGTACTATTTTGGATTGATATTGACTTTCATCATGCAGTTCTATTTTTGCTTACCAAAGTGAGTTTTTTGTTTAAGTTGCACTTTTTGGTATAGATTTTTTCCCCTTTTATCACTGCTGAAAAATATATTTTTTGAACAGTTTTAGTAAACCCTCCTAGCATCTCTAACTTGATTAAGGAAAAACAGAATTTGGAAAGTCACAGAATTTGACAGAAATCTTTTAATTTAAATAAATAACTTTATTCTAAACAACAAAGTCTTTGTATTATGCACATGTATTTTTTTCAAAATATGAATTGTTATGTTTGATGGGTTTTGAGCTTGGTTTAGCTTCTACAGAGAATTTTGGAGCTGCACATCAGATTTCTACCTTTTAAAAAATCTCTAATTAAAGTTTCCTTCATAGTGTTTTATATATACTGTGTACTTAAATTTTTGTTTGATTTGAAATAGAACAAATGTCCTTAAAGCTATTTAAAAATTTTAGTATTCAAAAATCTTGCAACTTATAATTGCACTTTGTAACTTCTGGGTTCTAATTTGGGTCAGGATCTTATCATGTTCTATGAAGTTAAAATGTTTGCTGACTTTTGTACTCACAAGAAGACTTTACATAAAAAGATAGTAAGAACAGATACTTTTTAGTTATCAGTAACATGACTTCTTAATTCTTTATTGTTGCTGGAAAATATAATCTACCTGACAGTTTGTACCTTCAAGTACATTGGTACTGACTTACTGTTTAATATGCACACAGCTTCCTGTCTCCATGGACTTGTGGGTTTACCAGTGAGTCATCTACATATTCTTGTTCTTGTGACCAAAGGCATCCAGTTGTAGCATTGCTAAGTGATCAGGATGAGTTGGGATAATTTACTTCCCTAATTTTTCTCTGGGAATTTCAGTGGCCTGTGGGAGTTAACATTCGATCTTTATTTCATTCCAGTGCCATCATTATAACCAAGTTTTTTTTTTTTTTTTCAGTTGTCAGTGTACCTTTATTTTATTTATATGTGGTGCTCAGAATCGAACCCACACATGCTAGGCAAGTGCTCTGCCATTGAGCCACAACCCTAGCCCTCTATAACCAAGTTTGCTGGTCCATTTGAAGTAAACAAAGAGCCTGTAATTCTCTATTTGTTCTATGTCTTTCAGTGTGTTATCTGCTAGAGCCTCTTGATAAACAGGTTTATTGTGGAAGTCTGGAAGTTTTTATGGTTAGATGAGACATCTACACACATTTTCCTTTCTTCTGCTCTTTTATTTTCTGAAAGGAAAGGCTGCAGTTTTTGATTATATATAACTGTGAGAGTTCAGAATCATCTACTTCTAAAGAACTGCTGTAGTACAATACTCAGTATGTTAGTCTTTTTAATGGAAATAGGCACACTTAAGGAAAAAAAGAAAAATTGTTGTTATTAAAGACTTAAATATGCCTTAGGGACCCTCTATTAAGGCTCAGTGTTGTTTCTGTGATCTTGAAAGTGTAAAAGACAATCTGAATACTAGAGCAGGGCACATGATAGCTTTATAGTTAAACTGCTCTTAAGAAAAAAACAAGTTTTAAAGGGCAAAATAACATAGTAATAGAAATTCATTGGCATGTGATGGGTTTTTCTTCTTTTATAACTACCTTTACTGGGTCAGTTTTAATATAATTCTAAGTTACTTGATTTAAATAAAATGGAAAAGAAATCCAGTGTTCTTACACCTTTAAAGTAGTAAATGAGTTAAAGTTTATTATTAACGTTTAAAGAAATGGTTTGTAATTTTGACTAAGTTAATGTAAAAAATTTTTCTTGTTGAGTATTTTCTGTTTTCAGAAGTTTAAAATACATCAATGTATATTTAATAGATCTTATGAGGAAGATGTTTCTGTCTTTCATTTTGAACTAGATAATATAGAAAAATTGGTTCAGTATTCTGGACTAGAATATTGCATTGTGTTTACTTGTTTACTGATGCCTGGTTATAGAAGGCAGAGATAGTGTTTAAATTTAATGGTAGTTTTTTTTTTTTTGTGGTGATGGGAATTGAACCCCAGGCTTGTGCGTGCGAGGGAAGCACTCTACCAACTGAGCTATATCTCCAGCCCCAGCATTTCTTGATAATACAGTAGAAGTTCAGTAATTCCTTTGGGATTGCTCATTAGTACTACACTTGCCTCTCTTAGTGAAAACAACAGAATTTAAGTTCTTATTGACTAAATTTTCGAAGACTTACAAATGCTTAGAGTAAAAGGAAAAATAAAAAAGAGTGTTAAATAAAGTTTCAGGCAGTTAGTAGGGCTTCAACAGAAACATGTTCTGGAAAAGAGTTATTATAAGTAGCTGATCAGATGGTGACAGGTGGAAAGTGAGGAAGAATGGGATAATATAGGATTATTTTAGGATATTCCTGTGTATCCAAGAGAATTAGAGGTCCTTTTATTGAGCCAGTTCAAATATGGACTTTTTTAATTAAAAAATAAAGACAGTTGACTTTCAGAAGAATAATGCTGATATAGGGTATAAGTCTTTTATATTTAGATATAAAATATAATTTGATTAAGGTTCAGCTTATTGATTTTTTAAATTCCTTAAACGCTAACTAAAATGATTATGAGAAATGGAGATTGGAATAAATATCTATTAGTGTGAAGATAAAGGTAATTACTTCCCAACTTGCCCTTTAAGGAGAATGGATCCTATTATAAGTGATGAATCTTTTCTTTACAGGGTAGAGGAATCAGGGAGTTGATATTTATGGGTTTAGATGTTCAAAATTGATAGCTTGGGACCTGTGGTGAAGGGCTAGAAGCTGCAGAGAAACCCAGTAGTGAGATGGCCAAGAATTCCTTATGAGTGTGGAATAGCTGAGCTGAATTAAGAAAACAGATATGTTTGATGAGTGTACTCCATCTACTTATGTAGTCTTATTTGTAATTTCTAGACCATTCATTAATGATTTTGGTATGAGCATATTATTTTGGGGGGTGTATAAACAGGTTCAACAATTTGTTTACTGGTAGGCACTGGCCTGTGAGTGAACTTACTAGAAACCTGGCATTAGACTAAACTGTAAGGTCTGATGGGGTAAATTTTTCTAGACTAAAAAAGGACAAAGTAGCTTCTACTACGAACTGTGTGGGTTTGGCCCTGAGCTACAATTTATGGGTGAAACTTTTTATATTTTATGCTAATCTCAACGTATCTTCCAATATAATTGCTGTGGTGGTTTTAACCTATTTTAATACCTTCTTTGGTACTCATTCTCTGAGAGGTAGAGATTAATTTTCTAAACTTTGACAGTGTGAACTGGACTTAATGACTCTACTAACAAATACAATATGAAAAGTTTATATTTGACATCACCTTACCTTAATCAAGGGCTCAGGTTATCATTACTAGTCACTGACCTTGCAATGTAGTGCAGTAAAAAGGGGATTTTAATACTATAGTATTCTGCCCCCACCCACCAAAAGTATTTATGTACTCTGTCCAATCATGACAAGACATCAAACAAAACCAAATTGGAAGACATTTTTTAAAAATTTGTTCTTTTTAGATACATGACAGTAGAGTGTATTTTGAAATACTGTACATACATGGAATATAACTTATTCTGATTAGGGTCCTATTCTTGTACATGATGTCAAGTTGCCCTGGTTGTATATTCATATATAAGGATAGAAAAGTTATGTTCAGTTCATTCTACTATCTTTCCAATTCCCATTCCTCCTCCTTTCCCTTTCACTCCCCTTTGTTCAATCCAATGGATTTCTATTCTTCCCTTCCCCATCCTCCCTTATTATGGGTTCACATCCATATATTAGAACATTCAACCTTTGATTTTTTTGGAACTGTCTTATTTCATTTAGCATGATAGTCTCTAGTTCCATCCATTTAATGGAAAATGTCATAATTTCATTCTTCTTTACGGATGAGTAATACTCCATTGTGTGTGTGTATGTGTGTGTGTGTGTGTATTATATATCACGTTTTCTTTATCCATTCATCTGTTGAAGGGCACCTAGATTTGTCCTTAGGTTGGCTATTGTGAATTGAGCTGCTCTAAAAATTGATGTGACTGTATCACTGTAGTATGCTGATTTTAAGTCCTTTGGGTATAAACTAAGGAGTGGGATAACTGGGACAAATGGTGATTCCATTCCATGTTTTCTAAAGAATCTCCATGCTACTTTCCAAAGTGGTCGCACCACAAATTGGGGGACATTCTACCACATACCTGACCAATATTCTTTTAAAATGTTGTGATTATAAAAAAGACAAGGGAAAACTAAGACATTTTCACAGATAGGGAAGCAAGCTAACAAAATGCAATGTAGTATCATTGGTAGATATTGGAATAAAAAAGGATATTAGTGAAAAAAACATTTGAATAAAATTTATAGCTTAATGGTTTTGTAACAGTATTAATGTTTGGGTTTTGGTGAAAGTACAATAGTTATGTCAGATGTTAATTTTAGGGACAGCTTGGTGAAGGGTAGGTGGGAACTCCGAACAATCTTTACAACTCTTATGTTAATAGTACATTATTTCAAAACAAGATTTAAAATGCATTCAGTAGACTTTTTTTTTTCCCCCTAAAGACTAAAGTGTTAACTTCTTAAAATGGGAAAAAGTTATTACCTATTTAACGTAAACACAAAAGTAAATATTTTTAAAAATATTTTTTTTAGCTGTAGATGGACACAATACTTTTATTTTATTTGTTTATTTTTATGTGGTGCGGCGGATTGAACCCAGTGCCTCATGCATGCTAGGCAAGCACTCTACCACTGAGCCACAACCCCATCCCAATAAATATTTTTTTTTAATCATCACTACACTGTTTGTTTTTTTTCCAATGTTAAATGTTACAGTTGTTAAATTTAATTTTTGGAGATCCTGGGGAGGGACAGAAAGGGATTAATTCTAGTTAGTAAGCTAGAAAACCTCATTGGAAAATTTTTGGAGTTTAAATTCTTAGGTAAATTAAACTCTGAGTTGCAGCATGAAGTTAGGTCAAATTTTAAAAGCTCAGCATGTGGCTCTTCCTATTTCACTAACACTAATAAGAAGAGGGACATTAAAAAATGCTCAGAATCACATAGGAGGGACCACTTCATTTTAGCAACTACTGGTTGAAGGTTATAGATTTTGAACTCATTTTTGGAAGGGAAGAACTCTTTTGGGGACCATCCCTTCTTATTTGGAGTTGTCTATTCCTTCCTTTCATGTGTGGCCTCAACATGACCTCACCTGATCTTGCCAAGCCTTTACTGTGTACTTATTTGGAGTGGTTTCTGCTCCAGAGCTCAAATCCAGACTGACTAGAGTTTGATGAAGCTACATAGCTGAAGAAGTCTTCTTCCTAGTCACCCCTTTATAGAAAAGCCCATGTTGGTTTTAGTCCAGTGGAAAAATATTGAAAAGAAAGATAACTGATTATGTTTAACATTAAAAAATGGGGCAGGTTGGAAGGATTATGGCGTGAAATAAGACAGTTGAAAATTTTTAGAATGAATTGATTAAAAAAAGTCAACAACAACTTCTTTATATCATTTTTTTACATTTCTCTCTCTCTCTCATATACACACACATTGGGTCACTTGGTGTAGAAAAGATCAAAGAATCACAGAAAATAAAGATGCCAGTAGTAAGTTTTAAATTTCTAGCATTTTTTTCAGGAAATAAAATCTAGAAACATATTCCACCAGCCAACACTGAACACATTATGCATATAGAATTAAGTGTTATTTTTAAATTCCATTTAGTGTACGATAAAGACAAAATACCAAACATTAAAATGAGTTGATAATGACCTGCAAAGCATTATGAGTTTTAGCTTTATCAATGCAATAATTCAGTTATGATAGTTCTTGACTTTTATTTCTCATTTGTTATGTACCAGATATTGACCTATGTGCCTTAGAAGTATCAAATTACTTGGTCTACACCACTGCCTTATAGTATGCATTGAATATATGTAAGAAGACGCCTGGGCATATGAAACACTGTAAAAATGTTATAAGGGTATATTCATCAAAATTATTTTCTATTTCAATGATGTTTCTCTGCCTTTTTACTCAATAGCTGTTTTAGTAGTGGAAGTAGGAGCTGTGATAAAGGGTGCTCATCTCATGAGTAGGGGACTATATTTGTTGTACATATGCATATATTAGTAGCCCCTAATTAATAGTAAATAGATTTAGAAATGATACGTGTTAAATATGTAAATTAATGAAATTGATAATGATTAGAATTCAGGTATCAAAGCAGATTTCAATATGTCTTGCTATTTGCCTAAAATTTGTTTTTCTATTGAATTTGTTGGAAAAGACTTTAGGCAGTTTGGCTTTTCTCACTGTGTGTGGCCTTTACATATGCACCTTGCTAAGTCCAGTTGCTAAATTTTCGAAAAAAAAATTAAATAAATGGAATACCATTTAGATGTAATGAAATACTATGGCAAAGTATAATTTTTTCCATAAGTTTAATTTTGTTTTAAAATAGAAACAAACTGGGACAAATAATTTTGTGGTTAACTTCTGAAATTTGTATTTTCTTAATGTTCTTTTTTCCCCATTTTATTAAAGAGGGAAAACTATAGAAAAGAATGATTTGTCTATGTGAAGTATAGTTTGAATAACCATTTATATATTATGATAAAATGTCACATAGGTAATGACATTGTAGGAAACATGTTTCTATAATATTGGCAGTGTTTTTTCAGAATTTTGAAAAACTACTGAGCTCATTTTTGGTGTTAGGTCTAAAAATCTGAGCAGATCATATATTTAAATACTGTTATTTCAGAAGGCAGTACACTTTGCTTCTAAGATAACTGTTATGCTGTCTAGACTCTCTAAATGTATAACACAATTCCCAAAGGTGACAGGGAATGGATAAAACTAGGTGGAAAATGATTAGAAAGAACAGGCAGTTGTTTATATTTGATCTCCATTAAAGCGTTCTTAGGGTTTCAGTGAATGAGCAAGTTGTAATTCATTTATAGGTTTTGTGTGATTCATAACAATATCCTTCTTAGCCTTTTCTTAATAAATCCTAGTAAGGATTTTCAGTTTTATACATTTTCTCAAATAATACATTTTATTCCAACCACTTTCATTCTAGGCATTGAAGAAACAAGAAGCTAAAACAGATGAGAATGAGGGAGAAATGAAAAATAAGCTAAAACAAACTGAAACGGAGAAGAGTCAAGTAAGATTTTGAAAATAATCTCAAATAATAATGTGGTTTGGAATTTGTGGTGTTTGTTGAGTGGCTATAGAATAGTGTCTCTGAGATAATTTATTAGGACACAGTGGGGGCTCAATGCTTTCATGTGAAGTTGCTTGGTTTGATGACTGTGATACTCTTTACTTCTTGCTTTTGAAAACATACCCAGGCCATTTGCTACCTTGTCATCTGTGTCTACTCTTGTTTTTGAGAAGTAAATTAAACTTTACCTTTCCTCCCTGGGGAACATTTAAAGGACCTGACTTTGTTGCAGTGTTAGGAAGGACCTATTGTTTAAATGCTGCTATTTTATATATATTCATTTTCACTATAGCAGGTAGGTTTAGCAGATTACTTCTTAAAATATTTTCTATTCTCATTAGATATTAAGGACCTTTGACATAAATTTGTTGTTTTACAATAAAGTTCCTGTGCAGCTTTCATCCATTTTTCCTCACTGGTAATGTTTTGTATAATTCACATTCTATAGCAAAACCAGGAAATTGGCATTGATCTAATCCATAGAGCTTATGCAGATTTATGTCTGTGAACTGCAGGTCAGGTCTGGAGTCTACACTTTGGGGGTTGGGACTGCTGATATTACATAGGGTTTCTGACCAATATGGTTCCAGCTTGATTTCAAAGGCATTTTGACTGAAGTATGATTTCTTTCTCCTTCTTTTTTTCACAGAAATGAGAGAACAGATTGGACAGTATTTTGTGTGGATTTTGATACCACATGCACTTTACATTTTTTAATATGGCATTCGATTTATGGGCCACATGCATAATTTGTTAAAAAATATTTAGGCTTGATTAAAAATTCATTTTGAAATGAAAGATTTAGAGTAATAGGATATTTCAAAACAAATCTCCCACTCACCTTTTACCCAGTTTCCCTCAGTGATAATGTTTTGTGTAATTACCACTTGGTTGCAAAACCAGGAAGTTGTTGGTATAATCCAGAGTTTATGCAGATTTTTGCCAGCTTTATGTGCGTGCATTTGTGTGTTGTGTGTTTTTCTACCTATTCTTACCTCCTGTGTAGACTGTTGTCAACCACTGCCACAGTCAAGATACAGGACTGTTCTGTCACTGGGAGGTTCTCTCAAGCTCCTTGATAAGCACACCCATCATGTCCAATTTTTAAAGTACTGCTAATATAGATAGCAGTTTGTTCAAATGAAATAATTATTTAGTACAACTATTAAAAATCTTAATTGCTAAAAAGCATCTTAATAAAATTTGATTTTAAAAAATAACCTTATAGTTAAAAAAATAAACGAGTATCGCATATGTAAGCTCTAAATTTTTATGATAAAATGTCACAAGGTAATGATAATGTAAGAAACATTTCTGTAAGTTGGCAGTGTTTTTTCAGAATTTTGAAAAACTACTGAGCTAATTTTTGATGTTAGTATATTTTTCAAATTGAAATTAAAGCATATTCAGACTTTGTAGGGTATTTAGTCAACTAAGTGGCCACATTTTCCGTAGATATTTATCTAATGGCAATATTGTTAATGAGATTTTAAAAGCTTTTTACTAAACATAGAAATTTAAAAAAATTAGGAATATCTTATGAATATTAGGAGAATAAGAAATTACATTTGATGAAATGTACTTTGAATTATTAGGTCCCTGCAGTTTTTATTCTAATTTAGTTCTTTTGACACTAAATCTTCTAATTTAAAGGAAAATTGCTTTACAATTGAGATTAAAATGATTTGGAACTAGAAGGGATCTCAAGAAGAGACTAGTATAAAATTCTTATTTTAGTGATGAATCAAGGCCCAAGGAGAAGAGACTCAAACAGGTCACAGTTGAGATGGAAATGACTACATTTCAGACCTCTAGGTGGCCTGTGTAGCATACTTTATGTTATTATTTTAATGGAAGTATTGATACATGTTTATGTTGAGATATTTATTCTTTCTTATTAGCTGCAAATATCTCCTGAAAACTTTTCTGCTGTTTTCCTTTTAAATTGTGCCCCATTGGACATATTTTTATTCCTTGTTGAATCTCTAGCTTGAACAGGAATTGCAGCTGTCTCGCAGGTTATTGAATCAGTCAGAAGGCAACAGAGAAACACTTTTACATCAGGTAAGTCTGTGCAAACTAAGGCAATCTTTTACATTGAGTCTCCTCTTTTAAGTGTCTTTGTGAAATGAAAAAAAGAACAAAACTAGGTCTAGAAAATTTTCCTCCCTAAGGAATGAATGTTAGCACATATAAGCAAAAGATGAAGATTCAGAAAAAGCTTATACAAAACACTAGCCCAGGTTCCCACTGTGAAAATGTATCTTGCCAATTGCCGCTCCAACTTAGGACTTATCTCTCTTAGCACGAGCAGTGTAAGAGTAAGACTGGATGTGTAAGATAAAATTTTCCTGGGAGCTTAATTTTATTCAAGGAGGCATTGGAGAATAAAGGAGGAAGTTGAAATACATAAAACAGACATTTACATGATCAGGTTGCTTTGAATACATCATTGTTTTTTATTCATGTTTTCAAGGTGCTACCTGGCCTCTTTTAAGCAAAGATAAGGCTTACATTTTAAGCATAATATTTTGCAGTCCATTAGCCTATAATGGGAGTTTAGTGCTTCTGATATTTAAAGTTCAATAACTTTAAAATAGTCATCTTACATACATTGGATAAGGGTGTATGGGTTTCTCACTGCCTCTCTGCTTGTGTTTAACACAAACTGCAATTGTTCCTTCTTCTGTTTTGAGGTGTGCATACATAACTTACCTACACAAAATGCTCTGTAGGCAAAGATGTCAGGCATCATAGATGTTCAAAGGGAGTTTTATGTTTTGACAATTGGTGCTGAAAATACACCTTGGCACCTGTTTTACAAAGCCTTTACAAATGTTTATTGACTTTGTTCTGGAGTTAGTGGTCACATGGAATTAATGTTAGCGGAATTCAGAGAATTTCTTTTATGGAAGCTTATATTTGTATTCAATTTATCCTAAACATTTTTTTGAACTCTGATTTGTAATCTCTCATTTCAGTTTTTGAAGCTAGAGATTTCTTTGTTTAGGTTGTCACTGTGAGTTTAGCTGAAACTATTTGACACCGCTAACTTGTTTATGGTTATTGGAGATGTGTCTGTTAATTAGAAGGCAATTTGCTAGTCTTTCTCTAGCAACGTAAGAATGAATAAAACAGTTCCTGATTTTAGTTCATTCAACTGCATCTATTACTTACTTATTTTGAGCTCTATTTTGATGTCAAATATGCCAATCATGATCATCACTTCATTTGAGTTTTATTTATTTATTTTTTTTAATATAGGTGCTTAACCACTGAACCACATTCCCACTCCCTTTTTAAAATTTTATTTAGAGAACAGGGTCTCCCTGAGTTGCTTAAGGCCTAAGTTGCTGA
The DNA here is from genome assembly GCF_048772815.1 of Callospermophilus lateralis. Lineage (NCBI taxonomy): Eukaryota > Metazoa > Chordata > Mammalia > Rodentia > Sciuridae > Callospermophilus > Callospermophilus lateralis. The sequence goes on from NC_135307.1 coordinate 23,630,148, forward strand.
GGCTGGTTTTGAACTCATGATTCTCCTGCCTCAGACTCCCAAGCTGCTGGGATTGCAGGTGTGTGCCACCATGCCGGTGTTACTTGAGTTTATAACCAAGGCTCTTGGTTCAATTCCCAGCAAATCCTCACTCCCTCTACCCTCCAATGTGAAGGCACCGTGCTCAACACACACACAGTGCGGTCAGATTCTTTGTCACAGTGGACACAGAGAAGTAAAATACATTCTTGGGGCTGGGACTCAGTGGTAGTGCACATGCTTGGTATATGTGAGGCACTGGGTTTGATTCTCAGCACCATGTATTAAAAAAAAAATAAAGATCTATCAGCAACTAAAAAATATTAAAAAAAATACATTCTTTGTGGAAGGAATGGAAAGATGATAAAATAGAGCCGAAGACTATTCTGCTGTGTTTGCTGTAGCAAGGAGATTAACTTGGTTTCAACTGTGTTGGGCCCTTCAGAAGTGATTATTATTATTTATTTTTTTTTTGCCCAGGGAAATAATTTATAATAATTTTCAAGTTCAAATTTTTCCTGGTATTTAGAGACAAATAAAAGTTTTATTTTTGACTTAATAAATTTAGGTAGAAGAACTGCGTACACAACTTACAAAAGCAGAAGGTGATCGGAAGGGTTTACAACATCAAGTATTTCAGATTTCCAAGCAACAATCAATGTATCAGGATGAACAAGGAGATGACTGGAGGTTTAGGAGAGGTATAATTCTGATTTGTCAATGTGTTAGTTTCCTATTCTCCAAATTGTATTCCTCATGTTGTGCTTATGTCATCTTGTCTGTTTCTTGATCTACTAAAATGTATTTCAGCACATTTCTCTTATGTAGCAACCAATTTTAATGCCTTCTGTGCTTGATTTGTAAACCTAGTTTGATTTTCATACTTGCTTATTTCATGGCTCTTTCTCTTAGAGCCTGCAAAGGCAGTAATGGAGGTTTTTCAGTTTTTCTATCCCACACGTAAGTGTGTGTGTGTGTGTGTGTGTGTGTGTGTGTACACTTAAATTATAAATAAACTTGTATGCTTCACTTTCCCTTCTCCTAATTTTTAAAATATGATCAATTAAAATTATGATTCTATATTATTTAAAAATATTTTTAGTTGTAGATGCACACAACACCTTCACTCTATCTATCTATCTATCTATCTATTTATCTATCTATTTATTTATGGTGCTAAGGATTAGTCCCTACGCCTTACACATGCTAGGCAAGTGCTCCACCACTGAGCTACAACCCCAGCCCCTCATTTTTTTTATTTAGATATTGGTGACAAAATTTCAGAATTGGTCATGAGCCATATCACCAAGTTTTTCTTTTGTATTTGAATACTTTCTCAGTGGAGATCTTAATTCAGAGTGTGGACTTCAATGATTTTTGGATGTATTTTCTCTGACAATTCAGGTTTAATAAAAATGATGGCATTCAAATAAAAAAAAATCGTTCTTAACAGAGAAGTCTAGGTTGCTCAGCTTGTAAATTATTCCAGTAATGAGCCTTCCTATTCAAATACAGAAATTATGGTACAATCCTTTTGTTTTGGTTTTATGGTGCTAGAGACCCATTCCAGGAGCCTTGATTTTGGCAAACATGTGTTCCACCACTGAACTATGCCCCCAAACCCTGGAGAAATTCTTATAAACATTCAATATAAAATTGAATTCAGGGAAGGTAAATATGTCCTTAGGCTTCCCAAATATATCTCAGGACATTGCCTAAACTCAAATTACACATTGCTAGAAAATCTTCAATGGTTAACAAATTTTGACAAAGCTATGTTAATATATTTGTATACCACTAGTCACTTGTTTCTTATGATATTATAAATATCATTTGACATCAAATATTTAAAGTTAAATTCTTAGCTATTAGATTATTACTCAAATTTTTCATAAATATACACATAGGAACTAGAAACTCATTTTGGGGAAAAGAGTGTGGCAAATTTGATATGTTCTGACACCACATAAAATCTAGTTGTTTTTAGTTTACATCTTTTTTTTTTTTTTTTGTACTCGAGATAGAATCCAAGTGTGCTTTACCTTTCAGCTACCTCACCATCCCTTTTTTAAAAATTTTATTTTGAGACAATGTCTCACTAACTTATTTACGGCTATCCTCAAATTTGTATTCCTCCTGCCTCATGGTTGGCTTGGTGTGCATCTTGGAGGAATATAAAAATGTAACTTGGGGGTTGGGGTTATAGTTCAGCAGTAGAGCACTTGCCTTGCACATGTGAGGCAATGGATTTGATCCTTAGCACTACATAAAAATAAATAAAATAAATAAATATAATTGTGTCCATCTTAAAAGAAATATTAAAAAAAAATGTAACTTGGGATGGGGATATAGCTTGGTTGGTAGAGTGCTTGTCTTGCATGCATGAGGCCCTAGGTTCAATCCCCAGCACCACACATACACAAAAACAAACAAACAAACAAAAACACCCCCCAAAACAAAAAACAAACAAACAAAAACTTATCAAGATTTGAAAAAAATCTGTAAGTTCTCTTATCAATGATAAAGGGGAATTCTAGAGTTTTTTAACTTTATTGTATACTTTCATTGTTTAAAGACCGTTCTATGGAAGAAATCATACTGTCACATTGTGGCTTCTGTTTGTTCCTTTGTTTGCTGTAAAATTGGCTCTGCCTTTGCTTCTGAAATTGACTTTGCTTGGTTTCTAGTGGTCTCAATCAAGTTCAAGAAATGTTTCCGTTATATTATTTTTTCTGTTTATTTTCTCCAAAGAGCAAAGAAGGCAGGAACAAGACAACATGTTAAGAGAGGGAAACACAATTGTGTTTGTGAAAGAATCAAAGTGTGAAAAAGCTGATGGGATAGTTCATGTAACAAAGCCACTTTCATGATAATGAACCTGCTCCTACAATAAAGGCATTAACCCATCCATGAGATTGAAGCCATCATGACCTAATCACCTCTTAAAGGTCCTACATCTTAATACTATTAGGATGGCAAATCAAAATGAGTTTGTTTTGGAGAGGGCATCCAAATGTTACACAGACCCAAATCTTTTCTTCCCCAAAACTTGAGATTTTAGCTGCTATCCTACTCTAGCTCAGGTTGGTTTTCTCCAGAATGCAAAGATGAGACAGTCCTCTGAATGTGAAAGGAAAATTTTTGCAATAGTACTTATATTTCATTCTCTATGTTTTAAATTTTTAATTTTGCCAAATCTTTCATTAATATGTATATCTATGTGTATTTATTCATACTAACATCTTTATGTGTATATATTATGAAGCATATATAATATGACCCCACACCAATTATGTACCTTTCATAAGGTGTACATATGGATCTTTGCATATGTATGCATACTTGTGCCTACACATTTTTATATAATATTTATTAGTGTACATCCATTTTAATGTTATGTATCAATATATACATGAGACATATGCATGTACATATGTAAAGTGTATTAATAAAATGAGTGAATACATAAAATCAGCAATTGCATTTACATGTAAACAAGTGTATCTATACAATTTTAGGTTGGAGACCTAGTAAGAGTAGGTTCAGTAGGGACCATGACCAAATTCAGACTGCTACCTTCTTTTGTAAATAAACTTTGTTGGAACAGAGGTACTCCCATTCATCTACACACTATCTTGGCTACTTTCGCAATTCAATGACAGAATCGAGGAGTTGTTACATAGAGCTTATGGTTAAAATACTTATTATCTTATCCTTTTCAGGAAACTTTTATCAACTTTAGAATAATGTTTGATAATCCTACCTTTAGGATAAATTTTAAGTTTCTAAACAATGCATAATCTCCCATCTGCCTCTTCCTTTTCCTACTCTTATATGTGGTAACCATATCAAACTATTGAGTGAATTTTAAATATACTTTTGAACCCATGCACTTCATGCTGTTTCCTTTTCCTAAAATAACACCCCAACTCCATTTCTATTGCTTGGTGGAATTTTGTATTGTTCTCCTTTGCACTGTCTTGTCAGTAATTCTCATGGGTTTGTTCTCATGCTATTGAAAAGCCTGCCTGTCTTCCATTCCTTCATGTATATAGCTTTGAACTTCTGAAGCTGGGATGTATTTTATGAATGATGTACAAATTTGATTGGTAACATTTTCTCCCTTTATTCCTTTATTTTCTGGAAGAAGATACTAGAAAAATGGTAGTTTTGAATTGATAGTATATATTCCAATAGCTGGCATTTTAGAGTACAGTGATAATTTATGTCCTATTCTTGGAATGCAAGCTCATTGAGGTTGAGCTTGTTATGTACTCATTTTTGTGTTAGAAGAAGAACAAGATATTATAGGAACCTGTGTATCATAGACTAAGTATTTCATGTTGAATTAAGTGCTAAGTTAGTTTGCAGTGTTTGATGTTATAATTTCAGGTCATAGTCTCTAGAACTAGTAAGAATTAGTAAATGGATAGTCCTACACTGGCAGGGATTTAGCAGTATCATCTGCTGTTTATGTTGCAGGAAAAGCATTTTGTTGTATAAGCTTCAGTAACTTCAGTTAGATATAGTAGCTTGGCTGAAAATTCTTTTAGTATTTTTTGTTTAAAAATTTGAAGATAATGTGGAGATTTGGAGAAAATTAAAGAAAAAATGTTTAGGGTTTTCTGAAAAAATCATGCTATACATCAGATAACACTTTAAATTTAGTACTAAAGTAAAATATTGGTTGATGTAGCAATGTTTATATCTTTTTTTAAATCTCTGTTCACTTTTTTTATTTATATATGACAGCGAAATGCATAGAGCACAATTTTTCATAACTCTGGTTGTATACAAAGTATATTCACACCAATTCATGTCTTTATACATGTACTTTGCATAATGATGTCCATCACATTCCACCATCATTTCTATCCTCATGCCCCCTCCCTTCCCCTCCAACCCTGCTGTCTTATCCAGAGTTCGTCTTTTCCTCCCATGCTCCCCACCTATTGTCATTATGAGTCGGCATCCTCATATCAAAGAAAACATTTGGCCTTTGGTTTTTTGGGATTGGCTTACTTCACTTAGCATTATTCTCCAACTTCATCCATTTACCTGCAAATGTCATGATTTTATTCTCCTTTAATGCTGAGTAATATTTCATTGTGTGTATATATACTGAAGTCTCCCTATCCATTCATCTACCTAAGGGCATCTAGCTATTTAGCTATTGCAAATTGTGCTGCTATAAACATTGATATGGCTGTGTCCCTATAGTATGCTGTTTTTAAGTCCTTTTGGTATAGACAGAGGAGAGGGATAGCTGGGTGAAATGGTGATTTTATTCCCAATTTTCCAAGAAATCTCTATACTGCTTTGAGAGCCTACGTCTTGGGAGCAATTCTTTACCTCTCACACATAAGATAAACCACTAAAACTCTAGGGTATATAAAGAACTCAATAAACAAAGCACTAAAAAAACAAATAACCCAATCAATAAATGGGCCAAGGACCTGAACAGACACTTCTCAGAAGATTATATACAATCAATCAACAAATATATGAAAAAATGTTTATCATCACTAGTAATTAGAGAAATACACATCAAAACCACTCTAAGATATCATCTCACTCCAGTCAGAGTGGCAGCTATTATGAAGACAAACAACAATAAGTGTTGGTGAGGATGTGGGGGAAAAAGGTACACTCATACACTGCTGGTGGGACTGCAATGTTTATATCTTTGAAACCTTTTGAGACTTGAAACAATAGATTGATGAAGGCTGAAAGGTCTGTTGAGTAGGTGTTTTAATAGTAACACACCAGGGTTTAGTACCATTGAAAGTACATTCTTCTGTGAATATAGAACAACCACTGAAATTTATGTTTTCTTTCTTAAGGGGTAGAGCCAGAAAAACATGATTTGGAGAAGCAGATGTCAGATTTGAGAATGCAGCTGAACTTCAATGCAGTGGCATCTGAGTTAGAAGAAGTGAAGCGATGCATGGAGCGAAAAGAGAAGGAGAAAGCAAGTTTGGCAGCACAAATAGAGGTGACTTTGCAAATTTTAAGTTGAAAAAATTTGAAAGATTTTAGTAGAATTGCTTAACAAAATTTTCATAAAGATATTATTTTGTGAAGATAATGTAAAATTATGCTGCTGATGAAATAACTTGTGTATAGAAATTCCTATGGATTCATTTTCTTTCATTTGATACTCCAAAATTAGGAGCTGGAATTTTTTTTTTTTCATTATTTCCTGGTGAAATTTTTACTATTAAACTTCAAAATATTTTGTTTTATTAGCAGTCAAGCTCTTTCTACAGATGGAAGGCACTTTTTTCCTCTGAGACAGCAGTGAATTATTATTTATTTTTGCGCTGAAATTGGCAGAAGGCATATTACTGATATTCTTTTTTGGAGCCATAAAGATGTTCAAATCTCTAGTTGTTCTGCATGAGATGAAGTTTTGTTGCCTCCATGTATTACAGTAATATATATAGTAGTATAGTAATCATGAATGATGCGGGAGCCATGAATTAACTGTAGCTAGGCAGCTATGTTTCTTCCCTTTTTTGTAGCATAGATGAGGTAATTATCAGAATGTATTAAAAATCAAAGGAAAGGACTTTATATAGGAAATGGATTAATTCTAATTATAAGTACGTAAATTAGATCAATGTGGATGACACATTTGGAAATAAATATATATCAGTCCTCCTCTGTATTTGTTTTTATTAGTACAATTATATTCTATATGTAATAATTGATTCATGTGAAGTACTTTCAAAATTATAACGAAAGTATCTAACTTTATATAACCCAAAGGAAATATTTAATGTTACTCTAGTCTGTTTCTCTTTCATCTTGTCAGCATATCAATAGAAAAATGTCTTTTATATTTGGTTCAAGATTCAGATTGTAAAGATAATGAAATATTGACATACTCTTTACACAGCCCTCCACATGTTTGATAAATAATTATCAGAAATAGTTTAGAGCAGTGGTAACTGTATGAAGTTTGCTTCATAAGTATTATTGTAGCCACTAAGCCTGCTGATGAAAGTACTAAAGTATGATTATTTTGCTGAAGTAAAGTATTTTTAAAAAAATGATGCTAATAAATATCAAAGGCAAAAGAGTTCCTTTGGTAACTATTGTTAAACCCATGTTGGTCCCTCCTTTTTATTCCCTTTTTTCTCATGGTTTCTTCTCATGGTATAAATTGGAATAAAAGAACTGAAATGCATGGATATTAAAAATTATTTAGCCAGGCACTGTGGCGCATACCTGAAAACCTAGTGGCATGGGAGGCTGAGGCCGAAAGATTGTGAGTTCAAAGCCAGCTTCAGCAACTTATCAAGAACCTAAGCAACTTATTGAGAAGCTGTCTTAAAATAAAAATGTAAAAAGGGCTGGCTCAGTGGTTAAGTACCCCTGGTTCAATCCCCAGTACCAAAGGGGGAAAAAAATATATATGTGTGTGTGTGTGTATATATATATATATATATACACACACACACACATATATATTTTTTTGAGTGAGATCATTAGTAGGCATATATTTTATATATATATATATATATATATATATATATATATATATTTTTTTTTTTTTTTTAGTAGGCATACATATATATGCCTATTAATGATCTCATTCAAGAATCCTAGATTTCCTTTGTTCTTAATAGTCATTTTCACACAGATTTGGGAAAGAGTTCGTGTTCTCTTGCATTAGTTTGGATTGGATTATAGGGCTTGGATTTGAAAACCAGTTTATAAGAGGTTTTTACTTATATATGCAATGTTATTGGCTGTGACTGTCAGGTACTGTCCTAGGCGCTGGCACCATAGTAGTGAATGAAAACTTAGCTGATTTCCTTTCTTGCTGTTGACATTTTAAAATTGATGCTGAAAATTCTTTGAGTTTGCCTTGCTTCTAAGGTCAAATTCCTTTTGGGAAATGAAAGAAATTTTTTTCCCCCCAGTTGCCATTGGAAAAATGATAGCACAAAAAGACAGTGTTCACTCCTGGAGGAAATATCCAGTTTTACTGTTTAGATTTTATTACTATTAAGAGTAAAATAATTAAATAAATTTATATTAGTTGTTTTAGATTTGGCGATACTTATGATTATGCTTTGTTTATTTTCTATACTTCATAAAAGCCCTTTGAGTATTTTATTCTCAACATGATGTCTGGTGCCAACTTTCTGAAAGATATAGGTCAGAGGTCACTCAGTTGTAACCTCCAACAGTTGAGAATATTTTCAAATTTAATTGAATGCCATTAGGTTCTGTGTGTGTGTGTGTGTGTGTGTGTGTGTGTTTGGTACTGGGGATCAGACCCAGGGCCATGTGCATTCTAAGCAAGTGTTTTATGACTGAACTACACCCCTAGCCTGCTGTTATAAAAAAAAATGTGTAGGGGGCTATTGTTATATATTGGTTTAGATATTGTATAAAATATAAAAATTAGTTTTCTTTAGTTGCTTTTTAGAAACCAAATATATTTGGGAAAGATACACAAAAAGTATTTTTCAGGCCCAAGAATATTTGTATAATAGCTGCTCTTATGATTTGTTCAATCATAAGTGTCTTCCTTTATTTGGATGTTATGACAACTCTCCTATAATCTTGTCCAATAATTTATTTTCTCTTCATCTTTCCTCCTCATTTCCGTCTTCTTTGCTTTGTTCAGTCATTCACTGTTTCTGTAATACCTGATTTTTTTGTGGAAATTCTGGCCTTTTCCCCCACTGGAGCCTTCTGGGATCATAGCAACTGTAAGTGGTGACCCCTCCTTCTACAGATTCTTTTGTCCACATTGCCAATATTTTCGTGGCATCATTCTCTCATTTTTAAACGTAATTTGGGTATGTTTCTTTAGAATTTTAATCTAGATTAAAATAGTGAAGGAGGTATGGGAGAAAACCAGTTGCCTTATCACCAAGGCAGAATACCTTTGATGTCTTTCCTTTGGTGGAGATATCATGTTTCATGGTTCTGTCTCATCTATGAGTTTTCTGTGCCATGGGGTTTATAAGACCCAGGTGACTGGCTCACATCAAGAGAGCAGTATGCGTGAGTGCCAGTCCATGAATTTACCCTGGGGGAGCCCCATATAGGTTTTTAAAAACACCATTCTATTATGCAGGCCACCAATTTTCCAATTTTTTAAATGTAGGTTTTGGAATTTGAAACCAAAAAATTTGTAGGTGAACATAGAATCTAACAATAATGATATTGAAGTGCTGTTTGATCATAGTTGTAGTAAGGCTTCCCACCTGCTCTTTACCTCCCTTTAATAGACTCCTTATAACCAGGGATCTTATTTACTTCAGCTAGATTTTCTGTCTGTATTCCTCTTTTCTTTCTTAAAATCTATACTTCCTTTCTAAACACTCTGATATTTAACCTTACATTTACTATTTGGTTTCTTTAGGTTTGTTGTCTTTTTTTTTTCCTTTTCTTTTTTTCTTTTTAAATATGTTACTGTATACAGATTTTGTTCTAGGTCATTTCAGTTAGCATCATGTTTTAATTCAAACTTGTGACATTCTGGAAGCCACTTATCAATTAAAGGGTTCACTCCCTTTTTAGCTCATAATGGGTATGAGTTAAGAATGAAGTGTAATGTCTATGTCACTCTGGGTTTCAACACAATGTCTTAACCCATATTATGTGCCCAATTACTGTTTATTAACTGAGATATTATAGACACATTTAAGAGTTATTTTTTCAAAGCTAACATTTGTTATTCAGTCATTTCTTAAAAGCACATTTATTTCTGGAGGAGTTGTCAATTTTTAAGGTGACCTGTAGTCAGTCTCACTAATTGCTTTAGATTTTCTTGATCCAGAATATATATTTTAAGACTTTGTTTTATACTGAGGAAAAACAATGGGAATAGCTCTTAGAAAATCCAAATGGAAGGAAACTACATTTGTGTTTGCATAATTTACCTTTCAAATTGTATCTAAGACCTTAAATCTGTATATGTGTAGAAAATACTAAGTGCATTTTTTTCCTTCTTCTAAACTCAAGTTGAACCTCATTAACCTTGATAGGCTATTTGTATTCATAAGAATTCCAAGCATCCGTGATCAATGATTCCCCCTGATTTAATCTCTGCCTCCATCTTCTATCAACTTAACTCTTGAAAAAAATTTGACTTTTAAATTTAACTAAGAACTTCAAAGAAAGAAAAAAAAAAACAAGATGCTGAACATAATTTAGATTAAATGTTGAAAGTGATAATTGAGTGACAACTGACATGATTATTTATGAGCAGAAACCTGGAACTGTAATGTTAGAAATTACTTTTAAAAAGAGAGGATAGTAGAAAAAAGAAATGATAATCAATACCTTTTCTTTACACAGTACAGATAAAAATAAGGCTGTTTCTTCTCTCATACTTTTAACATCTTCATTTCTGGAAGAGTTGTCAATCTTTAAGGTGATCTGAAGTCATTCTCACTAATTGCTTTAGTTTTTGTTGATGCAGGATATATATTTTAAGCCTTTGTTATATACTGAGGAAAACAATGGGAATAGCTCTTACAAAATCCAAATGGTATAAAATTTTTTGATTCTTGCATTACCTCCGTAAGTCTGACCTGTATGTGTGTGTGTGTATGTGTGTGTGTGTGTGTGTGTGTGTGTAATAATGCCTGCTCAAATGCTGCTTTTAGTGACAAGATTCTTTGAGACTTAAGGTTTTGGAGACCTTGGTTACTCTTGTTGTAATTTCCTGTTCTACTTCATTTTAAAACCTTAATAATTTCTTCTTTATCCAAGTGCATGTTGTAAAATAAGATACCTGAATATTAAACAACTTTTAATATTCAGGATAGATTATAAAGAAAACAGATATTGGCAGCAAGACTTTGTCCACAGAGGCTAAATTTATTGACCATAGTGGAGATGAAGTCTTTGTTATTAACCCAAAAGTTAGACTGACATTAGGGAGAATTTTACTTATGCTAAGTCTGTAAGTGTTCTATATTTTTTAGTTTTTAAAAATGATGACTTTTGGCAGAGATGGCCTAGAAGTTGAAACCACCCAATTAATAAAACTTATACACTCCCAGAAAGATACAGTTTAATTCCCACATCCTTCATCTAAATGAAAAAAATTGGAGTTTTAGTAGTAGTCTCAAAGATAGTTTTTCTATATTCTGTAAGTCTATTAGTTGTGTGAATATTTCCATGAGGTAAGAGAGTAGAAGTGAACTGAATATATTAATTTTTTTAATGAACCTAGAGTTTTTTTTATACTAAACCACGAACATACAATTTTTTGTCTTTGCAATAACACTTAATAAATTATGTGTTAACTAGTATGAATTAATTGATCTTAATTATATATTAAGTTTTTCTTTAAGGTATCATTAATCTTTTTAAAAATTTATCATTTGTGGCCAATAAAGACAAATTAGAAATAAAAATTTCTTTATTTTCTGAAAAAATGATAATTCCTTATTTTTTTACGTGTAAATTAGTTGTGCCTATGATTCTTATCTTTTATGTATTTGTGAGATATTTGTGCTTGTGAAAGAGCAGCAGAAACAACTTAGGTTTCTCAAAAAATATGAAATGTTGATAACTTATATCAACATTGGCTAGAGATTGATTTAATGTTTAAAGATAAGATATAGCTTTAGAAATACTTATTGAAGGACTGGCTATGGAAATTGGGTGATATGCAACAAATGAGATAATGTTCTAGCAGTACCTAAGTAATTGATTCATTTCTTGACTACTACAAATACCATTAAAAGGTGGTTAGTAGATTTTTATAATATGCAAATTTTAACTGTTCATACATTATTCCTGTAGTCTTTATAGTTACCTTATCTTTAGAGTGATTTTAATTTGATAATATATCATTTTAAGTATCAAATTAAATTGTTTTTTGGATGTTTGTTTTCAGGCAGCTTTCTACAAGGGTATAAAAAGAAATGAGATTGTACTTAGACTTAAACAATAACAATAGTCAGTAAACTCATTATGTTCTTCAAAATGTTCAAATAGTACAAGTTGTCTCCTTAAAAAATAAAGCTAAATTATTCAAATGCACCAAGAAAACATTTTTTTGTTGTTTTTAATGACACACAGTTCACACAATGGTCAGTGTTAGAAGGATTTTTTCCAAATGCATCAAATTTATTGATTTTCTAGTACTTCACTTGGTGAAGAATGTGCTTGTATCATATAGACCATATCTTATTTTTGGAGGACCTATAATGAGAAGATGTTAGATTAGGCAAATTTTTGTCAGTCTGGGTTAGAGACCAGCATAGTTTCTGCATTTAATTTTAGGCTAACTTTGTGCAGAATAAATCTTGTTCTGAGAAAAATTAGAAAATATGGATAAATTCAATAAATTTTAATTGAAGATAAGGCATTTAAAAAAATGTTTAAAGGCATTTTAGACCTATCAAGGCAGCAAGGACAGGATGGTTCAAATGTTTTGTTGAAAAAACAAGTGCAGAGTGTTGTTTCTGGCTTTTGGCAGTTCTTTTCCTGTGAAATATGTTCTGATTCATAAAGTGTAGAGAGCTTATGACTTTCTTATAGAGTCACAGAAGAAGAAGAACCCTAGTAAACATAAAGTTTTAAGCTGGGCTACCCAGAGGACTAAACTGAAGGACTCTGTGTGAATTGAAAAAACGTTTAGCACAGAGACTATCTTTGTAGCATAGCTTTAAACTTGCTTTGATACTATCTGTCCCTGTTCTAACTGCTCATCAAAACATAAGTAAATCTTTTCGGGGAGGAAGGTATCATCATCCAGAACCTTGTATTATTTCCACAGTTTGTCATACAGTGCCTAGAATTCAATCAAGACTTAGCAAGCACATCAGGAAACAAAACCATATTACCAAAGAACACAAGGAAAATCAGGAAATAGAATAGGCATATAGACTCCTCAGATATTAGCATTATTATTTTAAAAGAATTAGCATCTCAATTTTAAAATAATGGTTATTAATATATCAAGAAATTAGATCATATGGTATTTAATTCTAATAGAAAACAAGAAATTATAAAGAGTTAGGTAGAAATCCTACAACCGGAGAATATATAATGATTTAAATTAAGAATTTAATAGGTAGGTAGGGTTAAACAAAAGTAGACATATTTCTTTTTATGTTACTCTTAATAATTTTATAAGACCTCTATCCATGTGTATGCTTGAGTTATATGTGGTTTGGTTTCATGTTTTATGTTCTGTTTTTTTTCTATCATGTAATTGGTGGTGAGGAAAACAATTTATTTACTCATTCAATAAATTTTAATTAAGGGCCTATTGTGCCTGTGCTCTAGTTATCTTTATCTTTAGAGTGGGTTACAGAACTCAACACAATTCTTGCTCTTAATGAAATACTAATCATTGAACTCACATTTAGTGTGGAAGTATTGCTTGCTAAGAAAACCAGGATGCTTTGGCATGGTGGAAAATATATAGAGTGAATATGTTCTCTTGCTGCTTTCAATATTTTCTTGTTGTCTTTTAATATTTTGACTATGACATGTTTGTATGTGGATATCTTTTTATTTATCCAGCTTGTTCATTGAACCTCTTGAATATCTAGACTAATGGTTTACTTCAAATTTGCAAATTATTTTAAGCTGTTACTTTTTCTAATATTTTTCTGCTCTTCTCTCTCCTTGGATGTTGTTATCCCATACTTCTCTGAGGCTAAGTTAATTTTTATTTATTCTTTTTTCTTTCTCTTTAGACAGCATAATCTCCATTGAACCTTCTTCAAGTTTGTGGATTCTTCTGCCAACTTAAATTCACTATTGAGGCTTCACATGAATTTTCCATTTTATTTCCTATACTCCCCAATTTGAGCCTTTCTATTAAAAATAGTATTTTTCCCCCTGCTATATCTTATTTGATGAGACATCATCATCATTACTTTTATTTTTCAAAAATGTGTTTCTTTAGTTCTTTGAACATAATTGTAGTAACTACTTTGAATACTTGGATGTTAAGTTCAACGTCTGTGCTTCCTCAAAGACTATCTTTGTTGTCCTTTTCTTTTATATGTCACACTGTATTATTTCTTTGAATGTCTTGTACTTTTTGTTGAAATTTTGCATTTTAGGTAATCTTTTAATACTGATTAATTCAGTCTCCACCTTTCAAATTATTTATTTATTTAGTGAATTCGATAAAGTAGTTCATTTAAATGTGTTTCCTCTGCAGTATGCAACCTGTGATGTCATTTCTCCCAGTCTCTGTGCCTAGTTAGGATGACAAGGCTGTAGCTGGAATCTTTTTGACTGGCCAGTTCCCTGAAGTACCCATTCATCTTATGGCTATTCTGACTGTGATATCTCACCCAACTTTTGACCTTCATTAATTCTTACCTCATTCCTTTTTTTTTTTTTTTTTTTTTTTGCTTTTGATAATACCTGGGGCATATATTGCTATGCAGTCTTACTTTTATTTGTGCCTCTATGCAATTGTAGGTTTTTTCTGATCTATGAGGGCATTCTCAGCATCCAAGAAAGCTCTTTCCCTTGATTTTGCTGATTGGACATCTAGCTGATATGACATTTCCCTTATTGTTACTAGTATTATGAAATTATTAGCCTCATATATGCTTACCCTCAAGATCTCAATTGTTTTTGACAGTGTCTGTAGTTGTATTTTTTTTTTTTAATATTCTCTTTCAACTACAGTCACTTCCTTAGGCAGAAATATTTTTCTTTTTTTCTTTTTTGAAGCATGGGGATTAAACCCATGCCCTTGCACATATAAGACAAGTGCTCTACCACTGAGCTGTATCTTGAGACCTGAGCTATTGATCTTTCTGTTCTTGTAGTCTCCCTCTCAGCAGAATGGTTGTACTTTGTACTGGTGCTACTGGTTGGAATTGCAGCCTAGTTCTCTCCAGGGTGATGGCCTTGTTCCGCAAGTGGGTGGGGTGCTGGGTAGGGATGGTAGCCCTTGATCATCTCCACTTGTCCCTTCTGTTGTAGAACATTCTCACTGTATGAGTGACTTAAGGCAAGGACTTTTTTGTCTATGATTCTTTGCCTGCCATATCTTCTGCCTTACAAATGGGGGGCTGGTTGGGGAAAGGAAATTCCAGTCCTTTTGTAGTGTCTACCTGGAATAGAGCCTCGTATCACAGATCTGGAACTATGCCCCTTTTGGGGGTGGATTTGTATCCCCTACAGAGGAGCTGAGGTGAAATCTATGTCTTCTTGGTTATATATGCCTAGAATGAAATAAGTGGAGCTGTAAAGGGGAAGGATGGGAAATAGGTTGTTGTGGCTCACATGCCATAGACTCTCATTATTCTCACCAAGATTTAATAGAATTTCTTTAATAAATATTTCTCTGTTTATTCTGTGCCCTTAGGACAATTTTCAGATAATTAAATGGTTATTTTATTATACAGAGAAGTGAAAAATCTCAAATGCAGCTATACTTTGAAAAACAAAACAAAATTACATAAGAGATAAAATGGAACATGGAAGAATTAGGTATCTTTAAAATGCTCAAAGAAAAATAATTGCGAACCTAGATCCATACCTGGAGAAAATATTTTTAAAAAGTCAAGGTGAAATAAAGATATTTCTAGACTATAAAACCTGATGAATTGATTTCAGTAGTACTGCATTAAAGAAAATATTAAAGGAATTTTTGTCAAAGAGTATAAAAATGAAGCAGGGAAGTTCAATATATGGGGTAAAAATTTAGGAAACATATTGATATCTGAATATTGATATTCATTTCTAATGATAATGTTTTGCTCTATTTAAATTATGTATAGAATTAAAATTAGATCAGTAATACTGCATCATTTAGGAAGGTGTATTTTGAGTTAGTGTGTTTTAGATTCCTTGGTTTTAAGGTATAGGAAGTTGTAAAAGTTTCCATGTTAATAAGTCAGGGATGCACATAATAATCCCACAAAGAAGTATAATGGATATATAACTATCAAGCTCATACAAGAGAGAAAATCAAACAAGTTTTAATATTTAATTATAAATGAAAATAAAAAATTCACATTAGGATAAGCAAAGATTTCTTAGCTAGGACAAAAAAAATGAATCGTAAATCAAAATAGTTATAAATTACAATTCAACAAAGTTAAAAATTTCTGCTCTTTGCAAGGTGTCATTGGTAAAATGGAAAACAACAAAACACAATGACAAACTGTAGGAGAAAATATTCATAGTATATCTGAAATATTCATGGTATATAATCACATATTTATCTTTGTGTGTGTGTGTGTGTGTGTGTTTACATTATTCCAGGATTGCTTGGCCCAATGTTAGTAAGTTAATATAGTAGAAGAATTGTATTATCTCAACAAGTACCGAGAAAGCTGTGAGGCAAGTCAGTATCCATTAATTAGGGAAGCATACAGTAAAAAGAATGAGAAGTAAATTTCCTGATATTGAAGAGTACTACTACTAAAAGCTTATATTAACACCATATTTAACAGTGCAATGTTGACTGTGAGAAAAGAATTCCCTTCTTATTCATCAGCATACTAGGGCTTTTAGTCCATTGCAATAATGAAAGGAAAGAAAAGGTATCTGGGAAAATAATAAATAAGGAATTTATTCTTAATTGACATTTAAAAATTGCAACATAGTTTGCTCATAAGTTATTAGCAGAACTAAGTGAGGTATACATTTCAGCTAAGATACCAATTAAAACAAACTGTTCAGGTTTGTTTACCTAACAAACTGTTAGAGCTCGATTTAAAAAAATAAAAACAACGGGTCACGTTCAGTTATATTGTTGCCCACCAGTATGTTGTCTTTTGTTGGAAACAAAGTTTATGTACTGGCAAATGGAATTGATTTTTAACAAAAATGTTTTAAAAACCAAAAAGAATATTCACAGTCAACATTAGGAACAAGAATGTAACTCTACTTACAGATATAATGGAGATACAAATTATCAGATTTGTGTTTTATCAAATGAAAGGATATCAGACTCGTAAATTAACTGTATATCTTTATTTCAAGCTCTAGATTATTAGTGTGAAATAGCAGTTTCAGCAATGATGTACAACCCAATTTTGTCTAGTGATGTGGTTTAGCTGTATGCACCTTTGAACTCCGAAGTGAAATCAAATCATTGTGTTTAAATTTTTAATTTTACTCAGTTCAAACATAGGTAGTACTTAACAGTTGGCAGTGTTTTGGGATGATACGAAATTAGGAGTCATGTCTAGACTTCTCACTGGTATAGAAAGCATACCGATTTTACTTTGTTTGAATATTGGGTGAACTTTTGACTGCTTGAATATTGGGTGAATACAGTATGGGGACAATGTTGATTAACTTTATTTAGGATTTCCAAGAGCCATTCTTTTTTTTAGGTTCTACTGGAGTCAAAACAGTAATTGCTAATTTTGTTTGAAATGATACGTATTTTAAAAACACAAAGAAGAGCTCTTTTATCTCATTTACCCTTCCTCAGTTTCTGTTTCCTCCCCATTTCAAAAATAGAAATTTCTTGATTTCTTCCAAATATACAATGTTATTATATCATGTAAGATAATGTGTTTGATCTTTTTCAGATAAGCCATGGTTCTCTATAATGATTTAATGCAGTAATATTACAGGTTAGGTTACATTTAGTTTGTCCTTCTCAATATTTTTCATCAAAGTAGGAGTAATATAATATTTTTAGTTGGACTATGTAATTTATCATGGTCATCTCTATTACTGAATCAGTATAGCTAAGACTCAGGTACTTGTCTTTCATTGATTCTTGCTTTGGCCTCTGGCATTTCATGGCAAATGTATAATCAGTTTGTTCCACTTCAATCATAAACAGTCTAAAATACAAATCTGCTTAAAGCAGAATAGTTTTATTCTCTGAATACTCATTTTCTTTTCCAAAAGCATTTTAGTTACAGAGTTAAAATTATCAATCTAATAGAGTGTGTGAAAAATTAAGAAAATACAAATGTACTTTGAGATACATGTGTCAGGGTCAGATTTCCCCCATGTGTTGCTGGGTCCTAGATGTTAATTATGTGCTCTCTTTGTGTTTCAAGGTTAAATAATCTGAACAAATATGTATTTAAAGGTGTCCATATTGTGAACATTATGGCTAATGAAACAGAAGTTAATATTTTACTTTTTTACAAAGAGATGAATGCATTTAATTAATTGAACATTATTTTTCTGTACTTTCTTTAAGCTTAGTATCATGTTTTATTAAAAAGTACAAGTAGTTATATAAACAGATATGTTCTCATAGGATTCATGGAGAAAAATTATTTTTCATTAGTAGGACTTAGGGACCTAATATTTGGGGTTAATGCCCTTTGTGTATTTCTGCTTCATTTGGTAAAAAGAAAATGATAACAAGTATATGTGCTTGAAATTAATATGATTGAAAATAAAAAGTTACATTTTTAAAAGAAAAATATTTGTGATACGGTTACTACAATGGCCCATAATTTTATTTATTTATTTATTTATTTATCCCGTGATTTTTTTGTTTGCTCCCTAACTCATTTAAAAGACAATTAATTTTAAAAGATCATTAATATTTGTTTTGCTTGAGTTTTTTTTAAATGACCCATAGATTTTAAGTATATATTCTATTTTCAGTCAATTTGTATTTGAATAGAAAGTTTTATATACTATGGGTTCAGTGAGTAATGACCTAATTTAGCTTCATGTAGATATATTTCATGTCTGCTAGACTTGCTTTGATTGATTTGAGCTCTTTTATTCAAAGAGACTTGTCTTAGTTCTCTTGACTCTAGCAAATTGATTAGTTGTCCTCTCAGTATCAGTTCATGAAACACCTAAATTATACTGAAATGAATGAGTTCATCAAGACATGGAAGAATATGTCAAGCTGATTTCCCAACAGAGGTGAGCATGTCTTAATTGAGAATCTGAGAATTTCAGATGAAATCCTATTAAATCTGTTAATTCTTTTGTTTATTCAATAAAAGAAAAGCTTTTAATATCAAACTAATAACGTTTAGTGTGGGAAGAACTGCTCTAGGTATTCTATGCGGTAAGTGTTTCTAATGTTATTGGCAGACCTGGCAATGCCCAACTTCTATGAGGGATTGGGAAGCTGCTGTTGCAAGGTCTTCTTGACTGTCACAGAGCAGGAGATTCACTACAAAACAGAATAATGTCTCTAGGAATTGCTGGCCCAGAGCCAGATACCAAAATTAGCAAGAATGTTGGTTGAATTAATAGTAATTCTAATACCATATTTATAAATGCATGTGCATACAATAGTAGCCATCTGTAGTTTCTTTGCAGTATTTTTTTTTATAGCTTCTTGTCCATTTTAGTTTAGATAAAACTAAATTACCTGTAAATGCAATTAACTGGTTACATGGAAACTCTTTAAATTTCCTCCACCATGGAAGAGTTTTAATTTGAATAAATACAAAAATACGAATAAAATTTTAATATTTTTTACCTATTCACAAGTAGCCATCTCTGTACTCTCTTAGGTATTTTCATCCCATTGTGGATAGATTATCCCTATGCTCTTTAGCTTTAGTGTTTCTGCTTTTGCCTTTGTAAAGAACCAGTCTTTATATGTCTCTCCTTGAAATATCATTTTTGTTTTAATCTATCATTTTGGTGTATTTGAACTGTTGGTACTTTTTATTGGATAGGGTATCTAGAAGCTGTATTTTGAAATAGCTTATTCTATTTTGGTAGATGTATTTGTCTGAGGAATCTTGTCATTAATAATTGTGTTCTCACAAGCATTTGTAACCAAAATATTTATTCTTCAAATGAATGTCACAAAAATATAAAGCCTTTTAGTCAACTCTAATAATTGTATTTAACAATTATATTTTACGTTCGATAAAATGAATATAATTTAATATCTACATAATTTTGTTATACATTTTTATTTTGTATGTTAAAAAGTGTACATGTATATGTGTAAATATAAAACCATAGCTATTGTGTAAAGTGTTTGATGTATCCATAATTGATAGACTAACTATCATAAACATTAAAATAATAATTTATAGTTAATTTCTCCCCCTGGAATTTATAAGGGACTTTATGAATCTTATGAATAACTGGGAAAATTGGACAAATTTAACACATGGCTTTTTCTCTTCACAACCTTTCATTAGTAAATAACAACTTTATAAAGGATTGTATTTCCATTTGACTTATCTCTAACATTAGGATCCTTTTTTTTTTTTCATAAACATTGTAGAGTCAGATTAGTTTGAATCCTTAATATAGGCTTTATTTGTGAACCCTTGGGAGAATTGTCTTATTGATCAGAATTACTTGTTAATGTTTTCCCTCTTCCTCATTCTCCTCTGAAGCCCTTTCCTCCACCAATACCATTTCCCCCAATTCCAAGAAAAACCTTGGCCTAGTGATGCTGGGAAACTTTCACTTCTGGGAGTAACTGGGATAACTACTAATTTTTCTCCCTATTTCCCACCCCCCCTCTTTATCTTAAATACTTTCATTAGCAACTGTTAAATTATCTTCTTTTGTTCCCTTAGCCACCACCTACTGTTGGTTCAGGACTCTTCTGTTGAAGAAAGCCTCATTGTTATAAAACACCAGGTTAATCAGATGAAGGCCTTGAAGAGAAAAATGTCTGTGTAGACTAAGCAGTATAAATTGGAAAGAAACGCAAGAATTGAAATGGAGAAGAAAGAATTGCTCATATGAATCATATTTATTAAAAATAACTGTTATGTATCTGTCTTCCCTATTCTGCTGTGTGGTTCTCTAGAGCAGCGAAATGTAGAACTATCCCATCGTATTCCTCTTTATATCTCAGCAGCTTGGATATTGCTGAGTGAAGTAAATGTTTATTGGATTGAATGGAAGCATACTGTATTTTCCTCAGAAAAACTGACAAGTGTGTGTGGTTTTTTTCCTCTTAAGTCTCAAATGCCAATGTTTATTTTTATATAAGCCAGCTCCATTGAATTTGATTGCTGATATTGAATTCAGACAAGAAATGAATTGACTCTAAAAGTTCATAGCTGCTTTAAAATGATGATCTTCAATTATTTTTAATGTTGCTATAATATTTTAATATCCTAGTGTTAGCATAATGCCTTTGGTGATTAATCTTCCTCAGGTACACATATCTGATCATGTTGAAAAACCTTTGAAAGCTTAAAGTGGATTTCAGCATCTTCTCAACTCAATTTTTGACCTTAATTTCCAATTTCTTTTTAGCCCTATTGAACTCTTACTCCTCATCAACAGTCACTAGTAGCCCACTCTGAGACTCTTGCCCATGATTTTTTTGTTCATGAATGCTCATTTTCTTTCCATCAGGGACCAAATTTTTTCTCTTCTTTACATTTTACTTTACCTCTTCTCCCTTTATTTGATCTTTTTTCCTTTGTGAGGTCTTACCAAATAGTTTCTTCTGAATTTACTAGCTTAACTCCTGCTTGTACTAGCTAATAAATATTGATGTCCCTTCCCTCCTGTGCAATCATTGTTTCTCATGCAGTTCTTTCCTCAGTGTCTAACCTATTGAAACAAAGCCCTTGTCCAGGAGTGGCAGAGGAGTAGCCTGGATGGGCTGGAGCACCTCCACTGAGCACAGGGATGCCCAGAACCTGCCATGTGGGTGGGGACCTGAAGGGTGGAGAGCCAGGGTGCACTGACCTGTCAATCTACCGTGGCCTGAAAATGGAAGAAAAGCAGACCCAAATGTAGATTGCAGGACTAATCAATACCATTAATACTTTCTAAGACCTGATGCTTTTCAAGACCCAGTTAGCATAAATTTGCACCAATAGGGTTAATGCTTTTCTAAAACCTAGTTTACATAAATTTGAACCAATAGTGTTGACCCAAGAGCTGTATAAACTCCTAAACTAGCCCACCAAGATGGCAGTCTACTACTATTGGGTCCCTTCTTGCCCTGTGAGAATTCTGTCTCTGTTCTCAGTTGAAAAATTTGACTTTTTTCACTCTTTCCTTCCATTTCTTGTGAATTTCATTCTTTGGCCTGGAAAGAAGAAATTGGCAGTGAAACTGCTGGGATCTGGTGTGATATTGAGGGAGTAGTCCTCTATTGAGAGATGTAACTTGCCCCTCAATCTTAGTGGAGCGAAATATAGCATGCCAGCTGCAGGCTGCAACCCTTGGAGACCAGTGGCAGCATCTACTAACATTAAAATGGGCTTTCTCTCCTGCAGTGGCCTGCAACTTTCACACACTCCACCTGCCAGCAGAAGAAAAGAATCTAGTTTAATCTCAAACTCTGGTTTTCTTATCATCTTGAACACAGAAAGTAATAAATAGTCTATGCTTGGTTTTATTTAAATCTATGTCAACCTTATCCAGTGATTTTTCTTTCTTAGTTTCAAAAAAGTCCCAGAAACATCAGTACATTAAAGATTCTGTAATTTCCTATTCAAGATTTCCTCCTGTCACTGGAAAGAAAATGACCAGTTATATAGTTATTAAACAGTTTGGCTCATATTTAAATATACAGTAAAGTGAAATTTATATAAGTTTGACTGTTAGGGCTCTGTGACTAATCTTTTTTCTTCCAAAAATTTCCTATTTAATCTTGGATTGATCACTCTGTTCCTCAATTTTCTTATCTCTAAAATGTGAACATTGATTACCTCTCTTATTCTAACATTTCCTGTAGTCAAATATACACTATCTTCATAAAATGTACCAAGTACTTTTTTGGATGCTTTATCTAAATGATCTCATGTAGATCACCATTTCTCTGATATTGAGTCAATTTTATAAATGAAATTGTTTTGGCTCTTGGATGGTAATCAATTCTTGTAAGGTCAGAGGATGGCCATACTGGTATTTGAACTCAAGTCTGTGTGACTTGTGCTTTTCCATGATTTGCCTCTACCTTCTAGAAGCATTACTTTTGAGTCACTGAAGTCTCTTCTCATTTACCCTTATAGGTTTCCACACAAAGTTATGTACTGTAGGTACAAATGAGTATTTATATAATACTTAGTTAACTTTGGTTTATTTGGGCAAGATTTTCAACTTTGGTTCCATGTTTTAAAATGGTCAGTCTTTGTGTAGGTTGACTATCCAATTTTCCAATTCTGTAATTTCAAGTTCGTAGATATCCTACTGTAATCAATGTATGTATAATTATTAGCTGTATGATCAGTTAAAATTAGATTTTATGGTGGACCCTTTCTACACCATTTTTTTAAGGGAATATCGGTTCATTTTCTATGTTCATTTTAATGCTGTATTTATATGATTCTACTGTGTAGTTTTCTTACTTCTTTTAGAAGTTAGAAAAGGAGCCAATGACAATCAAAACCAAGCAATTGTAGAGGGAGAAAGTTCTAAATACATTGTTTCTCAGGTATTATTTGCTATTGTTTTTAATTAAGAACTTTTTTAGGCCTTTTAATTTTTCATTCTATTTCATCACTTTAGTACTCGGTAGGAAAGAATTATGGAGTAGTGCAAGACTACTTTCCTTAGATAGACCTGAATGCAAGATAGACTTTTCTGGCATTTGAGAACTTGAATGATAAACATTTCTGTACAGTGATATGAACTTTCCTTCAATGATAATAAAGGTAGCTCACTGTGCTTAAACTGTACAAATAATGTAGTTATGTTGCTTACCTGCTTTCCATCTGGGAACCTGAAATTTTGGCATGTTTTAGGCAGAGGGTGCCTAACTGACAAGCCCCTAATTAAACCTTGGGTATTGAGCTGCCAGTGATCTGCCCTGATATACAACATGTTGTCAAAATTCATTGCTGAAGGAATTGAGCAAGTCCTGTGTAACTCCATTCGGAGAGGACTCTTGGAAATTTGCCCCTGGGTTTTACCGGACTTCACCCCATGTTCCTTTTCCCTCTGCTTTTTTGCTTTGTTTTCTTTTCACATTAATAAATTGTAGTACAAGTCCCATAATATGTTAAGACCCATGAATCTTTCTATCATCAAACCTGAGATTCTCAACACAACTACACATCAATGTTTTTCCCCATTTGAAGAAAGAGAAATATTTTAGATTTATTGGGAGATTTTATAAATCTTTTGACAGTGTATGGGAAGGAATTCTTGTCTCTGTTTTTTGATTTTTTTTTCATTTTCTTGCTTTGACAGTGCTTATATAGTGAGAAGAAAATATTGGACTTGGTAGTAAATATTAATGTAATTCTTTGATGGAGAAAAAAATGTTTATTACAGTTAGACTTTTCTTGTTGGTTATTTGATGAGTAGGGATTAAAGAAAATGCCAAAACAATGGCTGAATAGTATTTTTAGCAAAAGAATATAGGAGGAATTCTATGATAGATTTTACCTGGAACATAATACAGACTGACAAGATTTTTTTTCCTGTTGAAATTCAAACTTGCTTTCCATTAAGTGGGGATAACCATATTTGTTTACAATATGATATATACCTTCTTTATACTTAAATATAAGTACATTTACACTTACTTACAGGTGAATCATTGTATGTTGATGTTGATGTGAAAAAGTCTGCCTTTTTTTTTTTTTTTAACCTTTATTTGTTTATTTAGGTCTTTTATGTGGTACTGCATGCTAGGCAAGCACTCTACCACTGAGCCACAACCCCAGCCTAAAAAGTCTGCAGTTTTTAAGTAGAAGAATAGAAGTGTTTTTTATGCTTAAGATTTGGGCTTGTATGTATTAATCCTGAGCCTATTAATGTTGCTCTTTAATGATAAAAAATAAATAATATTGAGCTTATTTTGCCTTAAGGTTCAAAGGAATTGCTAAAGGAATCCAAAGAATTTTGTAACTGAGTCCATTATAAATTTGAGACAGTCTAACTGTAATCTTATCTATTTATCACTTTTAGACATCTTCTCTTATTCATTTCTTTCTGTGGGTGTGGTTATTCTCACTATTTAAATACATAATTCCACCCCATTTCTACCTTTCCCTCATGAGAGAGAAACTTTCCCAACATTTTGGTAGGACTGTCCTTTTGTTTGGAGTTGGACATTAGAGAAGCTCACTTTCAACATACTAAATTTTAAGATGCTTGTGGGACTTCTATAAGTAGAAAGTCATTAAACAATTAGATACTTAAAAGTCTGGAGTTAAGCGTTTTGACTTCGGAATTAAGGATATTAATATACCAATGATATTATGTAGAAGGAATGATGATTAATATTGGAACAGGCAGAGTTAACCTTATTTGAAAGCTAAATGGTAGAAAAAAACCTAGAAACCTAGAAAAAACCTAAAAACCGAAAAAAACTAGAATAGGAGATAATGAAAGGATGAGAAGAAAATGGAGAACTTCTGAGAAGTGATGATATAAGTCAAGATGGAAGAGAGACTCAAGAGTGATCAAGCTGAAATTAAGTGTCACATGCTTTAAGGAAACTAGGCAAGAAAAGAATTTTAGAGTCCATTGTCTTTATCTGTACATGACCTTTAGGAATCTTAATCAGAGCTGTTTTAATTGTATGGTAGGTGAAAAACAGATGCAGAAAACGCAATGATTTGGAAATATGATTTTATGGGCATCAAATGTGGACTACTCTTTCCAGGATCTTGGCTTAAAATGATGAAGAGTATAGGGGGCTGGTTAGAAGATAATGTAAAATTGAATTAAATTATTTTATTTTAAAAATTTCTGTTATTTTTCTAGATGAACATGACATTACTGTTGTTTTTTTAAGATGGACAGTGTAGAGTAGAATAATGCAGTAGAAGAAGAGAGATTCAGTGGGCTGGGGTTGTGGCTCAGTGGTAGAACACTTGCCTTTCATGCATGAGACCCTGGGTTCGATCCTCAGCACCACATAAAAATAAATAAATAAAAATAAAGATTTAAAAAAAAAAGAAGAGAGATTCAGGACATGGGAAAGAAAATGTGATTGAATTAGTGAAATTTTTGATGGATGTGGAAAGAAAGAGCAAAGACAGGTTAATTTGCCTAAGGAGGAGGAGCTCTTTCCCTCAGATGCTGGAGAGGAGGACAGAGGAGCTGTTGATAAGTCTTAGAATGGTACAGTTAGAGCACTTTTGGTGTCTCCTCCATTAACTGCCCCCAATTTTACCTCAAAAAGAGGAGTAATGTTTCATACTGAAAGTGAGGGAAAGAATGGTGGGAAAATGAGGTGAGACATTTTGGAATGACAGTTGTGTGAAATGGATATAAGGTCATGCGGAGGAATTTCACATGCTCATCAATGTTCATTCTCACATTAAAATATGTATTAATCATGGGCTCTGATGAAGTGGCTCTCAGTGTGGGGTCACATGAGCTGAATCTTTGGTATGATTTTCCTTAAAAGTAACCCGAGGTAAGAATTATGAAGTCTTTTCAATTCACTCAGAGTTAGTGGTTTTGTTGTTCAAATGTGATGAAAGAACAGTTTAGCAAAAGAGTTTGAGATTTGAGCAAGAGAGTGGCTAAAAAGTGAACGAATAGGGAGTTTAGATTAGAGAACCCAGAGTTTAAAGGAATTTCGAGGGTGTGGCCATCTCCTTGGTGTAGTGACAGGGAGAGAGTGAAAAAACTGGTTAGATTGATAGATAAAGTCAGATTGGAGGCTGAGGGAAAGACCTTTTGTCTTACAGGCAGCAGTTCTGATAAAACATAATCCACAGGACCATGGGAATGGGTAGCTGAAGAGGCTTAGAGTTAGAATCATCCGAGAAGCTGGAAGTTGAAAACATGGACTTGGGAGTCTAACTGTCAAGGTCCTAAGCTGCCTGCCCTTGCTTTAGTTATATGATACTGGGCAAGTTCTTAATTGCACCAACCATCGGTTGCTTACTAAAATGGGGATGATAGTGATGTGCCTTACTTTAGTTTTGTGCTGAGGTTGAATGAGATAACTTAGATAAAGTATTTGTTCAATCTCTCACACAACTCAGGTGCTTTAGAAAATTTCAGTAGTACTTGTATTATTATTGCTAGTTCCTATTTGTCATTTAGATCTCAGCTTGTATAACACTTTCTAAGAGAGACCCTTTCCCATCATCCTATGGAATACAGACCTCTTCAGGTAACTCTCTATCATATTTTAATACCTAGTACTATCTACTGTTGTAATTTAGCTGTTGGTGTAAGTACCCCTACAGTTTATTGTTAGCTTCTTTGATATTAAAACCAATTCTAATCCATTTTTCTATAAATCATGTGTCTGAGCCAGTGATCAGGGCTAATGGAATTGAAATCTAAAGATTCTGCTGTTGGACCAAAAGAACTTTGTAAATGTTTCAAGTCTGTTTATTTGTCAGATCCTTAGTACAATGTGGATGAAATTTACTGTTTATTCAACCCATAGCATCGTCTTAGCCTATTAGTCTGATATTGGGTATAATGATCCTCCTTCCAAGCACTTGTTTAAAAAAAAAATAATAGTTCCACCTATCTTTTGATATGGAATCACTTGATTGCCACTTGTTAATTAAATTGATTTCTAGAATATTGGTAAAACTTTTAGAAAAAGGGCAAAAGGCAAACCACAATTACTAGGATTTTCTGATCTCATTTTAGAATTTTCCACACAAACAAGTGCATGCTTCTCAGTTTACTGTTTTGTTTGGGTGGACAAAGGAGTGACTCATCTCTTCCAGTCTGTGTTTAGCAAACTGAGCAAATGCAAACTTGTTGATCAGAAATGAGCCTTGTTTTCGAGGCATTATTATGTCTAACATTTTGCCATAATGTCAAACCATGACTTAAATCATAGGGAATTTATATTTAACTTTATTTGAGCCACTGATCATGGGTAATATTCTGCAGTTGAGCCAGAATAATTTTGTAAATTTCCTAGTTTGTTCATTTTTAATGCCTTAGTACAGTGTAGGTGATACTTATTATACTACAGCTTCGCGTTAGCCTTTTGATTCCATTTTTATTTGAATACATGACCTTTTTAGGTTAGTTTTGTTGTTCTAGGTATTTGGAAACTCAGGATCAGGAAGCATAGCTCCTGTGACACATTGTAAATATTTGACTTTGAATTTGTCATTTTCTTATAATGCTTTAGAACAGTGATTTAATGTTAATGATCATAACATTCTTTTTCTTCTATAAAAACTATAGCCTCTCATTTTTTGAACTTAAACATTTACTTATTTACTTATTCTCACATTAAAATGTTTTACTTATGATGATTTAATATAATTTCTAAATATATTAATGACCACCCTTGTTTTAAGAAGGCTAGATTTTAAGATTTGTTTCTTGATTAGAGAAATATCTCAAATAAATTTAAATTGTTTAAAAATATATACTGTAGTTTATGTTAGCCTGGGGTAAGTATTTCAACTTATGTCAGTTTAACTAGAAATAATCTATCTATAAACACTTTATTGGGAATCTTTCAAATGAATTTTTAACTCTAGTGGCGTCTATATAGATACTTCTGTCATCAATGCTCATTTTATCGTTACCGAGTTATACTTTATTATAGTAAAATTTTATGTGCTGCCAGAAAGTGAAATGTTACATGATTGCTTCTAATAACCTTCTAATAATCTGACAGCATTTTAAATCACTGACATTTTCTTAATTTGAACAATATACTAGGTTTTTACTGAAATAACACATATTGTTTTTCTCAACAGTGCCTTCTATTTTAGTGACAATTGAAAATATATATTTTTTACCTTTTTGGAAAATAGTCTACAAAAGAGATAGTATTTTGATAAAAATTATTTCCAGCTAATGGGATTATAAAATACAGAGATAAGGACTCATATTTTCTAAATTGATTGCTAACAAAATTCAATACTAACGATTTCCATTTCAGTGACATTAGAGATTGTCATTGCATTTTGTGTTACACATCGAGTTTTGACAAGAATTTACTTTTAATATTTCATATGCTTTATTCCTAGAATTTAACACATGAGTTGGAGAACAGGGAAAAACAACAACTACAGATGTTGGATCAACTCAAGGAAATCCAGAACCACTTTGAAGTATGTGAGGCTGACCGTAAACAGGCCAACTTCCAGATCTCAGAGCTGACTCAACATGCAGAGGAAGCCACCAAGCAGGCGGAGCAGTACCTCAGTGACTTCCAGCAATCAGAGGCCCTGAGAGAGGAGGCAGAGAAGAGGAAAGAATACCTCAAATTGAAAGCTCAAGAATCCATTAGGCAATGGAAGCTTAAGCATAAGAAATTAGAGCGGGCATTGGAAAAACAATCTGAAACTCTTGATCAGCTGACAGACAGGAATAATCAGGTATAAAAGCCAATTCTTTAGGAATGATTTCTGCTGTAACTCCAGTTGTTCATCCATCTTTTGAGCTGACACTTGAGTGCTGTGTTGTGCATACACTGTTATCAATATGTCCTTGAGAGAAGAGTTTTTATGTTTTGTTTGTTTCAAAGCCAAAAGTTCTTCAGTTTATTTTCTTAAAATCCTCTTTAATAGTTAAACATTCAGGGCTTTACAGAGTTAGCCATTAAAGTAGATCCACCCTCTACCTCTGTTTAGCTTTAATTTCAATAATACGAATTATTCTTTAGTATTCTAATATTCAAATGGAAGAAAATCTTCAAATATTCCTTAACTTTTCATATGACTTTTCCCTAAGTCCATGTGTTTTAAAATCTCATTTATTTGAATATTTCAGCTTGAGATTTGACTAGAAAAAGGCATTTTAAATATGCAGTAGTTACTATGGGGCTACTTCTTGGCAGCGGCTATTATAGGCTTAGTTAAATCAGTGACATTGACAGTCTCACTGAGTAGTGATATCACATCACAAGTCTCTTCAACATTCTGTGTTTATATCCTTTTCTTAGTAACAAAAAAAGCATTTTACTTATCTGTGCCTGCATTTCACATCATCTTTTCTCTTGTATAATCAGTTGCTTTGAATGGATTTGATATTACTATGTTGATTCTCAACTAAATCTTTGGTTGCATTAAATTCAGATGCTTATAAGATAATAAGCAGGAAAGTCATGATTGATTTTTATACATGTTTAGTCTTGGTTTATCATTTGTCATTTGTCACTTGTTAAGAACTCAGAACATTCCAGAAAAATAATTATTTGGATAAGTTGACTTTTTTAATAAGAAAAACAATTGGACAATTTTATTTATAAAATCAATTGACAGCACTTAAGAGTGACAGATGCTTATTTCAGAAGAGGCTTCCTGGGAAAGATGCTTTATCTTTTACATGGGAATTTCTCAGTCATGTAGAAGATGGAGGGAGCCATCACTTTGCATTCATTGTGGAGAGCTTTTCATTTTAACCCATCCCACACAAACTGAGTGCCTGGTTGCCCTGAGATAAAGTAGATCTTAAGCTCAGACTTGAATCCAAACTAGTTTGATCCCAGGAAATTGCTCAACTTTGATTTTTCAGTTGTTATACTGGTCTTGCAACTGGTTCAGTAAGTTCCATTATAAGGGAAGTAGCTAGAGAGATGAGTGATTGAGGAGATTTGATTGAGAATCATCTGGGGATTTTACTTAATTAGAGGAAATTGAGAAGGACCCATGTCATCAGACAGTGTCCCAATTCATGGGAAGGTGCTGAGAGTTTTCTAGATTGAGTTTTTAGAATATTAAAAATGTTAAACAATCCTGATATAATTAGTTTTCTTACTTAGCATTGCTAATAATAAGCAAAGAAGTAGTTTTAAAGTGATTGCCATAGTTAGGATAGTATCACAATTATCACAGCAGGCATTGTAATTTGTCCTTTAAAAGCCTTAAAAATTAATGCAGCATGTTGCAGTTAGAGCAGTGGTTAATTAAAGAAGAAAGGGTAAGAAATGCTTCACTGTGAATTCAAGTGTCCAGTAAATCTATGATGTAGTAATATGTGTTAAATAATTTTGGAAAAAAGTATTTTTAAAAAATATCTAATTGACTATTACTTCTCTGGAATATTTAATAATTTTTAATGGTCCTGGGAGTTGAACCCAGGACTTCATGTGTGGAGGCAAGTTCTATCACTGAGCTACACTCTGATTCTTTTTATTTCTACTTTTGAGACAGGGTCTCACTAAGTTATCCAGGTTGGCCTTGAATGCTATTCTCCTGCCTCAGCAACCTGAATAGCTAACATACCAAGTGTGTGCTAACATACCCAGCTAGAAATATTTAATTCTTAATAAACTCACAACATTACCATAGATGTAAGTAATAGGATCCACTATCCACTATTTTTTTGGCCAATTACTTTCAAAAGATGACTCCATGGTGTATTTAGAAGTGTATGTTAAAATAAAAATGATACTAGTTTATAACATAACATCTGTGATTTAAAGAATAAATTAGTTACAAGTAGCCTTGTTGACCCACTTTATATGGTCAAATGATACAATCTTTATATTTGCAAAATGATTCTGTGCCTATATCCATTTCTCATTTTGTAGCATAATTTATTTTCTACTTTAAGCTTTCTCACTTAAAAATAATATTAAAAAGCCAAATCCTTTTATTTTCTTCAAATTCTTCTGAGTTTTTTTACTCTCCTTGCTTTATACATTTCTGGAAACTTGTTAAGATATTACAGATCTACTTGATTATTGGAAGATATGTAATATCAAATGAATAGCATGTCATTTTATAATAAACCAAAAAGATCAAGTTGTATTCTTTCTTTGAAGGATAGTGATAGGGATATTTTTACATCATGGAATCACAATGTACTTAGGAAGATGCAGATGAGCAAATTTGGGAGACCCAAAATTGTATAGATATAAACAATCTAATTGTTTTCAATTTTGATATTTTTCTCCTTTTTTAAAAATGTGCTGTTTGAAATAATTGGTTTTTATACATGCATTGAAAAGGATAAATGAAAAAATTTGCACTTTAACTCTGACCCTAGTGTGTGCTTTTCTGAATATCTCTAAGTTCTTTTATATTCTTTTTTTTTGAACACAGGTATGAATGATTTCCTAGGTTTTCTCCCTTTATGTTTTTTTTTCTTTTTTCCTGCTACATCTGAAAAATTAATTGGTTTGACTAGGTATTGAACTTTTTGCTTGATAGTATTAGACTTTAGGAATCTTAAATTAGCATTTTTTTGTATTTCTCTCCTGCTGAGAAAAAAAGTTATATCTAATATAGACTGTCATGTAAAATCTGAATTTTTAAAATAGTTTAATAGGAATCAATGCTGAAGTATAGTTCTTTTTTAGTTTGTATGCCATCCTGTCATATGCAATTCAAGAAAGGCCAGAGTGCTGACATTTTGTTTTTTTCATGTGCAGAAAAAATAATAAAAAAACTTCCTATTTACCTTTTAGTAAAGTTAAGACATCTTTCTGTATTTTGTGGTCTGGCCTTCCAGGAGTTGGCCCTTCATCCAATAATTGCTATGGTTTTAGACAGTATCATTCTTCTGGCTTCATACAACCATTTTCAGGCCTTCTGTCTGTAATCTTTCTTTTTGCCCCTCTTTGGAAGTTGGATTGTCTGTTTTAATAAGCTTTTTTTTTTTTTTTTTTTGCCACTGTGACTACAAGTCCCCACCAGCACAATTGTAAAGGTGGGAAAGTTTATTTGGAGGCTCACAGTTTCAGGTCTCAGTCCATTGACAACAGGCTTCCTTCCTTGGGGCTTGAGGTGAGGCTGAACTTCTTGGCAGAAGAGTGCAGTGGAGGGAATAGCAGCTTACGTGATGATCAGAAAGCAGAGATCTCCACTTGGCAGAAACATGTATATACCCCAAAGCTGTGCCTCCAAAACCCCACCTCCTCCAGCCACCCCTCCCCCTCCTTGCCTTTAGTCACTACTCAATTAATCCCATCAAGTGATTACTTCCCTGCTTGGGTTAAGGTTCTTATAACCCAGTCCTTTCTCTAACCCGTCTTGGATTGTCTCACACATGAGCTTTTTTGAGGACTCCTCACATCGAAACCATAACAGTCTGATTAGAACATCCTTTTCCCACATTCCTTACTGGTATTTTTCTTCCCCATTACATCTCCAAAATTTTCAAGAAGTTTAACACCTGGCTTCCTCTCAACTTGTTTCAGTACATGTAATTCTTGCTGTCATCCTTAGTGATTCAAAGTTCAACTCAGCAGTTCATTGAACTCTGTATCCTTATTCTTTACTACTGAATTTCCCATTTTACAGTGACCTTCAATTCACTCTACTTTTGCAACCAATTTCTGCACTTTAGACTTGTATTCATCTGTAATTGTTCTATGTTCAAACCTTCAATTCCAAAATCTCAGTCTCTGACCTTTCAGTTCTTTTATTTCTCTTTTCTTTTTTAATCATTAATACCTGGTTTTGGTCTTTCCACATTCTTCTAGTTGGCCAGCCAGTTCCTGCATTCAGTTCTTCTGTCAAATTTGGCTTAATTAGAAGCTGCTTTTTTCTCACTAGCATTTTCAATTTCTTCCTTCTACCGCATACATTTTACTTATCTTCAATCTGAAATCAATCAATTCTCTAGTTTTCCATTGCTTCTCCTATAGAGTACCAACAAAATTTGTCTTGAAATAGCACTTGGCTGGGGATGTAGCTCAGTGGTAGAATGCTTACCTAGAATAGTGTATGTGAAAGCCTTGGGTGCCATCCCTGGCACTGGAATTATTACCTTCTTCATTTCCCATTACATTTCATTCAGTAATTAATATAAGTCAATCAGTGGGCACACATTTCTGACCTGATCATTGAGGAATGGGGACTAAAGTCTGTTTGGGAATTCATGGTAAGCATTTACTTAAAAGCCTATAAAGTTTACACAAGAAGAGGGGGTTTCTTCTTTCTCTATACTGTGTCATTTGGGTCTGGAATGGCTGAAGCTATCCTGCTGCCATCCTTAGGATGAAGCCTCAATGAGAAGAGTATTAAAGAGAGAGCTACAGAGGGGGTAGAGCTAGGACTTTGACTTACTGCATCCAGTTCTTTTTGGAATAATACATTTCATTGTGGTTTAAGCCAGTTTGAATTGGAGTCTCCTTTTATTTTCACCAAAAGAAATTCAAGCAGCATTTAAATGTTAAAATTTGAATTTCAGAAATGAGGAACCATCAATAAAAGAGCCTGAATTGTAGCATTGACTAAGTGTAAATTTAGGGTGGTGGGAGGCTGTTATTGTTTTAAAGGGCAAGTGGATAAACCTTGCTACACTGTTGGGAACAGTTCAGTGAGCCATTGGAATCATACTTTTTGGGACATTGATGATGTGAATCAGAATATGGCATTAAGTGACTGGTGGGAAAACTTTAGGATGTTGAAGGATGTTATGTTCATGTTTTCAGCCTTCAGAAAGGTCTTGCAAGAAAAAGACAAATTTAGGTTGAAGCTGTCTGTCTAAAAACATAATATTGTTTTGGGTTGGGTAATCTAAAGTGTGCATTCTATAATTCAAGTTGACTTAACTGCTGATTCAGAGCCTTTGAGGGTTGGGAAAGCCAAGTGATCTACCTAACCTTAGTCCAAGTGTAAGAGGTGGAGATAGGAAATTTAGCAGGGAAAGACAAAACAAACAAACAAACAAACAAACAAGACTTCACCTAGGGCTCTTTCAAATACTTAATCAAGCATTCCTGGCCAGCCAAAGGGCACTCAAGTCCATTGTTTTGAACTGCCTCAAGATAAAGGGGCTTTTCAACTAAGGGTCCTGGAAGTGTCCAGGATACTGAGGTGGTGGTAGAGATGTTGACATTTTCATACTTAGCATCTGAACAATATTTTGGGCTCTGGCCTTTAGCCTAGTAATTAACATCAAGTCAAAGGATTTTCACACTTTACCTGTAGTAGCTGTCCAACCTAAGGCTGTCATCTTTGTCATGAATTGATATGATACTTGAACACTGGGAAAAGGGTAAAACCTAGAGAAGTGTAGAGTAGCAGAGTCTGAGTTTCAAAGAACTTTTTCGGAATCATGCTATTTCAGAGCTTCCTACTATGTGAGAAAAGTATACTTTCTGTGTAAACTAGCTTCAGGAGACAATAGTATTTTGTAATCAATTATGTTTTACCTAATAGAACTTCATCGTGAAAATATAATTTTAATCTTTAGAACTGCCTGCAAGTTTCTTTACTCATGATTAGTGGGTTATATTCCATTCCAAATGCTAATCACTGTATTTAAGCCACCTCCTCTCACTTTTAGGCCCCTCTCCTGTTATTCTTTTTTTTTTTTTAATAGAATATATATATATATATATAATATATCAACCATCATCAAGTGGATACACATTCTTCTCAGCAGCACATGGATCCTACTCAAAGATACACCATATATTATGCCATAGGGTGACTCTCAGTAAATATAAAGGTGTGGAGATAATACCATGCACCATATCTGACCATAATGGAATGAAACTGGAAATCAATGATAAAAGAAGGAAGGAAAAATCCTGCATCACCTGGAAAATGAACAATATGTTACTGAATGATCAATGGGTTACAGAAGATATAAAGGAGGAAATCAAAAAATTCCTAGAGATAAATGACAATACAGACACAACATACCGGAATCTATGGGACACAATGAAAGCAGTTTTAAGAGGGAAATTCATTTCCTGGAGTTCATTCCTCAAAAAAAGAAAAAACCAACAAATAAATGAACTCACACTACATCTTAAAACCCTAGAAAAGGAAGAGCAAAACAACAGCAAATGTAGCAGAAGACAAGAAATAATTAAAATCAGAGCGGAAATCAACGAAATTGAAACAAAAAAACCATTGAAAAAATTGATAAAACTAAAAGTTGGTTCTTCGAAAAAATAAATAAGATCGACAGACCCTTAGCCATGCTAACGAAGAGAAGAAGAGAGAGAACTCAAATTACTAACATACGGGATGAAAAAGGCAATATCACAACAGACACTACAGAAATACAGAAGATAATTAAAAAGTATTTTGAAACCCTATATTCCAATAAAATAGAAGATAGTGAAGATATCGATAAATTTCTTAAGTCATATGATCTGCCCAGATTGAGTCAGGAAGACACACACAATTTAAACAGACCAATAACAAAGGACGAAATAGATGAGGCCATCAAAAGACTACCAACCAAGAAAAGCCCTGGACCGGATGGGTATACAGCAGAGTTTTACAAAACCTTCAAAGAAGAATTAATACCAATACTTTTCAAGCTATTTCAAGAAATAGAAAAAGAAGGAGCTCTTCCAAATTCATTCTATGAGGCCAACATAACCCTGATCCCAAAACCAGACAAAGACACTTCAAAGAAAGAAAACTACAGACCAATATCTCTAATGAACTTAGATGCAAAAATTCTCAATAAAATCCTGGCAAATTGAATACAAAAACATATCAAAAAAATTGTGCACCATGATCAAGTAGGATTCATTCCTGGGATGCAAGCCTGGTTCAATATACAGAAATCAATAAATGTTATTCACCACATCAATAGATTTAAAGATAAGAACCATATGATCATCTCGATAGATGCAGAAAAAGCATTTGACAAAGTACAGCATCCCTTTATGTTCAAAACACTAGAAAAACTAGGGATAACAGGAACTTACCTCAACATTGTAAAAGCTATATATGCTAAGCCTCAGGCTAGCATCATTCTAAATGGAGAAAAACTGTAGGCATTCCCTCTAAAATCTGGAACTAGACAGGGATGCCCTCTCTCACCACTTCTATTCAATTTAGTTCTTGAAATACTAGCCAGAGCAATTAGACAGACAAAAGAAATTAAAGGCATAAAAATAGGAAAAGAAGAACTTAAATTATCGCTATTTGCGGATGACATGATAATATACTTAACAGACCCAAAAGGGTCTACAAAGAAACTGCTAGAGTTAATAAATGAATTCAGCAAAGTGGCAGGATATAAAATCAACACGCATAAATCAAAGGCATTCCTGTATATCAGCAACAAAACTTCTGAAATGGAAATGAGGAAAACCACTCCATTCACAATATCCTCAAAAAAAATAAAATACTTGGGAATCAACCTAACAAGAAAGGTGAAAGATTTATACAATGAAAACTACAGAACCCTAAAGAGAGAGATAGAAGAAGATCTTAGAAGATGGAAAAATGTACCCTGTTCATGGATAGGCAGAACTAACATCATCAAAATGGCGATATTACCCAAAGCTCTCTACAGGTTT
Organism: Callospermophilus lateralis; assembly: GCF_048772815.1. Lineage (NCBI taxonomy): Eukaryota > Metazoa > Chordata > Mammalia > Rodentia > Sciuridae > Callospermophilus > Callospermophilus lateralis. Next base: position 23,667,142 of record NC_135307.1, read on the forward strand.
AATGCGATGCCAATCAAAATCCCAACGGCATTTCTTGTAGAAATAGATAAAGCAATCATGAAATTCATATGGAATAACAAAAGACCCAGAATAGCAAAAGCAATTCTAAGCAGGAAGTGTGAATCTGGAGGTATAGCGATACCAGAGTTCAAACTGTATTACAAAGCAATAGTAACAAAAACAGCGTGGTACTGGTACCAAAACAGGCAGGTGGATCAATGGTACAGAATAGAGGACACAGAAACCAATCCACAAAATTACACCTTTCTTATATTTGATAAAGGGGCTAAAAACATGCAATGGAGGAAGGATAGCATCTTCAACAAATGGTTCTGGGAAAATTGGAAATCCATATGCAACAAAATGAAACTGAATCCCTTTCTCTCGCCATGCACAAAAGTTAACTCAAAATGGATCAAGGAGCTTGATATCAAATCAGAGACCCTGCACCTGATAGAAGAAAAAGTTGGCTACGATCTACATATTGTGGGGTCGGGCTCCAAATTCCTTAATAGGACGCCCATAGCCCAAGAGTTATTAACAAGAATAAACAAATGGGACTTACTTAAACTAAAAAGTTTTTTGTCAGCAAGAGAACCAATAAGAGAAGTAAATAGGGAGCCTATATCCTGGGAACAAATCTTTACTCCTCACACTTCAGATAGAGCCCTAATTTCCAGAATATACAAAGAACTCAAAAAATTAAACAATAAGATAACAAATAACCCAATCAACAAATGGGCCAAGGACCTGAACAGACACTTCTCAGAAGAGGACATACAATCAATCAATAAGTACATGAAAAAATGCTCACCATCTCTAGTAGTCAGAGAAATGCAAATCAAAACCACCCTAAGATACCATCTCACTCCAGTAAGATTGGCAGCCATTAGGAAGTCAAACAACAATAAGTGCTGGCGAGGATGTGGGGAAAAGGGTACACTTGTACATTGCTGGTGGGACTGCAAATTGGTGCGGCCAATATGGAAAGCAGTATGGAGATTCTTGGGAAAGCTGGGAATGGAACCACCATTTGACCCAGCTATCGCCCTCCTCGGACTATTCCCTGAGGACCTTAAAAGAGCATACTATAGGGATACTGCCACATCAGTGATCATAGCAGCACAATTCACAATAGCTAGACTGTGGAACCAACCTAGATGCCCTTCAATAGATGAATGGATAAAAAAAAATGTGGCATCTATACACAATGGAGTATTATGCAGCACTAAAAAATGACAAAATCATGGAATTTGCAGGGAAATGGATGGCATTAGAGCAGATTATGCTAAGTGAAGCTAGCTAATCCTTAAAAAACAAATGCCAAATGTCTTCTTTGATTTAAGGAGAGCAACTAAGAACTGAGCACGGGGAAAGAGCATGAGGAAAAGATTAACATTAAACTGAGATGAGTAATGGGAGGGGAAGGGAGAGAGAAGGGAAATTGCATGGAAACGGAAGGAAACCCTCATCGTTATACGAAATCATATATATGAGGTTGTGATGGGAAAGAGGGGGGGAAGGGAGAGAACTGAACAACAACAGATGAGGTAGAGAGGGAAGATGGGAGGGGAGGGGAGAGGGGATAGGAAAGGCAGCAGAATACAACAGTCACTAATATGGCATTATGTAAATATTGTGAATGTGTAACTGATGTGATTCTGCAATTTGTATTTGGGGTAAAAATGGAAGTGCATAACTCACTTGAATCAAACGTATGAAAGATGAAAAAAATAAAAAAAAAAAATGAATGAGAGTGCCAGCAGAAAAAAAAGATAATAGTATTATGTTATTAGTGTTATGTTTATTTTTTATTTTTTAATTTTTAAATATATGACAGCAGAATGTATTATAATTCTTATTATACATATAGAGCACAATTTTTCATATCTCTGGTTGTATACGGAGTATATTCACACAAATTCATGTCTTTATACATGTACTTTGGATAATAGTGATCATCATATTCCACCATCATTTCTAATCCCATGTCCCCTCCCTTCCCCTCCAACTCCTCTGCCCCATCTAGAGTTCATCTATTCCTCCCATGCTCCCTCTCCTTATTCCACTATGAATTAGCCTCCTTATATCAGAGAAAACATGGGTTTTTTTGGGGGGATTGGCTGACTTCACTTAGCATTATCTTCTCTAACTCCAACCATTTACCTGAAAATGCCATGATTTTATTTTCTTTTATTGGTGAGTAATATTCCATTGTGTATATATGCCACATTTTTTTATCCATTCATCTATTGAAGGGCATCTAGGTTGGTTCCACAGTTTAGTTATTGTGAATTGTGCTGCTATAAACATTGATGTGGTTGTGTCCCTGTAGTATGCTGTTTTTAAGTCCTTTGGGTATAGACCCAATTTTCCAAGAAATCTCCCTACTGCTTTCCATTTTGGCTACACCAATTTGCAGCTGCACCAGCAGTATATGAGTATACCTTTTCCCTCACATCCTCGCCAACACTTATTGTTGTTTGTATGCATTATAGCTGGCATTCTGACTGGAGTGAGATGAAATCTTAGAGTAGTTTTGATTTGCATTTCTGTAATTGCTAGCGATGGTGGACATTTTTTCATATATTTGTTGATTGATTGTATATCATCTTCTGAGAAGTGTCTGTTCAGGTCCTTGTCCCATTTATTAATTGGGTTATTTTTTTTGTGTGTGTGTTTAACTTTTTGAATTCTTTATATACCATAGAGATTAGCGCTGTATCTGTGTGAGGGCTAAAGATTTTGCTCCAAGATGAAGCCTCTCTATTCACCTCACAGATTGTTTCTGTTGCTGAGAAGAAACTTTTTTAGTTTGAGTCCATTTGATTTATTGATTCTTAATTTTAATTCCTGCACCTAAGAAGTCTTTGTCCTGTTATTCTTAAAGCCAGTTTTCATTTTCTTTGATGGGGTAAATAGAATGACCTTCCTGCCCCCAAAGATGTCTCAGTGTAATTCCTAGGATCTATGAATATGATGCTACTCTCATGATTATATATGGCACCGTTCAGTTGAAGATAAGGACATTACCTAGATGGCCCTAAACTAATCACATGAACCTTGTCTTTGGTTTTTTTTTTTTTTTGTACTATAATAGATTGTTACAGAATAGGTAACTTATAAATAGTATAGGTTTATTTGACTTATGGTTCTGAAGGCTGGCAAATCTAAGAACATGGCACAGGCAAGTGGTGAAAACCTTTGTTCAGTGTCCTAACAAGGTGGAAGGGTAAGCAAACATGAGACAGAAATTCTGACTGAACCCACATTTATAAGAAATCCAGTATTGAGATACCTAACCCACTCCTGTGATAGTAATATTGATCTCTCGTGACACCATAACCCTGATTAATCACCTCTAAAAGACACTAACTCTTAAGATGACAATTAAAACTTTTATGCCTTTTAGAGGAAATAGTAAAATCATAGCATTTCTTCACAGGCTACCCCAAACCCATGTGCTTCTCACATGTAAGATAGATTAATTCCATTCCAAAAGCCTTTCATCTCTTAATTTGTTATGGTGTTAACTAAAAAGTTCAAAGTACAGAGTCTTATGTAAATCAGATATGGGTGAGACTCAAGACACAATTCATCCTTAGACAAATTTCTTCCAGCTATGAGCCTATGAAATGAAAACAGATTTTCTATTTGAAATACAACGGTAGTACAGGCATGGATAGACAGTCCTATTCCAAAAGGGAGAAATAGGTAAGAGAAGAAGGGTAATGGTCCCAAGTAAGTCCAAAATCCAACAGAGAAAAGCTAAGTTATAAAGCTGGAGAATAATTATTCACTCTGTGTGCTGCCTCCTAGACACTTTGGGAGGTTTGGAACCCTGAAGCCTCTGGCAGCCTTGCTTCTGTGGCTTTGCATGCTGGTAGCTCATCTTCTGAGAGTCTCAAGGGTATTCCTGTCTCATGGCTTCCCTGCCTCAATATTTTGCAGCTTAGATATTTCTTTTGGCAAGTATCCTAGTTCATCACTTCTCATTTCTGCCTTGCATAAGGCCCTAGGGCATAGAATAGAGTAATCTAGGCTTTTTCTATCCTGCTTCTCCAAATGTTTCAGCCTTTATTCATTAGCCAGTTTCAAAACTACTTCCAAAATTTTCATGTATGTATTACAGTAGCAGACTTACCTTTTGGTCTCAATTTTTCTGTCTTTGTCTATTTTCTGCTATTGTAACAGAGTATCATGGATTGGGTAACTTATATACAACAGAAGTTTATTTAGGTCAGAGTTCTGGAGACTAGGAAGTCAAAGGAGCATGGCATTGGCATCTGGGGAGTGCCTTTGTGCTACATCATAGCACAAAGTAACTATTGTTTCTATGTAATCACTTTTTTATTCCTTATATTAGTTTGGTATTCTTTCTTTCTCCCTGTTTAAACTGAATATGGACTTAAGGAAACTCCTTTTTTTTTTTGAATGATTGACTCATTATGTTTTATGATTAATTGTTTCATATCGAAGTGTATTATAGAAGTGCCTTTCATATATTTGCATTTTAATTTATTATTTTTGATTTTATAATGACTATTAATTTTATTTTCTGGTTCAAGACATAGAGATTCACATGTCAAAACATCACCTTACCCTCCGTAAATATGTGCAATATTTGTCAGCAAAAAATAAAACTTAAAAAAAGGAAAAGGTTTGGTGAGCATCAGTAAGCAAGGACAGACTTGGAGAAATGGTCTTTGGAGCCAGTATTGTAGAGACAACAGTCTTGGCTTCATTGGTGACCTGCTTTTTCATTTGCAATGATTGAGTAGTGAGAATTAGAGACCATGATGATTAATTCTTAGCCTCTATTCCTTCATGTAATTCCTAACTGGTGAAGCTGGCAGGGGATAATAAACAATTAAGTTAGCAACCTTTCTCTTGAAAATCTTCCCTACATATTGGAATCATAAATTAATCTCATTTCATTCTTTTGTGACTTTAAGACTCCCAGTTGTATATTGGTGTATTTCTTGTCAATATTGACACTGATTTTTTAATGGGGGCTTATTACATCATAACCTTTCTTAAATTTTATTTGTATACTTCCCTATATTCTATCTCTGTGTCAAATATATCTCTTTTTAAAGGTGTGTAATTTTTGTGCACTTTATTGTTATGTTAGGTAATATTATTTTCATCTCTAATAAATCATAATAGGAGTTTGTTCTTTCCCCATTCCTTTGCTCAATTTATCTTACACTTAAGTATTTGTGATCATGGATTAATATATTTTGATAATGAAAATCTGAAATAACATGTTTCAGTGTGAGACTGTTTCAGGATAATTATATATCCTCCCCTTTTCTAGCCTAAAAATAATTTTCATTAAAAATAACTTTTTAAAATGAATTTTTCTTATCCTTATAAACGTTTTTACCTGACAGTCTATGGTGAATTTTATAGTAACTTGTTTTGTTTTACATTCTTAACCCATCAGATTCTAAAAGAAAAGGATGAATTGAAAAGTCAGCTTTATGCAGCATTACAACAGGTAGAGAATCTTAGAAAGGAGTTGAATGAGGTCTTAACCAAGCGTGCCCTTCAAGAGGAAGAGCTTCGCTCTAAGGAGAAGAAACTAAATGATGTTAAGTCTCATCAAGCTGAGCTTGAGATGGAAGTCAAGAATTCCCTGGACAGCATTCATAGACTAGAAGGTGAACTGAAAAAGCAGAATAAGAGTCATAGTCAGATAAAAATTGAGAAGGCTCACCTGGAGGAAGAAATTGCAGAGCTAAAGAAGAGCCAGGCCCAGGACAAAGTTAGACTTCTTGAGATGCAGGAGTCCATCAAGAATTTGAGTGCCATTCGAGCAGATCTGGCTAATAAATTGGCTGAGGAAGAGAAAGCCAAAAAAGCAGTGCTTAAGGATCTTGCTGACCTCACAGCCCAATCAAAATCCAGGGATGATGAAACAGCTACCATCATTACACAGTTAAAGCTAGAACGAGACGTTCACCAAAGGGAGCTGGCAGATCTCACATCATCACTGCAGAGTGTGAAAACGAAACATGAGCAAAACATCCAGGAGCTGATGAAGCACTTTAAGAAGGAAAAGAGTGAAGCAGAGAATCATATTAGGACATTAAAGGTACCTGTGCTGAATTATCTTGGTAATACTGAAAGAATTTATTCTGGTGACTCATGAAGTTAATAAAGCGTAAACTTTTAGAGATCATTCTATATTCCCAAGCACTGAAGGGAAGATAAAACCAACAATAAAGAGGTTTATTCATGCCTGTTTGGCCAGGTTGAAATGACCTATAGCAGCCAACTGGGAGTACTTATTTTAGAGTATTGAAACCCTTCTAAAAGAACAGTTAGCTATTTTGGGATTCCAGGAAAGGTAGAGGTGGCAGTAAGTGGTACACCTGAAACGTGCCCTCATTCAACATTTATGACCTCCTAAAATATAAAAGGCAAAGACTTGTCAAGGCCATAGATGCTGTAACCACGGTTCTTATTAGTATGGTAACTAAAGTGGATCAGCTTATGGGCTGTGTAAAACAAAGAATTTTTTGAGATTTACCTTTTCAGTTCCAAATCAAAGTTTCCGAGATAAATGCCTAATTAAGACCTTGCATTTATTTAGAGGACTGTTTCTAATGTGCTTTGGCATTTGTTATCACTGTTCAGGGCACTCATTTGATATCATGATTGTCAGGAATGTGACAAATCTATCCAAGTTCCCTAATCTATTTTTTCTCTATAGTACTTATTATTACATAATACAGATTACATACTCCATATTTATTTTTGTTATTCTCCCTTTGTTAGAATGAAAACTCCACGAGGACTGGGATTTGAGTCTGTTGTATTTATAGCTATAACTCCAATGCCTCAAATAGTTCTGGAACCTTGTAAATACTGTTAAATAGATAAATGAATAGATAAATATTTAGAGGTTAGTTATATTTTTTAAAAAAGTTTTTGACAACTACTACTTTAAAAATATTTAAACTGCAAGATGAAATTATATTGAAGTAGCTGACATTTGTAGAATGCTATACCTATTGAATGGATTCTTTCCCTGTCCTGTGTAGCCTTATGACAATAGTGGATTTAGGGTCATTGGGTTAGGTAGATCAGAACAGAGACTGGAAGAGTAGGGAGGAGATTCTTATTATAGTTCACTGGTTCAAGAAGCATCAATTTTAAGATGCATCATTGTCGTAATCTACTAAGAAAAATACTGCCTTCTGCCTATGAAGCTACGACATGCCATCAACTATAAAACAATCCAAACCAGAGATAATTAAAATGTGAAAAATGTTTTAATATTGATTAAATATGGTATGATATAATATTTATCCTTTAGAGTTGACGAAGGTATATAAAAAAAGTAGAATATGGGATATGAAAAGGAACTGATCTAAAAGAAAATAAATTATATTATATGTTAATTGGTTGACTGGGACTATAATAAACTACTAGCAAACATTTTTGCAACAAGCTATATCAGAGACTGCTATTATTTATGTAATACTGACATCATCCCTATACCTTGTATGGTATTATTTTCTCCCTGAGGAGGAAATTGTGATTTGAGAATTTTAAGTAACTTGCCTAAAGACTTACTGCTGGAGTTTGGTATAGACAGGACTTAAACCTATGTGGTTAAATGCCTGAGTTCTTAATTATTTTTATTCCTGGAAAGGTTTAGATTCAAGGATGACTGATTAATGACTCTGGTGACTAGGTAGGTAATGATGCTATTTGCCAACATAGAAAATACAGAAAGAACATATTTGGAGAGAAGGGTGGCAAATCTAGTTTTTAGCATATCGAGTTAGATGGGAGGGACTTTAAGATTAACCATGAACATCCTGGTACAGCAGTTTAGTAAATAATGAATGAGTCAGGAGTTGAGGGAAAAATTGAGATTAGAGTGAAATATTTTTGAACCAGTAATGTGTTGTTGCAGTTGAAATTATGGCATTTGGATATTAAATGTAAGAGACAAACTAAAAGAAGTAAAAATGTTGTCATTCTATTTGGCAGAGATTGACAGAAAAAGTCCATGGTAGATGTGAGGGGACTGGCTAAAACATAGAGTGAACAGCACTCAATAGAGACCAGGCATCTTTTTATCTGAAGGAAAAGATGAAGGAAGCCAGTAAGATTGGGCCACTTAATAGAGGTGGTCTTGGGAGTTGAAGAGACTGAAATTCTCTTTCTTATCTCTGAAGTAGAATAGGGCAGTGATGGGAGGAATTTATGAGCAGAGAAGACAAAAACTGCTGTGAAGACGGATCAACTGCTTGAGACTAGGCTGGGGCATGAAAGTACTGCTACATGGTTGAATCTTAAGAAAAAGTATCCTTGGCAAAGGAATAAGGGGTGCAAATCTATGATGATAGGTTGTTTATTCAGTTAGAAATTCTTATACTGGAGTGCCCATTTTCAGACTAGTAGTTGCTTATAGACTTACTGTTATTTAGGTTGTATAATAACCTACATGTTACTAACCAGGAGGTAGTAATTTATCAAATTAGAGCAAGTTCAGGATTATTTCTATAAGAACATCATTCTCACATTCAGATATGCTTTCTTGAGTAGGAGATGAAGTATTGGTGGTACAGGCAGACACCTAACAGGATCTGAATATGTCACGTGTCATAGTGGAAATGGGCTGTTTAATTCAGACTACCTAGACATACCTCCAAGTTGCTTCTCTACTTCCACCTAGTTCCTCTTTTTACCCCAACTTCTCCCTTGCAGCCCTCAGATACCTCCTAATTGCATTTTCTCAAATATGTATTTAAATGTATCACTTCTTACTCAAAAACCATGTTAACTATTTACTGTCTCTGGAACAAAGTCTCTACCTTAACCCAGCCTTCCTTCCTGTGGCCCCACCTTACTTGTGCACATTAATGGCATTTTTATATTCCCCAATCTCTGCATAAAAATATATAACAGTTCCCCATACATTCATTTCATTGCTTTTTCTCTATTTGGATTGGCCTTTCCACTGATCTGCAGGGGAAAAAATTTTGCCTAAACCTTTAAGGCCCAATTAGTTTTATACTTCTTTTATAGATGCACTAAAGTTGGAATAAATCTCAGCAGAGGCTGGGATAAATTGCTCAGTTCTCTTTATTTCATAGCTCTTCGTTGGTTTCTCCAGTGTAGCATATGGAGGCTGCCTTATATTTTGGTTTGCTGGTGTTCAGGTCTTTACCCACGTTCCTGTCTTATAGCATCTAGCACATATATAGCAAGATACTCAGTGGATGTTGGGTTTAAACATTTGAAAAACTGAAAATCAGAGGATTTGTTCCCAATATGTTCTGGGATCTACCTAGTTTGAATTTCCCGATGTAACATGGAGAAAACTGATTTCCTTGTCCTTTAGGAAATGCTTTGAATTCATTTACAATACAACAACTAAAGCAGTTTAAGAAATTTCTTCAGTGTTAAGAACTTATAATTTACATGTTTTCTGATCCTCTAGAAACTGTAAACATTTTTTGTTGTTTTAATTTCAAAGACTGAGGTCTGAATAGGGTGTTGTACTGTTCCCTAATGTAGGATCAGAGATTGTGAGGGCCCAGTAGTATAAAAAAAAGTTACCCTTAAGGAATAGTCTCCACCTTATGCTTTTTTTTTTTTTTAATGTAATACTACACTTTTACTTATCTATGATAAGTACAAAAATGTTGACAGCAAAGATATTCACAGATTTAGTATACTAAATTATGAACAGTAGAATTTTAGACAAGTAGTTCTATAAATGTTACATTTTTGTGTCCTTCAGCATCACATAATTTATTATTTTATCAGTATAATAAGCTCTGATACATTATCCATATTTTTCTCTGTACAAATTAGTTGTACTTTCCCCCTTCATGTAGAATCTCCTTTCTCATGCCTATTTTTATATTTAAATTTAAAGTGTTTACTGACATGTTCTAATTGTTATGAACATTTTCAGGATATTGGACTATCATCTTATTGTAATTTCAACAAAGTTATTTTATACAGCTTTTTATTGGAACCAAAAGATGCAGGATTGAAGTTCTATACTTTTCTATACTTTTATCGCTAGGCCATATGTTCTTAATAAAGTTACTTCACCTTTTTATGTCTTATCAACAAATCAGGAATAGTAAAATTCTTGCATATCACTGGATTGTTGTGAACACATCATTGTGTTGTAAATCCTAAAATTAAAAGTAATAAAAAATACAATAAGTTTTTAGTTTAATTAGGAATTGATGTGCTAATAAGTATGGAGAAGCATGTACTTCAGGGGGCAAAAATCCCTGGTTGGTAGAATTTGCCCAGCTCAGAGGTATAAATATCCCCATCTAGGTTGATTTCAAAGGAGACATCTCTGAACATGGGATAAGTTAGTGGAGGAGGAACACATTTGTCTTCTGAGAATCTGAGCTGGCTGTAGCACATCACCAACCTTTGGGAGAAACCTTGTTTACCTATGCTTTTCATAGGACATAAGAAAAAAAGAAAAGCATTCTACTGAAATTTAAAATTGTAATTGAACAATTTTCCTGATGAGAGACTTTATTTTTTAAATTTATTTTTGGGCTGTGATTATAGGCTTGCTCAAAAAAAATCAATTCCCTAGTTAATTCAAAGTGGCATCAGGTCTTAGGTAAATTTTGTGAAGTAAATAAAATATAGATTCTGTCTAAAACTCACAAAACTTCTTACTTTTAGGAAGTTGTTTCAATTATTATGTTCCTATACACCTAATTGAACATACATAATAAACTTATACAAGCAAAAGAAGCAGATACATTTTAGGCATTAACACACATATTTTAAACATATTATATGTAGTTGCTTATAGACTCTTAGTAACTGTAGGTATGGCCAGTTAGCATTGAAAGTTGCACCCAGATGGCTTTAAAAAGCTTACAATATTGTTCCTTTTGAGTGGCAGAGTGATGGAGTAGTTGAAACACAAACATTAGAAAGAATTCCTGGTTCAAATCCTGGCTCTACATTTCCTCACTATTTACCTTGGGTAACTTACTAACTTTTTTCTGCTTCAGCCTCAAAGCAGGAGTCAACAAGGCAATAATTTTGTCTCCCAGATTAGTTTTTGTGAGGGTGACATAAAGACAAACTGTACACAAAATGTCTTAGAGAAGTTTCTGACACCTGCTGTTTGCATTGTTATCTTAAGATTCTTTAGGTTTATATACTGGACCACTCTTGAATTCCATGTACAGAATAGATTATTCCTAATGTCTTTTTTTTTTTTTTTGAGAGAGAGAGAATTTTTTTTTAATATTTATTTTTTAGTTTTCGGTGGACACAACATCTTTTTATTTTTATGTGGTGCTGAGGATCGAACCCAGCCCCCTGAGCATGCCAGGCGAGCGCGCTACTGCTTGAGCCACACCCCAGCCCCGATTATTCCTAATGTTTATCTTTTAAAGCAATTTTGATTATATCCAAATACAGATTGATATTTTAATAATATCAATTTTTGCTACTTCAGACTGATTAGTTTCCTCAGCTGGAAAAGAAGCTTAGCATTCCTGTTCTAACTCCAAGATTTTATTATTTTACTTATTTCAAACAATTTGGTCATAGCCAGTGTAGTCTCTTTTCTCCTTCTTTTTGTCTTAGGCAGACATTTTACTACCCTATTGGTGCTGAAATAAAGTCTTGCAATATTAACTTTTAGTTTCTTGGCTGTTATGATCTTTCTAGGCACCCAAGATTTGTATGAATAATTGTATTGTATAGAAAGGACACAGTTATCTCCTGAAATCCTTGAGTTAGAAAGAACAGGAATGCTAAGCTTCTTTTACAGCTGAGAAAACTAATCACTCTGAAGTAGCATATTATTTCCCTTCGAGGGGAATAGTTCTCTAATAACTCCTACTCCTCAGCATTGGAGTCACTTCCTTTGATTGCCATGTCCCCCAGCCCCCACTGTTATCATTTATTGTTGTCAATGGATGATTGCCTTTTTCTCTGTTCATATCTGTTATCTTTAGTACTTAGTACAGTACTTGTCATTTGGTAAATACTTGCTGTCTGGCGATGGGTCATTGGATAAATGCAAAGAACATTTCGTATGTGTTTATTTTAATTTCTTTGTATGAATACTTTGAGAGAGCTAAAGTTTTATTTTTCCACTGAAAATTGTGTTATTTATTTGAAACAATTTGGTCACAGCCAGTGGACTTTCTTTTCTCCTTCTTTTTGTCTTAGGCAGAAAACTTAGAAGATAAGAACATGGCTAAAGTCCATCGTTGTCAGCTAGAGAAGTTGAAATCACAGTGTGAGAAACTTACAGAGGAATTAACCCAGAATGAAAATGAGAACAAAAAACTGAAGCTAAAATACCAGTGTTTGAAGGATCAACTAGAAGAAAAGGTAAAAATATAAATAAATTCTAATGCAAAAGGCATATTAATTTCATATTTTGTGTATATTAAAAAATGTAATTATAGTTTTTCAAAGGAAAGTTGTATTAGTGCCAGAAAAAAAAAATGACGTTTTTTTGAATGCTGGGAGTGTTATTCTTTCAACCATCCACCTTCTAATACATTGGATTTAAAAATAATCATGTATCTTAAAATAGCAGTTTAGATATAAGAAATGGTTGGTGAATTGTGCTCTATATGTTTAATATATGTAAATATATTAAAAAAAGAACTAGCAAAAAAAAAAAAAAGAAAGGGCTGGTAAATTATTGAGGGCTTTCTACGTGTCAGGTGCTTTAACAGAATTCTGTAGACAGATGTCTTGAAAACAGATATTTGTATCTCATAGTTTGGGAGGCTGGGAAGTCCAAGATCAAGGCACTGGTAGTTTCAGTTGAAGGTGCACCTCTGATTTCTAGTTGGTGCCTTTATACTGTGTTTTTATATTGCAGAAGTAGCAAGGGAGCTTTCTCGGTTCTCTTTTATAAGAGCATTAATCCTCATGAGGGTTAATGAAAGAAACAGAAAGCAAATTTAAATATTTTGTCTTGTGTGTTGATTTCTTGTTAGAAGATGACCTCAAAAAGTAGTGACTTCTACTTTAAAAATTCTGAGTATTCTACCCATCATGCCATAAATGGTAGTACTTGAAATAAATTTACACATCCTTAACCACCTTCATGACCTAATTACCCCTCAAAAGCCCCACCTCCAAATACCATCACATTGGAGACATGGTTTCAACATATGGATTTGGGGGAGACACAAAACATTCAATCTGTAGGCATTAGGGTTCTTTGATCCATGAGAAAACTAAGGTTCAAAATAAAGTATCTGTGGTTAAATGCTTTTTATGAGCTAATTCTCATAGTAATTTTTAAATTGATAATATTATCAATTATAGTTGTGGAGAGTGAAAGTTAAGGAGATTGTAACCTTTGGTATATCCCCACATGTCGTTCTTCTCAGTAGATATGTAAATTTATTTCAAATAACTACCATTTATGGCATGTTGGGTAAAATACTCAGGATTTTTAGAAGTCACTACTTTTGAGGTTGACTTCTGACAAGAAATCAACAAAGAAGAGAAGACAAAATATTTAAATTTGCTTTCTGTTTCTTTCATCAACTTCCAAAAAGAATTTTCAGTGGAGTGTGACAGAAGTCAAATGTTAAAAAGATTGTTAAAGTACAGATAATGGAAAAAGGTAGAATAGACATGAGCTGAATGAATACTGTACTGGCTGAGGGTTGCATAAATCCACAAAGAACTGCCACTGGGTGCCATCATAAAAGTGTTCATTAACTTTTAGGAAGAAACTTTCTTTCTCCTTTCTTCTTTTTTTGTTTGTGATGTTCAGCTAGTGTATATATTTGTGCATATATTTGTATGTGTATATTAATCCTAGTGATTTTAAAACCAAGAATAAGTTAGATTAGAATTCATGGTTAAATGGGGCTCCTAAATTTCAACCTATAAGGTGTACAATAGCTGAAATTTAGTTCTTATTCCATATTTTGCTTTGATTGAATGCCACAATATGCAACTAAATCAAGCAGGGTCACTCCAGGTGAATTGGTTTGGCACAAAATAATCACTCAGAGACAGAGAAATTACCTTTTTTGGGGGGTTCTGCCACAGCTCCTAGGCCCCAGCTCCTCCAAGGGAAGCAAGAGAGGCAGACTAAAGACAGAGAGCACATCTGAAACCATCCTATTTATTGAGGGGGGGCTATTCCATAGAACATTCCATCCCAAAAAGGTAAGGGGTAGTATTACAAAGGAACAAGAAGGCGGCCCACTCCCGTTGGGTAATGCCTACTCCTCTGCTGAGTGGAGATGGGGATTCACCTGCTTCTGCACACAGCTGGAACCAATCTCCACTTTTCCATCGCTCAAAGCTAGGCAATGCTCAACTCCTATATGGCAGCTCCAGACAATTGAATCTAATGTTCATACATATTTAATGTTATCTGTGGCCAGTGCATAGTTGCTTTGGAGATGATGGTAATTTTTCCAACTTTCAATAATTAAAATATTATCCAGAAGATTGTGTTTAAACATTTTATATTTCCTTATCTACATTTAAGAATGTGTTGAAATATTTGATTTGCTGAAAATGTAAAGTTTACCTTGCTCTGCTTAAATGTTTCTTCAGTGATTACGTTTGAGATGTTTCATATATATATATATATGTATGTATGCATTATCACACATCCAGATAAATGCAGCATTCACTTAAGCATCCATGATGAGACAGGCATATATCCTGAGAATGGAATATAGATAAGAAAACTGGTCTGCAGTTGATCCTTTTAGTTGTTAAAACTATATACAGGTTAAATATCTCTTTCTTGAAATTTTTGGGACTAGAAATGTTTAAGATTTTGGAGTTATTTAGCTTTTGGAATATTTATGTATATATAATGAGATATTTTAGAAATAGGACCAAGTCTAAACACATATCCCAAAGGTAATTTTATACAATATTTTTAGTATGCCTATGTTTTGATGATGATCTGTCATATGAGGTCAAATGTGGAATTTTTCACATGTGATATCCTGTCATCACTAAAAAGTATCTTAATTTGGAGCATTTTGGGTTTTAGAATTTTGGATTAGAGATGTTCAACCTGTGGTCAAGTACTGACAATGCATACTAACATAGAGGAAAAATGACCACTGTATACTGAAATGGTAAGTAATCTTAAAGACACACACACACACAAATACAAATATATATCTCACACACACACATACACGTAAGTTGTTTCTCTGTCCTATAGGGGATTGGTTCCAGTGTCTTCCAAGGATAGCCAAATCTGCAGTTACTCAAGTCCCTTATAAAAAGATCATATAATATTTGTGTTTAATTTATATATATCTTCCTGTATATTATGTCATCTCCACATTACTGAAATACAATGTAAATGCTATGTAAGTAGTTGTTATATGGTATTAGTTAGGAAGTAATGACCAGGGTAAAGTCTGTAAATTTTTGGTATACATATATATATATTTTTCAATATATGGTCAGTTGAATTCTGGATTTGGAGGATATGGAGGGCTGACTGTACACCTTATTTTTTCTTCAATATTTATTTTGGTTTTAAATGATCATGTTTTTGATTGATTTAACTGTGTTTGCCCATATCTTAGTATGGATAGGTGTGAACCAAAATTTTAATGGATTATCTCATCTACAAACAGAGCCTTTTTCTTTGAGAGGTAGCATAGCATTAGTTATTATTGCAAAATGGTGACTATGCACCCTTTTCTAGTGTGGCGTTAGTTAAGTTGCCTAAACATTAATGCCTCAGTTTTTATCGACCTTTAACATTATAATAATTCCTTTATTTTAAGATTAAATATGAAAATGTAAGCAAAGTACTTGGCCCATTATCTGGTATCTAATATGTCAATTATTAGTAGCTGCTATAATTGTGTTTTCATGTATTTACCGATTAATGATTCAACCTAGCAATCAACTGCCTGTGATCTACACAATAATGTGAAAATAATCATAATGGCAATAATATGCCTGTGGTCTACCTAATTATAAAACCATAGAACTGTGCAGATGAGAGGTTTAGAACCAGACTGTATTGAATCATTTGAGACAGATGTTCCACAAAGGAAGCACCCATGTGAAAATAACTGGCAGTTCTATCAACAAGTGATTTTTGAAGGCATGTGGTAAAGAAACCAAACAGGTGGACAGTTTTATAGTTATGCTTTCTAATGGAGGAGAGAAATCACATCTTTGTATTTTTTCCATCTCTAAGATAAGGCATAGAACCTGAGACATAGCAAATAATTTATAGTTAAAGAGAAACAGGTAAATGTGTATACACACAAACATATACAAATACAGACACATGTGCACGTGCAAGGGGGCCAGACTAGGGAAAATAAAATAAGGTAAATTAAGTTTTCAGTGAAGGAAAGCCCAATGAAGTAATAGACCAAAGATCTCTGTTTAAGCAATGTAGTAAACTTGAAAAATGGGTCAAAGGGGATTAACAATATGGCTCTATTGTAATCAAAAAGAAACTTTGTTTTCCTCATAAAATGATATTCTTGCTTGTCCATTTTCAATATAAATACATGAGTTACTAGACATGCACAGTGTTTCTAAAAAAAATTCATATTATTTTAATGGTATGCTTTGTTTTAGGATGTTTCTAGTCTTATTATCACTTTGATAAACTTAGAAATGTTAAAACTACATCAAAGTTCATATAAAGTGTTAGCACCAGTGCCAGCATCAATCAGTGGTAGAAGATTGCCATTAGTGTATCTGGACAGAATAACTAACTTTGGCATATTTTCCTCGTATGTTCAGTGGTAATCTGTGGTAAACAATGCATTTTTTTCTAACATTTGATTTTGCTTTGTCAAATGTTATTTTCCAATTTTACATAACAAAGAGAACAAGTATTTTGCAGAACTTTTATATGTGCATTTAAGACTTTATTAAGAGCTTCTTACCAGGGAAGAATTGCTCCTGAAATGTTAGATAAAGAATTTTTCAGAATTATAGTATCATTAAAATTAATTATTTTCTTTGTTTAAATTTTGTAGGAAAATATTTTCTCTTTTGTTCCAGAAAGATCCTATTGATATTAATCTTTTGATTTTCTGACATTTGCGTAGAAACTCATAACACTGTTTATTTTATTAGAAACATATCTTTTTTGATTTTAGTGGAATGTGTATCAACAAGAGTTAGATAATTAAATCATTTTTGCTTAGCAAGACAGCATCAGTTTACATTGTGAAAGTTTCATAATAATGTCTGATTGACACAGATCTGTGTCTGATCTAAGTTTTGAGAAATTTCATATTCAAATAGGTGTTTAGTAATGATACTGGCTATTGTTGAAATCACAAGTAATTTGCAGACATATTAAAAGAAGGGAATTTTAATTTTGAACATTTGCATAGTTTGTTAGAGCTGGTGCCTAAAATTAAGAAAAGAGTATATTATAGAAGATTCCGTTTATACTCTATGTATTCTTTTGGTCTTTTGTTCTTAGGATTGTGGCCATATTCTCAAAAATATTTTAAATATTTTGTTCAGGTATATTTATAAATAATGAGAAAAAATTTGAAAAGAAAATGACAAAAACATTCTGATTGTTTTCCTAAGCCTAACACAAACATAATGAAAATATTTGTTTTCCAGTGTTAGTGAGATAATGATTTTACTAGTTGCATTCATTTTTAACTATATAAGAGAATGAGAAATTCTAGGTATAAAGAATATGTTATTATATAATCTTACCAGAAATATGAGAAAGTGCTTCTTGCCAATATTTATTGAAAACTTGGAGGAAGCCAGTGGTTCCTGCCACCCTCATTTTACTTTTCTCCTGTAATTCGCCCATTATCACATCCATATGTGGAACTTTTCTCTGTCGTAGGAGATGCTTTCATATGGATACCATACCTTTTAGTTAGCCTTGACAGTGTTGGAAGATTCTTTAGTACATTCAATTTTTTCTGCTCCACAAGAATCTGTATGCTAAATTTGTGCAACCAATATGGATAGCAGTATGGAGATTCCTTGGAAAAGTTGGAATGGAACCACCATTTGACACTGATATCCCACTCCTGGGTTTATACCCCAAGGACTTAAAAAAACAGCATACAGTGGTGAAATAGCCACATCATGTTTATAGCTCCACAATTTACAATAGCTAAATTGTGGAACCAACCTAGATGCCCTTCAATAGATGAATGGATAAAGAAAGTGTGGTATATATATACAATGGACTATTATTCAGCATTAAAAGAGAATAAAATCATGGCATTTACAGGTAAATGGATGGAGTTGGAGAATATTATGCTAAGTGAAGTAAGCCAGTCCCAAAAACCAAATGTCAAATGTTTTCTCTGTTATGAAGATGCTGATCCAAAATGGGGATGGGGATGGGAGCATGGGAAGAATGGAGGAACTTTAGATAGGGCAAAGGGGAGGTAGGGGAAGGGAGAGGGTAGCGGGTAGGAAAGATGGTGGAATGAGTTAGACATCATTACCCTAAGTACATGTATAAAGATACGAATGGTGTGAAAATATTTGTGCTCAACCAGAGACATGAAAAATTGTGCTCTATATATGTACTATGAATTGAAAGACATTCTGCTTATATATAAAAATTAGAATAAATAAATAAATTCAAAAAAAGAATAAGTGGGATGGATTCATAACTAAAAAGATTCTCAGCAAGAGAGAGAGCCTACAATTTGGGAGCAGATTTTTTCCACATGGACATCAAATATAGAGCACTAATCTCCAGGAAATATAAAGAACTCAAAAAACTTAACACCAAAAAAAAAAAAATGCAATCAATAAATGAGCTAAGGAGCTGAATAGACAGTTCTCAGAAGAAAATATACAATTGAGCAACAAAATATATGAAAAAATGTTTAACATCTCTAGTAATTAGAGAAATGTAAATCAAAACTAAGCTCTAAGATTTTATCTCACACCTGTCAGTATGGCAGTTATCAAGAGTATTCAACAACAAAAAGTATTGGCAAGGATGTGGGGGACTGCACATTGGTTGGACTGCACATTGGCAACCAATCTGGAAAGCAGTGTTGAAATTCCTTGGAAAACTTGGAGTGGAACCACCATTTGACCCAGCTATCCCACTCTTTAGTCTAACCCAAAGAACTTAAAATTAGCAGAATACTATAGTAATGCAGCTATATCAATGTTTATAGCGGCTCAATTCACAATAGCTAAACTGTGGAATCAATCTAGATGCCCTTTAATAGATGAATGGATAAAGAAACTGTGGTATATATACTCAATGGAATATTACTCAACATTAAAAGAATAAAATTATGGTATATGCAAGTAAACGGATGGAGTTGGAGAATGTCATGCCAAGCGAAGTAAGCCAAAGGCTGAATGTTTTCTCTCATAAGTGGATGTTGATCCACAAAGGGGGGGAACATGGGAAAAATTGAGGAACTTTGGGCAAAGGGGAGGGAAAGAAGGGGTAAGGGGATGGGGACAGGAAAGATGGTGGAATGAGGTGGACATCATTACCCTAAGTACATGTATGACTGCATATATGGTGTGATGCTGTGAAGATACATCATGTATAACCAGAGAAATGAAAATTTTTGCTGCAGTTGTGTACAATGAATCAAAAATGCATTCTGCTGTCATACATACCTAATAAGAATGAATGAATGAATGAATGAATAAATAAATAAATAAAAAGAATCTGTATGTTAGCTTTTGTTTAACAAGATTATGTCAGAGTTCATATGGTGGCCCTGCACTATTGAAACAAAGATGATATTGCCGTCAACAGTTTTCATCAATGTGATTATAAAGTGTAAAAGCACCTTGAACATTATTAATTTCCACTATCTTATTTTATAGATGATATTTTGGCCCAAAGAGTTGTTCCAGAACTATAGCTTTCCTTTCATAGAACTGGAAGTAGTACTCAGGGTTACTAATTCTGTTCTTTCTCATTGTATCAGACTTGGGGTAGGAATCATATCCACCAGTATAAAGACTTTGTAAATTATTTGAGATGCTCTATTCTCTAACTTAATACTTGCTTATTTCAATAGCTGTACTTAGTTGTCTTTAGAGGACCTTATTTTTTTAAATTAGAGCTTCATTTTTATACAAGTAATGAAGTTCATTTTGACAAAGTCAAATATGCAAGGAATCAATTTTAATACCCACTGTCCCCTCCCCCCTTCTTCTTTTTCTTCCCCTGTTCTCTATCTTCTTCTCAATTAAACTTCTTTTCATCTAAATTTACATAAAAGTAAAGTTTCCTTTATATATATAGTTATATATATATATATATATATAGTTATATATATAGTTATATATATATATAGTTATATAGTTATATAATGTGATAACAAAATCACGTTTTGTTATCAAAACCTTGTTTTCCTCTTCTTCACTGATCTTCCCTATATCTTATGATATCCTCTTCTCTCCCCAACCACTTTCTTTCCCTTAATTTGTTAATTTCACTCTTGATTTTCTGAGTCTTTTTATTTTACTTAGCAGGATTTTCTCCATTTCCATTTATTTATTGGCAAATGCCATTATTTCATTCTTCTTTATGGCTGTGTCAAACTCCATTGTTGTGTATATATACCACATTTTCTTAATCCATTCATCTAGTAACATGGCATCTGGGTTGATTCCATAATTTGGATGTTGTGAATTGTTCTGCTATAAATATAAATGTGACTATATTAGTTTAGTATGCTAATTTTAGTTCTTTTGGATAAATATTTAGGAGTGGGATGGCTGGATCAACTGGTGATTTCATTCCTAGTGTTTTCAGGAGTCCCCACACTGCTTTCCAGAGTGGTTGTACTAATTTGCAGTCCTATCAACAATGTAAGAGGGTACCTTTTCCCTCACATTGTAGCTAGCATCTATTATTATTCATGTTCTTTGTAATTGCCATTCTAATTGGAATGAAATGAAATCTTAGTGTAGCTTTGATTTGCATTTATTTCTTGGCTATTGTGTCTTTTCATTTGAGAAGTTTCTGTTTAGTTCTTTTGCTCATTTATTGATTGGGCTTTTTTTTTTTTTTCTTTTGGCATTGAGTTTTTAAGTTCTTCATATATACTGGGTATTAATCCCCTGTCACAGGTGTAGCTGACAAAGATTTTCTCCCATTCTATAGGCTCTCTCTTTACTCTTAATCATTTCCTTTGCTGTTCAAAAGCTTTTTAATTTGATGGCAGTCTACTTATTGATTCTTTTTTTTTTTCTTAAGCTTTAGGGGTCTTTTTGAGGAAGTTGGTGCCTGCACCTATCTGATGGAGTGTTGAGTCTAAGTGTCAGTTGCAAGGTTTCTAATTTCTAAGACTTTGATGCATTTTGATTTAACTTTTGTGCAGAGTGAAAGAGATCTCAATTTATTCTTCTACATGTGGATATCCAGTTTTCCCTGCACCATTTACTAAAATGGCCACCTTTTCTCCAAGGTATATTTACATCACCTTTGTCAATTATCAGATGGCTATAAAAAATTGGGTTTGTCTTTATGTCTTTTGTTGTATTCCTTTGGTCTTCATGTTTATTTTGATGCCAATATATTGTTTTTGCTACTGTGTAGGTCTGTAGTATAATTTGAGATTGGGTATTATGGTGCCTCCCATATCCCTTTTATTGTTTAGAATAACTTTGGCTATTCTGAATCTCTCCTTCTTCCAAATGAGTTTTAAGATTGGACATCCCTCCCCCTGTACTCACAACTCCAGGAAGAATGTTATTGGTATTTTGATGGGGATTGTATTAAAGGTATAGTGTCTTTTTTTCTTCTTCTTCTTCTCCTTCTCCTCCTCCTCCTTCTTCTTCCTCCTCCTCCTCCTTCTTCTTCTTCCTCCTCCTCCTGCTTTTTCCTTTTTGGTACTGGGGATTGAATCCAGAACCACTATACCATTGAGCCACATATCCAGCCCTATTTTATTTTTTGAGACAAAGTCTCACTAAGTTGCTTAGGACCTCACTAAGTTTCTGAGGCTGGTCTCAAACTTATGATTCTCTTGCCTCAGCCTCCCGAGTAGCTGGGATTATAAGCGTGTGCCATGTCACCCAGCTGTATATTGCTTTTGTAGTGAGGCATTTTGACTATATTAATTCTGCTTATTTAAGAACATGTAAAATATTTTCATCTTTTGAGGGAGGACTTTTTTTAAATTCATCTTTTAAGAACATAAGAAGATCTTTGATGAAGCAGTTTAGAGATAAGTAAAGAGCACAAATTGTGAGACATTTTTGTTAGCAGTACTTAGGAACTTAAGTGTTGAATAGATAGCATTAATCAAGATGTAGTTTAGTTCTTACCACGAAATGCTGTTAAATCACTTGTAAAATGAGAACTGGGAACTTATATTAAAGGTAGGGCTATGTTGGATAAAAACACTGGAACTAATTTTCTTATACAAAATGTGGAACACTGAGCCCTTTTCTCCACATCCTCGCCAGCACTTGTTGTTGTTTGACTTCCTAATGGCTGCCAATCTTACTGGAGTGAGATGGTATCTTAGGGTGGTTTTGATTTGCATTTCTCTGACTGCTAGAGATGGTGAGCATTTTTTCATGTACTTGTTGATTGATTGTATGTCCTCCTCTGAGAAATGTCTGTTCAGGTCCTTGGCCCATTTGTTGATTGGGTTATTTGTTATCTTATTGTCTATTTTTTTAGTTCTTCGTATATTCTGGATATTAGGCCTCTGTCTGAAGTGTGAGGAGTAAAGATTTGTTCCCAGGACGTAGGCCCCCTATTTACCTCTCTTATTGTTTCTTTTGCTGAGAAAAAAACTTTTTAGTTTGAGTAAGTCCCATTTGTTGATTCTAGTTATTAACTGTTGTGCTATGGGTGTCCTATTGAGGAATTTGGAGCCCGACCCCACAGTATGTAGTACATCCACAGTATGTAGATCATAGCCAACTTTTTCTTCTATCAGACACCATGTCTCTGATTTGATATCCAGTTCCTTGATCCACTTTGAGTTAACTTTTGTGCATGGTGAGAGAAAGGGATTCAATTTCATTTTGTTGCATATGGATTTCCAGTTTTCCCAGCACCATTTGTTGAAGATGCTATCCTTCCTCCATTGCATGCTTTTAGCCCCTTTATCAAATATAAGATAGTTGTAATTTTGTGGATTGGTTTCTGTGTCCTCTATTCTGTACCATTGGTTCACCCGCCTGTTTTGGTACCAGTACCATGCTGTTTTTGTTACTATTGCTCTGTAGTATAGTTTGAAGTCTGGTATAGCTATACCGCCTGATTCACACTTCCTGCTTAGCATTGTTTTTGCTATTCTGGGTCTTTTATTTTTCCATATGAATTTCATGATTGCTTTCTCTATTTCTACAAGAAATGCCGTTGTGATTTTGATTGGCATTGCATTAAACCTATAGAGAACTTTTGATAATATTGCCATTTTGATGATGTTAGTTCTACCTATCCATGAACAGGGTATATTTTTCCATCTTCTAAGATCTTCTTCTATTTCTCTCTTTAGGGTTCTGTAGTTTTAATTGTATAAGTCTTTCACCTCTTTTGTTAGATTGATTCCCAAGTATTTTATTTTATTTTTTTGAGGATATTGTGAATGGAGTGGTTGTCCTCATTTCCATTTCAGAGGATTTGTCGCTGATATACAGGAATGCCTTTGATTTATGTGTGTTGATTTTATATCCTGCCACTTTGCTGAATTCATTTATTAGCTCTAATAGTTTCTTTGTAGACCCTTTTGGGTCTGCTAGGTATAGAATCATGTCATCTGCAAATAGTGATAATTTGAGTTCTTCTTTTCCTATTTTTATGCCTTTAATTTCTTTCGTCTGTCTAATTGCTCTGGCCAGTGATTTGAGAACTATGTTGAACAGAAGTGGTGAGAGAGGGTGTTCACTTGTACATTGCTGGTGGGACTGCAAATTGGTGCGGCCAATTTGGAAAGCATTATGGAGATTTCTTGGAAAGCTCGGAATGGAACCACCATTTGACCCAGCTATTCCCCTACTTGGTCTATTCCCTAAAGACCTAAAAAAAGCACACTATAGGGACACTGCTACATCCATGTTCATAGCAGCACAATTCACAATAGCAAGACTGTGGAACCAACCTAGATGCCCTTCAATAGACGAATGGATAAAAAAATGTGGCATTTATACACAATGGAGTATTACTCTGCATTAAAAAATGACAAAATCATAGAATTTGCAGGGAAATGGATGGCATTAGAGCAGATTATGCTAAGTGAAGCTAGCCAATCCCTTAAAAACAAATGCCAAATGTCTTCTTTGATATAAGGAGAGTAATTAAGAACAGAGTAGGGACGAAGAGCATGAGAAGAAGATTAACATTAAACAGGGATGAGAGGTGGAAGGGAAAGGGAGAGAGAAGGGAAATTGCATGGAAATGGAAGGAGACCCTCAGGGGTATACAAAATTACATACAAGAGGAAGTGAGGGGAAAGGGGGAAAAATATAAGGGGGAGAAATGAATTACAGTAGAGGGGGTAGAGAGAGAAGAGGGGAGGGGAGGGGGGAGGGGGGATAGTAGAGGATAGGAAAGGCAGCAGAATACAACAGACACTAGTATGGCAATATGTAAATCAATGGATGTGCAACTGATGTGATTCTGCAATCTGTATACGGGGTAAAAATGGGAGTTCATATCCCACTTGAATCAAAGTGTGAAATATGATATATCAAGAACTATGTAATGTTTTGAACAACCAACAATAAAAATTAATTAAAAAAAATAAAAAAAACAAAAACAAAACAAAACAAACAAAAAAAAAACACCAAAATGTGGAACACTGAAACATGGTAATTATAATTCACAAGTTTAATAATGATATCCATATTTTCAGATGTGGATACTGCTATTGAGAGTATATAATGATTAGCCCAAAACTGAGTAGAAACATGGTAGAAGCTGGATATAGGAGCAATTTTCATGTATTTTTCCCTTTTATGACACATGTATCTTATTTTGAACTCTTAGCATTGAATTTAAATTTAGAATTATTATATTCAATAAATTACCATATCCTATTACTTTTCAGTCTGACATTTTTGGAATGGGAATCAACAATGATTTTTTTAGAAATATCTAATTAAAATCTGAAATTTCCACATATAACATGTCTGTGAGGGGAAAAAATGAATGAGTATAACAGAATTCTGTTTTGGCAATATATATAGGTTAGATGTTAAATCCTGTCATCACAGTAAAAGAGTACAATGTTATCTGTCAATGAAAAAAAAGTTGTATTTTGATTTTAATTTGACCATCTGTTTGATATTGCTCTTTTTTGAAGACATGGAAAAAATATATATGATTATCAAATGTTTGTTTTGTATCCACTACTTTGTAATATGACATTTCCACATTTTGACTAAGATCTATATGATGGGAGCAGGGAGAATTATTTTATTTTATTTTTTTTCTCGAAGAATGAAAAAATAAAAGCAAATGAGCTGTTCAGTTCTAGCATTTTATTTTGAGGCTTACATTTTAGGAGACTGCTTTTTCTTTGGTGTTTTAAGTATTTTTAAGTATTTGGTGTTTTACGCTTTTTAAAAATTTTAAATTCTGAGTAGAATAAAGCTGTAGCCACCATAAGTTAAATTTGAAAATAAATTTAAATAAGAAACTCAAAGTAAAAAAGTAGAATGTATATGTAATTATATTACAGACTCCTGTAGTTTTAAAAATAGCATTAAAAATAACAAAATGGTCAAAGGTAAAATGATAAGTTTTGCATTTGTCATTGTTAAAGTGTTTTTAAGTGAATAACTTGTAGTCCTTAAGTCCAGAGTGTTCCTTGACTTTTACAAGGAATTCGTTGAAACAACAGAGTGCTTTCTATGTATGAAATACCATGTCAGATGTTAAGGAAAAAACTGAGGATGCAAAAGTGAAATGAATGTACAATGGGAATTCAGATGTGGCATTTATGCATGCAGCTGTGGCAGAATTAGGAGCATGAAATAAAGTTGTATACAAGAAGTACATCTAGTCTTTACTTTCTGAATTAGAACACAGAAATTAGAAAATGGTGGAGCCATTTTCAAATGTTTTTATTGGTAATGAATTCTGTATTAACCATTTACAATTGAAGGGGTTGATTTTAAATTTTAAATGAATTCCAGGAGGAAAGTTGTCAGTCATATTGGCACTTGACTTGGGTTTGATTGAGAGGCCTGCCATTTATTTCTTCACTCACTGAATGGTTGTTAATGACAAAGTCCTGGGGAAGAGAGTGAACATATTGAGCACTTTTCATTAAAAGCCTGTTCTATTTAATTTCATTTATTTCTTTAGTTGGATATGATTCCTATAGTATAGGTATTAGGCTAAGTAATGCAACTAGGATCAGTTGTGGTCAGGAAAATCAAGCAGAGTAGGCCATATACTTACTATATTGCATCTGTTTTAGTGCTTTGCTTGAAGTTAAGCAGTCCTGGCTGGCTTTGGTTAATACTAAAAGGGCACACAAAATGAATGTCCAGGTTTGTTTTCATTGAGTTATTTTTTTAATTGCCATTTAAAGTGCTTATTGACCTAATTCATTTTTCCATGTAATGTAGATGAAGAAATATTCTATAGATTTTTGACAAAAAAAACCCCATAGGATGTGTTTGTGCTCATGGTACACATGAGCTATATTATTTACAGATTCACTTTTAAACTTTAAATGTTGTTTCATAAGAACAATGCATGCGTAAGTATACTATAAGGGGGGGAAAGCAGAGAAAGAAATCCCAATGGTTTTTAAAGACATTGTAAACTTATAAACATTTCTCGAGAGGAATGATAATTTTTATCTTTTTTTTATTGGTTGTTCAAAACATTACAAAGCTCTTGAAATATCATATTTCATACATTTGATTCAATTTTTATCTTTTGAAAATTCAACAATGCTTGTCCCAAATGCATAATTTGAAACCCTAGTTGTTTGTTTCTTTGTCCACATTTTGTTTCAGAATTAGAAATATATCAAAAGTGACTAATTTTAAGTAACTGATGGTTTTTGTTTCTAGGCATTTGACTTACAAGCAATATGTCATAATATAAAATGATCATAATAATGAATGCACAAAATACCCTTTAGAAGGTATTTTTGTTTCCAACTTTGAATATTAATTTCTAGTATTGTATCCAATACATATCCTAACACCTTTTAATTATGCTACTAATCATCTTTGTAATACTCAATACTCTCCTTGAAAAGGATACTAAAAAGCCTGAGGGAAGAATAATTTCCTTAAATGGGGTCAAAAGTTTAAATTTGAATTTCCATTTTTTTTCTTATGTTTTATGAATTATTATTGTAAGCCTGCAAAAGACCAGGTTATGGATTGGAAAATTCTTGCACCCGGGTTTTAAAATACCAAATCGTATGACCAGTTTTCATGTGCCATTCCTTTTTCTGTTAGCTGTATTATTTTGCTCATTCTCTCTCTCTCTCTCTCTCTCTCTCTCTCTCTCTCTCTCTCTCTCTCTCTCCCCTCTCTCCTCTCTCCTCTCTCCTCTCTCCTCTCTCCTCTCTCCTCTCTCCTCTCTCCTCTCTCCTCTCTCCTCTCTCCTCTCTCCTCTTTCCTCTCTCCTCTCTCTTCTTCTGGGTACTGTATATTGAATCCAGATCAGCTTTATCATTGAACTACACCCCTTAGTCCTTTTTATTTTATTTCTTTTAGTTTGACATAGGGTCTTGCTAAGTTGCTGACCCTCCTGCCTTAGCCTTCTGAGTTACTGAGGGTATCGGTGTGCCCCATGATGCCTGGCCTGTCAGTCTTACTCTTATACACTATTAATCATAACTTATCCCTGTCTTTTGAAAGAAACAGTGTGAAGTTTTCATGTCTAACGTAGGAAAAGGAACAAAGTATATCTAACATGTAAAATAGCAACATTTTACTTTGGAAACCATTAATCTTCTAGTAGAATTATGATGTTCTTTTGCTTGTTAGATATTTATAAAGAACTAGTTCTTTTTCATACATGGACCCACACTTAATTCACTGGCAGATCTACTTGGCTCTATCTTTAAAATTGTGATATCTTCTTTCCTCAATGATTACAGGAGCTTGCTACTGACAAGATGACCATACTCAATGAGTTTATTAATTAATTAGTGGCAAAAAGCAAAATAAAGCTTGCAGAAACAAAAGAAGTTATGTAAGTTCAGAGATTTTGCCCCCCCCACTCCCCCAAAGTATAGTTGAATTCTATTATTCTTGTCACATAGATTAGGCTTGTGACTGCATGGAATGAACATTAAAGGGTATTTATGTTCCAGAAAGTTTTTCGAGTGACTTCTATGTGAGATGTTATTAGATGCTACAATATTGAAATGAAGAAGTGTTAAGATTGCTGCTCTGATCTCATACTCTGGTAAGAAGGCAGACATTGCATAAACTTATATGAAATATCATGCAAACACAGAGAAGGGTCACTTAGTATTGTTGTCTAAGAACTCAAGATATCTGCTGTGATGATATCTGTGTTAGTGATGAAGAGGTACATGTTATTGGACTTTTATAATGAGTGAACAATTCGTTCAATAATGACCTTTCCTTGTCCTTTGTATTTCTTGATACTGTTGGTCTCTCAGGGAACAATTCTCAGGTTGATTCGTGGAGATGTTTTTCAAACCCGAACTCTTGAGTTTAGAGTTATTATTGTTTTCGTTGATGTTTTCGAATCAGTCAGAGTTGCAAGACAATTGCAGTTGCAGTAGGGTAAATTTCCAGACTAAATTCTTTCCAAAATACCAACAATAGCAGTAGTAGCTTCCTTCTCTTTGAGTGTGTTACAGTTTCTGTGCTGGCTGGTATTTTGTATTGTATCTTAACTTTCTTGTAGCTGAGCCAACTGTTGGTGTAAATAATGTGAGCCTTCTTTAGAGGTCAGATAAATGGCTTCCAGACAGATTCAATTTTTGTTCAGGATAGCTTTATAATTTGACTTGTAATGCTTTCGAGTGTTCTGGATTTTAAGCTCAGGTATAACAGTTAGCCTGGGCTATGGATATATTCTTCCTCAAAATGTTTAGGTTATATGTGCAGGTTTTATTTCCAGTAACTTAAAGTTAAGTTAAATTTCATTAATTTAATTTTTGCCTTTAATGTTATGATCGCCTTCTTTTCCTACCTCTTATTCTATTTCTTCTCCATCTCCTGTTGATGTATTGAAGAGAGTCTTTGGGTGAAATAGAAACATATTCGCTTACTGAAGTTACTTTTTAGTAAAATAAAAGTATTATTTTTGTAAACTAATGTTTTATTTAGGTATGAGTGTTTTATTTAATACAGTGTTTCTGTTAAGGTATGTGAAAAACTGTTTTTTTACTTCATGTAATAAGTATACTGGAAATGAAGTGGCATTTTTGGAACTCTTAAGACATTGAAGGAATCTCTTAAGCTTTTACTAAGGAGATGTTATTTTGGACACACTCTAGTTTGTGGGAGTTGTTACATTTCCTTTAAGATTATGTATCCTTTTAATCTTAGAGTCTTTGGGAAGTGAGTGTTTTGAGTTTTAAAGAGTGTTAAACCATAAATCTATAATAAGAGTAATTTTTCTTAAATTTTGAATTACTGGTCATTTGATCAAGTCAGTCTGTAGTGTGTGTGTGTGTGTGTGTGTGTGTGTGTGTTTATTTTGAAATTGTAAGCAGTCTTATTTTTTATATCCTTTAGACAAAAATGCGACAATATAATCCTTTACTGTCATAAAATGGAAACTTCATAAAACCTTAGCTGTCCTGAGAATAGAAGTATATCTTGCTTAGTGTGTGGATAGTATACTTCTGAACTGATTGGCCCAGAGTAAACTTTACTGGTACATATGTAAATCTCCAGTGTAGATGGATACCTCCTAGAAATTTGGAATATTGTTCATGTCCAGTGTGT
This sequence comes from Callospermophilus lateralis, assembly GCF_048772815.1. NCBI lineage: Eukaryota > Metazoa > Chordata > Mammalia > Rodentia > Sciuridae > Callospermophilus > Callospermophilus lateralis. The sequence goes on from NC_135307.1 coordinate 23,697,013, forward strand.
TTTTTGGCAGTATATTCTGAGTAGGCCAATATGTCATATATTTTCATATATAATGGGGGCTTATTCAGAATTTGTTTTGAGTTTTTCTTTCTACCTTAAGATTTCACCAGTCTCGTGTCCTGCTAATAAAGATAACCTTTCTGAGTCTTCCACATTTCTCAACATTCTCTAAACTATTGTATTTTCCCTTTGATTCTCTAAAAATATGTTTATCTTGTCATAGGGTCATGAGATATTGCCCTTCGTGAATTCAACAGAAGACCAGAGAATACCTTAATGATGTCCAAATATTATCATCTGCCCTTATTAAGAAAGTGTTCACAAATCTGAAAGTGTGATTGGATTAATTAAACAATTTCTTGCCACACCACTACCCCAGAATTCGCTCTACTTGCTTTGTTGGTATAGTTGTTTTTGAAACATAGATAGAAAGAACTATTTCAATGGGTGCCATAAATAGGGTTCAGATAGATATTCCCAAGCCAGAAGAATGGGATGGAACAAAAGTGATATAATTTCTTTTTGTTAATTTTTATTTTTTTTAAATACACAACAACCATGGACTGCATTAGAATCCTTGTTACACATATAGAGCACAATTTTTCGTATCTCTGTATATAATGTATGTTCATGCCAACTTATGCAAATTGATATAATTTCATGGAGACATTCATTGGCTCTCTTGGGGCAGGAGATATTTGTTAACTGGTTTACTCTGTCTTTAGTATGCTTTCCATAAATATTTGTGAAAGGAATAAATTAAATCACACTATAGTTGGTCTATTAGTCTTTTTTCCATTACTGTAACAAAATACCTCTGCTATTTAGTTCATAGTTTTTGAGGCTAAATATCCAAGATTGGCCATTTCCTTGACTGCATTACATCATGGCAGATTGCATCATGATGTAAATGTGTGGGAGTGAGCAATCATATGGCAAGACAGGAAGCTAGATCTTGGGGAGGGGCTATATTTGGTCTTCTGTTACAACCATCTTATGAGAACTAACCAGAGTCACATGACAAAAATATTAATTTCTTCTGTTCGCAATGCCCCAGTGACCTCCCACCACTTGATCTGCCTCTCAAAGTCTCTACCATCTCTCACATTACCACACTGGGGGCCAAACCTCTAACTCTTGAACCCTTGATGGACAAACCACTTCCAAACCATAGTGCTGCTTAAATAGAATGAAGAACTTATTTAAATCTTAAATTTAGGGTCTCAGTGCACATGCAAGGAATGGGGACCAGTATAGTATAGTGGCTGAAACCTAGTCAAATAAAATCTTGTGGAAAGAACTAGGACTTTTTTTTGTTTGTTTATTTTATTTTTATGGTGCTAGAGATTGAATCCTGGGGGCTCACTCATGCTGGGCAAGCGTTCTACTACTGAGCTCTATCTTCAGCCGAGAACAGAAATTTTTACCTGGAAGGTTAGAAGGTTTAGTGGGGTGAATAATTCATGTGTTTACTTTAATTCTTAAGTATAGCATTTATATTCATGGGGAACTTCTACAGCTTTGTCAGGTACTCTTTTTATGTGAAACTTGAGATCTTAAAGTACCGTTTGGATTGCACCTATAAGAAATGCCAAAGATGGAGTTTCTGAAGGAACAGGTACTTGAACCTAATCTCTGTGTTTCATGTGAGTCCATGATTCTCTGAGTTTTACTTCAAAAGGATCATAGCATGCTAACTGTTTCACAAAGAATAGTGAAGTGAGCAATGTCATTGTCTGTCTTTGCCAAAGAGGTAAAACTTTTAGAGCTGAAAATCTAAAAAAAATTAAGATTATCAAAAAATAGAATTAATTTTATATTTTTATTAATAAGAGACAAGTAATGGAGATCACAGAAAAGTTATAGTGGGTAAAAGAGATGGCTGTGAGTGAAGTGAGGAAAAAGTCCTTTAGAATATCATTGTGAATTGTTTGGATTTATATTATGGACAGTCTTCTAATATATCAGTAACCTCCGATAGAGCATTTTCTTCATTAACATAACATCACACCAGTGATGCCATGACAGCCATCCCTGGGCCTATTTATGTGTAGGGGAAATTTCTTAGCACACCTCAGAGCCTTGGAGAGAATAGATATGCATAGCAATTAGTAAAATCATCTTTATAGTCTTAAATATTTAAATCATTTGTTCAGCAAAGTGAGGGCATTTAAATATTAATACAAACATGTTTTGGATCTTCTGAAATTAGCATTTATTGAGGGAGAGATGCATGATTATATTAAGAATTGATGTTTTTAATGCTATGATATAAATATCATGCTGTTGGGTGATTTGCTTTGGAAGAGCAGAAAGGAAAGGAGACTGGGTTTTGAAAAATTAACTTTGAAGCACAGGAAATACAGTTGGTGGGTACCTAGGAATAATAGGAAGATTAACATCCTCATCTATAGACTTGGTCAAAGGTTGCTTTCTAATGGAGATATTAAAAATTTGTCAAACATTATTCAAAGTCAGGATGTTAATTTTTCAAAATGGGGAGCGTAAGAGTTGGTAAAAATAGTGATCTAAAGAAATGATGTATCAATCTGGAGTGAAAATTTGTACAGACATTGAATGTGGAACAAGGAGAAGGTTTGGGAGATACACTTCAGCAATCTTCATCCCAACACTTCCCAGAAGAATGGAACATTCCTGTGATTGTGGTCTGAACATTCCTGAGGTGTAGATGACATGCTAGATTGCCATTAGCATGGTGCCATTTATGTATTATTTTATAAAACAGATTCCCTCTTTGTTCTGATTTCCACTTCATTAAGCAACATTGACTATAATGTGCCTTCCATCTTGTTCATTCCACAGGGAGGTTAATCACTGACTGTGCTGACACGAGCATTCTGATCCACATGGCAGTTAGGGTTCTCATCATAAACTAAGGTGGATAATTGAATGGTGTTTTAGTTTGTACATTAGTCTCTTGTGAGCTTAATGTCTCTCTGATGCTTAAAGATGACTCTATTCAGAATACCTAAAAGAAAAGAAATTCTAGTTTTTAAGTTTACAAAGCTGAGATTTATACCTGGATGATGGATTATAAAGGTACTGTCTTTTGCCTACCAGCTGATTTTGAAGTAGTATAGCTTCAAGTAGACTTGTACAAGTCATTTGTGGTCAGAGGAGACATATGTAGGCATAATTGAAAAAACGTAGGTAGTCAAAGTTTGAGACAGTGCAAAGAAGGAAGATGAGGCAGTTAAACAATAGTAATATTAATGATAAGTGAGATATATAAGGGCAGAAGGCAGTTTGTCCAAGGGTCTTTCCCTTTGGGTAGAGGAGGTTTGGTTCATATTTTAATGTCAATCGAAGTGAAAGGACATAGCATTTGCATTTCTTATGGTAAAACCTCATTCATTTTTTCATGATTACTTTTCTATGAGTTGAATCTCATTGTTCTTTCAGATTTAAGCTGGGTTTGTTGCCCATTAATCTTGGTCTTTTTATATTTAATAGGATAGTTAAAAATCATTACATAACAACATTATGTAATGATTGAGGACATAATAACCATCCATCATGACTTTGGTGTGTCTATATGTGTGTGTGTATATGTATATATATTTACATATATATCCCCCTTTGGTGTGTCTCTATGTGTGTGTGTGTATATATATATATATATATATATATATATATATATATATATCCCCCTATTATTTTGTGATAAGCCTATCTGTATAATACCACTTTGGATTTCTATAGCACAGGTTGACAATCCTTATCCAAAATGCTTGGGGGCTAAACGTGTTTCATATTTTGGAATATTTTCATAGACTTTACTATTTGAACTTCTATAATCCAAAATCCAAAATGCTCCAAAGTTTGAATGTTTCTGAGTGCAGTATTAATGCTCCAAAAGTTTTGTGTTTTTAGGCATTTTAGATTTTGTTGTTACGGATTAAGGATGCTCACCTTGAATGAAATTGCATAATTATAGTGATTGAGAATGGATTTGCCTATAGTAGGTCCCAAACTTTAATTTCTTAAAGGAATCCTTAGAAAATCCTTTTGATTAAGTATGTTTACTTTCTTAGAATATATCCCTATCTTGTTTTTATCAAATTTTCATGACTCAGTGACATTTCGGTGGTGTAAGTGCATTTGGCTTTTTAAGAACTAGGTGAAATAAAAGTAATAGCACTTGTTTTTTTTTTTTCCCCTCTCAAATGAAGAAACTAATAGCGTTATATTCGGCTCTTCATCATTTCTGGTGTTTTACTAATGTTTAGGGCAAACTCAGTTTGTGGCTTTAGCTTTTACTCTCCGATCCATTAATAGAAATGTGCTATTGAATGGTAAAGGATTTTTTTCACCGTTTTTCATTACATAATTATTATACTATTGTTTGTCAAATACCTGCTTACCCGTTTTTAATCTGCCTCACTTCTGAATTCTATAACTTTATTTTAGTTAAGAAGTAGGTGGAATGTTTTATTTTAGTTAAGTAGAAGGACTGATAGAGTCAGATCTATTTTCTAATCCAATTCTGCAATTTGAATGTATAGATAGTACAAGTATTTTTTCCTCTACTTAATCAAATTTCTATTTCATGTCTTTTCATAGGAAAAACATATAAGCAATGAAGAAGAGCACTTAAGGAGGATGGAAGAAGCCCGACTGCATCTCAAGGATCAACTTCTTTGTCTGGAGACTGAACAGGAATCCATTCTTGGTGTGATAGGAAAGGAAATTGATGCAGCTTGTAAAACTTTTTCCAGGGACTCGATGGAGAAATTGAAGGTAATTATGAGTTCTCATTGTGACTTAAATTTTCAGTTAGTTTCCTAATATCTAATTATAATTGGATTGTAATATATGGTTATATAGTAGTCACATTTTTGTTCTGGAAAGTTTTAAGAAAACAAAATAGCTTCTTGCATTTTTAAAGAATAAATTATACCTATAATTTACAATATAATTATACCTATAGAATAAACTATACCTATTGCTATTGCACTGTCATAGTGACAAAAAGTGTGGTGTTATTCATTGAATTACCTATGTCTTTCTGTATTATGAGAGAGACATCAGTTCTGACTCAGGAGAATATCCTTGGAATTTAGAAATCTGACTTTAAAATTTTTCATTATCATAGTGTGATGATATGAAGTGTCCCCGAAAAATTCACGTGTGAAACAATGCAAGAAGGTTCAGGGGAGAATGATTGGGTTGTGAGAGCCTTAACCCAGTCAGTGAGTTAATCCCCTGATAGGGATTAACTGAGTGGTAACTGAAGTGGTAGGGTGTGGTTGGATGTGGGAATTGGGGGTGTAGCTTTGGGGTATGTACATTTTGTATCTGGAGAGTAGAGTTTCTCTCTGCTTTCTGATTATGATGTAAGCCGCTTCCCTCTGCCACACTCTTCTGCCATGTTGTTCAGCCTTACCTTGAGACCCAAGGAATGGAGCCAGCCTTCTGACTGAGACCTCCAAATCCATGAATCCTTAAATAAACTTGTCCTCTACAGTTGTTCTGGTTGGGTCCTTTTAGTCACAGCACCCAAAAGCTGACTAAAACACATAGGCTAATTTGTTGTTAGTATATTATTTGCTACCATCCATTGAGTTCTGTATTACAGGTTCAGTGGAAAGTATGGTATATACAGTATTTCTCTTAACCCCTAAAACTACCCTATCCCTTAGGTAGTTGAATCCAGTCCGCTGTAAAGGAGAGAAAACTGAACCTGGAGGGGTTATATAATAACTTGCCCTGTCCATCCATCTAGTCAAATGCTAATCCAGGACTTCTAACATTAGAGGACTAACTCTGGATCCTAAAAACATATCCACTATGCTATCTGTGTTTGGTTTACTTTTTCTATGTTTTAAGAGGAGTATTGCAGCTCACTTTGTAGTTGTAGTGAAAAGAAATAAATATTCAGGTGATTATGGATGTTTTGAATTCCTTGAAGGGGAGTGCTTATGTCAAATTTAGTTCTGGTCTAAGGACTTAGCTTTTGCTCTCACCTCTAGGAAATCACCAAGGGATTTTGTTAGAGATAAAATTGGTTATTTCGTAGTTCATAGTTCTGTGGGAGAAAGGCATAAGAATCGTGGAAATTTTCACAAAAGGAATAATTTCAATTCTTTGTCATTTTCTTGATTTTTAAAAAATATTGCTAATGAAATTCAGCTACTTACGCACCAGATGACTACATAAAAATGAGCTTGAAAAATGTTCTGGAGAATGTTGATATTTCTAATTTTTATAGGTGTGTATATAAAGTCACCATATTATTTATTCTACTTAATAGATGCATATAACATTTGAAAACTTTAGGACATATGATTAAATCACTAAGATTATAAAACATTTAGAAAACTATCTGACTTAAAGATATCTCATTCTAATAGGTCAATCTTTGATAATTCCAGAGCTCAACTAAGTAGATTTAGCTATACTTCATGTCTTTATGTCTTTTCCCATAACACTTGATCTGAATATTAATTCTATTGTAGAGCATGAAGAGGATGGGTTTTGGATTAAGATAAATGTAGGTTCCAATTGACAGTAGTACGTCACAAATTTCTAATGTATGACTTTGAATCTGTTATGTAATCTCTCTGTACTCTCTAAGATTTTATATCTCCAATTGTAAGTTGGCTCATTATGAAGTTAATGTAAGATGATATATAAAGTTATATACCATAATATGAAATATTTTGCACTTAGTAAATACTACGGTGACAATATTAGTATTAATGTCAGCTATTGTTATATCGTATCTTTTTTGGTAATATATTCACATATGCACATGTCTATTCTTTATCATTTTGTAGTGAAAGGTGTGTTGTAGTGCTCTTGCCATGACAGACCTTGATGTTTGTTTATGAATGATGACATCTTGATATATAAAAACAGTGGGGTATTGAATGTGTTCTGTGTGCTGGACACTGTGCTAACTCTTATTTTGCTTGATCTTAACTTTGGCCTTATCTGATAGTTTGTCTGCTTTACATATATTCGCAGCATAGGAAAATTAAGCCACCACTTGCAAGTGGTCAATGCTGTTCTTTTAAATATGAAATGATATGTAAATCTGTGAAGCATGTCACAGAATATAAATGTTACTAATATTCTTTATATCAGATTATTGTTTATTTCAATTTTGAGCACTTTAGGTTAATGAAGATTTAATTGAGATATATGACATAGTTGAGTGAAAAAGTATATTATAATGATATTTTTAGAGAAAAATCTATTTCTAATACTCTTTCCTATTATAATACATCACAAATAGATGTTTACAAATATTCATCAGTAGACTAGATAGTTAAAGGGAAAGAAAACACTGAGAAGTAGGGTGATTGGCAAGAATTGTACAGAAAAGGCAGAGAGGGCCTAAGAGTAGAGCGAGATTTAGATAGAAAGATGGATAAGAGAGAGGATGGTTATAAAAATACAGCACTTTTGCATAGACATGAGGTAGTCACTTTATGTGTATGTGTTTTTCCTGTGTCAAAATGAATTAATGTATGATATTGTGATACAGGAAATTAATGTGCACACACACTAGGTAGTATGAAAGTATGCAAGAATAAGCATAGAAATCTCTTTACATAGAGATTAGGATATATTCAAACAAAATATTTAGGAAGAGATAGTATCACATGTAGTGTAGGGTTCAAAGAAAGGAGGAATCTGAAAAAAATTGTGTTTGCAATTATAGAGTTATTGACAACCTTTGAGTATTGCTTTACTTTATTAGTAAGATAAAACCAAATGGCAAGGGATTTTATAAATGAGTTGATATGAAGAAAAACAGGGCAACTATTAATTAATGAATTATGAGTTTTGCTACAATCATGAAATATATGAACATATTACCATAAAAGATACTATATAACAATAGCTGACATTAATACTAATATTGTCACCTTAGTATTTACTAAGTGCAATAAAGCAATATTTTGACTGATGAGACAAAATGGCCATCAGAGTATTGAAGAAGGGTAAATGTGACAAAAAATTGAATTTCCATGTAATTACATATAAACCTCTTCGAAATGCATTTTGTGGAACAAGACTGAGGAAAAAGATACAAACAAAAGTGAAATAAATTGGCTCTCATCAAGGCTGCTGTCCATGAAAGATTACATGGAATCAGCTTTCGGAGATCCTAACAGTGATAGCACTTGATAGTTGATTTTTTTCATGTTTCTATCTAAAGGCATTTAATAAATGGTGGTTTGGAATTGCTTGAGTTCTTTTTACTAACTTTTGTTTTTTTAAATCCTTAACTTTAGTGACTATACTTTTGGATATTATGGTGAAGAATTTCATTTATGCAAGTTCATGTCTGAGAAAATCCATTTCTAATACTCTTTCCTCTTTTTTGTAGGTTTTATCCTCTGGTCCTGATATTCTCTATGACCCACATCGCTGGTTAGCAGAAAGCAAGGTAATTATTCATGCTTATCCTAAGTTTATCATAATATTTATGAACTGTAAGGCATCCTATTTGGCTTATTCATATATTTTGTCATATAACTGACAGTTTGTCATGATTCATTCTAGGAAAGATTTCAGTGCAATACATTAAGAAAATTTTATGTTTCTTATTTTAACATTTAGAAATTAGCCAAAATATAATTTGGTTATTTGGGGTAAGCACAAACAGTCTGGCAGCTCAATATGGCTCAATCACATCTTCTCACCTTGCCGAGTAATTCACAAAATGGAGAGGTGTGAACTTGATATTCTGAAGATGACTTCCCATGGGTCTTTGGCATTATGATTTGAGTTTAATGGAAGGTAAGCAAAAACAAATGGGACAATTTTCAAATTTTATAGAAAAGGTTCTACTACATTGTGGGATAAGTATCAACTACCTCAATATATCAGATCAACTTGCAAGTTCATTTATTAGGATTTATGGGATATTAAGACCATTTAGTTTTTAGTACCTACTTGAAGTACCAACTCTTATGCACTTGCACTCCTTTTTAGTCTAGTTTCCCTTAGTTTTAAGATACTAATATCAAAAAATATTTCATTTAAATTTTGTAAAAAAACCACCTATACTACAAACTTCAACAATTAAATTCCAATTTAGGATTTTATTACAAGAAAGAACCTTTAAGTTTTGTCTATTATCCTTATTTTAAAAATAAGTGAGGTCTCAGAGAAGGAAAGTGACTTGTGCTTTGCCATGTAAAGAAAGGAAAACCAAATTACCTGACATATCGGAGCCACAATGTCTTAACCACTATACATACTGTTATCTAAAGTCTTTGTTTATTCACAAGATTCATAAATTGTATAATACTTTGTGTCACACTGTGGATATAAGGACTAGCAAGCCATGCACTTTGCTCTCATATAGTATAATAGGGAAAACTCAGATGTAAACACATTTTAAAATATTTTAGTGTGCTGTATTGTTATAGACATGTCACCATTGAAAAAGGAACATAGGACAAGGAAATATCTCTGACATTTGTACTGAGATGGCTGTGGAATATGATGTTGTAAGCATATCCTTAGAAGCTGTATTGGAAAAGAGCAATGTTTTAAAATTGTTCCAACCAAATATATGTAGAAGTTCTGCAGTTGGCTAGTTATGGTAGAAGAGTGGCCAAGAAGATAAAGAGTATTTGAGTAATCACAGATAATGCACTGAGGTTGTTGAGTAAGGAATAGGTGGGAGGCCATGCAAAGATAGAAGTCACCTTTGAAGGCCAGCTTTGCACTAGACAAGTCTCTTCAAACAGAAGAAAGAAACAAAGAACATTTTTGATAAGAAAATAACAGTATTATAATTGAATACTAGAATTTATCTTACCTCATAAATTTTTCTTTACAAACACTAATGCTCTGCTTCCCTAACCATTCTTGATAGAAATAAATGCAAATTTGTATTTTTGTCACCTGCATAGCAAATTTAGAATATACATGTTTTGCTATCTCAGTATTTTTTGGCCAGAAACTTCTGTTGTGCATAATATAACATTTCTCTTCTTTTCCCCAACTCTGCAATTCTGACAACAAGAGCAATGTACTTGGAATTTTCTTTCAAGTTAAAATCTTTATCATTTCTGAACAGAAAGCTTTCACTGCTGTGGTTCAGTTAAATTATGAGAGCCAGAGATGACTCTTAATCATAGCTCTTTAATTTGGGAGCTAGCAAGCAGTTTTCCCTTATCATTTAATGGGATTGAACTTCTGATCAGACCAGTTTTAATACTGCATGAGACAACTGTTCTTTCTACACTGTAAAAGGCTGTGATAAAAAATACCATCCTGACCAACTGACTAAGGAGGAATTGAATCTATTTACTAGAAAGATGGCTTAGGTTATTGATGGGCTACAATACTGTAATTCCCATGAACTATGACTGGACAGCTCTATAAGTATTGAAGATAAGATCTCAAATCAGAGGACAAAAACTATATGGAAAGTAGAATTGCTATTCAGCTAGTCCATGCTGACATCTTGCAGTATTGGAAGGACCTCTAAGAGGGCATTTGGTAATTGTTTTCATAAATCAACTAAATGAATTTCTTCTGTTAGTGTTAATTCTAGAAGAACTGGAGTATTGGGTGGGGATTTTATCACTGTTGCTTTGTTGGCAGCGGTGACATCATATAAACATGAACTCCACCTGAGAGTTGGACCAGGTTCAGAGATAAAATAACCAATGAAAGGTCAGGATAAGACATTACAGGAAGGAAGAAGGTAGAGATGGTTGTTAAAAAATGCCAGGCAAGGAGTTCCTGTAGATTAGGGATGTATTTTTGTCATAAATTCTAACAAGGCATATAGAGGTCAAATTTTATTTAGATTAACTAATAACGAATAGCTACAATTTCTTAGAGACTACGTGACAAGAGATGGGCATAAAAAGGAGTAAGACATAGTCCTGCTTCCTGGGAACCAACTTTATTTAGGAAAGGCAGACACATATGCAGACAATTTTACTAGATTTTAAGAACTGTGGTACAATTATGCTGATGCTACCGCAGAGGCTGATAATGCTGATGAATCTTGAAGTATGGTACAGAGAAAATTATTTTAGGAATGACATGGAAGAATAGCATGATAAATGCAAAGAAACCCAAAGTGCTTTGGCAAGAGTAGAATATCAAAGGGTGAGACAGAGAAGGGGAAGAGGCCACAGGCAGAGAGAGGGATTATGTTTGTAGACAAGTGTATTGTCTGTCATTTTTAGGAGCTTGGATTTAGATCTGCATGTTGTGAAGAATCACAAAGGAGCTTTGAACAAGTGAGTGACATGCTCATGTTTATATTTTTGAAGGATTACCCTGATAGTAATGTGAAAGGCAGATTAGAGGTGGTAAGATTTGAGGCAGGTAGACAAGTTAAGAGGCTTTTCCCATAGACTGGGTGAGATAGGGTGACATTCTTTATTAAGGATTTTTTTAAAGACATTTAAAAACAAGCAAAGATGGGAATAAAATTTTGGTGATAACTTGCCAGTGATGATTAATGTTATGTCAGAGGGTGCTGGATTTTCAAGCCAAACTAGAACACTCTAGGCAAGGTTGGTATTCAAATAAATGGGTATTGAATGAGATTCTGAGGCAAGAATTGGTATCCAGAAAGTTCAATTTGCACTGGAAAGCCAAAAGAGAAGCAAGGACACAGGCGCAGATCAGAATTTAGATTCAAATTGTAGAAATAAATGGGAAATAGCTTAAAGACACTGTGAGACAACGGGGACAGCTTCCCAAATCTAGAGCTAACAGGCACTCTCTCAGGATGGAACCACATGATAGCTAACCAGAATCACAGTTTATCCCACATCTTAAATTACCATTTAGTGATATTTAATAAAGAAAAGCTGATGTCTTCTGCACAGGTAGGATCCTCAGTGCTCTCATTTTCACATTTAATTCTAGGACACCAATATTAATTACTTCCTTAAGATGCAAACAGGTGAATTTAATATACTTCTTTGGCTATAGAAAGCTATATTCTTCCTTCTTGGTCTTTATCCCATTGTATTGAATCCTCATTTACTCTTTTTTTATTAGTCTGTAAGTTTTACCAGGGAAGTTATCTGTCTTTCCTATTCCATATATTTTTAGCACATAACTACAATGCCAGGCTAATGGCTCTATAAATGTTTTTTTTTTTTTAAGTATCTATCTATATCTGTCTATCTGTCTATTCATTTTTCTGCTCAAGTTGCTTCCTCAGATTAAATATTGTAGCTTAATATTATAAATCAAAAATTTGACTCAATAAATGTTCTGCTTCTGGAGATTGCTTTTATTTGATCAGAGTTGTAAACTTGAAGATTATGTGGACAAGAAACACACAATTTGGGGAGTTTTCTATATTATCCTCTGCTATTTTCCCTAGGGTTCACACTTTGTAGTATAACATGTTCAGGGCATCGATAATCATTTTCATTTCCTTCCCATAAAACTATGACAGCTTTTGAGATCATATTGTTTGACCTCAGTTTGTAGATAGGAAAACTGAGGCTTGGGCAGTGTTGAGTTTTACTTAAGGACATAAAACTAATTAGTTACTGAGAAGGTTTTGAGCTTGAGTTTCTGAACTCTCTGCCATTCCTTCTCTCCCCTGGATGTGTAAATTAGACTTGAATATAAACTTTAAATTTGTTAATATTGTCATTTTATAACATGGACATTTTTAAACAGTCATTGTGTGAGAAATATTAGACCCAGTGTGTTTAATTGTGTTGAGGGATCTGAATAATCATTTTTGTAGTCATACAGAAAAGAAAATATTGTACTTGGTATCTTGATTTATTTGTTGAAAATATGCTTTAGATGTATACATGGAATATGTTCAATTTGAGCAAGTTTTATATTTTAAATATATAATATTTAAATGGAACTATTTTTGCTGTTTTCCTTATTCATAACTAATTAAAATGTAGGGAGAGTATTTACTTAGATTATAATTATATTTTTAGGTTGGCATGAATTTGATGGGTTAGTTTTGTTTTGGTGACCTAGAACATTCTTAATAATTACCATTCTCACTTTCTCTGGTTCTTATGTAAGCATTTTTTCCCCCCAAAATTATTTTTAGAGTTTTGATGAAGGATGCATAGTTGTTAACACAGCAAAATTATGGGTCCTAATATTTTTGCTAACTCTCTAAGTTGTAATCTTTTTATATGAGTTTTCTGTTTTCCTTGGTTTTTAGTTCTCTGTCATTCTATAGTGACTGTATTATTATGCTGAATTTTAGTAGAGAATTCTCACAGATTAAAAAATCATTGTGATAGTTTTACTAGATACTTACAAACATTCCCACTTGGTTGTAAGCTGTCAACAATGAAGGTTAAAAAAAAAAAGTGCTTTATTTTGAAATTCTCTATTTTGGTTTATTTAGCAGTGCTTGTTGATATAGTTAAATAAATGAGCCTATTATATAATCTGTAAAGTGCTCCTGTGAGCCGTTAATAGAATGGTTTTTGCTCTTTGATTAATAGCCTTGTCAGCTAATTATTATTTGGAATTGTTAAAGTTATTCCTGTACTGTGTTCCAAGCTGCTTCTCCAAGATTCTTAATGAAGATATTTATCTAATAAACACCGATTCTCATAATTGATTATTGGTTGATTAAATTTCTGTAAATTGATATTTTGTTTTGGATTAATATATTCTTCATATATATTCAATTTGTAACAAGGATCTAACTATAACCTATTTTTATTCTGTTTGATAATGAAGTAATGACTTCATAGGTATAAATTAAAGGCCATATCTTATTAGCCTGCCTAGGCTGTGATAACAAAACACTCCAGGCTGGATGGCTTTAACAACAGACATTTATTTTCTCACAAATCTGGAGGCTGAAAATTCCAGATCAAGGTGTAGGTTTGGCTTTTGGTGATCTGTCTTCCTGGCTTGTAAAGGGCCAGCTTTTCTCTATGATGTCACTTGGCTTTTGTTTTGTGTGCTCTTTAACAGAAAGAATTATGGTATATTTTCCTCTTCCTATAAAGACACCAGAACTGTCAGATTAGGGCCTGACCCTGATCTGACCTTTATGACCTCCATAAAGATGCTATTTCTATATACAGTCACACTTTGGGTTTTCAGTGAAACCCAAATTTCCCATATGAATTTTTGGAGGATACACCTATCAAACCCGTTTAATACTTTGTTTCAGGGGTAGTTTTTCATTGTTGTTGCTTATTGTTTTATTTTGTTTTTAGGGAAACCAAATTGATTATTGTTAGAAACAAAGAAATATGTAGTTTCACTCTTACCAACTCTTAGCAATAGTAACCACCCGAGGTAGTTAATAAAGGTTAGAGATTGAGATGGAGCAGGTGGAATAGTGCCGAGGAATGGAAAATGTGAACTTGTTTTTTGCATTTGCAATTAAATCCCTGAGCAAAAAACAGATTAAGGCAAAGGATTGAAGCATGAGATCCCCAGGGATTCATTTTGTTTTTACTACATCAATTATAAGAAATTGAATTGGTAGTGAGTGAACATTTAAAATAGCAGGCAATTACATAATTATGATATGAAATTTGTTTTTATTTTGAGGTATCAGATGATCTGATAAAACTATGGTTTCATTCTCATGTGATAGAAAATGGAGCTGAGAAGAATCCTGTACCTGAACATATTAGTGAAGTATATCTGTAATATAATTCGGCATGGTCCCCTACATTTTTTATTGATTCCCAGTGTTGAAGGGGGAAATGATTCTTTCATTTGTTGTGTTTTATAGAGCAGATTTCATAGAAATGGATATGATACTTGAATCCACATGTACTTCAGAAAGATAAAATAGTTAAAAAATAGTCTGAAAGACTGGCATATGTCTAGAAAAACAATACTTTCTCCTCTTTTCTTGGTTTTGTGCTTCTCACCTGGCACTTGGAACTATTTACTTTTACCATAGCTGATGCAAACCAATCCAATTAAATACTAAATTATTACCTAAACATGACTTGTTTTCAGAGCAGGTGGTCTTCCTATTGATAAGAGGTTGAAAAAACTGACTTCTGTTTTACCTTTCTTACAAAGTCTCTTCTCTAGACTGTGGCAAACATACCCTTTATCAGTTTGTATTCTATTTGATACTTTTTAAAAAAGTGCATTCTTTTGGGCTTAAGACTTTTAAATGCCTTTATTTTATGTAAAAATATTCAGTTTACCAAAGTTATTTTATTCTCTATTAAATGGCAATAATTACCACCATCTTGCTAATAAATCAATTTAATATTCTGACATGTAATCATTCTTTATAACATTAAGTAATACCTGATCTCAGACCAGTGCTTCCAGAACTAATGTATAGTGTATTTCCATTGCCAGTGATTTAATCTTTTTGAAAAATGTACCTTATTCTCCAGGCATTTCAATTTTGAAATGTGAATATGAGAGTTATAGATTTGCCTTTTGTCCAGCTTCCCCAATTTCTGAAGCACAATGGTTAATATCTTGATCCTTGAAACTACTTGGTGAAGTAATTTAAAAGTCTCAAAATTGGTTGAACAGAATCAGAATCTGTAGCTTTCAAAATGCCACCTGAAAGCCATTATTTAGGACTGTGCCTGAAGGATGTAGAGATACTGGGGTCTGCATATGTGCATTCTTTTAGCCTTTCTTTGTAGCTGTATTTTTGTAGTTCAAATTAATAGTGATCATATTCTAAATGTGTTACATTTGAGTATTTATTCAGCTTTGTTAAGATACTCATTCTAAAAAAGTAATTGGACTTTTTATTTCCAAAACATCACTTTCTGTTTTTGTTCCTCAAACAGAAGGTGCTCTATCTCTTTATGAGAACTTAACAGCATCTCAGTTTTCATTGAGTTGCAAGTATGGGATCACGGCTATGTGCTGAAATGTGTACTAGCTGTGGTGCATCCATCTATACATGCCAGTCCCCTTGGAGTTTCATCTGATAATGTTACAACATTCCTGAAGAAAGTATTGAAGATTTAAATTCTTTGCAAGTATAAATATGTGTATGTATTTATGGTGCGAAATTCAGCAAAAAGTCTTGGCTGTCAATATGTCTTTTCCAGATACTAGATATAATATTTCTTTCCCCCCCTGCATTGTGTTAATAATATGATAGTCACTGGGGCTCTTTGGATTATTTTCTTGATGAGATGGCAAGATTTCGTGAGGTGAACAAAAGTCATGATCTGTAGATTCAGATTGTGGTTTAATGGTAGAAGAAGGTAGGAAGAGTGTAAGTTTCCTCTTATTTTTTCTAGTTAATATCAATAAATAAGTGACAATAACATTCAGAATCATTTTCCAAATGATCTATATCTGAAATTACTAGTTAAATTGTAGAGAATAATTTGTATCATATAATTCATTGAATTCATTCACATCTTAAAGTATAGAAGTAAGCAGAATAAATTCTGAATGTTTACATTATCTCTCTTTCTACTCCTCTCTCCTTAGAAATAATCACTATCAACAGTATGATGTTCATATTTTAGTTCTTTAGAGGGAGCGTCAGTTAATTTTGATAAGACATGTGTTTTTTATTGTAAAATATACTTGGTCCTTTCTTTCTGACACTATTTGATATTGAGTATATCCATTTTGTTGTACTTTTTTTTTTTTTTTTTTTTGGACTTTCTGTTCCATCACCCCAGACTTGAGTTTTCTTTTCACCTTTGCAGACCTTTTTCTGTTACTTTCAAGCTTCTGTTCATATTTTCTAAACTCTCAAGTATTTCTGTAGTCACTCTCATTGGTTTCTCTTATTTATTCTGCTGATTCTCCCTGAATGGCTTGATGATTCTTTAGTCTGTATTTTTTCTTCAGATCTTTTATGCTTCAGATCCATATATTCATCTAACTATCTGTGCTTCTGTGTTTCATAGGCTCAACAACTCCAACATTTTCCAAGCTAACATTAACTTCTTTCACTCTTAAATATTTGTTTCTTCTAGGTTTCCTGTTTTACAGCTTTATAAGCTAGAAATTTGACCATCAACACTGATTTTCTTCTACCTTTTCCATAACTTGTGGGCATCTGTCAAATCTCAGATACATAGTTAGGATTTGGATCTACAATGTACCCCAAAGGCTCAGGTTTTAAAGGCTTGATCCATAGTACACAATTTTCAGATGTGGCACATGATTGAATCATGAGGACTTTGACTTCATCAATGGATTTATCCACAAGTGATAAGTGATACATATTTGATGGCATTATTAGGAAGTGGCAGACATGTAGATTGTGGGGCCTAGGTGGAGGGGGTAGGTCACTGAGGGCATGCCCTATATATATATATCTTGTTTCTGGCTTCTTCTCCCATTCCTCCAGTCCCTGTGTCTGTTGTGTGTGCGTCTTTCTGTCTCTTTTTCTCTCTTTCTGCTTCCTAGCTGCCATGAACTGAGCAACTTTCTTCTGCCACACCCTTCTGCCTTGTCTTAGGCCCAAAGCAATGGCCCTGGCCAACCAAGGACTGAAACCTATGAAACCATGAGCCAAAACATATCTTTTTGCCTTTGATGTTTCTCATATATGTATTTTTTATTTTTTTGGTCACAGGGATGGATAGCTTACTAATTCACATACTTTGGTTCATTCCTTACACTTTTCATTGGCTTGAAGTATTATAGAATTATAGTAATTTCTTGATTTCCAGCTGCCGCAGTCTGGCTGGGCACAAATCACAAGCCACTGAAGCAGGAACAAAGTTTATTTCTGAACTCCACCAGCATACTCCACACATGCTGGGCGGGGGCAAGTGGGGGGGGATCCTCCTGGGACACACTACACCAACAGAAAATCCCTCCTCCGGAATTCCCTCCTACCGCACTTCCCTAACCAATGGGAACTCTCCTGGAATTCCTGGAGAGCTCCAAAGTAGCAGGCCTAGGCAGACAGCAGGGGTCTAATCTCCAATTGAATGTGCATCTTAACATAATCATTATCATCTCAATGGCTTGCTGGGGTCACCTTTCAACCAAAAATGCCATGTGTCATTCCTACTTGGCTATGGCTCTCAGCATCCAGCCTCCCACATTTTCTCTGCTCTGTGTAGAGTATACTTTAAGGAGCATGCTTTCTGAACTACAGTCTCATTTGCCAAAGGAGGATGATGATATTTCACCACACATTCAACTCAACTCCTTTTTCCTCATGTTTCAGAAAAAGGTACAGTAGAAAATCCCTGCTTTTATCAGGCAGGGAGTTGCCCATGTTTTCTGTCTTATGGAAACTTAACTTCTTCCTATTTCCATGAGTATATCAAAGGGAATATTGAGAAACAAAACAGGCTTTATTAAATGTCTTAATCTTAATTGGATTTCACAGCCCAATTGAAGTTTGTGACTTCTGTATTTATCAAGTGACATTTGAATGAGACAGATGTCGACAAATTGCGTAGCAGGTACTAATATCCAGATCTCTGTTATTCAGGGAAGTTTCATTTTAGCTTCATTTCCCTAACCTCTTTATACCCTTCCTATTATGGTGTTTAAGTAACAGCTAAACTGAGGTAAAATTCAAATGTCCTAAATTCTCTCATTCTTTTCTAGTATCATTCAATGGTTTTTAGTGTAATAACAGTTATGTAGCCATCAGCACAATGAATTTTAGGAATCTTTTATCACCCCAAAAGAAAATCACTATCCCTTTGCTTGCCAATCTGTGCTCAACTACATTTCCAGTCCTAGCCAACTACTGATCTTCCTACTCTATAAATTTGTCTATTCTGGAATTTTACATTAGAGATATTTTATGATTTGTAGTCTTTTGTGGTTGACTTCTTTCATTTAGTAGAATATTCTCAAGGCTCATTCATGTGATGGCATATATCAGTACCCTTTCTTTTGTTGCCAAATAATATTCCATTATTTGCATATATCTAATTTTATTTATCCATTTATCATTTGGTGAATATTGGGTTGTTTCCATTTTTTTACACTGTTGTGTCTATGTTGCTATGAATATACTTGTATGAGTTTCTGCAGGACATACATTTTCATATACCTAGGAGTAGAATTGCTAGGTTGTATGGTAACTCTTTGGTTAGCCCTTTGTGGAACTTTCAGGTTGTTTTCCAAAGGGTCTTTATACCCTGTACATTCCTGCCAGCAGTATGAGTTCCAGTTTCTATACATCCACACTAATAGTTGTCTTTGATATTAATATTTACCTTGTAATATATGAAGTGGAATTTCATGGTGGTTTTCATTTGCATTTCCCAATGGCTAACCATGTTGAGATTCTTTTTATGTCCATATTGTCTACTTGTATACCTTCTTTGGAGAAATGTCTATTAAGATTTTGTGCCTGTTTTAAAAATTCTATACTGACTTTTTACATATTCTAGATATAAGTCCCTTAACAGATATGTGGCTTGAAAATATTTTTTCTCATTTAGTAAGGTTTCTTTTCTTTTAGTCGATGTAAATCTTTGAAGCACAAGATTTTTTATTTTGATGATGTTCAATTTATCAACTTTTTTCTTTTGATGCTTTTGATTTTATTTCTAAGAAACAGTTGTCAAACCAAGCTTACAAAGACCTATGCCTGTTTTCTTTTGAAAGCTTTGTAGTTTCAGCTCCTTTATTCAGGTATCTTGGATTAATTCTTTTCAACATTGTTTTGTATCACTGTTTTTTGCTTTATTTTCTTGTGGTGCTAGGGATTGAACCAAGGGCTTTGTGCTAGCTAGGCAGGTGCTTTACCACTGAACCATATTCCCAGCCCATGACAGTGCAATGTCTTAAAATTTTTCTTCATATAGGTTTTGCTCTTTTCAAAAGTTTATTGGCTTTTAATTCTTTTTTTTCCCCCCTACATACTGGGCATTGAACCCAGGGGCACTTAGCTGCATCCCCAGTCCTTTTAATATTTTTAAATTTCGAGACAGGTTTTCACAAGGTTGCTGAGACTGGCCTTGAACTTGCAATTCTCCTGCCTCAACTTCTTGAACCACTGGGATTACAAGCTTGCACCACCATGCCTAGCTAGTGTTTTATTCCTTTGGTGTTATTATAAATATGCTTCTGTTTTTGAATTTTATGTTTTGACTTCTCATTGCAAATCTATAGAAATATTATTTTTAAAATAATGAATTTATATACTGCAACATGATGAACTCTTTTATTCTAATAGGTTTTAAAAATAAAGTCATTTGAGTTTTATATATGGGCATCCTATCTGAAAATAGAGATTTACTTATTTCCCCTCCACTCCCTTTTCCTTCCCTCCCCTATCCCCTACCTTTGGGGAAGTGTTATTTAGGGAAGCAATCATATAACTTAGCCTGATGTTGCTTCTCATAGTCTGCTTCACTCAGTATATATCTCTTTGTGGTGACACTCAGTATATACATCTTACTGTGATGAGGACCATTTAGATTGTTTAAAATGAATTGGAAAATGAAGGGTAGCCTTACTCAGGAAAGGTCCTGAGACATGACTGTCTCCTGTATAGAAGTATTTTCCCCACATTCACATTTTAAATATTAAATATATTTGAAGATAGAGTTCATGGGAAACATTTGTCTTAACTTTCTTGGCCTATTTTTTTGGGGGGAATGGGATATTGGGGATTGAAATCAGGGCACTGGATCACTAAGCCACATCCCCAGGCCTATTGTGTATTTTATTCAGAGACAGGGTCTTATTGCTTACCACCTCACTTTTTGCTGAGGTTGGTTTTGAACTTGAGATCCTCCTGTCTCAGCCTCCAGAGCTGCTGGAATTACAGGTGTGCAACACTGTGCTTGGCTTTGGCCTCTTAATTGAGGGAACATGTTGATTTTTTTTTCCCCTGAAGCCTATAGTTAATCTCTTTTACCTGAATTCATTGAATGTATGGAGATAGGCATTTTATATATAATAAGTAGGAATTTTGTCTTTTAAACAATCTGTGAAATAAAGTGGTTCTATTCTGGGATTTTTTTTATCTTAGATTTTCTGAAAAGTTTCTAATCAACTTTTAACTACTACCAACATTCATGCAAAATAAAACATGATTATATACAAATTTTGCTTAAATTTTGTTTATTGTCTCTGTTCAGATTATCAGATGTTATTTTATTTTTCCCTCATATTTTGAAATGCACTGTTCTGGAGTTTTGTTTTGTTTTCTGAAATATTAGATGTAAATGTTATTTTTTTTTTAGACTAAACTTCAGTGGCTCTGTGAGGAGCTGAGAGAGAAAGAATCTAGAGAGAAAAATCTGCGACAACAGCTGATTCTCTGTAGACAACAACTCCGAGATCTGACTGAAAACAAGGAATCTGAGCTCCAATGTCTCTTCGAACAGATAGAAAGGCAGGAGCAACTTCTGGAAGAAATAAATCTGGAGAAGAGAGGTGTGTCAACTGCTTTTATTCTTATTTTTTCTTTGTATTCATGGAATCCTACAATAGGGAAAATGGTACTTGTACTACCCCTAGCTTGAACTGTTTCCAAACCTATCACCTTTTCTTATCTCTTGTCTTCTAACCTTTCTTCATTTCTGAGACTAAAAGAGGAAACTCTATTGAGCCCTGAGAATTTTCCTGCGGCCACCAGTGTCCTTCCTCTGTGCATTGCATTTTTGTATCTACTCGATGCTTTCATGTATTAATTTGGGAAGACATTCTTCTACCCAGATAAAATGAGGACATTTGCATTTGTTTCCATTAATTAATTAAACAAATATTTATTTTGTTCTTATATTGTATTAAGGCATCCTAGTGGCTGAGAATACATTAGTGAATAAAGGGGAAAAAAAACTTACCCTAAGCTAAGTAGCTTACTGTAGGAAATAAATGTAATAAATAGGTAAACATATAACATATTAGAAGATTGTAATCAAATTTGTGAGAATATAAGTGTAAGAAGGAGAATTTGGGAGAACAGTGGCAGGATTTGATTTGTAGGCAATATCTAATTTTAAAAGTTGGCCCAGAGACTTGGATCATTACTTTTCTACTTTTATAGTAGGGATCCATCATGATGAAAAGAAAAAAAAAATCAGTTATATGTAGAAATCCTGAGTGTATCTTATTTTGTTGAGCCTAAACCATTGTTTATTGTGAACTCTGAAGAAGCTTTTTTTTCTGTTTGTGTGATACTGAGGACTAATACAGATGTGCTCTAACACTGAGCTATACCTTCCAGCCCTTTTTTATTTTTATTTTTATTTTGAGTCAGGGTTTTACTAAGTTTTCAGGGCTGGCTTTGAACTTGCAATTCTTCTGCCTTAGCTTAATTACTGGGTGTAAGAGACTTAATATAGTGTCTCAGTAAGAAAATCCAAACTTTGATAATCCTTTTGAAATAATTGTTTCATTTTTCCTTTTAAAAATTAGGGTCACTGTCTTGCATGTGCCACTTAGAAATTGCTTTTTATTATACTGCAGTGATTAGTTTTTGATTTCAGGACCACCATATACAGTCTTAGAATTTTGAGGAGTTAAAGAGCCTTTTAAACATAAAAGTAATCACACACGCACACACGCACACACACATGTCAATGTGTACCGAATTAAAAACTGAAAGTAAGAATTTTAAAAATGTTTTTGTTTGAAGTAATAACTACAGAGTCATTCTGCATTAATATAAAAAATTAATAAAATTAGTTTTCAGGATGATAACTAGAAGAGTCACCTTGTTTAGCACTTTTGCAAATCTCTTTAGTTGGTGGCATAAATGAAAACAAGTTAGATTCTCATTTTTCCTCTGTGTTATATCGGTTTTTATACTAACATATTCTGTGACCTCTGGAAAAACTGTTCTTTACATTTTTTCATATTATGAGAAATTGAGTGTTAAAAGGAAAATCGTGTCTTACTAGTGTTGTTGAGGGATGTTGTACAGATTCTAGGCTACATTTTGAGAACTGTTGCTCTAGGCAGTTGAATGATAGAAACAAATTGTGCCAGTAGTAAATGCTCCTTTTTTTAAAAAAATTACAGTACTTTAACATCTAATTATCAAAATTATAGATAAAAGCTATGTGGTCACACATTATGGATTACTCCATATTTAACAGTAGATTAGAACTCAGTTTTATTTTCAGTAGGTATTATTATCACCCTGCAAATAATTTCTTTGCATAAGGATAAGTACAATATATATTATAAATACATGAAATTGTCGGTGGGGAGAAATACAGAAGAACCAATTGTGTACTTAGATAATCAATGTCAAATTGTGAATGTTTTAGAAGATAGATCTATAAAGTTTATTATATCAGTATGATTGCTCTTATTTCTACTTTTTGATTTAATGATAGTTTTTTTCATTTCTTTGTATTCTTAGAATATTTTAATTCATTACACATCTTAGAATTAATTTTTCAGTTTTTAAAAAGATCCACTGGTGTTTTTGATACGATTATGTTGAATATATAAATTAATTGGAGGAGAAAGATATCTTAATATTGAATCTTCTAATCCATGAATATGGAATATCTATTTATTTAGGTGGTCTTTAATTTTTTTATTGTTTTAAACAATACTGGCTTGAACATTTTTTTAGATTCATTTATATTTTTTTTTTATGATTTCAGATGATAGAAAAAAGGGTATTTAAAATTCTCAAATTCCAGATTTTATTTCTAGTATTTTGAAATATAATTTTTAATATTAATACTATAGTTTGGAACTTTGCTTTCTTCTTTTGTTTGTTCTCTAGTGTTTTTTGTTGTTGGTGTTATTTTTGATGATTCTGTAGTACCTATGTACTGTTTTCCTGGTACATAGACACATCACCTGCAAATAAAAACAGTTTTATTTTATTTTTCTCCCTGCCTCAATCAGCTAATTGAGATTGCCTGTTATTAGTAAACAAATCATGCATTCTTGGGATTAACTCAATTTTATCACATATATTTTGTCTTATATATGTCTATGTTTGGTTTATTAGTTTATGAATAATCTTTTTATCTATGTTCATGAGGAATATTTATCATTTCATTCCTTCTAATATCATTGTCTGATTTAAATATCACTGTAATGATATGGCCTTATAAAATAAATTTTGATTTGTGTTTTTTATTTTTGAAGAGCATGCCTATAAAGATTGTATTGTTCTTTTAAAATTAATAAAGCCATTTAGGCCTACAGTTTTTGTTTTGGGAAGGCTTTGTATAGATTTAGGGCTATTCAGAAATTCTGTTTCTTCTTGATCATTTTATTAATATGTACCTTTCAGGAGACTTGTTGATTTCATCTAAATTGTTGACTTTATTGGCATAAATTTTTACAATGTCCCTTTTTAATCCTTTTATTTTTTATTAGATCTGTTTGATGATTCTTACAATATTCCTGATATTGATATTTCCCCCTCTTTTCTACTTTATCAGACTTGTTAAGGGTTTAATTGATTTTTTATTAGTATTTTCAACAAAATAACTTTGAGTTTTTTCTATTGTTTATTTTTTAACATTTTATTGCCTTTTATTTATTTATTTATTTTTGGTACTGGAGAAAGAACTCAGGGGCACTTAACCACTGAGCCACAGCCGAGACCTGAGACCTTTTTTTAATTTCTTCTTTTTTTAATTGATTTTTTCAAATAAATGACAGTGGAATTCATTACAATTCATATTATACATATAGAGCAGAATTTTTTATATCTCTGGTTGTATATGAAATATATTCACACCAATTCATGTCTTCATAGATGTACTTTGGAGAATGAGATCCATCACATTCCACCATCATTGCTAACCCCCTGCCCTCTCCATTCCCCTCCTACCACTCTGCCGTATCTAGAATTCATTTATTCCTCCCATGCTCCCCCTCCCTATTCCACTGTGAATTAGTCTCCTTATATCAGAGAAAACATTCAGCATTTGGTTTTTTGGGATTGGCTAACTTCACTTAGCATTTTCTTCTCTAACTCCAACAATTTACCTGCAGATGCCATGATTTTATTCTCTTTTATTGCTGAGTAATATTCCATTATGTATATATATGCCAAAGTCTCCCTATCCATTCATCTACTGAAGGGCATCTAGGCTGGTTCTACAGTTTAGCTATTGTGAATAGTGCTACTATAAATATTGATGTGGTTGTGTCCCTGTAGTATGCTGTTTTTAAGTCCTTTGCAGCCCCAGACCTTTTTTGTATTTTATTTATAGACATAGTCTCACTGATGGGCTAAGCACCTAGTTAAATTGCTGAGGTTGGGTTTGAACTTGTGATCCTCCTGCCTCAGCCTCCAGAGCAGCTGGGATTAAAGGCATGCACCACTGTGTCCAGCCTTGATTTCTCCTTTTCATTTTATTCTCTTTTTTATATATTATTTGTTTCTTCCTCTTGCTTCTTAAGTTATATGTTGGTCTTACCAGTACTTTAGGTGCAGTCCACAAATTTTGCTATGCTATGTTTTCATTATCATTTAGTTTATATTAGAAACTGTTTCCTGGTGATTTGTTCTTTGACCTGGGTTTCTTTATTTGTTTTATTTTTGAAATATACAGCTTGATTTCCAGATACTATATATATGTAGATGATTTTGTAGATTTTTAGAATTATTGACTTAATATCTGTGTAGTCCTAGAATGTACTCTCCATTGATAGAATAATTGAAATTTATTGAGAGTTATTTGTACAACTTTTATTTTGGTCTTTTTAGTGAATTTTCTATATGCCCTTGAAAAATAAGTTATATTCTTCATTTATTGTGAAATGTTCTCTAAATATCACATGCATGATTTTTTCACAGTCATCTGTATTCCTGGTGATTTCCATATCCCTTTGACTTTTTTGTTTCCATCAACACCTGAGAGAATGTTGTTTAAAAGATCTGTATTACTGTGAATTTCCTTTTTGTTTTTGTTGTTGCTTTATGTGAAACTATTATTAGATTCTATCTTCATACTGATCTGTGGGGATGTGTCCGTGTAGGAGGCTATTATTATAATCTCTGTAAAAGAGGTGTTGAGGAAGGACATTTGTAGTAGAATTGGAAAACAGAGAACAAATATAAAAGATATTATATAGAATTTAACATAAGATTAGACAGTGGAGAGAGAGGATTTAAGTCTTGAAGGTGTCATTGGCTTTGACATTGAGAGAAATGGGAAAGTCAGAAAGTGTGGGCTGATTGGATCTGAGAGATAGAGGGATCAAATTTTTTATCTGTGTCTTCTAATCATAAATGAAAAAGAAGCTTGGTTAAGGGCCAAAGTTTTGTAACAGGTGATATATTAATCTCTTGTCTTATGTGTAAGTGGCTGACTGATGAATTCAGAAATAATGAGGATTTTAATATGCTACTAAGGAAATCCTGTTCTAGGAGACAATTATGAACATGTTATATGAGAGATATAGTATTAGAAATATAAGCAACATATTCTTGGTAAAAAGAATATTACTGATTACTTCTTTTGAGGTCTATTCAGGAATGTTTTTACTAAGATATGTCATTTGAAAATGAAGTAGTATTTCCATAGGAAAAGGAAGGACAAAAAGAGATTCTCTGCAGAATTTATCTGCATAATGATTTTCCTGCTTACTTAACATATTTGTTCAGTACAACACACATAGAAGAGATAAAGGACAACAGAACTGATGACTAAGTTTAGTTATTTCTGAAGTATCCGGAGTTCTTTGTTGTGGAAATTTGTATTTGATTCTTTTCATCATCTTAGAAACTTATGTATTAGTAGGTAGAACAAGGTTAACTTACTTATAAGTGAAAAAAGACAGAGAAACTTCCTGTGTACTAGAATTAATGCCATTCTCAGAATTGATACTTTAGTGTTATTTAATGTGTCTTAAGTGACAGGGCCCAGGGATGAGGAGTTTCTCTCAATGAGTGCTACCAGATTTGTAGATCTGAGTTGTCTCAGCCTTCCTGGGTTATCCTGGACCTGTAGATTTGGGCTGGTACATTTGAAAAGGTGTGGAAATATATTAAGGGGTTAATGTCACCAATAGTCATAGAAGTTTAAAAATTATTGACTGAGAAATTCTTTATTGTTATGAGTCACAACAAAGATAAGCATTAAAGAAAAGTAAACTGCAGCTCAGAGGATTTAGGTGTGATAGAATTCTCTGAAACTGTGAAGTTTGCTGGAAACTAAAACTTGGAAGTTGACAGAATTCATTTTCTCAAAGGTTAAGTCATCGATACAGTAAAATCACATTCATATTTTTTCCCTATGAAATGCTAATAATTATTGACAAATATAGAAGACAGTTTTCTTAACTGATTTTTCTTTAAACAGATATTGTGAATTCTTAAGGGACTGTTCTTGTTTTTTTAGGCACTCTGCATTTGGCTATGTATACATAATTTTTCTTCAGTATACATAATTTTTCTTCCTGAAGTAATTCTAATTGACATGGCCTTTGAAATTCCTTTACCTTAAAGATGAAATTTGACTTCATTTAGCTTTGTTAGATTATGTTGGGTCTTAACCAACTTTCTACTTTCCTGATTCTATAACACCAATGTGTACAAGACAGTAATTTCCAGCAGCACGCATGGTAGCAAGCCTTCCTGAATCTGTCCCTTGCTGTCATATATCTTTTATTGGGAATGTACTTGTAAAGATGAAATTAGCCATTGTCAGGGCTTTTCTGTTAGGGAATTACCTTTTCCCAATAGCTTTAAAGGGAAAACTACTAATAGGATGTGGAAGAAGGGAAATAATATTCTAACAACTTTAGAAAGTAATACCTTTGCAGCAAAGGACTGCTTCCTCAATTTGGTTTTGGTTAGCACCTGTGTTCTAGCCTATAAATAGGCAGTAGAGGAAATATACATCATCCCTACATTTTTCTTTTTTTCAATTCATTGTAGTTTTACCTTAGCAATGGTGGCTATGGTTTTGGCAAGCATCTAGAGGGTTTCCTTTGCCCTGAAACATCTTATTTCTTGCCTCAATGAATTTTCAACAGATTTGCACTTAAGAAATGTGTTTAGTAATATGTATACACTGGAATGATTCTAAGAAGGTAGTGATTTTTAAATATTTCTGGTGTGTAGAAAGAACCTGGTAAGCAGTTGGTATGTCAAATATTTGTTGAATAAGCGAATGGATGAGTAAACAAATGAAATAACATCAATAGAGGAGGCACAGTAGTAAGATTTAGTGAAAGAAAAAACAACATATTTTAAAAATGAAGCATAAGTGCTTCCCCAAATTTACATTTAGAAAGATATAGATGATATCTGGCTACTGACCCAAATTTTGTTTCTTCCCTTCTTGAAATTTATTGGGCTACTTATTAAACTCTTCAAAAACAAAAGACAAATTAGCAAATATTTGGCAGAAGTTGATGTAGCTTTATTGGAGTGGTTTACATTTTATTTATAGTACTCTGGGATTTGGTAACATTATTTGCCTTTCTTCTTATTCTCAGTTAGGTAGTATATTTTACAGTAGCATTATTCAAATGATTTACATTTTTTCATTTCATAACAATATTCTCTAAGAGCTCCCTGATTTATTTAGTGACACTATAATATTGTTAGTATAATTCTAAGCAGTTTTGTATCATGATTTGAGTAACCTATAGTATAATATGAAAAAAAATTCACAATACCTAGAAACCAGATAAACAAGGAATATTAAAATAATGTAGTTGTCTAAAATAGTTCCCTAGAGTAAGATGAATATAACTTTTAAAAGACTATATTTTCTATATGTATGATTGTAGAAAAATTGAAGCATGATCATAAACGTTGAGTAGAAGGAGCCATGAAAAGAAACATTGTACAGGTCGAAGAAAGTTTAATCGGTTTAGCAGGATCTCAGAAGATAGGAGTGAATGGGAGCAAACATGAAGATAGAGAAGTGAATCTTGGAAAAACTGAGGGCAAAAGAGTTATGGATTTCTTTTTCTAAGACCCTTTTAGCACTGTGAATACACTTCTGTGTTTTTGCAGACTAACCTATCACAGTGATTTGTGTAGTGATTTCCTTGTTTTGCTTGTTAGGTTCTCAGCATCTGTGATGGGGCCTAACTGATCCCTGCTTTCTATTAGCCCAAAAGCAGGATGAGCATACAAGTAGCCTTGAACTAGGCAGAGGAGGAAAGGTACATAATATCCCTATGCCTGTGTATGCCCAAAGAAAGATGAGCATTTGAAGAAAAGGATTGAAGGAGAGATAGCCACCGGATTTCTATGCAAGGCTTTTGAGGGACCTGTGTAAGTAGAGGTCTTTGGGGTTTAATCCAAGTATGTAGAATACTTGGCTACCTTTAAATACTTGGCTACCCTTCTAAAATATACTTAAGGTGTATATTCAAGGCATCCACCTGCTTATTGATGAATCTGGTATGTTATACACTCATTTTTCTGGCCTTAAACATGACTTAGAGGATGAGTTACTTTAATGTATAATTGAGTATGACTCAGTTTTCCCCCCAGTATTTTAAAATTGCTCTGTGGTCAAGGTTTTGAATCATAAACTGCACTCTTATTTCCAAAAGTTCACATTTACCTGGTTTATGTCATATATCAAAGGTGATCTCAACTTTTTAAAGCTTTTTATTTCTTTGGTTTTTGTGTTCACAGTGGTCTCAGAAAATTGTTTCCACTAATTTCTCTGTGCCACTTGGTGGTTGATGGCTGAGCAGAGGATGATTTCTTAGAATTCATTTGTGGGACAAAAAAATATTAGGGATTTGTATGCATCTTTCTTAATATGTAGGGGAGAAATGAGGTCTTATCATTTTTTTGGTATATGATTTATTGGTTTGTCTAGCTACACACTCATTCATTTATTACTTATTCCTAAAATTATGTCAGTTTTTAGATTTGTCTTATTGAAAGAATAATGTATAACCATGATGTTTATAGAAGTACCAAGCATTGTTGTTTATTCCAAAAGTAAGGCGAAAAAATTTTTTAAAAATCTCATATTGGAATGAAATATTTTAACATGCAGAAGTATTTAAAGGATAATTTGTAGATATGTTGGTTGTTTAGATTCTACGTAATTGAAAATTTAACCTTATTTTTACATTGTCACCAGGTTGTGAAATTTAGTGAGGTCCTTCATTAGAAATAATGAAAGATTATTTTAATTGATAATTTGAGAACATGATGTTTAAAAACATCAATTAATGATTGAATTCTTGAGTATTTGAAGTTTAATTATTCCTTTTTTGGGACTGGGGGCTTAATTTGAGATACAGAATGCTTCAGATACCAGATGTGGTTGCTGAAAATAAACATGTGCATGTCATGAAATTTAAAATGGAAATATTGTAAAATAGAGGAGGGTAACATTGTGTATAAAACTTGTATTGCTTGATAGCTATGATACTTCAAGGAA
This sequence comes from Callospermophilus lateralis, assembly GCF_048772815.1. NCBI lineage: Eukaryota > Metazoa > Chordata > Mammalia > Rodentia > Sciuridae > Callospermophilus > Callospermophilus lateralis. The sequence continues at coordinate 23,727,228 of NC_135307.1, forward strand.
ACTTTTCTTAATTGATTATTTTGAAAGTTTTCCAAAGAACATTAAAAACATGTGTTTTTATTTATGATATGAAAGAAAGGTTGCCTTCTTCTATTTTCTTGTCCATTACAATTAACAGCTTTACAAAGTTTTCCTTGGTTGTTTCTCACTTATCCAGTCTTTTCTTTTTATTTAGACTTTTTGTATTAATTTGGATTCTTCAGAAACAGATCCAAATGGATAAGAGTGTGTTTGTATGTATATGTACGTGTGTGTATGTAAAATGAACTCACATAGTGATGAAGGCAGGTCTCGAGTTTGTACTTGGCAATCTGAAGATCCAAGAGTTCCAGTTAAAGTCGAAAGACCTGAGGACCAGGATGGGTGATGTAAGATCTAGTTTGAATATGAGTTGTAGGGTGGAAGATTGATGTGCTTGCTCAGAGACAAGTCAGGCAGAGTGCAAATGGTTGCTTACTCAGCTTGTGTCTACTCAGCCCTTTAATGACTAAATGATATCCACCTATGTTGGGGATGGCAATCTGCTTTACTCAGTATGCTGATTCAAATACTAATCTCACTTAGAAACACCCTTGCAGACACACTCAAAATAATGGTTCTAGTTGCCATATAAATTAACCAGTGTACTACCTCTGTCTCACTTTGTTCCTAATACCTGCAAGTATTGCAGAAGCTTATTTGCAAGATCGCCTAATCTCTGGTTCCTGCCTTCTTTGGGCTAGTCTATATTCACATGCTTGCTGTAGCCCAAGACAGATGACTTTCCTAGGCAGGCACACTCCAGTGGGTGTTTTCAAGGACACACTGTTCCTAACACTCCATCTTTCTCTTTCTCCACCAATTTCTCTGCTCTTTAATAAAGCATTTGGAAAGGGTGGCATCTTACAGAAATTACCTTGAATATGCTCATATTACCACAAAGAAGTAAATCATTCACAAACTTTGGTTTTGTATTTCTTATAATAAATTACTTGCAACACACCCACAATTGACCTCCTCATAGCATTTTTTTTTTTTTTTGGAGAAACCACACACACACACACACACACACACACACACACACACTTGCTGTTCTAATCAGTTCTGCGAGATGCATCTTCATTAAACACAAGTTTGATTTCTTGACTCAGCTCCCACACCTTAAGACATTTTTCCATTGCTAAAAAATTAAGTTTAAACTGTTTTTACATTGGATTTTAATTTCTTTTCTTACAGATTCTTGTTTGCTCTTTGATTTGTATTAACAGGAAGTAGAGATATTTAATGGATGTTTGGTAGAGTGTGCAGGTAACTAGACAGATAAATAGGTAGTATAGATTTAGCCGCTTACCTTTCTCTCATTCATTATTTTTAGTAAAAGTTTCATTTTCTTATCATAATCTCTACAGTAGATACTTTGATCTGTCAATAAAAAAGAAAACAAACATAATTATTGATTCACTCTTATTTTTGCTTCTTTAAGACATAGGAACAAATATGAGCTATTGGCCCCAAACTCCAATTATCCTACCAAATCATTCTAATAGTGTCCTTTATTAGCTTTGCAGTTTTCACTATATCTTTGAAAGTAGGGTACTTGGCAATATCTTCTTCCTGTTTATTTTTCCAGAGTAAAGTCCTTCATGTTCGCTCTCATAGCATTGTATTTAGAGAGATTTTGTTATATCTATGTTAATTTTCTTATTTTTTATAAATTGAAATTGTGAACTCTTCTTTAATTCAGGAAGTGTTACTGCTTTTCACCCATTCTGTGACTCTGGGTATTTAATGTATACCCTCCAAAGAGGTATATATTTCTTTAATATTTGAATCTTTGTTTATGCTGAGGTTAAAACCTTTTCCAGGACAATACAATGAAGATAAAGTGGCTGCTATATCTTTTGAGATCCTCCCTTAACATAGCATTTCGTACCATATTTCACTAAATATGTTTTTCATTATGGTGTTTGCTAAGGGAGGAAAGGAGACCCAAACACAATTTCACTGAAATATCTGTTTTCAAGAAATCATTTAAAAAATATTATTTTTAATGAGGTGGGGTGGTTGTATTGAGTACTGAACCCAAGGTTTCATGCATGCTAGGTTAAGTGCTCTACCACAGAGCTACACCCCAGCCCATTTTTTGTTTTATTTTGAGACAAGATCTCATTAAATTAACCCTTGACTTTGTGATCCTCAGCTTCATGGATATCTGGGAGTACAGATGTACACCATTTTGCCTATCAAGAAAATATTTTCCATTTAAAATTTATTCTTAAAAAAATAAGCTATATAGCAGGAATAAAAGGTGTCTTTCTTCAAAACAATAAAAATAAAGTATTCTGTCTTGGAACTGGAGACAGAAACTTCTGTACCTAGTGAAAAGACAGGAGGACATATGTATGGTTTGTGTCCCCAGGGATGCCTTTAAATCACATGGCTCAACACTGGCCTGTGGATCTTTTGACTCAGAGTGGGTGCCAGGATGCATCAACAATAACAACAAAGACCTGTTAAAAGAGGAAAAATGTAATTAGGTTACATGCTAGTTAGAAGAGCAACTCTGGCCTTGTATTTATGGTCTGTAATTTTTATATCTACATACAGGTTTGCACTACTTTTCTATGTAAGTATAAAAATTGTCCTTTTTTCTTAATCTAGACAGAAATATTGTAACCAACTATTAAAAGAGAATAAAGCAATTTTAGTAAATATATTAGGAATGCATTCATAAATATAAATAAGAGTTTGGAATATTTCCCTGGTTCGCAGGTGTGAATGCAACACTATTACCATTTGCATAGTTCCTGCAGAAATATCCCATTTTTCCTCTTTTTGAAATCTGTGGAGCAAACATTTAAATATGTTTTCTGGCAAGTGGTTGCTTTTGGAGTTGCTCTTTTTTCCTCTTTGTAGCTGCTTCTGATGTCTGGAGTGAACTGGGACAGAAACCTGTGCTTCTCCTGAGGCTTCTGACCACAAATCTCTTGGGTTTAACTATTGATTTTTTTTTTTTTTTTTTTTGCTGTACTGTAAATTGGCCTTTATTCCATCTTAAACTAATATGCCCTGCTGCTTCTTTATGATTTCCCCCTAGTCCAAGTTGAATTTTAGCCTCACTTTTGTGTAGACCTTGGTATAAGGTCGGTATTACAAAAGGCATAGATGTTGTTGGCCCTGGGTGCATGTCTCCGTGTCAACCAATCTGAACTCCTTCACAGTGGCATTGTAATGGTCTTTCAATCTCTATGCTCCGTGACTGTGTTCTGGTGACTAAGCATCCGATTACTTTTCCACAGCTCTAGTTGCATCCAATTTCTTATTTATTTTTTATTTGTAATTTTTATGCAATCTTTCTTCAGGTCAGTTTTTCTCCATAAGCACATTTGAATGACCTCTCTCCTTTAAAATGTTTAGTTTTCAAATATTTTGTTTACCTTCCAGCAACTTAGTCCCAAAGACAAAAGAAGAAAAGTTTTTTAGTCATAGTCATTAAATCTATTCATTTTCTTTTTTTTAACTATTTCTTCTTGAAATACCCATTTATTCATATTAATGCCTAGGCAGAAGTTTTCAATGAGATCTATGAATATCTAGCAGATTTGCCTGTATGGTTTGTATTTTTTTCTCCTGAAATTCAGTTCTTGCTGATGAAAGAAATTGTCTTACTGAGTCAAGCTGTAGGTAAGCCAAATATGACTTATTTTCAATGACTACCTATTAGTGTCTTTTGAGCACCTGATGTTCCATTGAATGCCATATGTGAAAGAGATGTACTCTTTGCTTTTAGGGAATTTGAACTACTTTAATTCAGATAGAAAAAAGATTTTCATGAAAATTTACTTGTAAAGCTTAAAATATCTATATATAGATAAGGGTTGTATGCTTTGTGAAAGGCTAGAGTTGTTGATGGAAAAGCTATAGTTGGCTCCAAAGACTTGTTTATAATGTAGATTTGGTGCTTCCAAAGCTGTAAATTCCCTAAGTGAATATGAGCCATAGGTTATAGGCACTCATTGAGATAAGCTTTTCTTTGTACTTTCTGTTAATTGGAATTTTTCCTACTAATGAAATGGTAGAAACTCCTATTGCCTTGGACCAGACATGTGGCTGTCATGGTTTAGGAAGGACAAAGGATGGAAGAAAATACCTCTTTTGGAGAGATTTGTGGATTAGAAATGAAAAGCTGAGATGTGTGCTGGTTGTAGGGGTTCTTCTCTATTTTTTTATGGATAGTATCTCATACAGTGCCTCCCATCCCAATTCCAGATGAAGGAATAGAATAAGTGAACGATTAAGCACTTACTGAGGAAGAGTTATTTTGGGGAGATAAAGGATTTTCCAGATCTCATTTGCACCATTTGAAATTTTTAAAAAGAATTTCAATATTTGATTATTCCATGTGAGTTAATGAACTGGATTTAATACCATTTAACATTTCTAGTTATTTTTTAATGCTGCATATTTTCTACAAAAGATTTTGTCCTCATATTTTAATTTTGTTAATTACAGAGTTCTCTGATAAATGGAAACTTTTCTCTTGTACCAAATTCCAGCATAAGAAATAAGAAAATTTTCCTGACCACATATTCAGTTTTCATCAATTGTGGTTCATTCCTGTTGGGAATAACTTGAAACACAGAGGATGTATATTATTGAATAGATAATATGATAAAGGAGGGGTAAATTTTCTGTAATAAAACGTCTGGAGAAGATAAGAATGAGATAGAATAAACATAAACTAAAAATTGAATTCCCATGTCCTATAAAGACAAAACCCAACAGAACACGTTTGATGTGTAAATAGAGGCAGGTGGAGGTGGAATTTTTTGAGAACTGGCACATTAGCTTTTCTTGTTGTTCTCTGGAACTGACATTTTAGGTGGTCAATAAGGAATTGTTGAGTAAAATGATGAGTAAATGAACAAAGGTACAAATAAAGGATGAATTGCAGGGGGTGCTCTCCAGGAAAACCACCTACTACAACAACAATAAAATATGGAACCTCTCATTGCATTTTTTTGTTAAGAGTAAAGTCAATTTATAAACATTTTAATTAAAATTTCAGAAGTATCTCATTGTTCTTTGAGCACTTGATGGTAACTGAAAATCCTTAGTGAATACCCATGTTTGTAAACTGTCATTTGATTTTTTTAAGTATGTGTCTTTATTTTAGCATAAATACATTAAAAAATAAAACAAACAGTAATTTTAACAATTTTAAGTTAATTTCAGAAATTTTACTATTTCTATAGTCTTAAATTTTGCAAATAAAAGTTGATCTCTGTTTCTGTTTCTTTTGGGAATCTGTCATCAGTAGTTATAGTTGATGATAAAGCAATTATTTTAGTTAGAATTATTCTGAACTGGGCTTTAGTATAATGTGTGTATTTATGAATTATTATATTAATAAGTTTTA